>NW_028277030.1:48267500-49467500 GCF_059951505.1 Python bivittatus | reverse complement strand
AAAAAGCCTCTATAATGTCAATTCCACAATTCTGTTACCAAGGCTATAACGGGTAGTCCTTGTTTAATGACCATTTGTTCAGTGACCATTTGAAGTTATGACAGCACTGAACAAATTGTAGTTTCAGATGTTCCTCAAAGGGCAGAGATGGCTAAAAGGGCAGAGGTGGGGGATGGACGCTTTAACTCCTCCCCACCCATCTCCATCCCCCATCTCTGCCCTTTTAGCCTTTAGGAGTTAAAGCGGAGGCAAGTGGTCAAAGTTGTGGCTGTTGCAGTGCCCCCATTGTCACAAGATCAAAATTTGGGTGCTTGGCATCCTGCCTGCATTTATGACTGCAGAATGTGCTTCAACTCCTCCCACCCACCTATCTCCCCCCATCTCTGCCCTTTTGGCCACCCAGCACTCCACCGCCTACCTCTGCCGTCCCCAACTGACCTCTGTCTTCTTCCTCGCACTGCTGACAAGGCACACCTAGCTGAGGCAGCTGTTGGTCCTTTGCGAGGCCCTTGCGCAGCCTTGGTGAGGCCACATGACAGCCACACAAAGGGCCAGCAGCTGCCTTGTCTGGGTGCACCTCATCGGCAGTGAGAGGAAGAAGGCAAAGGTCAGCTGGAGGCGGCAGGGATAGGCGGTGGAGTACAGAGCGGCTAAAAGGGCAGAGATGGGGGATGGAGATGGGTGGGGAGGAGTTAAAGCGGAGGCAAGTGCGGCAGGGCAGGAGAAGCATGAAGTCCTTGCCTAACGATGGTGTGATCCTGGCCTAACGACCGCAACCAGGACCACTGGAACTGCCATCGCTAAGTGCTGTGGTCACAAAAATGATGTTTTGTCTAATAACCACGTCGCTCAGTGATGGAAATTCTGGTCCCAGTTAGTGTTGTTAATGAGGACTAACTGTATAGCATGTTTTTGAGATGTAAACACAGCGGCTGCAGTGTCCATCTGCTGGTGATGTATTGGGCATGGAGTATTTTACCGTGGGGTTCAAATCTGATGAGCCATGGGAATTACTGCTCTGTCCCCAGTTTTGTGACTTAGATTTAGGATTAATTGCTGATTGTAAAAGTTAACTCTATGTAACATGGTATATTATAATTGCCTGGGATTCATAAGATATGGCTGGTTAGTAGTAATATTTTAAGATATTATTATATGAGCATTACTACTAATGAAATAAAGTACATGGTAGTATGAGTAGCCTTTAAAGTAAGTAAATACTACCAAATATTATTAGTCTAATTGCCCTGGACAGCTTTGAAAACATACTGTAGTGACCTACAGCAACTCAGAGTTAGCAGTGCTCTGACTTTTATTCCCTTATGTAACAGATGGCACTCACTGTGAAAGACTGTCAAGCTGTGGGATAGCAAAACATTACTAATAAACCTTGTCATATGTTAAACTTGACCTGACATTAATCAGGTTTGGAATGCTACAAATGAATCATGGATAGTAATTAGTGAGCTGATGCTATTAGCAAGCAGCACTATCATACTGTTTTTTCTTTTCTTTTCCTTTTGGAAAAAAACAATTATGCTGTTAATTTATAGTTGGTGATAATAATATTGTACTATCTTTAGAGTTTTGCACAGTGAATTTTTCTCATCTCCATTAGCCAGCCTGATTTATTGCATTAAAAGCATGACCAGATAAAGAAATGGTTTTAGAGTGGTGTGCAATATGGGGGTATTCCTGGACTCATACTTCCTGCTTGATGAGCAGGTGGCAGCTGTGGGCAGGAAGGCCTTTGCACAGCCTCATCTGGTGTGCCAGTTGTACCCTTTTCTAGATTGGAAGGTCCTTCAGACAGCCACTAATATCCTAGTAACCTCACTACTCAACTATTGTAGTGCACTCTACATGGGGCTGCCCTTTAAGGCCACTCAGAAGCTTCAATTGGTCCAGAATGCAGTGGTGTATGCAATAATGGGCATGCCTCCATATGCCTATGTGTCACCAGTATACTTCTGAGAGAGATTCAAGGTGCTGATTATGACCTATAAAACCCTATATGGCATACGGCCTGGTTACTTGAGGAAAGGCCTATCTCCCATGGAATCAGCCTGGCTGGTTCAGTTCAACAGAATTGATGCACTCTTGGTCCCTTCAATTAAACAATATTATCTGTTGGGGCCCCGGAAGCAGACAGACCTCTTCTCTGTTGCAGGGCCTGCCCTCTGGAATGAGATTCTCCATGTGGCTTCCACATTACTGGCATTTTGGAAACCCTTAAAGACCTTGGGTTAGGGTGCTTGGGGCCCCTGCCAGATTGTTTGTGGGTGTGGTTATCCAGATCTGTCGTTGGTTCTTTATTTTCATAATTATTGTATTCTGCTTTTCAGTAGAAGAGAATATGTGTAGCTCAGGGTTGAACTGTGGAGTCCTTGGGGTTCTCTGAACTTGGTTGTTTTCTTGCAAACATTACGTTACCTGGCTAGGTAACATCGTCAGTGCTAGAATGGGATGAGGTTTGCTCCCTATTTATATACAGTGGCATGCCCTGCCAGTGTTCGTGGGGGTAGGGGTTTTGTTTTATTTCTTCCTCCTCTGGTAGTTCCTCGATTAGGATATTGTTTACTGTTTGATTGTATGTCTGGTGATAATCTTGGTGTTACTCTCTGCTTATCTGGGTGATGATTGCTGGTGAGGAGATGTTCTGGTCTTTTGCTTTCTTTTTTATTGTCTCTCTTGAATAGTGTGTAGATGTGGTTTATCCCTGTGTGCCTGTTAATGGCTGCCTTGTCTGAATACCAAGCTTCCAGGAATTCCCTCATATTTTTAGATTTAGCTTGGTCTAAGATGCTGACAGTTTCCCAGGTGAAACTATGGTTAAGTCTGTCCATGTGTTGTGAGATTAAGGAGTTTTTATCATGTCTTCTGACCGCTAGTTGGTGTTCATGGATGCGCTCTGCTAGCCTTCTGCCTGTCTGTCCTACATAGTGGTTGTTACAGTCCTTACGCTGTATGTTGTAGATGACTCCTGTTTTTTCTGCTTGGGCAACTAGCCCAATAAAAAAGAAAAAAGACCAGAACATCTCCTTACCAGCAGTCATCACCCAGATAAGCAGAGATTAACACCAAGATTATCACCAGACATAGAGTCAAACAGTAAACAATACCCTAATTGAGGAACTACCAGAGGAGGAAAAAATAAAACAAAACCCCTACCCCCACCAACACTGGCAGGGCATGCCACTGTATATAAATAGAGAGCAAATCCCATCCCATTCTAGCACTGATGATGTTACCTAGCCGGGTAACGAAACGTTTGCAAGAAAACAACCAAGCTCAGAGAACCCCAAGGACTCTACCATTCTGTTTTTATTCTGTTGGTTTTATTGTGCTCTGCCCAGAGTCAGTTTGGAGTTGGGTGGTGCCTAAATTGAATAAATTAAGTTAATTTCAGTCATGCTACACATTGGTAGACAGTACTAGCAAAGAATTTTTAGTATGGTTTTTAGTGTTATACAGTTAATTATAAACTGGTTTATTTCCCCAGGCAAATATGTACATGCTTGATAATGAGATTGAACACTTCTTTTATATGTATTTTAAAAAAAAAAAAGTCATCCAAAATTGGCTATCCAACCATTGTGTATTTTTCTGTGCTTTATATTTAGTGGTAGCTGAATCTAAAATCAGTCATTTTTAAAATACTTCTGTTAAAATTGGTGAGAATTTATTCACAACTATATTAATTTCAAAGGATTTGTCTGAAGTATGAGTAAGTTTGAATTCAACTCATAGATTGTGCTAGACATATTTTCACTGTTTATTACACAATTCCAAACAGCTTTTTCTTTTGTGTCTTAATATATCCTGATGGTAGAACTGCTATATATTTCTATCTGCCTCTACATCTCAGGAAGACGTCTTGCTTTGCACCCTGTTCTCCATACACCAATACGACAAAGATCCCAAACAGAGCCTTTTCCCGCAGTACTACCTGCACTGTAGGCAGGGTGTGCAAAATCACTTTTGATTTTTTATCTCCAAGTTAAACCTGATTTTATCAGGCTAATTAAAGAGTTATGCTTTTATTGTGAATTATAGTTTGGTATAACTTACCTTAGGCGTGAATATTAGAATATGGTATGTGTGTGTATCTAAATAACTGTAGACAGATATATATGGTAATGTTAATTACATGTTTCTCCTGTCTGATACAAAATTATTGCAGATATACTCTTGAATAACTTTTCTCAATATAATTCAGAATGGAATCGATTTTGATTATGCTCAGTTTTATTTTTTTCATTATAAAAACAATTAGTATTTTATTAAAAAATCCTTATCTCTGGAATAATAAATAGCATTTGACTGTATGCACTAGCAGATAAAAAGTAAAAATAAAGGCTGTAAAATTAGTAATACATTTACCACTGTCTTACAACGATTATCTTAATATATTTTGCTCTGTAGTGCTATGTATATTCTGTATTTGCTGATTACATTATTATCTGGTCCTCCATATATATGGTATACTTGGCTGTCCTTTTTTTGCAATTACAGGTAGTTCATACTGTATTATCCAAATTGTACAAAAGAGATCTATTAGTATAGTAGCATTCTCATTCTTGTGTCTGCCATCAATAAAGTTAATTGAAACTTCCATTATAGTTAGCAGTTTGAATATATTTTAATCAGAAATTATTGATTTAATGTTTGCTTTAAATTGTAAAGCTTTGGAATCCTTATGCTTTCTGATATTGCTCTAATCTTTTGGTCTCAGAAAGGATGGATATCTGAACTTGTGTTTATTTTTTTTAGCAGTGTCATGCCTTTCACATTAATATTTAGGCAGAATAAACATGGTAGACTAGTCTTTTTAACAAACAGTAGTTCTGTTTGGTTTAAATTAAGAACAACTTTTCACAGCTGCTCTTATACACCCAAATAGTGCTTTTTTAAAAAATTTCTCCAGAGACTTGTCGAAATTTAGAATACTTATCTCATTATACATAGCAAGTACATACCAGAGGATTTCATCTTCTAGCATTCCCAGGACTTCCTCATTCACATGTAGATAACCCAGCTAATAGAAGTAGTAGATGTCTACAAAAGGAAGAGCATATTAGCATAATGATGAACATTATTAGATAACTGTATACCTAAGGATATATTGCTTACCTTGTCACTTCCCCTCTCCTCCTCTGGCAGCTTTCGCTTGGGACTCACCATAGTTTAGCAGTATGTCTTAACATGAATAAACTGTGGCTAATCTAATTTCATGGTCATATTTGAAGAATAGGTGGATCAAGCCTCAACTTGATTGTTTCTTCTTTTCTGCAGCTGAACTGCCACTGATTCAGATAGAATGGGTAAAACATAATATGGCCATATGTAAGATAACTTCCATACTCATACCTTGGCAGCATTTAAGACTATGGCTAATGCATAGAAGCACTGTTTGTACGAGTTAGGAATGAGTGTGGGAGAAGCAAGGATAAAAAATGGGCACAATAAAGTCAAGAATAGTTACATCTCAACTGGCCTCATGTCTTCTGCAATGCAGTCTTTGATTCGTGAACATTAAAACATGTGTTCACTGTTTTACTGCAGTGCTTATCTCCTAATACCTGCTTATCTGCTTTTTAAATGATTAATTAATAGACATTAGAAGCTGGTTCTTTCCAGTAAATGCTATATCACAATGGCATAATCTTGGGGGGAGTTATGTGGTGTATAAATACAATAACTAAATAAGTACAGATGTTTTTCTTCTATATGCCAGGGATTACTTTTTAATTGTAATTGTCAATAATCATTTGGTGCTTCTTGCAGCTTCTTGAGGGAAATTTTGCAAGAGAAGTCTCTCATGAAGTGGATGGACTAATTTTTCAGCCTATAGGAGTAAGTTGCATGAATTTGATTGTTATTGTATTAAAATCACATGATAAATATAGAAATAATTTATGATACTGAAAAATGCTTATTACTATCAAAAATATTTTACTTAAAGTGATGTCATCTATTTTTTCCTTGTTTCTGCAAAAAAAAGTAGCATGCCCTGTTAATATGAAATATTTGTAAGATTGCATATTTTTCATTACATACCTCTGATTTATAAATCATAAATACATTACATATTCTTACCTTCTTTGAAAGATTCAGTTGCTTTTGAATAAATATCTTAGAATACTATGAAAGCCCACAAACTGTCTTGTGGCACTTCAAAGATTAACCAATTTACTATAGCATAAGTTTTCATCTATCACAGTTCATTTCACTAGATATATGAAATACAGTCCTGAGAATGGGGGATACACACACACACACACAGTTTCTGTAAGGAGGAATAGTGAAAGGAAAAATGGGATTCCAAATAGAGTGTGACTTTAACAAGGCAATAGTTAAGTGCAAAGCAGAAATTCTTGCACTAGTGGTTAAGATATGTAGTACAGTAAGACCAATTAATTTCTGTTAATTTCTAAGAAATGGTGCTGAATCTTGTAATGAATTCTAGGTCAGCTCTTGCACAATGCAGTTGTTCTTTGTAATGTTCCGTTACAGGTAGTTCTTGACTTACAACCACAATAGGGACCAGAAAAATTGTCATTAAGTGAGGCATCACATGTCTGCACCTGGTTTTATGATTTTTTTTGTGGTGGTTGTTAAACTAATCACACAATCGTTAAGTGAATTATATGGTTCCCCATTGATTTTGCTTGTTGGAAGCCAGCTGGGAAGGATGCAAATGACGATTCCATGACCTTGGGATGCTGCAACCACCATAAATACATGCTGGTTGTCAAGTGCCCGAATGTTGATCACTTGACTGTGGGGACAGTGCGAGGACCAGTTGTAAGTACCCTTTTTCAGTGCCGTAATAACTTTGAATGGTCACTAAATGGATGGTTGTAAGTTGAGGACTACCTGTATGCTTACCTTGAGATCAGGAATAACTGGGCGGGGCGGAATACAAGCAGACCTCACTTAACAAGTGCCTTGGGTAGTGAGCATTCAAAGTAACTTTGCAACCAGTGCCCATATTTATGACCTTTGCAGGATCTCTCTCTCAGTCTTGTGCTCACCATCACAGTCAGTTAGTATGTGTTGGCCTGTGCCTGACCTGATGCTTTCTTCCCCGCCCCCCCCACTGCAGAGCAGAAAGATTAATTAAACAAGCAATCTCTTCCTGAGCTGCTTTTCTCCGCAGCACAGCACTTCCCCAAGGGTGCTAACTGCAAGTCAACAAGCTTAGCTCTGTGACTTTAATTAGCCTGCTGGCAGCTTCTGCCTCTAACTGATAAGACTAATCACTTTCACACCTTTGGCTTTTGTTTGCTTCCTAAGTGGCTTGGGGGTTGGAGCTGCGAGCGTGCTAGGCAAACAGGCGACACCAGCGCATTGCTTTTGATGTGTATTCCCTATTGTGTTCCTGCTTACTCTCTTGTAATCCCTTCCTCTCCAATGAATGTAAATACAAACATTAATTCCCTTGCTAATTATCCCAGTGCTGGGTTGAGCATTCCAAAGGGTGGGGGAGTGGGAAAAAGGAAAGCTGAAGTAAAGGTGTAATCACAGTCAGGGTCATATGGTTTTCCACTTAGCAACTGCGTCACTTGGTGACTGAGTTGCTGGTCCCAATTGTGGTTGTTAAACAAGGACTACCTGTATAGCTGTTCCGCACTGAATGACTATATACAAATACTGGTTACTGTATTATTTTTGATTGTGGAAATCTTGCAGCAGATAGAGGTATAGTATTTTGTTAACAAGAAAAATAATGATGCTCATATTAATTTTTTCAGTTGCTTTCCTGAATATACAGAAAGCAGCCAACAAGTAATTCTATAGAACAAAAAGAAAAAAAGTAATATTACTTTCCTTGCTTCAAATTATAGAATTCTTCAAGAAGTTTGTTACACTAAATAATTCATTACTCATACAGGAATATGAAATATTTTTTAAAAAATTATACACTCAACCATAGAATTAATTACAATTTGAAGTTAATGTCAATTTATTTTATTACCTCCAAGGCTTTGTTATAATGCCAGTTTATAGTACTCCAAAAGAAAAATCCTTAGGCTCTAAAGGTTGCATTTTTGTGGAATCACTCCACTTATAAAACACTGTTTTATTGATTACGTGGATCATTTTTGATCTCCCCTTGCAGTTCTGGCAGTTTTAATCTGTTCCAAAGAGTTGGAGTATTCTTTGGAAACACATGACATCTAGCTATGATGGCAAATTATCACAAATCATATTCCTACCTGTTCCACTGATCGGAGCATCCTATCAGCAGAATGATATGTGTTGGATTCATATTAGTGACTTATAACCCAATGACTGGTTTTGCTCACTGTTTCAGAAATTTCACTGAGAGATTCTGTAGCATGGAGAGAGGAATATATTAGCTTTTGTGTAGAGTCTTTGTTCAAAATGCAAATGTTCAATAGGGATGCATAATTATGTATGCATTCTTTATAAATCTTGGTGTAAAATTGTATTGAGTTAATGGTAGATTTTTACTCTTAAAGTTACATTTTTCTTAAGATTGCAGATAAACATATTCATCAAATCTGGGAGTGGTTATTTTAGCCTGTGTTTCATTTTTTATTCAAATGGATATTCACAAAATATTTTCTACTTTTTAAATTGTATCAGTCTGGCCAAACAATAATGTATAACGTTTAGAGAAAAATAACTAGGTTAATTCCTTGAAAATTGTAAGTTTTGGTGGGATAGCTTTTCAGCTTACTGAGACTATCTGATCCTTAAGCAAGCAGTTTCAGTGAATTTGATTTATCCCTAGTATAGAAGTGATCTTGACTTCCCCTTAATAAAGCTTTCCCCAAATGATTTCTTACTGCCTGTAGCACTAGATTAAAATTAAGTAAATTCAGTTGAGCATCCAAGAGCAGTGTTTATCCATAACTTTCTGATTTTGCATAGGTTAATTTTTATCTTTGATTATTTTGTTTTAGTGACAAAAGATTTTTCTTTGAAAGTATAAATCAACTAATGCTGTAGAAAACATACAGTTTAGTTTTTTAAAGCATCTTCTTGATCTACATCACAGATGAAATTGGAAAACGGCAGTGCAAAAAAAGAAAAATTTGAAAAGAAAATTATTCATTCTCAGGAGGAAATAAAATTACTGCCAGTTAAAGGCATAAAGTTACCTTTATGCCACAGATATTTTATAATATCTTTTAATGTACTCTCAGTGTGCTGGATTCCATAATGGCTTGTTAATTTTATACATCATTCTAGTTGAAATAGACAAAATCTCTCACTATATAATATTGTATAAGTACACTTCAGATCATGCTGGTTAATAATAATCTGTTAAATAGTTTCAAATATTATGTTTTGTATTGTACCACATAAGCAATTTTCCTTAAACCATGTCCTAGGGTATAATTGCTGATCTCTATTTCTTGGTGCTGTATGATTTTAAAGAAAAACTATTATGTGAGCCTGCACAAGAATTTTCAATAAAGCTAATTAGAAACTCTGTATGCGAGCTAAGACTTGCTTACCATGATTAGAAATAGATTTCCTAGTATCATGATAATTTGATGTAGATATCTTTGTAATACTCACTCTCTGCAATCAGTATGACCGGTGTTATTTCCTAAGAAATCTGCTTGAGGAATAAAAGAAGGTAATCAAATGCCTACATTGCAAATGGGACACAAAGTTTTTGCATTGTAAGCAGAAGTAGACAAATCATAAATATTCCCAAGGAATATATAAATGTATTGCTAATTAGATTTGAGAAGCAGTTCTAGGACATAAATAAATGAATATACAACATCCTATCTTTGCTATCCATAAAAATAATTGTAAATCACAAGGAAAAAATCGAGAATGATTCTGTCAAAAAGTTTTTTTTTAAAAAAAGAATATCGATAAAAACTTCATGTTAGTGCTTCCCAGCACATCCTGAACCATGACATCTGTAATATAGTTTTTAGTCATTGTTTGATGCATTTATAACTTGCTTAAATATTTTCTTTTTTCTCTCAAAACTCTCAGTGATGCGTTATTAGCATTGTCTCATTGTTGTGGAAACAGTACATCTCCAAATGTCATTCATTTCCAAGAAAAGTGCTACTGTATGCTTAAAAGCTGCCGCTAATTAAGTAATCCATTTTTAGTTTTTTGTTTTATAGCTCTCTCGGTAAGTAGAGCACTCAGCCATAAAGGGGTTTTTGCTTAAAAGCTTGAAAATCTTATTTTTTTTCTGGAAGACTTTGACCTGTAGTCACAGTATATGAAATGAAATTCATGATCTTTGCTTGAGATGCAGCAAAACTGAAATACTAATGCACACAGTAGAAGAATTGGCTAGCAGGTCTCATGGCCCCTTCCATAGGTATGGATGCCTGCCTTCTACTTTTGGCCCTAATCTTTGAAGCTTATTTAAAAACTGTGATATATACTTGTAAGTTTAGACACTGTAAATATTAGTTGAAGTAGGTACCAACATAAGCATCCCCCATAGTAATAGCTAGCTGCAGAAAACGCACTCAGCAAACACAGCATGCAATTCTGAAACCATGCCCCTTAATCTTAGCTGAAGGGTGAGCATTGTATGCTGATCTTTTGTCACAAAGAACACCACAAATTCTCAGCTGTTTGAGGTACTAGATGACATTGAGTAATTTTGTGCAATAACCTCCCCCTCCTCCTCAGTACATGGTACCAGATTGTCAATAATCTCACGAGATTGTCAATAATTGCCAAATTCTGTGTTCTTTAATTTCCTGTTCCTATGTCCCAAATTTTTTTAAAAGTTTATATAATACCCAACAATACTGTCTGCATGCAGTTTAAATTTGGGTTCTTAAAGTATTGAATAAAAAAACAAAACAAAACTTTGAGATGCTGTTGGAAGTGATTAAATAGTGCTCCTCCCTGCAATTTTCACTTTGGATTAAACATTCTTCCACTAGTGTGTGTGTCTTTGCTCTCAAGAAGCATCTCATCATCATAAGTAAGGCAAGGGTATGAATAAAAACATCACTATTCCCTTAGCTGAGATTGTCTTGATTAATAGGCAGCTGGTTTCTCATCTGTACTATCTAAAGTTGTTGTAACCTTTTAACATTTTATCAGCTTGCTTTTTGTGCAAGTGAGAAACACTATTTCAGTAAATGAGTACTGAGAATAAAGCAAGGCCCCACCCCATGGAAATCTGAACATATCATAACAGGCCCGTGGCATTTTAAAAAAACATGGAGAAGGCACTGATTGAGCTCTTCAGTCACAATTTGAGATCAGGACTAAATCTCAGGGCATTAGCTCTCATGACTTCTGCAGCCACAAAATAACAGCCAACAGCATTTAAAGCTGAGAGAGATTGAGGGAATAAAGGTAATGTAAGTTATAACATGTGGCTTTTCTTTTTTCTTGCCTGCCTTTATAAAAGCTCAGAAGTGTTGGCTATCAAGTGATTGCTTCAGTGTATTTCCCCTCTTAGTGCCCCAAAGCAGACATATGGTAGAAGGATGTTTTTTTCCTTTCTCCAACAAATAACTTCTTTTTTTATAAGCTTAGAATCTGGAAAGAACCAAATAGTGGTACGGACACCTGTTAATTGTGATTGAAAATATGCAAATGATAGTTTAATATTTGAAGGAAGCACCTTCTATTTCCTTGTGGAGAGTAAAAAGAAACAGACATTTCTCTGCGGGCTTACTCTGTCAACAGTCTAGCTCAACCAAGAGAGAACCAACAGATTCTTTTCTTCTCCTGCTGACAGCTTCATTTCTCAGAATATGGAAAGAAGAAAAAGGGATCTGCTATTCTAGACCTAATTCTCACCAACAGGGAGGAACTGGTTGAGGAACTGAAGGTATTTGATATCTTAGGAAGTGTATCTTTGGATTTATGATATATAAGGGAGGAGGAACTGGGAAAAGACAGACCTGCGTACTGCAGTTCAGAAGGGCAGATTTTGTTGGACTCTGAATGAAGGCAGGTCAGATCCAGTGACTTGAAATCCTGAACAAGAAAGTGTCAGAAGGATGGGAAATCCTAGAAAGACTGAAGATACATTTGCAAACAATTCCTGTAAGAAGGAAAAATGGGAGAAATTAGAAAAGGCCAGCAGAATTCCTTAAAATGCTGAAGAGCAAAAAGAATGTATATAGGAAATAAAAGTAAGGACATATAATGAAGAATACAAAGTAGTCTCCAGAAACTATGTCAAAGAGGCTAAGCTTAAAATTGACTGTGAGACATACTAGGACCTCCCCCCCAAGGGATTTTTTTGTATACATTAGAAACAAAAGGAAAGACAAAGAGAATATCCATTGCAAGGAGAAAATGGTAACAGATGATGGTGAGAAGAAAGTCCTTAACTTTGTATTGTATTGTATATTGTATATATTGTATTCTTCTGTAAGAAATGAAATGGAGGCATAATTGGTCATTGTTATGTTGCTGGGGAAAGGGGGGAACTAGTTAAGTCCCTTACATCAGCTCACAACCATGAAAGCAAGATTCTCACAGATTCAGAGTAGGCAGGTTTAGAGAATTCCATCATAAAACTACGGTTAGATAGACCAGGAGATGATAAGAGAGAACTTGGCTAATTTAAATAAATTCAGGTCTCCAGGGCCAAGTGTATTACATCACGGGATAGTGGAGGAAATAGTGGGCATGATCACAGAACAGTTCTCTGTAATTTTTGAGAACTCCTGAAGGACTGGCAAGATCCCAAAAGAGAGAATAAATGTCCCCACCTGCAAAAGAGGAAGGAGGTCCCAGGTAACTAGCAGTATGTTTGTGAGCACTTGGATTGGCATTTTCCAGTTAACAGGAGCCAGCATGGGATTATTATAGACATGTTGCGCCAGACTAATTGTATGTCATGCAGTTATTAGCTTAGTAGATAAGGGGAATGCCTTAGATGTAGTATAGATGTAGTATAGCAAAGGCTTTGTCAAAGCCTGTCATGATATTCTCCTCAATAGAATGATAAAATATGGGCTAGATGATGCTCCTGCTGAATGGACTCACAGTTGGCTGAATAACTGTATCATTATGCTCATTAATGGCTGCACTTCAGTTTGGAGGGAAAGATCTAGTGGAGTGTCACAGGGCTCAGTCCTGGGGCCCTGTGCTGCTCAACATTTTTATCAGTGACTTGGATAAAGGAGGGCAGGATGCTTTCCAAGTTTGCAGATGACACAAAGCTGGAAAGTTTGGCTAATACTTTACTGGAAAGAGAGAAGATTCAAAAAGATCTAGACAAGCTTGAGTAGTGACTGAAATGAATAGGAAATTCAACAGGAAGAAATGTAAAGTTCTACACCTGGACAGTTAAAATGAAAGACAGAATATAGGATGGGGAATACCTGGCATGGCAGTAATACATATTACGTCCAATTTGAAAGGGACAGTGACAGATTGGAACAAGTTCAGAGGAGCCTCCTAAGACAGTAAGAGATCTGGAAACCAAGGTCTATGAGGAAGGGTTAAAGGATCCAGATATGTTTAGCCTACAGAAGAGATAACTGAGGGAGAGATAAGAGAACAATCTCCAAATTTCTGAAGGGTGTCACACAGAAGATAAAGTACACTTACTCTCTATTGCCCCATAGGGCAGGAACAGAATCAGTGGTTAAAAATAACACAGAAGTAAGTTAAGGCTTGATATTTGAAGGAGCTTCCTGACTGTATGTACTGTTTGCCAGCAGAAGTGGCTGCTACATGAAGTGATGAGTGCTCTTTCACTGGAGATCATGAAGCAGGAGTTGAACAGTCGTATGCCAGAGATGCTCTCGTGGATCCTGCTCAAAGCAGGGGGATGGACCAGTAACCTGTAATTCCCTTACAACTCTATGATTCCATGATTATAAAGACTATTAAAATTAACTGTTGACTTAGCCTTACATCCAGGAAAACAGACAGGATAGCACCACTGAAAAATGGAGTGTGATAAGAGACAGATGATTTCTGTTTTCCATGCTTTAACATTTTAAGACACCCTTGGTTATTTTCAGAGTATTTCCCTTATTTTTAAATGGGCACAATGCTTCTTAGAAATAAATTATTTTTATAGCAGGATAACCACTTTCACACACGATAGATAGATAGATAGATAGATACTTAAGTTTCTTGTGGCTTATATAATCAGAAGCAAATATTTTTAACTTCATTGGTAGTCATGTCTCTCTGTGCCTCCTTTCTTCCTCTAAAAATTAAATTAATTACTTGTGAAATTGGCCACTTCTCATGCCAAGGTAGTTGACTGCCCTTTTGTAAGGAACACGGTGTATGTTTTCTACAGCAGTTCTGACCCTTAGAGCTACATTTTCTGGCCGTGAATAGATATCCATTAAAAACATTTTCCATAGCAAATTTCCCAGAAATGTTATTCTAAATCACTTTTATGTTATCTTAACCACAGTACCCA
This sequence comes from Python bivittatus, assembly GCF_059951505.1. Lineage (NCBI taxonomy): Eukaryota > Metazoa > Chordata > Lepidosauria > Squamata > Pythonidae > Python > Python bivittatus. Next base: position 49,453,117 of record NW_028277030.1, on the reverse strand, counting down.
TTTTCTTCATAGATAGACTTGAATACACCTTTTAAAGGCTAGACATTCTTGGTCAAAGCAAGCCAGCAATCACACACACAAGCCTAAAACTTGCACAATGTTGTCAGGAATTGTACCTTTAATATTATGAAATTGGGGGGAACCTTCAGAATTAAAAAAATATAGCAACTCTGCAAGCTATTTCTTTGGTGACAAATAAAGAATGACATGCTGCTCCCCCTATATTAGCCATCCATGGATACAAGCAATCCACATAGAGCAATATGGAAATATATCTTCTGTCATCGTACTCATTTTGGAATGGGCGACATGCAAGCAAAGTAAAATAATACATACCTACATTCCTCTTACCATACACATATAGTATAATCTTTTAGAGGGCACTCGGACAACCTCCACAGTGACAACGTGGCACACACAGTTGAGAATCCTGAAAATAAGAAAGGGTTCATCTTTGCATGCATGGGTTCAAATTGGTTAACAATACCTTCTCCAAAAACTGCAAATAACTAGCCTTGTTTGAATAGCTCTTATAGGTGGGAATGATTAAAAAATTCAGTACAATTCCAGGCAGCTTGTTTAGCTACTAGCATGTATAAGAAACATGCAGGTATCTCTGGGAAAGTGTTAGCATATCACCAGAGAGTCAGTATTTATCTGACCAAAAAAAGTGTTGTTGTTTCTTTACATGTTTATTGTTGGAATAAACATGTAAAGAACATGTTGGAAGGTCAAATGCTGGATGCAGTACTCTCTGGAAAAAGGCTGGGAAGAATCCCTGTAGCTCAGATAATGCAGACCTTTATCTGACACTCGTACGATCTTTTTGTCTTTTCATAGCCTGCTGTGGAGAAAGTCAGCTAGTTATCATCTAGCAATTTTGCCCTAAAATGCCACAAATCCCTGAATGGTAATCCCAAACATTTGTGAGTACTGTCCCACAAAGATCACCCAGGTACATTAGTTAATGGCCCAGCAAATCTTGTCCATATCTATTTCTGCTTCTTAACGGTATGGTGGGTTACAGCAACATTAATAAGGAACAGTTTCCCTTGCCTATGGGGTGCAAACTTTGCTAGCATGCAAACATTTGGAGACTATTCCAAGGTCATGTGTAAGAAGCACAGTAGGGGTAAGTGAGACATTCCTATCTGTTAACTATTAATGAAGAATAGTAAGTAAATTAAAGCACATTGTTGAATGGTGTTAAAGAGAGAGAATATAGATTACAGAAGCAACATAGTATCAGCAGATTTTGAAGATGGTATGTCTGTTTGTTTATGTGCATTGTTTTACTTTTACAATGCTTGATTGTTCAGTGCTTCAGACGCAGGAGAAATTAATGTGTGAACAATAAATAATGGATAACATTATGCTAAAACACATAAACCGTGCATCAGTGTCTCTAACAGGCATTCTCAGATATATTGTCTTGTGAAATTATGAAGTCAGAATTCATGAGCAAATTTGCTCTTATAACAGGAAGTAATTGAATTTCTTGAGGTGTTAATGTTGTCTTTGCAGCTGTGCATTTGGAAAAATGAATAACATGAATTTGATGCATCCTGTTTCTCCTATCTATACTGTGCATGGGATTAAAGCTCACCTACTTCTGTCATTTATTATCTGTTTTGAGAATACTGTGTAAAAATATCCTTATTGGGTATTAATTATATCTCTTACTCCTTCCCCGCTTTTTAAGTTTGAGATACAGAGATACAGAAACTTAAAATAGATATTTGCAGTTAATTCTGCAACATCCTATGAGATCTTAACTTTTAAAATCATGTGTTATTAAATTGAATTGCATTTTCAGTAATTAAATGACTGACTGAACTGAGACCCGATTTATTATGTATAGCTGAACACTTAGACTAAAATAAACCAACTTTATCTCTGTGGGAAACTTCACTTTGATTGTATCTTAATTTTACCATATGTTTAAATAATATATAACCTCCCAAATTCATTTAAAATATAGTCTGAGCTGCAATGAAAAAATATATATGCATCCTATTTGTACCTGCGAGCATTTAATTACAGATCAGGATCCCATCATAGAAACCACAGCAAATTTGGATTCTTAATACTTGCTGAATAGTTAAAATATTTAAATCACATTTGGACAATTATTTGAGGAATTCCTAATCAAGATGTAACAATTCTGTAAATAAAAGAAAGCTAATATTGTTACATGATTCATATTAATTACCAAGTTCTCCATATGAGGTAAACCACATATAATGCATTCCTTTACCTAGCTGCCTTTCGGGATTTTTTTAACTTGGGGGGGGGGGGGGAAGACATATGTTTATTAAATATAGCTTCAGAAGCCTGAAAAGAAAAATATCTGTTTAAATTAGTGGATGAAGTTATAAAAAATTCAAATAGTTGCATTTCTCAAGGTGTTCATATCTTTAAAAATAGCAAAAGCTATTTATATTCTGCACTCCTTTTTAAAAAATCAAATTATCTGCCAGCCAATCCAAATTTTGCACCAGAAAATTGAATTGCACTATGTAAAACTTTGAAACAATTTGCATAATTTAACCTATTTTGGAATTGTTATTCTCATGATTCTGGTTTTGTTTGTCATGAGAGAAGCCTGTCTTTGAATCTTTTATTTAGTTTTATTCAAAATCAGATTTAATTAACTTTGTAGCTTTTAAAATCTAACTAGGCACCACAGTTCTTCGAAGCATATCTCATTAGTTATGAAACCTGCAAATTTGTTTTAAAAGAAAAAGAAAATCCCAAAGGCTTGATTCTCAAGAAATTGAATTCTGTTCTAAGAATCATAGTCAGTAGAATAAATATGCACTGGCAGTAGAAATATAGCAAATGTGACTTCTCTGTATGAACTGACTGAATAATGTATCTAAGCTTTAGTAAATTAAACATTTTTGAGGATTTTCTGACACATTCAGAACATTTTACAATTTTATAGCTGAAGACTTTACTTTTGAGATATTCAGGCTTTCACTGAACATTGCATTTGAAGTTACTGATTACATTTCACAGTTGTCAGATACATTGAATATTGTAGAACAAAAACTAGTATTACACTCCAAGACAAGGTTACAGTTTGTTCAGTGTGGTTGTGGCTAGGTGCTGTTCCAAGAGTGATGTTACCATGGAGAGAGCTTTGGTTTCCATGACATTTGCTTACAAATGTTGGTAGGCCTTGAACCTAGGAAAGGTTTTGTCCTCTGACATGCATAGTGGGTGGTAAAATATATCTTGTCAAACTATGTGCGTGTATGTGGATGTATACATATACATATGTAAGTATCACCACAGTCCCCCCCCCATTCTAAGTAAACTGCATCTTTTCAGTATGATTTCTATATAGCATTGTGATGAAATTAATACATTAAGAGCTGTTGAAGCATAAAAAATATAACAGTTTGACGTGGTATAACATACATTTATATAAATATACTAGTCATTTTTTCTTGGACAGTAATTATGACAAATGCAGTAGCAATCTGCTGGCAGCTTTTGTAATTTTTGTGCAGAAATGATTCTAATTGCCATTTCTGGTGTGTTTTTTCTTTATATCTTACATTACAAATAATCCTATTTTATCAAGTTGCTTTCCTTCCCATGTTCTTTTGTTTTTTGCTTTTTTAAAATTCTCCATCCTGGAAGGAAAAGAAGTCACAACTACAGTTGTGCTGCTTCTTTTCAACTTTGTTTTACAGAATGAATATGATATACCAGAGATGATCAAAATGGCATAACTGTCTCCTGTGGTTGAAGTCATAGTACATTTCTAGGTTCAACCACTGACCTGATTCCACTATTTCATTTTAGCTAATCCATTCCTCTTTATTATAATATGCAAATGTTTTTAAAATTAATTTTAAATGAATCATTCAGACTTTCCCATCAAACTTCTGTGGTTCTATTTATAAATATTATTAGTGAAAGCTATTATTGTTATAGGCATTGAAATATTTCTTGGATAGGGAGACATCTAATTTTATTCTGTTTTTTTATTCTCAAAATGTTGGTATTATAGCCTATATTCCTGATGAAGCCATGTTCATGTTCTTCTCAAAAGTTATTCTGGAATGCCTCTACTGACAGCTAATACTCCAGTCTTTCATTTTCCCCTAGCTAGATAGGAATTCTAGATGTAGTCTTCAGCATGTAGTCTTTAGTTTCTCTGCATTATACCAAAAGTAAATGGCACTGCATATTTGGTGGTGCTTTATGCTTGCCCAGTGATTTTTATTAGCCAGAAGTAAGTAATATATAAATGAAAGTTTATTTTGAAAAACAAATTTATATCCTGGCTTATATTAACAAGTTCTTTCTATATATTAACAAGTTAGGGGAAGCATGTGGAACATGCCTTCTTGAACCCCTTTTTCACCAACGGCTAAGAGGCATCTATGTTTTCTTCTGTGTAATGAAGTAACGTTGTGTCGTGTCTCTTTCTGTCTGTTTCCTCTGGGTCGTGTGATGAAGAGGGAGTGGGGCTCAGATTGGAGCAATCAGCAGCATTCCATGCTGCTGCCCAAGTGCCTCTCCCATAGGGATAGAGCGGAGGGTTTTTTTTCCCCTAGAATACTTTTCTCTGCAGCCTCCAGCCAAATCTAGCCCATTTCTGAATTCAGTCTCTCTTTTGCTGGCTTCTCCCAGTATATCAGTTTTAGTCCCATTCTGTTCCATTTTGGGAGAATTATCCTGTTGATAAAAGATTTGAGCCCCTTTACATAATTTGTTTCCAACATTCTATTGTTTTGGAAAGAATAAACACTTGTTATGGTGGGTGTACTCCAGAATTAAAGCAGGATTTTATTACCTAAAACCAATCAGTGTGTTTTTATTACTGGCTATTCAGCGGCCCATGTTTCTAACTTTTGAGGTTGAGAACTATATGTTTCTGGCTTTGAAAATATCATACAGTACTGTTTTTCTGGGATAAGCATATTAAAATGTAGAATAATATCTAGATGACAGTCCTTTCCTTTCCTTTCCTTTCCTTTCCTTTCCTTTCCTTTCCTTTCCTTTCCTTTCCTTTCCTTTCCTTTCCTTTCCTTTCCTTTCCTTTCCTTTCCTTTCCTTTCCTTTCTCAACTTTCTAAGTCTTTTGGAATTTGATAACTTGACAGAAAAAATGAAATATCACATCTTTTCCTCCAATTAACTCTATTGAAATTTATTCTTGTAGAATTAAGCACAGTTAAATTTAGCAGTAGCAATTTTAATCTAGATATATTATGAGGATATGCATTTAATGTAATTAAAACTCATCAAATACATTAGAATATACATTTTGAAAGGAAAATGTTGTTTCTTGTATGTTGTATTGTGATGTTCTTTGAATCCAAGTCATAAAATAATTTCTTCAAATATATGAAGCCATCCTGGAAAAAGGTCTAGATGTATTGTGTCTTACTTAATTCAACCCTGTACAATGATTTGAGCTTTTCATTTGAGAGACTGCTATTTGTAGATGTGTATGTACTATACAGGGGAGAACAAGAAGTAACCACTTTATAAATATTCTCAGTGAGAGAATTAAAATAAAGAGCAACAGTCATCACCACCATCATCATTATCTCAAAGGCTTAGTGCAAATCTGGCATTATAGAAACATGTTTGGTTGTTGCCATATTCACTTATTATTTATTTGTAAATGGCCATAGACCATAAGGAAGAAAATAGAAACAAAAAAGTAAGATGTACAATAATAAAAAATATACAATACACACAAAAGTATATAGAGCATAGCAAAGGTCAACATAATGAGTAGGTCAAACTTGGCAAAGAGTAAAGTATTACAAAAGATATTGAGGTTCTATACAGAGATTGGTGGGAGGACCTAGAGCAATTGCAGAAGAGAGAGATGAAAAAGAAAGAACCTGGGCGTAGCTAGTTGTGGAACAAACCTGCTGGTTCGTAATGGCCATAGCTGCAGCTAGGAATTTTGTGACTAGATGTTTTGGTGCAATGATCTTGCAGCAGCTGATCTATAATCACTGATTATGACAGGCAAGAAAACTTGTTAATAAATGGTTTGAGGGAATCACAATGTGATAAAAAGGACAGTCTAGCAACAGATGTGCTGTGAAGTCAACCTTGAATCATTGTTTCAGAACATGTGAAGATAATCCTGACCACTGAGAGCAGGGCATCAAATTGTGCCAATGTAAAATGCCCTTCTATGTGGGTTATGAAGGATATGAGAAAAGTGTCTAGGTGTGTAAAATGGAGCACACGTGAGCTTGTTGTAGTGGAGATGTGATTTTTTAAAATCTATCTTTTTAGACACCCAGGTTGAATTAAACTCTGCCAGAGTTTCATCAGGTCCTACAGAGCATTTGGTTGAGGGGGAGGAGAATAGCTCACAATAGACTGTTTTTTTATGGATGAGGAGTAACTATCCAAGAATGCCATGTTTGAGAGAGCCAACAAAAACTGCTATGGTGGTTTTCTTAGCTCCACTAACAATAATGTTCTTCATAGTATAGTTAGCAAAGCTGGGGACTGGGGCAATGGGGCATTGTAAACTGCTCATTTTGGTTCGCTGTTTACAGGAAAATGATCAAGGAACTACCAACTTTATTGTTTCAGTGTCCTTGAATCCACTGTTTAAAGATTTTTAAAAAATATATGTACTTTCTTTTTCTCTCTGGGATACTTGTGTCAATCCCAGTGATCTCTATCAGGACATGTAAAGCTCATGATTTGTCCAGCAATCTCAAGTGTTGTCATAGGCCTTGGGATTATGGGCAGTGCCCTTTTGAATGTTGCATGACTAGGGCAATTAGAAATTCAGTTTTTTTGCCTTTATCTTCATCTCAAAGTTACAACTTGCTGTGCTTGATTATGGTATCATTTAACATATATTAAACAAGGGTAGGCAATCTGTGGCCTGGCTTGATCTGTTTTTGTGTTCCCAGATTATATTGCCAAAATTCAGTAGCAAAAATGCCCATTTTTGTGGTATGATTTTTGCATTTAGAAGCAAAAAGAAGCAATCCTTTGCAGAAATAAAAGCTGATAACTTTTGTAGCTGCTTTCCTCTAAATCTGAACATTTTCAGGTGTGGTCTGGACTATCAAAGAAATAATGGTTTTAATTATAAATATCTAAATCTGTGGATAAAATGTGGTCATGTTTCTTTTTTACTCAGTAGAATAGAATATCATGAAAAGGATTAGCTGCTTTATGAAATAAGATGTTTAATGAGGCTTGAGCTCTGAGTTTTAAATGCTGGTGCATGAGAAATAGACAATTATACTCTGTAATTACAAATACAATATACAATAAAACATGTTGATCTGACAGTTTTTTTTCTTAAAGACTCTGAAAACTATTGAAATATTGCAAGTATTTTTGCAACCAAGTTATAATTCAAGTGTCTTTCCTTGTATAGTGAAAGTGGCACTACCCATGCAAAAGAGGGAGGTAGAAACAGATGTGAGTGGGTGAAGGGGGAAGAGTGCAGGGCAGCCAATCCAGAATTTTGTTGGCACTCCAGATGAAGCCTTGCCAGCTGTGGCTCACCCAAGGCCCATGAATTAGATGGGCCAGGCTGGCAAAATGGATTAGGCTTGGAGTTAATCGAATTTTAATTCCAGGTATTGAAAATCTGTTATGCTATTCATAAAAATCCTAGGTTAGTGGCAGCTGTGTCTGGTAGTCTTATTTTTTTAAAAGCAAATCTCTAAAGTAACCTGAAGCTATGGAGAAAGTTATGGGAAAAACAATAATGATCCGTTTATTCAAACAGTTCCAGTTTAAGATAAATCTTGAGCTGTGTAAAACCTTCAAAAACAGGAATACATATGAATCACCTGTTTTCCCATTGTTAAAGCAGTCTGGTTATTTGCACGTGTGGACTGTTTTGGAAACTCCTCTGAGCTGTCTCAGTGCTCCACTGCATTGCCATATTACTATCTTTTGGCAAACAAAACCATCAGCAGTAAAAACAATTAAGAAAATTAAAAAAAATGATTTCCTATGCTAAATTTCATAACATATGAAATATAGTCATGAAATTATTGGTATCCATGGCAATAAACAGCACCGTTGTTTAAATTGTGACTTTTTCATATCTGAATTCTTATTTCCATCCTAAAATAGATGCCATAGGACAGAAGTGTACAAACAAAGGCCCCAGGTTGTCTGAAAGACCTGTGAACAGCTCCCAGAGACTTCCAGAAGTTGTTGCCTAATTGTAATTCTAAATGTGACAGAGGAAGAAATTTATAAAATGCATGACTGGAGAGTAATCTTTTCTTTTTTTAACCTTTTAACTGTAATTATTTAGTCAGGCTGCAAAATTTCCGAATTCCAATATGATATTCCAATTATGGAATTTTGTTTCCTCTTTAAGGAAATATTTCAGGGGTATAAAGCTTTAATATGCTTTATCATAGATGGAGATTTATGAGAAACGCATTGCAGAAGTCAGAGAGTTTTGTCATCGCTGGAGGTAAGTGGCTGCCCACTAAATCAGTACCTCTGTGGACCTATATTTGAAAAAATTATTAATATTTCAAGCCATTTTTGTTGATCTCCTGTTGCCAGACTTTTTGGAGCCCAGCTTCAGATTTAACCTACGTGTGATACAAAAGAGAAATCTTTGTGAGACAGGGTTTTTTCAAGCAAGATAGTTGTTTGTTGTTGACATATGTGACTCTTGGGATATTTTATGGCAAATACCAGGGAGGCTTGATGTTTTAGGGTCTCATGGAAAATGTTTATGTAATGTCTGTACATTTTTCACTATGATTTCTGTTCATCACGTGCAGGTTTGTCCTATGCTTGCACAGGCATTCTTGGAACATTCTAGAGATGAGCTCTTGTTTCATTCTGTCTAGAGAGCACCCTCCACATTTTCTTTCAACCATGTTACAGTAATTTTTGGGAATGTTGTCTCTTTTCTTCATTAGTTACTGTGTCCACTGAACATTTTGTTATGTAGTGCTGCCACTACTAAAGCTTCACACTACTCAAGCAAGGACATTATGCTGTATTATCTTGGCTTAGAACTCTGTCATGAGAACAGGCTCCTCAGGTTTCTCACATAGTAGTATCAGTACCAATAAATACAGTGTTAGGAAACCTTTGGCTGCAATAACTATCTCAGACAATGTCTTTGGTTTCAGTACTTCATGTGGTACTGATACTTTTAGCTATGTTCACAGCCATATATTCCCCACCATCCCTCTATTACAAGATCATAAGCTGTTTAAGCCACTGAGTCCATCCCTTTCCTTATTGTAGAGCCAGATTTAAGTACCCCTGACAGATCACTGTTTACTGGAATATATCCAGTGAAGGGAAACCCAATACCTCTCTAGAGTGATTATTTCCACTATCAAACTGTTTCTATAGTTAGGATTTTTTTTCCTAACCTTCAGCCAGAATCTGTTTTCCTGTATCTGAAGTCCATTATTTTTTCTCCTATTCTGTAAAATGACAAGAACTAGCGTAAGCTTCTTTTGATTGACATTCTTTCATTTACCTCCACTCAGTCTTCTCAAGATGAAGCATTCTCAGTTCCTTCAGTCTGTACAGAGGACTTAATTTCTCATCCTCTGATTTACTCTTTTCTGAATCTTTACCCATTTGTTTTAGTCTTTCTTAAAGTGAAATGCCCAGAACATACTCTAGGTGGCGTATCATTGAAGCAGAATAAAGTGGAATTCTTACTTCCTATGATTTGGAATCTGTAGTTCAATTGATAGCTGATCTTCCTGCGCATTTCTTTCCTTCTGAAGGAAAAAGTTGGCAGCAAGAGAAATCAAATATTTCTTGGAAGGACCACACTTGGGAAGGCTTGTCTGCCAGCAGAGGTCTGCTGCTTGATTTCTTTGAAAGATAATGCAGTTTACTTTTGAAAAGTATCATTCATTTCATTTGGATTTCTGAGGATGTATGGATAGTTTTAATATACTTAGAGATGGTTCTCTGGGAAGTGTTCCAAGAAGATATGTCATAGTGTGGGCAGCCCTTAATTGCATAAAAGAAAAAACAAAAGATAGATAGATAGATAGATAGATAGATAGATAGATAGATAGATAGAGATAGATAGATAGATAGATAGATAGATAGATAGATAGATAGATAGATAGATAGATAGATAGATAGATCGAATAAGGTGTATCAGGAACTTACGATAGTTGCTGACTTGCACGGGTCAAACTATCCTTTAACCCTTACCTGAATCTTTTTTGAGGAAGGAGTTGCCTTCAGCTATTTTCTTTGGATGTTAACTGTTGTTGATCAGGGATACAGTTTGGAATTTGGTGTGTGTGTGTGTGTGTCTATTTATGCCTTATTGTCATCAGATACTTTCTTTCCATCAGTTGAAACTGAATACAAAAGAACATAAAGGGGAATTATTCTGCTTTCTGCCAGACAAATGAAATAGGTTTTACTCCCATTATTTTATCCTATCCCATTGTGGAATGAAAAATTGCATCCCGTCCTTGATCTGTGAGACATCAACAATTTCATTCAACATCATCAGTTCCAGATTTTGATTGTAACATCTATTTCTTCATTGCTTAGCAGAAGAGACTGGCTTATATTGGTGGATATTTCTGATGCATTTTTTAATGTTTCTATCATGGTTGAGGTCTGCCATTTTCCCAAGATCACCACTCTGTTTTTTAATCACAGATGAATCTCTCCTGGGTTGGAGACCCCATCACAACTGAATGACAAGTTGGAATCTGCCTTGGAAAGGCAACTGCATAGGAAATATAGAAGAGCTCATAGTGGCAGCCATCAAAGCTCCTTGTCACTAACCATAGTTTAGATCACTGCCAACTATGTCATGATAGTATTTTCCTTGAACTAGTATGGTCTTTGTAATACTTCATACTGGACAATTGGGACTGGTGCATCATAGTCATGAGGATCATGGGTATTTGCAACCCCAGCACAACCTTGGCTATGAATCGCATATCCTCCATGAACAAGCTTTAATTTTAAAAAAATCATTTATGTCTATCCTTTCTAGAAGCAAAGTTATAAAAGAAATCATTTCACTTTTCTATTAATTTTGTAATGGAAATATTTTCCTGCTTTTTATTGTTTTTAGCCAATGAATGAGCAATCATACCTGTGATTGCCAGAGGGACCAGATAAGGAAGATTGTATTTTACCTTTTCTGGTATGAAGTGATAACTGTCTCTTAAAAAACAATTAAGAAATTCAGGGTTTGGGGGCAACTCTGTGCAGTGGTGAGTCTACCTAAACACAAAAGGTGGAAACAAAAAAAGAAGGTTGCATTATTTCCAACTCAGATGTTATAATTATTCCTCTGAATTATATAAAGGGTCTGGGGACTGTCAGCAGGATAACTCTCCAAAAACAATATGGAACAGGACCAAATTTGGGGAATGGTAAAATAAAAGTCAAATTCATAAACATGCTTGATCTAGTTGGGGTTTGCAGAGAAGAACACTCTAGGGGGAAAAAAAAACCCCAATGCATCCCTCAGGAAGAGGCAGTTAGGTTCTTACTGAGAATGTTGCTGATTTCTTTATTATAAGCCTTCCCTCTTCCTTCCTTGCCATGTAGCCAGAGCAGAACTATGATTAAGGGGATGGAAAGAATACAAGAAGCCTCGCTCAGCATGCTTTCCCTACCTTGCTAAATGTGCAACCAGACACAAAACCCCACAGTTCCAGAAACAAGTATATAGGTCTAAGAGCATTGGTGCAGCATAACATTCAAATAAGTTATTTTCAGTTAGCTGATGAAAAACCAGCTGATCAACAACATGGACATAAGTGAGCTGCAAAGACTGGCCAAATATATTCATTTCTGCCTGTATGTACTGCAAAAGACACCATAAGCACCACTGCTACTTAATGCAGAATGCTCACTGTGTTTTCAAAATTAAAAAAGGGCTGTAGCTTAGAGGATAGAGCCTCTAGTTTGCATACAGAAGTCCCAGATTTAATCCCTTGCTTTTCCAGGCGAAGCTGGGAAAACACTCAAGTCTGAAACATTGAAGAGTAGCTAATAGTCAGTGTAGACAGTACTGAGCTAGATGGATAAAAGACTGACTTGACATAAGGCAGTTCCTTCTCCTGTGTGGGCTAGATGGCATGACAAGTAGAAGCATAGCTGGCTTGAAAATTGTACTCAAGAAGTGCTCATCAGTGATCCTTATCATATTGGAGAACGACTTCAATGGGTGTTGCAGTGATTTACCTTGTATTTCCATTATCATCCATTAATGATTTGGATGAATAGGTAGAGGGGATGCTTATCAAATTTGCAGATAATACAAAATTGGGCTGGATAGCTAGTACTTCAGAAGACAGAAATAAAATTATCTTAATAGGTTCAAGAAATGGGCTGAAATAGAATGAATTTTAATAAAGACAAGTGCAAAGTTCTTCACTTAAGAAACAAAAATCAAATGCATGGGTGTAGGCTTGATAATGGTACTTTTGAAAAAGATCTTGAAATAGTAGCTAATTGTAAATTGACTGACCCAGCAGGAGCTGGGTATGTTTAGACTTGAGAAAAGATGCTGAGGCAGGATATGATAGTATTCTTCAAATACCTGAAAGGATGGCACATAGAAGAAAGTCAAGTTTTATTCTTTTATTTCAGAGTGCAGGGCATGGAATAATGGATTTAAGTTACAGGAAGGCAGATCCCACGTTAAAAAATAAGAGCAGTCTGACAGTGGAACCAGCTACCCAGTGAGGCATTGAGTATCATTTCATGGGATGTGTTCAAGCAGAGGCCAGACATCCATCAGTTTAGAATGCTGTAATTTGGATATCTATACTGGGCAGAGGGTTAGACTTCCTGGCATACATGGCCCCTGCCAACTCTCTTATTCTGTGATTCTATTCTAGAACATGGGGTCCTTTTTTAAAAAAAATCATACAATTTAAACCTATAAAAAAAGTAGTGTTATCAAAAAATATCAAAAAGCACATAGTCATTGTGTTGCAACTTATGTGTGCAAATGACAGTAATATAATTTGTTGTTTTCATTCCCCGCAACTAAACACCCATGCTAGGAATATGTTATGTTCATTCAATTAGATCATGGAAGAAAGCTGGAGCATAAGACAATTCATTAGTGACTTGAGGAAGAAAAGGAAATTTTGTTTTTGAGTTTATTGACTTTTGTATGTTTTGATGTTGTATCAGACAGTATAATGGTAAAGCAATGAAGATATATTTTAGCATTGCTAAATTGGTGTAGCTGAACATCTATAATCTTCTGTAGTTAGTTTGTTATATTTTTGTCCCACCCTTCTTTAGAACTGTGTACATAGGCTAGCATGTATGAAACTAAATTAACTTTTGTTAAGAAAGTAACTCAGTGGTCTGTGGAAGTCCACTAGAGGATCTGCTGCAGCCTCCCCACATACATGGGTCAAAGCCTACCACATATAATCCAGGAGAAGGTGAATGAAATCTTTGAAGTACTATGTATCACCTGTTAAAAACCCAAGAGCATTGCAGGATTAGATTAAAGGATCTTCTAAGTCAGTATCCTAATTCCCACTTTTGCGAACCAGGTGCTCATGGGAAACCCCAAAGCAAGACACGAATATAAGAGCAGTCATCTGCTTATATTTCCCAGCAACTGGTATATTTTATATCAAGTAAAAATATATTAAACAATAAATAAAAAGATAGATAGATAGAAAGATAGAAAGATAGAAAGATAGAAAGATAGAAAGATAGAAAGATAGAAAGATATATAGAAATGGTCAGTAGTCAGTACTCTTAGGTACTGCATTTAGGAAATTGCCACTAAAGTTCTTTTAACTGCTGGTCTGGAATAAAACTCAAATCTTTTCAGGTACTGGAGTCACTGCAAAAATGTATCCATTCACAATAGAAGTGAAGGCGTCTCTCGCTTAGTTATGATTATGTCAATTCAAATGTGTTTGCATTGACTGTGATCATTTTAATGACTCATTACATGGACAAAAGCTTTCAGCTGCCCATTCGTCTCCCCCCAGTTACATATTAATTAATTGCAAGCAGTGATTTCCAAATAATGGAGTGACAGAGTGTGGGAAAGCTGTGGTTTTGGAAGAAACTGTGACACGAAAGATACTAATTTAACAACTGAAATGTCAAAATGAGCTCTGATCTATCTTATTAGTCAGATATCTTTGGCGGTTTTGTTTTGTTTCCTTAAAAACAAATGGGCTATTAGATTAGCTAGTCTTCAAATTTATTCTGGAAAAACTTAATGTTCCTTGGAAGATTTTTAGGGGCTGGCAAAAGAGATCAAAATCTTGATACTAAGAGATGCCAAGCCCTCCAAACTTAAACTATCTGCCTCCTATTATAATTTTTTTTCTCCCCTGCAGTAAATAGAATCATCTTTTTTCACTTGAAAACGTATGTGTATTTGATAAACTGAGTAGGTCTATTTCACTTTTAAGATTATGCATTTTATTGGAGCAAACAAGCAATGTTGCAGTAATGCTATTCAGGCAACAGATTTTAATTACTTGCTGTCATGTGGTCTATAAAATCTTTCATCATTCATTTAAGCAGGACACAGAGGACTGTGGAAGTGCATGCGGCAAAATATTACACAGCATGTAAATTAATTTGGGAAGATTGTTCAGATTCTGCAGACCACTGCATTCTAGAAATTCTTTCCGTGGGAGGTTTGTGTTTGCTGCTTATTTCCATGCCTTTCTGAAAATTGTCAGCACTGGTTTTCAGATGTTAATAACTTGTTCTCTTTGCAATGAATAACCAGTCCTTAAAAGCAGAGCCGCTTCAGAGGCTCAGACAACAGGAATACAATGGCTTGCTTGCAAATTATTGTGTAATTGAGTGCATTTAAATTACACTCCTATATTTTAAGTCATGATTTTGAATATTTATGACTGGCAGTAAACAAGATGAAACTAAAGGCCCAACCCTGGAAGGCTGAAACTTGGTAAAGGGGTAATTGATTCTCCCCCCCCCCCCGTCATCTTGAATTTTGTAGTCTTTTTATGTATATAGTCTTTTATGTAGTCTTATTTTTTAGCTAATTTATTATGGATATTTATATTTTTACTGTTTTTACTGTTTGATTTTAGTTGCGAGCTGCCCAGAGTCATCCTCTAGGGGAGATGGGCAACACATAAATTTAATAAATAAATACCTAAAAGAAAAAAAGGTACCTTTTCCACACAGATGATTTCTGAGAGTTATCATTTATTATAGTTCAAGGAAGAACTTCACAAGTTTTAACATGGTTGAGGGTAGAGATAAAGCAGTGCCAATTTCACCTCATCAAGGTTTCCATTTTTCTTTTTGAAATACATAATCCAGTTATTTCTTGAGAGAAACAATGCCTCTTCATCTTGCAACAAATAAGAAAAAGCTTATGAAGGAGGGGGATAATAATGTGTGAGCTGGTAAAGGGTGGCTGTTCTGTATCTTGCTGTTACTGGAGAAGAGCAACAATACCAATATATAAAGAGAAGATACAGTTTCTGTTTGTTCCTCACTGGGCTCACTATGAAACATTTCCTATATGGTTTTGCTTTTGTCTCTCTGGGGTATGCCTAACTATAAGTAATTCGGCCTTTCTTTTCTTTTGGAAAAAAATGATGTTACTGCTTTCTGACCATATTACAATAATGATTAAATACCTGATACCATTCATATGTGTATTTGACTAGCTGCTAAATGTAGTGATGTGCTGAATTTTAATATTCGAGTTCCTGATGAACTGGACAAGGGTTAGCCCTTTAATGTACATCCATACTACCAATGCCTGAGGTACCTCCCTGTATTATATGCATTAAGTTGTTTATTGTCTTTCACTGGACTATATTGTTAGTACTTTACCTAGCATTTTTGTGATAATTAAAAACAGGTTGGAACTGCTTGCATCTAATGTATTGAATTCTACTTCTAGGATATTCAATTGTTATCTTTTTTCTACATGCTAAGAACATGGATGTTCATTAAAAATGTATGAAAAATCTGTAGCTTTTTTAGCCCTCCCCTCAGGAATATGGTTGTTAATCATTGTGACCTTGCTGAGTCAAAGATTGCTTCAATAAGTGCCTACATAGTAGACTTTCATGTACTGCATATTTCAGAATATATAACCACATCTGGCTATCAGGATTGCATCTAATGAAATAACTCTTGGAACCTCTGGTTAAAGCGACTTATTGTAAGCTTTTGCTCAGTACTAGCTGATCTGAAGCATAGCCTCAAGAGATTGTTTGTCCTCTGAGAGAGTGGCCAATTATGTATGGGCCTGCCTTACAAAAAGGTTGTTGATTGCCTAGAGAAGTAATAATGCATGCAGATAAAATGTTTGCAGTTTCTTCCCTGAATCTGGAGCTCAGAGATTCTACTAGAGACTAATGTGTTTGCCACAATAGGACTAATCAAATCCAATATAATGGAACATATAAGGGCATCATTTGTTCCTTTTGAGACAGCCAGCACCACTGAATTGCAGGCTTATGCTAAAAATCTAATTAAAGATCGTATCTGCACCTGGGTGGAGTGACAGAAGACTAAAGACAAAAGTAAGGAAGAAGCTGGGCAACATATCACTGTTAACATGATAGCAGAACAGAAATAATAGACCAGATTCTTGTGGCATCTGTTTAACACATTTATGAAGTCAGCTATGGTCAAGGATTATAGATACAACTTCATTTGCCATCTGAAATATTATTCTGCCTAAGGAGAATGTGCTTATGGCGGGAAAAATAGTAAACAGTAGATTTAAGAGAAATGAAATGCAGAAGATGCAGACAGTGCAGAATTCTGGGGCAATGGGTATAAGAAATCAAAGACCTATGTTATAATCTTACAGTTTAAGCAAAATATTTAAATGCACGTATACTTAATTTAATGACTCTTGTTAATGGGTGTAAGATTGCTTTATGAAGGATAATTCTGTCTAGGGCAATTAATCATGTTGATTTTTACCAGGTAAACCCGAGTTCTTGTATTGTGAGAAAGGCTATTCTTTTTTGCTAGCTTCATCTATTTAATAGTGCAGAAAAAAAAAGGAAATTGGATACAATGAAATCCATATGAATCAAACACCTATAGCATTAAACAGCTTTTATGCACATTTGAATCTGCTTAAACCCATTGACTTCAGTGGGTTTTAGTATGCATAACTGGACATAACAGTATGCTGCCCAACATTGTAATGATTATTTGTTTATCTTCCTAAAACTTGTGTGGAATTTCTTCTAGGTCAATATTAGGTTTCCTCTCTTTAATCTGCTACTTTGGGATGTCTGCCTCATATTCATAGATATGCTACTAGCACTCTCATTGATGAATTATCAATCAGACACTTGAAAAATCAAAATCTGATTACTGTCTGAAATTGAAAGTCTGAAATTGGAAAAGGTGGGGAATTCTCTCACTTCACTGTGTGCAACCTGCATCAATTCCCCAATAAATCCCCTCAGAAGATTAAAATGAATAACATGGATAACATATATTGTGCATGCATATATGGAATCAAGATTTTTTAATAAACTTCATAACGTCCCTATCTTCTTTCAGGTACTAATTGTAATGCTTTCTGTGTCATACATCTAAAGAAAGGATGTTATAGTATAAGCATGACCTTATAACTTTTTCCCCTAAATATTTGACAGGTTATTAAATGCTGGCTTGTAAGCAAACAAGTAAATGTTCTTTAATTTTTCCTTTATTTATTTATTTTTAAGAAATACAAGCCTGGACGATGTGATGACATTTTGAAATGGAAGCCACCCAGTCTAAATTCAGTAGATTTTCGTCTAAAAATAGCAAGAGTTGCTGGAGAAGGGTATGTAAACTCATCTACTACATCTTGGAAATATATAACTTTATGTTAAAAATCACATGTCACAGCCTAGAGAGCTTATTACCAGAAATAAGCTATTGGGAAAAAGAAAAATGGTACAGGCAAATTGATTAGCGTAAGAAGGGATTTATCAGACAAGGTGACCATTCTGGGTTCAGAAGCCCAGACCTAACACAGGAACAATAGGTGAAGGCAATTGCTTGAGGAGGAAGCTCAAAAGAAATAAAAAGGCTGAGCAGAAAGTGACTCTGGGGAAGAAATTCACATGGGATCTCACTTTTCCCTTTTTTCATATATATATAGAATTGCTTTAAAATATGCTGTTGCCTGGTAGGAAGCAGATGGATAAACTGTTATGAAGCCCATAAAATCTCCAACATAAAGAGATGAAGAATATTGAACTCAACTCTAGATACTGATGTAAAATAACTACGTAAATTTTCATTTGCTTAATTTTTATTTTCATTTGTACCCTGCCTTTCTACTCCTAGAACTTTCAGAGCATCTATTAATATGAAATGAAAGATACAGGTAGTCCTCAGGTTTCAATGGCAATTGGGACCAGAATTTCCGTCGTAAAGTGATGTGGTTGTAAAGCACGACATCACGTGACCTCATCACTTAGTGATGGCAGTCCCAGTTGTTAAGTGGGAAGAGATGGGAATCCCAAGCAAGCAGGCTGGCAGGTGTGTTGGCAGGTGCTATGGAATGCAGGTGGGCAAAAAAGCGGTGGGGGCTGGAGCGCCTTCCAACTTCCTGCCAGCTTCCCACTGACTTTGCTTGTGGGAAGCTGGTAGGGAACGTTGAAAATCATGATCACATGACCATGGCTCGCTGCCACATTGTAATCACAAGTGCCTGGATCGTGACTGCAGGGATGCTGCAATGGCCAGAACTCTGAGGACCAGTCATAACTCCCCCTTGTTCAGTTTTGTAGTAACTTTAAATGGTTGCTGAATGAGTGGTCGTAACCTGAAGACTACCTGCATTTGCAAACTGCTTAAAAATACCTAAAATGCAGTAGATAAATCATCCAAAAAACTCCCTTATAATGCTTGAATATAAATCTGTAAACAATTATTTGTTCTGTTTTCTTCTTTTAGTTTTGGATTTCTTTTTATCAGACTTATAGATCTGTTGAAATAATCTACCAGATGTTGTACAGAAAGTATAGCATTCAGTTCACCGAACTGCATCTAGTAGCAAATGATTCCCCTTCCCTCTCTCAAATCTGCTCTGGAAAATCCCATTATGTGAGCAAAAGTATATAATTTGTATTATATATATTTATCTGGGATCATGACCAAATCTTACTATTGAAAAATAGAGGGTTAAATACAGTCTCCCTAAACATTTTTGTTGCTCCTGCTGGAGAGCTGTTCCATGTTGCATGTTAACTAGCATCATCACTATGCTCTAAAGGCAACTTAATGACTGCAGTATCAGTTTATGAACTGGGCATTAATCAAGCTAATATAAATGCCTGTGGCCCAGACTTTCACATTTACAGTAGTTATTTCAACGATTTTGAAATTGAAATTTCATCAAAGAGAGGTATGCTTGAAAAGTATTACAAATCATTGCCACCTTAGATATAATTCCTATATTGTCTTATAGGTGTATTTCCCCAAAGAGCTTCAGATGGGACAGTTTGCATTGGCCAATTGATAGGGAGTTTTAGAAGGTTTTAGCATTTTCCCCAGTTACTCATGCTTTAACAATACAATGCTATGCAGATTCTTCCTGCTTGCTATGAAAAGTATGAATGGCTGTAGGTATTCAATATTTTTAACAGTTTTACTCCTGTTTTGTAAATGACACACTGTTGAGGAAACATTGTTATGCTATAGAATCATCTTTATATATGATATTTTCAAAGAATGAGAGAAGACACATTTATGCTAAGGAGACTATAGTTTAAAAGTAAGCATGAAGGAGACAGAGGAAGGGGAGTGAATCTACTGATGACAAAAGGAATCTGCATGGTGCAATGTTTTTCTTACATTGCAAAGGTTTTTTTGGAAGAGGAAGTTGAGACTTTGCGGAACTCTTCATTTGGAATAAGAACATTTTTTTTTGTATAATGGTTTTAAAATGGAACCATGTCAAAAGATCAAAAAAGCAGAAATCTGTACCTTTTGATAACAGGAATGTTAAAGGTTGGGAAAACGGCAGGAATTTTCCAGACACAGAAACACACACAGTTCTCTAAATGACAATGATATTTATTTAGTGTTACAATGCTTTTCTAGTAAATAAATTGTGCTTATTATCGCTCTCTTTTTATCCCTCTCCATTTGCTTAACAAATTGTACAAACATTTCTATACAGACTTTTCTTTACAGAGCTTTTTACAGTTTCTTAATTGTCTTACTCCCTTCCTCTTTGAGTCATGTAAGTATTTCTTATCACAGCCTTGATATGCTCACTCTTTTACACAGCTTCAGTATTTTTACTTCTTGGACTTGCTTTAAGCCTAGAGAAGAGAATGGAAAAAAGGGAAAATAACTCTTTCCTCAGCTTTTTGGAATTCCAGTACCTTTGTCAAAGTCCTCGCTGACTTCTGGTCTGTCCTTGCAAATACTGCTGTCCTTTTCTCCAGCCAGTCCACCCTGCCAGTTGCTCTTTCTGATCCTTCTTGCTCTTGCTAAGTCCTCACCTTTAGTTTCCTCCTCTGACTATTCCTTGACTCATACAGCACAAACACAACCTCCTCCTAACAGTTCTGCCAATTTTATATATTTTCCCCAAAAGGCAGACGTCCCTTCTGTCAGGTGTATTAATTAGGCAGGAAGCTTCTAGGTGTCTATGTGATACTTTTTTATTTTATTTATATATCAAATTGGTCACCACCCATCTCATTAAAAAGCGACTCTGGGTGGTTTACAGAAGAAATAAAATAAATTAAAATACAATATAAAACCATCTTAAATAATAAATAAATAAACCTTTGCATAGAGCTGGCAAATAGACAAAATCCTTTAACCTTGAGACCAATTTCAACTCTGACCCGAGCAGGACATCTCATCTTGCCACAAGGCAATCTTCTGTCAACTGAACATTAAATTGTGCTTGATATTACTTTGCAGTTGGTAGTACTGTATTGTCAATTAATGGAAGAAAACCCAGTAGAGGCTTGGCATTTCTAAAGTTTTGGCTGAACAATATCCTTTGTAGAATATATAGATCAAACTGGACTCCAGGACAATGATTTCTATTAGCAGGTGCTAACTTCAGTCACATACCTTACATATAATTTTGGATTCCCAACTCCAATATTTAGAAAATACAAATTGCCCCAACTTATTAAAAACATACAAAAACCTTGTCAGTAGTTTAATCTTGAGTGTAGGTCAGATAAATAAGAAAAAGAGTAATTTGAAATTTACTAAATGGCTTACAGGACTTAGATGGTGTAGACCAGTGTTTCTCAACCTTAGGAACTTTAAGATGTGTGGACTTCAACTCCCAGAAATCCCCAGCCAGCATGGGAGTTGAAGTCCACACATCTTAAAGTTCCTAAGGTTGAGAAACACTGGTGTAGACAGAAAACGATTCTGATATATAAATCTGTGAAAATATCACTTTTAAAATTACAGCTATATTAGAAGAAGAAGGGATCTACTCGTGGCAGTCTACTCATCCATGGAAAACAATATGCAATGCAATAAATCCTTGATTTAACAGATTAATAGGGGATGTGGGGTTGGGTAGGCTGCTAAATCTGAACCACAGGTCATATAGATATCATTAATGCAGTTTATGTTAACTACAGCTTTTGATAACCGCTTCCATTATGTCAAGTTCCAGTTCAGGATTTGATTCTACTTTTGATGTTCTTCTCATTATTAATACCAGTTCAGACCTTAATGTAATGTAATACAATATAATATTCCTTATTTGCAATTAATGGCCTTTGTATACAAAAGTTTTAATGAATTACTATGCATTCAGCCTTTATGGGACATCCATATAACTGTTATCACACTATCATACATTTTTCCTGTTATTTTTCTATCTGCCTTTTCTCTCTCTCTCTCTCTTTTAAAAAATAAAATGGAAAAAGGCACAAACTGCTACAGTGCTGATGTCTTTAGCATTGTTTTAAAAATGGAGCTTTGATGTGTGCAATGATTTACAAGAAAATCAAACTATCATAGCTGAGTAATCTTTGCAGTGGGAAGCATACCATTTCATGGCAATGATAAATATTGGTTGTTCTCAACAGATTTGAACTCACTTAGTTTGATCTGAGCTTTACAATATTTCATTGTAATGCTTGCTATTATTACAAATGGATTACCACAAATAAATCAGTGAGTGGATTTCACTAGGAAATCATTGGACACCAATAGCTTGATTAAATTGAATTTAAAAATATTTTAGTTAAATTTTTGGCTTGTCTATAAATGGTTCAGTTTTCAAGACAGGTAAATGAAGCTCTGTGCCATTTGGGGCACTTCCTGTTTCTATAAATTCTTCGAGATCAATAAATAAATGACTGAGCTGAATATTAAACAAAGAGCATCCTTGCCTCCCTCTCTTCCTTTTTCTAACCGAGCACCAGCCGCAAACAAATGGGCTACTATTCATTGCTTTTGTCTTCTTTAATCTATCTATGCATTGTCTGTTTTGTTCCTCACATTACCTCCCATTGTGCCCCTGTTTGCAATTACTTAGAATGTTTCTTTAATTAGAAGCTTCTACTCTGTTCCCCCCCCCCATTATTTTGCTTTGGAATAGTTTTTGACAGTACAGTATATGTAATTATGTACTGTTAGTTACTCTATAATAACTCTTTCCTCCCAGCTGTAACATATAAATAAAGCCCTGTGTATGCTGGGCCCTTCTTATGGACTCCGCATTGATTGTTCTCATTTTGCTTTTACCACAAAGTTATTTTTAGTATCTGTGATATTAAGAATTATTCTAATATCAGACTAGGCTCTTCATGATTAAAAAGATATGGTTTTGGTTTGTTTTTAAAATATACTTCCTCTATTAGACCAATAGGTATAATATGAATAAATTTAATTTGTATTTATATAAAGTATGGCCAAATGTAATGCTACATACTTTAACTTGTAAAAAAATCTATGTTTCAATATGATTATTGAGTTGCATTATAGTACTGTGAATACCTTAAAAGAATTATTTATAGTCCTGCTGGTTGCTGATGGAATACATAAAGAGGGAGCAAAGTAAAATTCTTACTGCTATCTCAGTGACTAAATTGGAAGTAAAACTTAAATTAGAGAAATATTTTCAGTCTTTCAATGCAAGCTATACTTTTATGATGAGATCTGAAGATGTCAAGACAATTGCTTTGTACTGTATTACATTTTAAACATGAATTTTTTATGTTGTATAAATGTCCTTAAATAAGGTGAGGTCAGTATGATGCCAAATAAATAATCATTTATCAGGCACCAGCTTTTTGTTTGCATGCATGCATTTTAAGAAGTTCAAGTACATCATAGAATAGTGGAAGAAATCATCCTAATAAATTTACTAATCTAGGAATTTCATCTCTATTTTGCTACATATTTGTTAATTAAGAAGTAGATGCCCTCGTTTTAAGCTTCACTCAGGAAGGCAAAATCAAATTAGTTTTAAATCCCCATTAACCAGGAATTAAAAGTAAATGGGAAAGGGAAGGACATTTGTAAAAATTCTCATGGATAGTTGTTTGGAAACCTGGGTAGATTTGATTTAAAATGTTAGTAGTGAAGATTCAAATTTAATGATTTAAGTCATGATTTTAATTACTGCTCAGGATGATCCTGTTACCATTTCTAGTTAAAGGTGCATTCTTGTTTGATGATGCCTTTGACAGTGAGATGTAAATTTCATTACTAGAAGGCACATTTACCATATAAAGCAATATGGATTACTTTTAGATTAATTTCCATTAAAAATGACATGATATTTTAGTACCCATGCTCCCTTCAGAGTCTTACAGCTGGAGCAGCAGTTCTCATAATGATGCTTCATTTGGGCAAACAGACCTTACATTTTGTTGCACCATTTGCATTTTGCATGCTTATCCTCAAGTACAAGTTGTTGAATTTCATCAAAATATTCCCAGATGGAGTCTGTTGTACATAGTAGGCTTGTTTTATACACTTCAGGACCAGAAATGTATTCTTCAAATCCTGATATGACAGAATGTCTCTGCTCATTGACCTGCTTTGTCTTTGTAGTTTTAGAGAGGTCTGCTATAGTCTGTCCACTTATGTCTCATTTCTACATTAGCATTAGCAAGTAGAAGAGAGTATAATTAAAAGTTACTCATGTTAATACCTTTGGGGTGGGTTCATTTTATAATTTCAAAACTTTGATGTGATTTAAATCATGAAAGTCAGTTTTTGTGTTTTTGCTTTAAATTGTTAATTTTATATGCCCGGTTGGGACCTATTTTTAGTTGCTTCAGAAAACTAGGTGAAGGTCTGTTTAGATATAAGCTTATTTAAAAATAAGGCAAAGGTTCTTTTTTGTTTTTGTGAAAAGCATTTGTGAAGGGACATAGAACAATTTTCATGTTTGTTCTATGCCAGTTTTTTCAGTGTGGGTGGAGATGATGTCATAAACCTGTTTATGGGCTATTGGCCAAAAAGGCAAGATAAAAGTTGGAAAAAATAACAATAAATTGAAAATCTTCCATATGTTTCATTGCTCTCTGCCAAGTTTTAATAAAATTAGGTTTTGACTCTCTTATCCAATATTGTAGCTTAACTTAATCACAAATAATGAATCATACAACATACAATTTAATTTTCACAGGCAAGTAGAGATAAGTTAAAACAATGGAGAACATGACATCTAAAGTTGCATTCTAATACACACTGACCTATGAGTAAAACCCATAATTTACTTCTGAGTAAAAGTGCATGGAGTTAGATTGAAGGCTAGATTCTCCCAACAAACATTAATTCTTTTTTGAACCTTGACATCTTTAACTTACAACATCTGATAGCTGAGGTGGATTTCTAGATTATAGGCATGCTACATTTGATGCTTGTTAACTGAATTTGGTTTTCTAACCTACAAGTCTTGAAGCAATATATTTTAATAATGTGTTTTAGCTGTCATTCTTTTGACTATATAGGTAGTCCTCGACTTATGACTATTCGTTCAGTGATTGTTCAAAGTTATGGCGGCACTGAATGAATGGTGGCTATGATTGGTTGTTGGAGTTCCAGCTGTCCCAGCATGTCTGTGGTCACCTGATTGCAATCTAGGGGCTTGGCAACCTGCTTACACTTAATGACTGGTTATAGTGCCCCATGATCACGTGATTGCCATTTGTGAATCTCCCTGCTGGCTTCCCCAGAAAGTCAGTGGGAAAGCTGGCAGGGAAGGTCACAAGTTGCTAGTGTAAGTCTTCTACCCCCACGCACCCTCCCCCAACCCCTCTGCATTTGTGCCATGCAGGCCACTTGTGCACCCTCCCCGAGCCTCCCCATGCCTTCCTCAAACCCTCACTGCCCCTCCCTTGCACCCTCCTCCACACAGCAGCAGCCACTTGCCTGCCTGCCAGCCTGCTTGTGAGCTGCCTAGGACTTGCAACTTCCTGCCACTTCCCCACTGACTTGGTTGTGGGAAGCCAGCAGAAAGTTGCCTCACCTAATGAAGATGGTATTTGGTTAACGCTTAGCAACAGAAATTCTGGTCCCAATTGCCATCGTAAGTCAAGGACTACCTGAAGCTATTGTTGCTGTTCATTTAACATTTGAGCTTTAAGACCCACTAATTAGGAAGTAATATTAAAAACAGATTTCTTAGCTCCATTTTAATTTTTTTTTAGTAGCCATTTAAGTTGATAAAATATCTCATATTTAAACACCAATTCTTCCTTACCTACAAGGAAGCCCTGATTATTTATTGTATTCTGCTGTTCAACTTTATTTTCCTCATTCTTTCTATTTTATGCAGTAAAGTTCATTATCAAGATGAAATACAATTGCATGTTTAAACAAAAGTAGATGATTAAGGTTTGCATCCTAACTTTATGTATTTCATTTTGTGAAGGTGACATATTTGATTCTGATATAGATAGATATAGATAGATATATGAATGAATAAATGAATGATTGATCCATTTAAGGTGAGTTTGCTCATATGGTGTGTTTGCTAATATTTGTAAGCCAGTCAAGTTTATTAATATTTTGAGTGAAGGATTGGTCAAGTTTTTAGTTAAATGTTTACTACAAGAATAATGTGTCTGCTCTGATGGAATTGGGCACCTCCACTGGTATTTATTATTGAGTTTTTTTGTTTCCTAGTCTATCCTGTTTTTCCATTCACTTATGTAAGAATGATGTTCCAAAGTAACAAATGAACACTGGATAAAATGGACTGGAGCCCAAGGATATAGAAATAACATCCTGCAGCTAATTAGATTAACAACATGCCATCATTTATATGAGTTGCTGATTGTATATCATCAACACTGCAATTTTGTAAGGTAGCATTTTAACTTGTACAAAAGATAAGGATGGAGCAGTAGATTTTCCATTTATTCACACAAAAGATAGCATTACAGATTAAAAAGCTACACTTGTCATTTCAATTTTACATCCAGTATCAGATTGTTATAGTAGCTTTTTTTGTCCTTATGTTGATATCTTTGTATTCAGGAGGTAAGAGATCAGGATAAGAAAAAAGAAACTAAAATGTCAGTCAGATCAGGTCTTCAGATAATTGAAATATTGCTTAAAGGGGACAAGAGAAAATATACTTTTAAGATAGTCAGATGATACCACTATTTAATAATAGAGATTGTTTATTAGTTCAGCACTTCTAGAAATGCAGTGCTGTCATCCTTCATAGATAGATTTCAGCAATTTGCTAAACAATTGCTTTAGTCTTTCAAACATTTTACAGAATTAAAACAAATTATCTTACTTGTGAATTAAAATCAGCACAAGAATAAAAAGCTGCCAGTCCAAAAAACCTGAAAAAATACTGTGGAAGAAACTCTCGTATTTCCTGTACATATTTTGTTGAGGACAAAAACATCCTTACATGAAGGGGGAATTGAGACTTTACCAAAATGGAGAACATTCTAACAATGGCTGTTAGATTAAATAATAATCTCCCAAAGGAATGAGAGAAGATCAATTATTTGAATAATTTATAAATAGGTTGGACAAAGTATTCAACACACTACAGTGAAACTGTCAGCTGAAGATAAAGGCATGTGGCACTGTTTATTAAGCTGTCCTTTTTAATTTTTTTATTCTTATAATACTTATATATGAGAAAGTCTCTGAACCTCTAACTGACTTAAATATTAGCCAGCTGATACAGAGTTCTGTGAAAAGGTATTTACCTTTTTATGGATTTTCTGAATGTTTGCATATCTTTCCACTGAATGTTATCAGTGGAACTTAATCTGGGTCCTCCTGATACATAAGGAAATATGACTGAACAAAGAACATAGAGTTTGATGCTTCTTCCATTTATGTCTAAGCAAAGTCCAAAATATAATGTCCCAATGTGAAAAAGTAATGACCCTTCCCTCCATTTCAGTCAGTTATCACTACAGTCAGTTGTATATTTCAAGCAGTGAGAACTGATCTGGGCCAGCTTTGTTCTATATAAATCTTACAAATGTTGCTTCTCATCACAGCGATGTTCTTACTACACAGAAGTTAAAGGCATGACATACCCTGCTTAAAGCCTCCATGGGCCTTGAGGGCTTTCTGAACTATTAATTATAATTCATGCAGATTTTCTCTCTGTTAATGCATACAGTATGTTTTCATCTAAATAAGCAACAGGCAACTTTTCTGGCAAGTTGCAATAAAGAATTTGTATTATCCTGAAATATTAACAACTTTCACTGTTGATGCTCATTCCCAAAATCCTAAACTAAAAGGAAACAATAAGTATAACTCAAAGATAAACCTTACCTTTTATTTTTTCAATAACATTTTAGCATTGTGTTTTGCATTGATTGCATTGATTTGCATTGCATTGTAAAAAACAAGTTTTATAAATGGTGCTTAACAAAAACATGCCTTTCCGTAAATATAGCCCATGAAGTTGCAGTTGATCTTGAAACTTTGAGAATTACAGACTTGACTGTCAGCTTGCTACTTTTCTGCACTCAGGTTTTCTTCCACAGTCTACAGAAGCAGATCTAATAGCAACAGCAGCAACTGTCATGGACTATTTTACTTTTGTTTTCCTACAATAAATAAATGCTGTTGTTCTTTTCATGGATGGCATTTTTTTTTTGTATATAATAATCTGATAAAAATGAATTTTTGTCATTTGTTCTGCTAAAAGTTACTGACATTCTAAATAGTAGGGAGCATAGGATGGAGATACCATTTTAACAACAAAAAGGACATATGTAGATTAAAATCATCTACCATTTTTATTTTCTATGGATGTTTATAAGGCTTTTTGTGGTTCAGGCAGATGCTTGAAAATAAGTGTGATGTTGTAGGGTGACATTTTGCTTTGCATCATGCTACCCCCTTCTTTTTTTTAATTGGAAAAAAATCAGGGAGGAATTGTTATGGGCAGCAAGAGAGGTGTCTATAGCCACATTGGTATCCTGGGCACCACATTGGGGATCCCAGTACTGTTTACATTATCTAATTGTATTTAGACAAACATGAAAACAAGTTTATTTCATTTCACTTATAATGATATTTACCTCACTAAATCTATCTCTGCTCCTTTTGATTTCAGGTTCTGATTTTAATTTTGTTATTCATGTTTATTGTGTTTTGTTGATTTGTTTTTGTGATATAAGCAATTTATGGGCCCTCTTAGGACCAGAAAAGAAGTCTTTTACTCTAAAAATTAACAAATACAATTATGTCACAGGTCCATGCCATTATGAACATGCAAGTAGAATAAAACCTCAATTTAAAAGACATTTGTGGGAAAGGGGGGAGGGATGTCAAATCCAAATATCTGTTAAATCTGAATTTATGTAATTTATTGTCATTAGTGTTATTTACATTATTACTTGTTATTGGTTCAGTTTATGCCACTTACACAAATGATATAAATTAATGCAAACTTCATAAAAACTTCTATGGTATAATTTCACAAATTATATATTTTATGTCAGTTGTCCAGACTGTTTGGAAACAACGGACTTTGTCTGTGGCTTACAGATAGTCTGAAATAGAAATTTGAGATCTTTGAGATCTGAAGATCTGGAGAATTTTTATATTTTATATAAAATGTATTTTATATTTTAACTTACCTGTTTCAGTAACTGTCTTGTGTGAATATTTCTTTGGTGGATTGGGATCTTTATCAGATAATATGGAATAACTATGACAACTTCCATATAGTCATGTTTTCCAAGTAGGCCTCTGAGTAAAGTCTTTACAAAAGAACTCTGGCCATTGACCCTATCTTTTCTTAAACTTGAATCTATGTTGGATCTCTGTGTGGCCACTTTCACAGATCTTTTAGAACCATGCATTTATCATCATTAGTTGCCGAAGCATGATGTACCTTGAAAGCCAGATCTCCATCTTACAGTGAGGGAGAAAGTATTCTAATACTAAGATTCCAGCTAAGAAGTGATATATAAATTAGAAAATTGTACTCTTGTGAGAAGAACATATTCATTCCAAACATATAACCTTTTTTCATAAGGCACACATTTTTGTAGAAATAATGGAGGGAGTTTTGTCTATTCCTAATTGGCTCATGCTTTGATAAGCATAATAATCACTTTTCTGGAAGCTGCCTTCTGAAAGAAACATGAAGCATGCACGTTTGTATACTGTATTGATATGATTTTATATTACTTCAATACTGTGCAAAAGTTTTAGACAGGTGTGAAAAAATGCTATAAAGTAAGAATGCTTTCAAAAATATATATTGTAATTGTTTATGTTTATCAATTTAGAAAATGCAAAGTGAGCGAACAGAAGAAAAACCCAAATCAAATCAATATTTGGGGTGACCACCCTTTGCCTTCAAAACAGCATCAATTCTTCTAGGTACACTTGCACACAGTTTTTGAAGGAACTCGGCAGGTAGGTTGTTCCAAACATCTTGGAGAACTAACCACAGATCTCCTGTGGATGTAGGCTGCCTCAAATCCTTCTGTCTCTTCATGTAATCCCAGACAGACTCGATGATGTTGAGATCAGGGCTCTGTGGGGGCCAAACCATCACTTCCAGGACTCCTTGTTCTTCTTGACGCTGAAGATAGTTCTTAATGACATTGGCTGTATGTTTGGGGTCATTGTCCTGCTGCAGAATAAATTTGGGGCCAATCACACGACTCCCTGATGGTATGGGATGATGGATAAGTATCTGCCTGTATTTCTCAGCATTGAGGACACCACTGATCCTGACCAAATCTCCAACTCCATTTGCAGAAATGCAGCCCCAAACTTGCAAGGAACCTCCATCATGCTTTACTGTTGCCTGCAGACACTCATTATTGTACCGCTCTCCAGCCCTTCGGCGAACAAACTGCCTCCTGCTACAGCCAAATATTTCAAATTTGGACTTATCAGTCTAGAGCACCTGCTGCCATTTTTCTGCACCCCAGTTCCTATGTTTTTGTACATGGTTGAGTTGCTTAGCCTTGTTTCCATGTTGGAGGTATGGCTTTTTGGCCACAATTCTTCCATGAGGACCACTTCTGGCCAGACTTCTCTGGAAAGTAGATGGGTGTACCTGGCTCCCACTGGTTTCTGCCAGTTCTGTGCAGATGCCACTGCTGGACATTTTCTGATGTCAAAGGGAAGTAAGCACGATGTGTCTTTCATCTGCTGCATTAAGTTTCCTTGGCCGACCACTGCGTCTACAGTCCTCAGTGTTGCCTGTTTCTTTGTGCTTCTTCAAAAGAGCTTGAAGACACACATTGAAACCCCAGTCTGCTGTGAAATTTTTGCCTGGGAGAGACCTTGCTGATGCAGTTAACTACCTTGTGTCTTGTTGCCATGCTCAGTCTTGCCATGGTGTATGACCTGTGACATGAAACTGTCTTCCACAACCTCACTTTAGTAGCAGAGTTTGGCTGTTCCTCACCCAGTTTTAAGCCGCCTACACAGCTGTTTCTGTTTCAGTTAATGACTGTTTCAACCTACATATGAAATTGATGATCATTAGCACCTGCTTGGTATAATTGGTTAATCATACACCTGACTCTCATCCTACAAGATCCCAGACTTTGTGCAAGTGTACAAAGTGTGCAAGTGTAAGAATTAATGCTGATTTGAAGCCAAAGCGTCGTCACAACAAATATTGATTTAATTTAGATTTCTCTTCCATTCGCTCACTTTGCATTTTGTAAATTGATAAACATAAACAATTACAATATATATTTTTGAAAGCATTCTTACTTTACAGCATTTTTTCACACCTGCCTAAAACTTTTGCACAGTACTGTATATTAATCAAAATATATATGGACCAGGACAGATTACTTTAAATGTACTTACCAAATCATATACTTAACATGATATGATGATATTTAGGCAGCTTTTAATTAGACATTTTCTTTTTTAGGCTTCTCCCACGGAATGTTGGACTGCTTTATGTTGGAAGTTTAGATAGACCTTTTGCAGAAATTAAGGTAATAGCAATTAATTTTGTAAGTGTCTACCTAGGTAAAGTTATGCGGCTTTATGTGCGTTTTGTTGTAGTATTCACATCCTTAGCATCTGCAACTTTCTGGGAAATAAAACAGCTTATTTTAAAATATTTTGATAAAGTATTTAAATACTTTAAAATATTTTTGCTCTTTACTTTCTTAAGTCCATTCTTTTCACACTTTAGTAGAACTACTGTATTTGAATCAGAGATATTCAGCTTTTTTATGAGGAATAAATGATTTCAGGTTAATCTCTGTCTTATTGTAGAGAGATTAATAATACTCTCTAATAGCTCACAAACAGGAAGATGATAGCTGTTTCCATTGGTGCTTCCTAGCATCTCATATGTAAGATATGCTGCCTGCAGTTCTGGATGTAATAAAGAGCTATCAAGGTTACTACCATTAATAGCCTAATTCTCTTAATTTATCCAGTCCTCTTTCAAAACTAATTAAATTACTGGTTATCAATTGGTCTGATGGCAGCAAATCCCATAGCAATGCATTGTGTAAGGAATGTTTAGTTTTCATCACTTCCGAATATCAATACATTTTAGTTTAAGAAATGACCCCCAATTGTGAGAGAGGGAGAAAAACCACTGTAAATCTACAGATAGTTTATTTTTTTCTCATAAGGGACCTGAAGTAGCCCCCCAATTATTGTTGTTGTTTTGTTATGTACATATTTTCCTACCATACGATGTCCTTTTTCGGGGTGGTGATCAAAACTCTACATACATGCCATAGAGAGATGAGCATAACTAATCAGGTGATTCTTGATACTCTGTTTTTCTCCCCTCCCCACCCAGATTGTCGTAACCATGTTATGAAAATATTTAATGTTTGTGAAATGATTTTCAATTCTTAAATTTCTTTAATAAAGCACCCAGAAATATCTGTATTTTAAGGGCAACTCTATATAGAGTGCAGTCTTATAATGGAAAAAAATGTTTTCATACCAAATGAGAATCCTGTTGAAATGATAGTAAGATGACCTGGCTCTGACTAAGTGAAAGGCAAAATGGTATAACATTTTAAAATATAACACTGACATGATAATTTAATTTATAGAAATATGATTGGAATCTTGCCTGAATGAAGATGCCTTCAGATAATTTCATGTTAAAATAACAGATCTTCAGGATTTAACTGATCTTTTCCATAGTAACATTTAAATGTGAGACAGTTAATAAAAGACATATTTTATAGCTGCCAACCTTAGCGACTGAAAACATACCATAATTAGTCTTTGGAGATTATGTTTGTTCTTTTGGTGTACTGCAGCCCAGATGAAAGAATATAAAACTGAAAGCACGTGATTAAATCTCTCTCCTCTAACTGAAGAATGTTCCTGTGCAGGCAGTATTATACCATATGGAAAGCAGAACTGCTATCGTGCCAATCTGGGTCTTTGTTAGGAATAGAAATTAGCTCATGCATACTATTACATATAATTATCATAAAATTATGGGCTAGAAATGAAAGAGTCATGCTGTTGCATTTTAGACAGCATATTTGTAATAAGCTGTAATAAAATAAGCATTTTGAATTGGGTATAAGAATAGGCCTTACTTGCAATTACAAATGTGTGTTCAATTGAAATACTTTTGAAGCTCAATTTAACAAAGCAAACACATTTTCTGGCAGCATTAGCATAATTGTTTCCAATGTTGAATTCTCATTTGAATTTTTTAAAAACTTGAATAAAGCTAGCTGCTAGGAAGCAAAGCACAGTGGAAGAAAACTATTTCAGATACCTAGTTTTTCACAGTTTTATGTGAAATAGTAAATAACAGTAAGTATCAAAGTATTCCTGTTCATTTTTCCATACTTCGTACATGATTTAAATGATTTGTTCGTATGTAGGAACTGACATTTCAGTGATATATTGTAATTCTATATACTATACAAAGACATTTCACTTAGTATATATGGCAGACCGCAATTAACATCAAGCATATACACAATGAGAGAATTGAAATCTATATTTGGTCCTTGATAAGCACACTAATTTTATATGGATTTGTAAATAGAGAATTGTCAATTTCATTGATTTCTAAGTATGTATTTAAAATGTAATGCAATGACATGCCATTAGTTTACAGGAACATTACAGATGGAAAATCTAATATTGTAATAGCTAAACCTCTACTCTCTGCAGCCCTGCAAATTATTTATAATGTGTTGGGGGGGGAGTCCAGGAAGCAAGGGAGAATTATCCTTTCCAGTTCCTTAAAAGAAGATGCTTTTGCTAACACACAAGCAATCTCCCTCCTCTGTCCCCCATCAGTAGCAAGCTACCAAAAATTAGTGGCATGATACACTGCTGATTTTAGCATGCAGTTAAGGGGGAAAAGATGAAAGAAGCCTCATATGGTTAAAATATCTTTAAAAATATAATCACATTTCAGATATTTGGTCCATGCCTTGGCAGTAGCATCATTACATCAACCTTCTCCCTATAGCCATCAGTGACGAAGTAAATAAATAGAGTCCTAGCCACCAAAAGAAATGGCCTCCCTGCTGTTCTAACAGAAACATGTATTGGATTCCATCCATGTTATACCAACTGGGAGGCTGTGTTTGATAAAGAGGGACTATATGTAGAAATATTATTTATTATCTAAAAGGATTTAAAAGGGCTGAAGGACAGCATTTTTTAAGTTAAACAGTAGAAGCGAGAGAATGTATTATACCCTTCTGAATTATTCAAATGCTGTAGCAGTTGAACTGTTCTTATATGGTGATTTTGGAGTGGTTTTGCAAAATATATCGGACAGTTATTTTTTAAATGTATTTGGGCTATATTATATGTAAACTTTTGCAGATAAACAGTCCCTATCTTTTGTTTTTATATGATTTATATGTGATTTTTTATTTCTGAGAAGGATAAAAATCCAAGCTGTGTACTAGACAGAAGAGGTATGCATGAAACAGAAAATGCAGCTGGGGAGTTTGGCTGTACCACCAGGCTGAACTGAAATTCCTGTTTCAGACCAGTCCTAAGGAGGTCTTATGGGGCAAGTAGAACAAGGCTCCTCTGCATGGCCTGGGCACCTGCGGATCTTCCCAGTGCCTTTCTTGCCATTAGCTGCTGTGCTTGCATCCAAATGCACCATACTCAGCCGGCCTGCCCACGAGCCCCTCCCTTCTGCCTGCCCAGGCCATCCTTTTGTTGCCATGCTTGTATTCAAAGATGGCAGAAATTTCCAGTAAAGGTAGTGAAGAGAAGTACTGTCTGATAGTCTTCTGTCAAGAAAGAACATAAAAGCAAATATGCAAATTGTCAATGGATTGTCCAACTTTATGTACACTTTTTAAAATCATCTCAGTTTTTTTCCTTAGGGATAAACGACATTACACACTGTTCCTGTTTAAGGTCCTTGAAGCAAGTCCTATCCCTTGCAGTACAAATTCTAGCTATGCTTGTTTACCTAAAGCGTATCAATTTCACATGAAGATGAAAAAGAAAAAACAAAAATATCAGAAATTTAATTTTATTAGGAAAACTTGAGATAAAAATAAAATGGGTTCAATTGTGATGTAATTTTGAATATTTATATTTGGGGATGACAGAATTATTTTCTAATGTTATTGATAATCAGGATGTTCTATGAAATACAAAGTTTTTTCTAACTTACATAGATGAAGAGTGTGGGTGGAGTGGAAGGAAAAATGCACTCAGTAAGAACTTCTTGACTTCTTGACAGATTCCTCTGGATCAAGAGCCCTAATTCAGGGATGGGCAAGCCATTGCTGCAAACCACACGTGCCTCCCCCAAGATTAAACTATCAAAATCCTGTTGCAGATCACTAATTTGTATTTGTGTAATTTTTGCGTGGGTGGGATACAACAGGTGTGTTAAATCTTCTGCCAATCAGTTCTCTTCCACCTGCTTTCCTTCCAGTGGAAGGAAGAGAGGAAAAAGCTGACTGCCTCTTCTGTTATCCCTTTGTGGCCCTTGGCGGTTAAAAATGTTTTTAAAAAAACAGAATGCAGCCCATTACCAAAGATTGCCTGTTCCTGAATTAATGGGATAGGAAAAGTAGAGAATTCTGGAGGATCTGCCTTACAAAAGAAAAACGATCTTTTTATTGATGCTAGTATCATTGAATCTAAGCCATCCTAATTTTTAAAAGAGTTGCTTTCTGTTATTACTCAATTGCTATTTGTAGATTGGGCCAGGAGGAAGACAGAGTTCCCTACAACTTTTTTGTTTCTTTGTTTTTTAATTTTTTTTAATTGTTTGTATTTATTTTGGAGGGGGGTGGTTCTTCTAATATACCCTATTATATTTTTTTTCTGGGAGCATTATAAATTTAACTAAGATTAAATGTACTAATTTTAATTAATAAATGTGTCTGCGCCTTAATTCCATTTCATTGAGTTAACTACCTTGTAATAATATAAGCTAGTGTATAGTTATTGATTAGTTACATTGTTTCAGGTGAAATTATTGAGCAGGTAAAGGATGATATACCTATGAGTGTTTAGTTTAACCAAATTAGCAAATATTTCAGTAACTGATATACACCTGAAAAGATTAAAATTATTCTTGCATGACTTGATAAGATAGTCTTTTAAGTGACTATTCAGAAATAAACTCCACAAGATATGCTTGCAATTTTCAGTGAGCCTGTTTATTTAATTACAGTTCATTAAACAAACTGTTATGTCTATGTTCACATATACACTGTCATAAATTTTAATGGCTGAATTCATACATTACACCAAGCAAAAACCAAACCACATTATGGAATATTAGAATGTGAACCCAACCACTGAGTTCAGTGGAACTTTCTCCCAGCTAGAAGTATATGAGTTTCTAGTGTTAGTCTTTCATTGTGGTAGAGTGCTATTCAGGGAAGAGGCCATAACAAAGCAGTCCTATTGTTGGTTTGAAAGGATGAGCCTTCAAAATGTGGTATGGAATGATGCATCCTCCAAATGCAGGTTTATTTGTTTCCCTGTCATGATTCTATTAGGTCGACATCAGAAGAACTGGAGTAATATACATCTATAAAACTATCTTCTGTTACTTGTTAACATAAATGAATAAATAAATCTCAGGATATACAGTGGTACCTCGGTTCACGAACTTAATTCATTCCACGATTCTGGTCGCGAGCTGAATTGGTCGCGAGCCGAATCAAATTTCCCCATAAGGTTCAGTGTAAATAAGGTTAATCCATTCTGAACCATACGTATATATTTTTTAACACTAACCTTGCTTGAGGTGACACCAAAAAGCTTCGTAGCAAGTGTCTGTCTGCAACCGCGATCTCGCCTAGAGGAAGCCACGACCACATGTCAGAGCAGGGAAGATGGCCGCGGGTCATGTTCAACACCCGATGTGGAGTTCGCAAATGGAAGCAAAATTTTGCGAATGCTGCTGTTCGCAAACCGAATTGCTTCTGAACAGAAGCGTTCGTGAACCGAGGTATTACTGTAATCAAGAGGAAGGTACAATTTCCTTGATGAGAAGAAGTGTGTATGTATGTTGGCAAAGAAGAAGAATTATTTCCACTAAATTGCTTTTGGAGTCAGACCTTCTGGAGTCAAATGTCACCTTAAAGTGGTGATGTAAAAAGTTTTCTTTAAAGTGGACTGGGAACAAAAATACAGGGCATTTTGGGGAGACGATGGAGTGTTAAAGGGCAAAATGATCCCTTAATTCTTAGGGATGTTTAATGCACCCATTTTACCTCTTAAACCTCCCCAATGTCCCTCCCTAGCTGTGCCCAATTGCAGCCCTCCACATGCGATATAAAGTTAGGGACTGTCTTCAGACTGGCGGAAGTTGTGCACCTTTATCTTAAAGAGCATTTAAGGTACCAAAAAGCTCTTTATTATTTTAACTTCTGAATACAGAATTGCATCTTTCAAGATCTCATTGCCCAAGGTAAGTGATAATAGTAGGTAGTGGTCACATAAATTATATGGGGAAGGAGGAATGTTTTCTCCTCTCCCTTTCTCCCCTCCCAGCATATTCAGAATAATTATAGTAACATGTCATTGTTTAAACTGATCAGCACTTTCTGTTAGGAAAATGCATTTAGGTTGTTGTACTGGCAGATGTTAGCATTTTCTGGAAAGATCTTCCAGATTGTTAATGAATGGCCAAGCAAGTACATAGATAGTTAGTTAATGCCACTTAATTGTCACAGTGAAATAGAGCAAGCACATAATTTTCTGCTATTTTCATTCTGTGTACACTACAAGAATGATAAACTGTGACACAGCCTTACAGAGAATGCTGATTTGTGAAGTCATTGGCTACAATAAACTTTCTCCCCCCACTTACTCTTCTCAAGCAGGTGGTTCACTAACATCCTTTTCCTCCTGCAACAGAAGATGGATAGATGGATGGATGGATGGATGGATGGATGGATGGATGGATGGATGGATAGAATATATAAAAATTTTAGCTGGCAATGATTACCAGTTAATACTCATTTCCAGGTCATTATGCAGCCTAAATTTTTCTGTGTGCAGTCATATTCACTGTGGATTAGGAAAGTGGATATATTTTACTGAATGTGACTAGCTGATTCCATAACTGTAAAACATCTGGCTGAGAAATGTTTTTCTGTGACATATATGTGATATACTATAAAAAAGAAGATTATGGATGGACACAGTGGGCAGTTAATCATGCTAACAAATGGGAATGTTATTAACCCTATTTTGTGGTAGATAACTTGGTGGATAAAACTCCAACATTTCTCATGATGTCACCTCTGCTAAAAAGATTTAAATTCACTGTCCCACCAGAAATCAGTATAGTTGCCATGGTGGTGATGGTGATGTGAATTACTGTTGTGGGAGGGAGGGGGTTAAGAGGAAGCACTTGTGATAATTAGATCTAAAGAAATCTAAATTATCACAGAAGTAATAATAGTTTAAAATTAAGAGGATGGGATTTTTTTGGAACTGTCTTTTAATGGGTTGAGAAATTGTTAAAACTTCTTCAGAAACAAACTACTATTTTGTTTCACTATCTCAACAGTATGTGTTGAGATGCTAGTTAAACTGAAATACTCTGTTTTGTTAGTTGGTAATGAGAAATCATTATGAAACACTGCCTTGGGACAAGATTAGGCTATTCATTTCCAGACTGTAGTACAGAAACCATTTCTCAGATGATGAAAACAATCATAGCATGGTCTTGTTTAGAAAAATAAAACCTGTTCAACAACAGAGGTTACCATGGCTACTCTGAAATTTTGCATGGCTAATAAGATGCACAAGATAAAATGTCCAAAACAAATAAAATGTTAAGTGGATGCAAATAATTCTATGTTTTACTGTTAATCTAACAGTGAAATACAGCTTGAAAGATATCTGCTTATGGTTTAACTTTTTTTTAATAAATCCAACCCTGGAAGTTTTCAGATTATTTTATAATAAAGGCACTAAGACAGATATGTGGCATTTCTGACTCTCAAATGTGTTAACTTATAATTCTCTGTAGCCCCAGTCATGATATTAATGGAAATGAGTATTGGATGCTGCAGTTGTTAACATCTGGAGGCCACAGATTTCCCATCCCTTACTTAGAGAACCTCTACACAGATGAAAAGCAGATAACACACATGGGTGGGGAAGAGATAATACATTTACCATTATGTCCTTGTTTGTGCCTGGTTTATTTGAATTTTTATCATTGTACCCTTGTACAAACTCATAATTTTTGTGTAACCATAATATTGTTAGTTGGAGGAGAAATAGGATTACAGGAATGCTGGACAATTTTAAGATTTTGGAATAGATTTACTAATTCAAATGACAAGAATAGTTTATTTGAAAATCTAAACTGGCAAGTTTTTAGGAGCTTATGGAATATATTTTCCTGATCAAATAATAGAATATACACACTTTCCTGTGTTCTATTTGATACTCTACTTCTGTGTATGTAATTACATCCAGAATAACATATCTTGTAATTTGAACAGGAATCCTTTGCATTTCTGCATTCTAGGTTTTTTTCCCCCTTAACAATTACATGCACTATAGGGATGTTATGTTTTCAAGTATATATATATATATATTCATAAGTTGAAGTTTATCCTGTTTCCTGATTTTATCAAGTTTCTTGCATCTTTGGGGTACATAATATTATGCTTGTAGCAAACATTCATAGTTTTAGTGCGTTAGTATTGAAGGATCTGAATTTGAGAAAAAATGTTTGACTTCCTTTTTTCATTTGCAACAAAAAAATCTTTATTTTAAAAAACAGGTAACAAAAGACTTGAAACAATATGATAATAAGATAATAGAATGCAAGTTTGAAAACAACAGCTGGGTCTTTATGAGACAAAGGATAGACAAAAGTTTTCCCAATGCTTACAATACAGCGATGGGTGAGTACAATAAATTGCTTCTATATCTACATTTCGTTATTAAGCGTTAGCCAACATGAATATACTTTTTTTTAAGATTTAAGACTCATAATTTGCCTTAACATTTTCATGGCTTCAATAAAAATTTGAGTTCGGAACTAGAGTTTGACTCATGCATATTTAAAAATAAACATGTGCATGAAGCTTTCATATCATGTGGTCTTCTCTTGTCTGGTACTTTCAGTTGTATTCAAAATAAGACAGCCACTACTCAGTGAAAATTTCCACATCCTAAAGTAATTTGCAGAGCATGGGAAATAAAAGAGATGAAAACTATGAATCTCCATTCTCTTAAGATGGACCTTATTCTTCTTTTTCGCTCCTGGAGGGGAAGGAAGCATAAAGAAAGTTCACTATATTGAGTAAGAGGGAGATGAGGGG
Source organism: Python bivittatus (assembly GCF_059951505.1). NCBI lineage: Eukaryota > Metazoa > Chordata > Lepidosauria > Squamata > Pythonidae > Python > Python bivittatus. The sequence goes on along the minus strand of NW_028277030.1, from coordinate 49,412,934 downwards.
AAAAAAAGAAGCTGTAAGTACAGCTGTGAATGCATGTTTTTCCTTGCTCTTCTCCATCTCACAATGTATTATTCCCCCCCAGCTGTATGCAACAGTATACAACATCCAGTGACAAAGGAATTCCTTTTTGAATTCATTGAAAAATGTATGGCTGCAACTCCAGGACAACCACGTAAACATCACCTAGATCCTGACACTGAACTCATGCCACCACCACCACCTAAAAGACCACGACTATCATAACCTATCTCTTCAGACCAAGAAAAAGCAGAATTGTTTATAATTCTACAAGATGATGTGTATGGATTTAAAACGTTTACAGAAAGGTGGTGTAAATATCCTGTAAATACTTAAGTGCATTTTTTTTGGAATGCCGCATCATGAACTAAGATTTGTTTTCTACTTGACAAGTTGAACATTGTTTCTAAATTTGAAAAAATACTTAATCCAAAGGGTTAGATTAAAAAGGTGTGGAATCAGTGGAAAGCCATTGTTTGGTAGGTAACTTTCAAATTTGATATTTTATACCAGCAATTTGGAACTGTGAAGCCATGATAAAAATGTCCCCCCCCCCTTTTTTTAAAGTGGTGTTTCAGTGAGTATGTGGTATTACCTTTACTTATTATGACTTTGTTTCATTTAGTTTAATTCTTTCTTAGGCTCATGTTTTAAAAATAACTGCAAATGGTAATGTAATGTTCTCATTAAATAAAAGTTTACCAGGTTTCACTATTTTTTTTAAATACAGCCTTTTATATTAAAGACGTTACAAGGTCTTATATAAAAATTGTATTGGATGTGCACTGAGTGGTTTTTTAGCTTGAACAAAACATTTGCTGAATCTGTTTTAGTATTGGATTCTGCATTAATACTAAACATAAACAGTCCTTGATATAAAAACTAACTCCCATTTCTGTACAAATAAATGCAAGTTATATCGAAAGATGTACATCATGTGAGGTTCATGAAGACTAGCCATTTTAACAACATAATGTTAGTTTCGTAGAAAGAGATGATAGAAGAAAAGTTAGAAAATATGTTGATGATATATAAAATGACATTTAGTCTCCATTCCAGGGAGAATGGCTATTAGAAAAGTTAATAGAAAAGGAAACATTTTCATGGAGGAAGATAGAATCACAAGCCCTTACATTCAGTTCAGATGTTCAGTTTTCAAAGCAAGAGTCAGTTTAGTTGATTGCCAATATCATTCACAATCTGTGGTTTTAATTTTCTGGTTTAAAAGAAGGAATCATACTTCTGGATGGTTTAGCTGAGGGATGACTATGTTTATTCTGCCTCTAAAGCATTTCACTGATACTGAGGACTATTACATGTTTGAAATAGAGGAATGTTTGTAATGGTAAACATTTTCACAACTTGACTATAAAAGAAACCAGCTGGCATTTTAAGAGTACTTATGTATGGATCACAATTATTTAATCAACCTCTAATCTGAGCAAATTTGTTTGTTATATAGTGATAGCCAAACAGAATATATTAGAAACATTTAGTGTTCATATTTTTTAAAGTTTAATATTTTTCCTGAGTCTAATATATGGAAATACAGTTTGTGCTTTGTTCAGTGCCCATTTTGGAGTCTATCTATTAAAATATTTATCTTTCAGGCACTGAAGGAATACATGTGGTTATTTTATGTAATTAAAATGTTAAATAGATTGTTTCAGTGTGCAGAATGAGCTGAGATTGGTGAAGGATACCAAGAACAACAAAAAGCTTATATATTCAAAATAAAAGGAAGAGAAAAAATTCAATATACCAACTGCCAAATGTCGACAACAGAATGTTAATAGGTAACAAGGAAAAATTGGTATTACCAACTCCTATTTTAGTGCAGTCTTTTTTGAGAAAATGGTATATGTTCCATCAGGCAATTTGAACAGGAGGATGAAATTTGAGATTTCCTAAATTTGCCTATTTAGTTTGAACTGGGTTCAGTCTCCAGGTTATGTGAATGCTAGTAGGCCTTCCTATCCTGGGGTACTGAAGGAATGAGGTGATGGTCTGATCAAACCTGCATGTATTATCTGTGAGAAATCTTGGCCCTGTCTTTAAACAGTAGTGTCCAGGGAACTACAGGCAAGCCAATCTACCATCGATACCTAGGAAAATTCCAGGACAGATCAAAACTGTAAACACCTTGAAAACCATGCAGTGATTTTCAGTAGTCAGACAGATATGGGAAGAACAAGACTTAACCCTCCAAATTTTATTTCATTTTTGGATGGGGTAACTTCTTTAACAAACTATGGTAGTGCTATAGGTGAATTGAAATGAAGTATCAATTATGGTTCAGTCTTGAGGCCTGTTCTGTTCAACCTTTTTTTAATTAAAGACTTGAATGAAGAAGCGGAGGGAATGCTTATCACTTTTGCAGAAGATAGAAAATTGGATAGGATAGCTAATACCCCAGAAGACAAAAATTCAAGAGACTCTTGATATGTTAGAAAAAATGGGCTGAAAGTAATAGAATGAACATAAATAATGCAAATATATACATTTAGGAAAGAGCTGTCAAATTCATAGGTATAAAACAGAAGATACCTGTCTTGGCAATAGTACTTGGGAAGATCTTGGAATTGTAGTTGATTACAAACTGAATATGAATCAGAAGCGTGCTGTGGCTGCAGAAAAGGCCATGGTAATTTTAGATTGCTTGAATCATTGGAGGTAATATTTTCACTTTCTTATCTTTGCAATAGTCAGATCCCACCTTGAGTATTTCATCTTGTTCTGGATATCATACTTTAACAAACATTCAGACAGGCTGGAGCAGACTGAGAGAAGAGCCATGAGGATGATTAGAGAACTAAAAACTAGAAGAGAGCTTGAAGAAACTGGAAATATTGTACCCTGAGAAGATTGAGGGGGAATATGACAACATTTTTTAAATACCTGAAAGGATGTTACATAGGAAAATGTAAAAATCTGTCTTTTATTACCCCAGAATGCAGAGTACAAGATAATGGATTTAAGTTACAGGAAGGCAGTTTCCAACTGAACCTAACAGTGAAAGAAGTTTGACAGTTGTTAAGTCTGGAAAGGTTTTCAGTTTACTTGCTTTCAGTCATATAGATAAGAACTAACTTCTTTATAGCTCAGTCACTTCATGTGTCTTCTGTTAATGCTTATGCAAGTCATCATCTCCAACTGCCATCCTTGGGGTCCAGTTCTTCTATCAGCCTCTTTCTGGCCCTATAGGCTGTAAAACTCCCAATCCAGCACATGCACTCATGCACATAACACATTCAGATAGCAGTTAGTAAAACTGTAAATACCTTGGTGTAGTTTTAGATGGTGGGACACAAGCAAAGAGTGCATTTAAGTACTGTTTTCTTAATTATTTGAAATTTTGCAAAATTTACATGATGAGTAGATAAGAAATGATAATAGCAAGAAAAGCTACAAACACAAGAATATACTTAGGTATACAAGAGTTGGATGGCAACTCTGCTGTGTATCCTATACCTTTAGACTGACTGGGAAAGGATAGTTGAAGAAGCAAGGAAGTGCTGGACATCCAGTTCAGAGGGCAAGACATATGTCAGGAAGTTGTTGATAAAGCTGGATAGCTGGAAACACAACACTTTTAAGTCCTCATTGCTTCTTGGTGCTGATTGACTTTGGTCCAACCTTGCCTTGGCTGTTCAGCTGGTCTGGATTGGCCTCCGTCACTCAGTCCATCTTTGGATTGGCTCCTTTAGGCAATGTTCCAGTTTTCGAGTCTCTCTGGTAGCAGAGAGGAAACTTCAACTGCTTTATTATATCATTAGCTAACAAACAAGTATGAAAAGACCAAAACAAGCAAACAAAAAAACATCCATAAGGAAATATAGTATTCAGGCTTATTTTTCAATGTGATTTTCTGGATTGAGTCTTGAAGTCAGGGAGCAAAACATCACAACAGTATACATTACATAAAATACCTTGTCATCAAGATGGGAACCACCACAGAAGTCATCTGAATGGGCAGGGATTGCCGCTAAAGGGGGGGAAATTTGATTTTAGTGCATCATCAACTAAAATCTGCAATACAAAAGAACATGTGTAATCAATTCAAACTCTTCTGTGCCACATGGATGAAGACAATGTATTCTAGAAGCATTGTGGTTATCTGCCCTATAGCAGTAATACAGGGCATTACAACATGCCTAGTAAAGGCCCACTGGTATTTTTGGTGTAGCAATGTATGAAGGTAGGAGGTCTCTCCAATTAAAAATTAATTAATTTGGAGTCTTGCAGAAGTGGGCAATTGGTTCAGGTTGTACTATAACTCAATTTCTAGGAGTCATTGGATATGACTTTTGGCTGGGACCAGCAAAGGTTACATAAAGTAGTCAGGGAAAGGCCACTTGAAATAATTTATTACTTCAGGGACCTCTTCCAGGTAGATTGAAAGGCAATATTTAAAATGAAGTGCAGCTCTATGGGAAGATAGATGAATGTGAGCCAATAATTAAATATTACTATCCAGGCTCTTGCCTCTACTCTTAATTAGCCCAGAGTCTTGCCTAAGGATCGCATTAAAAATACATATAGGAGTGCCAAATATAGAGCTAAGAAATCTAGATTGTACAGATTCAAATAGTCTGAAGTGAAGTGTATCAGTCAAGGGGTGTCTCAAATAATAGTTCTGAGGCCTTTGCCTGGAAGAGTTTTATAGCTACAAATACCTTTTACCTTATGAATAATGAAACTATAACATTGCTGAATTAATTCTTTGGCCAAGTTGGAGACAAACAGCATGAGTGCCCGTTCCTCCATATCATCCCAAGATACTTCAATATTTTAACTTGTTCTATCCTGTGACCATTAATGGCTCATCTAAAGTTTTTAGGTTTGTTAGGGAGGGGAAATCTTATTTTGGGGGGTTATTAATAATTAGGTACTCCTCATGAAAGTATTGGACCAAGGCAGTGATTGTTCTCTGGTCCTACACACACACACACACACACACAATCTGTGAGGGAATCGGTCACTGTTAGCAACTGTGGGGGATGAGGTGCCTCCCAAAGTTGAGGCAGATGGCAAAACCTCAACAAGCTTTAGTTCTTTAGAATGCAAGAATTCCATCTGCACGGTAGATTTTGGAATACCGAAAAAAAAAATCTGCAGACTTGGTGGACAGCTACAGTGAGTAGTAGAATTAAGTTGTTTATCCAATTGTTGAGCATTAGCCATTACAGGTTGAGGGGCCAATGAACATGCTTCACATTCTGTATTCCTGTTGAAAACTCAGATTATTCTGGAAATTTCTGGAAATTGCCTCAATAGAATGGCCAATCTGATATTTCCATAGGTTACCCAAATAATCTGGATCACTAAGAGAGGTAATTGTGTCAAAATTTCAATCAGACATAAAATAGCATTATGGAAATTACTGCTTTAAAGACTTGGGTAGAATTACATGCTTCCCCACCAGATATTTCAACAGGATAAATCAAGTCTGCTGTTATGGCTTGATCAGGCTGGAATAAATTCCTCTTGTCATTTAGGGCATATATATTATTGCTGTTGGTTTCTGTATTTGCAACTTTTTGCTAATGAGGAAGCAGTGAATGTTGTGCTTCCTCCCGAAGTGTCTGTATCTTTACTAGGTGTTCTCTGAATGGTATATTTGTCTGCAATGTATTGTTGCTTCCTTGGATTTGCATTGGGCTATTCCACTTCCTATTTTTATAATACTTGCTGGGATATGAAACCTATCTGCAGGTTTGCTCCTTGTTTTGTTGTTTAATGTATTATATCACTCTCTTTTCTTCAGGACTTTACTTTTTAATTGGAATTATGGAGTTCAGTGACTTTGTGGCAGATGCAGCAGACACCACCATGCTTTTTATTGCTTCCAATCTGTATATGATTTCTTTTTGCTCAACCTGAGGGAGAGTTTATGACTGGATTAATTTCTCCTCTTCATCTCTATAAGCTAATAATTTATTTTCTCTTTGATTGAATCTGCTGGCACCTCCCTTCTGTGTTTGATAGAACAATGTTTATTATCCTTAGGCCTAGAGAGGGGGTGAACTTTGCACCTTGACTTAAGCTGCTGGCAAGAAATATACACCAGACTTTTCCTGTTTGCTAACCTTCCCCTGCAGGCTTAGCTTGATTCCTGACTTCTAGGAGGGTGCAAATATAATCCTTGAAAACCCAAATGGGAACAATCTGAAATTCTTTCAGGAAGCTTTTCAGTCTGATAATTATCAGGGCCACGATGGGATGCCTGAAAGTAAATACAATTCTCTCGTGGCCATGAAACATAGGCAGTCAAGTAGTATCAGTGAGCTCAATAAATTGTAGTTTGCACCTCTGGAACAGAGTTAGAGGGTGCAGAACTGCAACTTTAGTATGGCATTTATTTCAACAACTGCAGCATCACTCTGTTCAGCTGTGGTATACAAGAGGTTGAGAGCTCTACCTCTTCTGATGACATTCCAAGTTCTCTTTAAGAACAGGAGAGTTTATTTCGTGCTTTGTTTCTATCTGCCTACTCTTCCCAACATTGTGGGTAATTGTATGATTATAGATCCTTTTGTTGTATCAAATGCTTATCTGGTCTTTGATCGTATATAAATATAATATGATGATGATGATGATGATGATGATGATGATGATGATGATGGATTGAATATAAAAATTAGTGACCAGTATAGGGAAAAAAATGTTGAGGTGGTTTGAAATATAGAGAATGAGGATTGAATCACAAAAGAGTATCTTTGGGACCACCTGCTCTTAGTGCTATCTGCCCATCCAATAATTTATTCCATTGATTTTTCAAGCAGGTTGATTTGTGTCCATGTTCAACAAAGTCTGGGAAAACACAACAGCAAGCAATATGGTGAAATAATTCTTTTCTCTGCAAGGATAATGGTAAGAAACACAGCATTTTAAATAGCTACAATGAGCCAATCCATAGCCACAAACTATATTTCAAATAGGAATTTGCATTGATAGAGCTCATTTTCAGAGAAGATTGCAGAAAAGAAGCTAAAGACAACTGACAGATTCCAGCTGATAAAATTGCTGCTCGGCAGACAAAATGAGAAATGAATTAAGTTGCCTGCTTAAAGAAAATGATTAAAAAGGGGCCATTCTCGCTAATGACCAGTCATCAATGCCTCATATAGACAAAAGGGCAACCAAACATTTCTAAGTATATTTCAGACAACCTGACTGCTGGCAATAAAAATAATAACATTAGCAATCTTTAGAAATCTTATGAAAGAAAGGACCACATCTATCTTGAAAGGCCCTTCAAAAGCAAACAAAAAGGAATGAGTAGCGGAGAATAGTTTCCAGGCCATGGCTCTCTTGGCATATAGGTTAGTTGTATATTTTAGAGAGAGAACTCTTAACCTTGCTACCTATGGGTTTTCACATCCCATTTTTCTCTTCTATACCATGTTTGATGTACTTGCCTACTTGCAACATCTACGTTAATTATAGAGGCTCTGTTAATAATAGATGAATAAACAAGTTGGAAATAGGCAACTCTTTCTAAAGGTACTTCAGAGAATGAATTGCTTGTCTCACAGCCAAGAATCTGTGAAAGAGCCAATTACATCTAAAAGCAGAATCATGAAAGGTTCCATAGAAGTAGATCACTCACAAAGGAAATATGGAAACAACTTTTTCCAAATTTAACACAAGGTAGAAAATATTCTATTTTTACATATCAGATTTAAGAACAGCAGAGGAATAGGATTAACTGGTGATCTATGGGGGTGAACTGAACAAGATGGTGGGCACAGCTGCATGATTGAAGCTCTGCCATCTTTTAATGTACATCACACAAATATAAAAGCTGGGGCTTTGTACAGTTGTGCCTGCCATCTTGACTTTTTTTGACCCCCTTCCTGCAGATACCCTTGGTTTTTAGAACAGCTGCCTAGCCCCTCAGTTTCCCTCTTGATTATTTCATTTTAGTTGAACTCAAGTCATACAAATGGCGGTAATGTTAGTTTGAAGGACGTGAATAACTCAGGCAATGAACTACTGCTTCCTTTTATTTAATAGTGAAATAAACTAGCAACAGCTTGATTAGCTGACATTAGCATTCACTGGTGGCCAAAATACGAATCTTAAAATTAGAGGTACTGAACATGTAAATGTCAAGAGCAATAGAAAACAATAGGAATCTAGAGCATTTTCTACGATATATTACTCTGAGTAGTATCTCAAGGTACTTTCAGGCCTAGAGGATGGTGAGCAGTTTCAATCTTGCTGACTGTTTTTTTGCTCCTCAGCATTACTGGCCCTGTGTTCTAGTGGGAAAAATAAAAAGGTTAGATTAATGACAATGATTTGTAACAGGTCCATTGACCCCTGGCATTTCCCTTGATGTGCTGAAGGCTGAGAGGCCTCACACACATTCTGTGGTTGCTTTGTCTTAGTCAATGTACCTATTTTATGTGTTCTTACACACAACACACTATAGTTTTTGTTGCAGGATGTGCATGCATATTTAAAGTTAGCTCTCCAATTTAAAAAAAATCCAATTATCGAAAATCACCCCCTGTTTGAGAGGGGATGGGGGGTTGCACAGGCAACAGAGAGCAGGACAATGTGATGGGTTAGGTTCTGGCATGACTGAAGCCAAGTTGTTACATTCAAGCCCAAGTTCAAGGAGCATGACATGGTCAAGCGAAAGGGCTTCTTGCTTAAGTTATCCTGGCATCAGTCCTGACCTAGCTTGTGTTTCTTTTTTCCCAGTCAAATTAAATATACTATGCTCAAGCCATCGTAATAGTGCTTCCTTTTTTAAATATAAATTACAGGTAAATAGATGTGGAAAAGGGTATAGATATTAGAAATCAGAAACAACGACATAAATAATCTATTGCATACATAGATACATATATGTATGTATATGAAAGATATTTTTTATTTTAAATTTTTAATATGTTTCTGGCATTATTTAAGATTTCAGGATGAAAATTCTAAAGGCCTGTGCCTTTAGAATATGTAAGATAGATCTTGTTTAAAGATTATTGCATTGGTATAAAAGAAATCCATCTTTATAGAAAAGCAATTTAGAAATAGCAATTTTATTTAGCAAAAAAAAAAAAAAAATCAGGCCTTGGAATGTGGGCTACAATAAGATTAGCTTTTAAATGTAGAGGATCAAGGAAGGAAAGGCAATTATAGAAGACAGAAAGCTTGAAGTTTCTGTACTTCAGATAATATATTCTTCTGTAGCAGGAAATAGTATTTTTATTTATTATGCACTTATAACTAAAACAATCCCTGCTATAATAACATGTTACAATCATATAAGCCTGGAGCCAATCCCAGGGTTAAGACTGCATCCCCAGAAATTGCCAAAAAGAGTATCTTCTAGCTCCTATAGAACTGATTCCCTCAAAGTTTCTGCCCACTCTTCCATAAACAGGGGGGAGCTCCAAAGGGTGATTTTCCTCCTTCGTGGGCTGTCCAATATGGAGAATGAACATCCCACCACTTGTGACCTGCTTACACTTTTACTTATATAATAGCAAAAACGTACAAGCATATGAACAGGGACAATAGGAACTTTCTATTAAGTGATTGAATTAACAGCCGAGTAACCAAGTAACTCTCCTCCCCACCCTTTCAAACTGTGCTCACTCTAATTGCCTCTGCAAACTTCCTGAAGCTGGTTGCTGGCTGTAGATCTTTAATTTGCTTTTCTCCTCTCCTTCTTAGCATCTTTCTCCTCTTGGGTCAGGTCTCCAAAATGCTGCTCAGCTCCTCACAGGCAAACTTCCAACACTTCACATTACATTGACTCTGCAGCCAGTCATTGCTCTGGGATTCCTTGTACAAAGCCTACTCTACATCACCTCTTGCTCACGAGTAGTCTTTCTGCCAGTAGGGAGGGGCCTCTCTGCTTTTTCCTCTGTTCTTTTTCTCTTGTCTTGTCTCTCCTTTTTTGGCTACCCCAAAGTATATTTCTGAGCATTCTCTTTGCCCCCTCCCAAACTAGCTGCCTTTCTTTTATTCTGACCCCCTTCCCATTGCTTGATTTTAGATCTGGGGCTAGTTAAACTATAACTAGCAGTCTAGATCAGCCTTCTTGCAGGAAAATCCTCCTCTTTCTGTTTATCTATTACCAATCTGAAAGCCTCTCTAGGCAATTGGAAAGAGATGCTCATATCATGTCATCCCGGGCAGGGTCAGACAAATCTGAAAATTGTCAGCATATATAAATAAATAAGAGGGTCTAGAGAAGAATCATATAAAGAGAAGAATGATGGACCCGATACTGAAATCCTAAATTATATGAGAATAATTTGGAAACATCTTTGTTTCTGAAATCAACTGGTTTTTTTTGGGGGGGGGGGAATTGTAGCCTGGAAAAATGATACCATTACTTTAATTACATTGTCATTTTAATGAGCTTTGGAGTTTTCCTTTCTTCCACAGCAGGGTACAGTTTGGGGATATTAAAGCAAGTTTCTTTTAACAGTTAACTGTATTGACACTTTCTTTTCTTGTATTTTAATTGGTGATTGTGATTTTCATGTCTTGATTTCTTACCATGCTGGCCTTGCTTTCTCAGATAATGACATTTATTTTGCAAGTCTAGATCATTGGAAAATTGTTGGGTTGACAGTTAAATAGCAGCATGTGCCACACACTTTGTTGCACATGCTGCCTCCAAATTCCGTTTTCCTTTTCCCAAAGAGGAGAAATCTTACCTTGAAAAATATGATGAATGAGACAATGGAGTTTATGGTAGATCCCTCCCACCCTGTCATGCCCCAATATGCAGGGATCCTTGAGCTGGGCTTCAAGACTTAGAATCCCCAGTAAGAAAGATGTTCTGCACATTTATACACACATGCATCCCTACAGGTTCTTCCACCTTCTCCAAGGAAACTTATTTTTTCTTTGACCTAGTAGAAGAAAGAAGAGAAATTGGAGGCAGGAACAGATGCTTGAGAATTTTTTTTTTCTTAATTTTGGATGAATGGGAAGCAAGCTATCTCCTTTCCTATCTCCACTGGCAGTGTTAAATTCTTTAGAGATGTATTTTTGTTGTGCATGAATAAACCTCTCCCCTAAAGTGGGTGTACCATGCGACTCTCATGTAAGTTACCATTATTGTGCTAATATGTCATTTACTATTAAGTCTATAGGCTGCATCTCTCATTGGAGTGAGTTATGTGAGCTTCTGATGACATGTTATTTGCAGAAAATAGGATTCTACCATCTACCTCCTTTCTGGATGTGCCTTTCTTTTGCCTGTGTTTTGGATAAGACAGATTATGATAAAGGTGAGGAAATGGTAACCCTCCAGATGTTCCTGAGCCAAGTTTTCCTTCTCATTGATCAAGCTGGCCAGAACTATGGCTATTGCTTTTATTATTCAGCAACAGCTGGAAGGCCATGACTCCCCCAACCAGGACTAGGTTTCTGGGCATGCAACTTGGGTCTGTGCCCACTGATCCTAATTACCTCCAAGATATGTGTGTCAGGAAGTCTTGACTATTCTCCCACCAAATTGTAGTTCTATATCTTTGAAACTTTCTGAAAACTAGGCATGAACAGCTACAAATACCATCCTGGGTCAATCATATTATATATTAGATAGTCAGCATTTTTAGTTTCTCTTTTAATTTTAATATGGGTGAATTGTCAGGCATGTCTTAATGTTAATGTGTGGCTTGGCATACATTTAAAATGATTACACAGTAGAAATGTCCCATCTTCACAGCAAGGGAGAGCTTTCTGTTTCTTTAATTACCCATGCATAATTCCGTACGCTATGCTTTGGACAACTATGTCAGCTGTTGTGAAGTATGGGTGCTTAATCAGTGATGTATTATAAAACTGAATTAAAAATGCTGCCCTTCTGTAATTGGTTGTTTCAATCTAGTTTTGAAAATGTTAAACAACAGGAAGAAGCCAGTAATGATACAAGTGGTACATTATGTTTTCCAAATGTTATTTGAGCATTATTTTTATCTATCACAATGGGACTTCAACAAAATGATGCAGTATATTCTAACCTCTTTTTGAGTTTCTTCTTCAAGAAAGGGTGGTGTAAAAGATACTTATATGCCACCCTTTCCATTTCTGGTCACCTCCAGAAATTTAGGAATACAATTCCCGTCTTCTTCATCTATGCTTTAGGAAGTTTGGGAGACAGGGGAGGAAGAAAGAGCTCAAACATAGTACTCCTCCCCATTTTTCTTTTTTCTTTCCCAGTTGATATTTGCATGATAAAATAGGTTGAAGTATGTCCATAATACCTGAAAAGAGGCTAGCAGCATAGGATTGTAATTACAAATAACCAATGAGGGGAGAGTTGATGGGGTGAAATATGTAGAACTAGACAAGCTATTATTACAAAAATGACTAATGGGCCAAGAACAAAGAGATTGATGTGAAACAGCTTGATATATGCTGGACTTTGCATCAACTCAAAGAATGGGAAGATGGGTATGTTAACTCTCAACGACCCTGGGCGGCTCACAACAATCAAAGAAATTACAATACAATCAATAACACATAAAAGATAAACAAAATGACACTTTATACATCATTTCATATATCTCTATTGTGTCCCCATTCACCCAGCTCCTTTGAAAGCTAAAAAGTCTAAAAAGCTTTTCCTTATTTTGAAGCTTTTCCAGCTTTAGAATGTGCGATTTAGTTTATTAAACAAATTTAACAACAATGCTACTGGCTTGGAAATACACATAGTAGCTATACAGTGAAAATACTTTTGTGGGCATTATTCCCCAGTACTCCCTGAAGCTTTTGGACTTTGTTTATAGTCCAGAATATTAGCTTTCAAGGACCTTACAGCATAATTAATGGATGCAGATTAAATTTTGCAAAAGAGCAAAATAGGTGAAAAAGAGAAGGTGTACAAATTTGATTAATTTGCATAAGTCATGCAGTATATTTATATGTGTGTGTGTGTATGTGTGTGTGTGTGTATGTGTATGTGTATATACAAATAAAGATATAGATATATAGTTGAAGCAGAGGTCCTCTGCCTTTTGTTGGTGTCAGGAGCCAAACAATAGGTTATATTTTAAGGTCCAGCTAATTGAAAATAATTCATTAGAATTAATTTATTAAAAAATAAATTATCATCTATGTAAATATGACTTAAACTAGGTTCACTTGGAACTACAGTTCTGTTCGGTGGAAAACATGTAATCTAACAAAGTAGAAGTTATGCTTCAAACAATTCTATTACTACTGCAAGTAATACTATATGCTACTGCTTCAAATATAATAGGCCTGTAAAAATGTAACTCTCATGATTTTTAAATTTTTTTGCCATCTAGTTGCTGTCAACTCCTAGTGACCACATAGATACATTTCCATGACCATCTGTCCCTAACCTGGTCTTTCAGGTCTTCCTTTGATGCACTCATAGCCACTGTAACCGAGTCTATCTACCTTGCTGCTGGTCGTCTTCTGCTTCTCTTTCCTTCCGCCTTTTCCAGAGAGCTGAGTCTTCACATAATGTGTCTGAAGTAGGATAATTTGAGCCTGGTCATCTGTGCCTAGAGTGAGAACTCTGGGTTGATCTGTTCAATAATCCATTTATTTGTTTTCTTGGTTGTCCACGGTATTCTCAGAAGTCTTCTCCCAACACCAAAATTCAAAAGTGTCAATGTTCTTCCTGTCCATAGAGTGTTATAGGGAATACCATGGCTTGCACAATTCTGATCTTTGTAGGTATAGACACATAGCAGCATTTGAATGTTTTTTCCAAGGCCTTCATGGCTGCTCTACCAAGTGCTAAGCTGCGGTATATTTCTTGACTGCTTGTTCTTTTACTGTTGAAGGTTGACCCTAAAAGGCAGAAGCTATCTACCACTTCAATATCTTCATTGTCAATTCTAAAGTTGGTTATTGTGCCTAATGTTACAAGTTTTGTCTTCTTTAATTTTAGTCCCATTTTTTCACTTATATTACTGAGCTTGCAGATCCTTTGCATTTTCAGCTATCAGGGTAGTGCCATCATCATAGCACAAGTTATTGATATTTCTTCTAGTTTTAAAAGCACACTTATCTTCTTCCAATCCAGCTTCCCTTAATATTTGTTCAGCATATAAATTGAATAAATAAGGGGGGAGTATACAGCTTTGTTGCACTCCTTTGCCAACCTGGAACCAGTCTGTTTCACTATGTTCTGTCCGTACTGTGGCTTCCTGGCCTATATATGAATATCTCATGAGAACGATGAGATGTTCTGGGACTTTGTTTTTCTAAGCACATCCCACAGCTTGACATGATTGACACAATCAAAGGCCTTTCTATAATCAATGAAGCACATGCTGACTTCTTTTTGGTATTCTTTGGCTTTCTCAATTATCCAGCATGTATCAGCAATAATATCTTGTGTTCCTCGGCCTTTTCTAAAGCCAGCTTGAACATTGGCATCTCTTTTTCCATGTAGGGCTCTAATGTGCATTGGATGATCCTAAGCATTATTTTGCTAGCATGTGAAACTAAGGTACTATAGATAGTTTGTATACTCGGTTAAGTCTCCTTTTTTTGGTATTGGAATGTAGATTGACCTCTTCCAATCGGTCGGCCACTGTGTCATTCTCCAGATTTGCTGACATACTATAGCTTGGTTAGAACCTTTACTGATTGTTCTGTTGCTTGCCATATTTCAGTGGGTATTCTATTAGTTCCCACAGCCTTCTGACTTGGTAATGACCAAAGTGCTTCTTGTCTCTTCCAACAACTCTCTGAAATTCTTTAAGTTCTGAGATTTTTGTCTTTCTTGGCTTTGGCTTCTTTTCTCTTTTTGGCAATTTCCACAGTTTGCTCTGACATCCAGTTTGCTTTCTTTTCTTTTTTCATTTTTGGCAGTCTCTTTTCACATTCAGTCTTAATGACTGTCGAATTCATTCCACAGTTCCGTTGGTTCTCTGTCAATAAGGTTCAGGACTTCAAAGCAATTCCTGATGTTCTCCCTGAAAATGGTGGGTATATGTTCAAATTCATATTGTGAAAACAGGCTGGCTTTCTTCTTCTTTAGCTTAACTTGGAACTTGCACATGAGCAGTTTGTGATCTGTGCCACAGTCAGCACGTGGCCATGTCTTTGATGCTATGATTGAACTACTCCACCTCCTTTTAACAATAATTTTATTTCTGTGCACTCGGTTGGTGATGTCCATATATAGCGAAGTCATTTTGGTTGCGTAAAGACAGTGTTAGCTATGAAGAATTCCCTGGAGTGGCAGAAATTGGTTAAGTTGATCTCGTTTTTCTTTTCAGTTTTCTAAGCCATAAGATTGAGCTACATTTTCCTCTTTCATGTTTCATTCCTGTCTTCAGTTGCAAGCAGCACATCTTGTTTGTATGTTCGGTCGATTTCAAATTGAACTTGATCATGAAACTCATCAGAACTGTTAATTAGCTATGAATATACTTTGGCTCTTAATTGATTATGTTTTACATCACTCATTTTCTCCCACAGTGAAATACCCTTTTCACATTGTTTGTAGACAATAGATAATTTTACTAACTCTTTTGTTATTTAGCTCTACTAGCCATAACCAAATACTTTCCTTTCCCCTTTCCTAATGTCATGGCTTCCAAATGCATTGCAATACATCTCTCTATTCCTCATCAGCATGAATTAGGGAAGTTGAAATTCAACATATTTGGAGAATACCTGAACACCTCCACCTCTATGGAGCATCACTTGGAAGGCCCACATGCCCAATGAATCAGACAGTGATGTAGTCTTCCAGAGGTTGTTGAATTCCAGTTCTTATTAATATGAATTAACATGGCCATTGGTAATGGGCATTGAGTTCAACCATATCTGGAAGACTATAAAGAGGCAAGCCCACCCATCTCCAAGAACTCAGAAAACAGTGATGATAGGACCATCAACTCTTAGTATAGAGGGCTTGGGATATCTCTATTAGCTTTTTCACATCTCTGATCATAGGTTGTTGGCACCCCTAGGGTCAAAAAGCCCTATTCACATATTTGTATTCTGAATAGAGGGCTCCCTGCCAAGAAATCCTTCCCATCCCCAGGATTCATTCATAAGGTAAGAATCAAAAAGAGCAATCCAATTGCAAGAGCCAGACTGGGCTTTCTAAAATCAATTTACACTTTGTTTTCTGCTCCACAGAAAATGTACCTGTTAAAAAGAAGATTTAATGCTCGTGCAGAGAAATCAATGCTTTGAAATCAAGTGGTAATTTTATCAGCTACTAGTACTTCTGCTGGTGTTTTGCAAAAATAATCAGTAACAGCAGTCAAGTTTGCTACTCAACCCAAAAGTATGCCTAATTTCTAGCTTTTATTATCGCTCAGGTATATATTTTACCTCTACTACTGAAATTTATACTTTTTCCTTAATTTATGAACATTACATTAGAAATTGTACAGCATTTCAAAAGTATCTCTTTCCTAATTAAGAAACCCTATTAAGTTGTTGGACTGTGACCACAGAAGATCCAGGTTCAAATCCATCTTTATCTATGCAGATTCATTGGGTGATTTCGGGCTGCTTACCTACCTCACAGGGCTGTTGCTGTGTGGAAAAAGTACTGTAGAGGAGAGCATGCTATGTATGTTGCCTTGAGTTTTAGAAGGAAATGTGGGATATTAATCTAACAAATAATAGTAATACCACATATGCATAATTTAAAAAGAATTTTAATTAGGAACATGCCAGCCCCATGAATAAGAGTGATTGGAAACTTTTATTTATTGATTTAATAAACCAGAGATCAGAACCCTTTCAAGTACTATATGCTATATTTTTTATCCCTCTATTTAAAAAAAAATGTCCCAAATCTTATGAGGTGTCTCATGTGAGATTGCCAAGTATGTCATATTTTAGCCTTCTAAAAATATAGTTTAAATGAATTCTGAAGTTCCACAGATGACTTAGGTTTTTCCACAAGCCTTAGGGCAGGGCAATTTGTGACCCCACATTGATACTGGGCTATTACTATGGGGGCTTCTCTTCTCTAATAGGGCATTTCAAAATGGTTTGGGTTATTATTATTCTACTTGGTTTATGTTTTAACGTATTGCATGTTGTGTCAGCAATTGAGGCTGCCAGCCTTGAAAAATCAGCTTCCCTCCCTCCCTCTCTCCCTCTCTCCCTCCCTCCCTTCCTTCCTCCCTCCCTCCCTGCCTGCCTGCCTGCCTGCCTGCCTGCCTGCCTTCCTTCCTTCCTAGTATTTATAAGGCTATCCAACCCAAACAATGTGACTCTGGGAGGCATTCCACAAAAATAGATTCAGCCAAAAAAACAAAAACAAAAAAACCCAAGCCATGACTTAAAAAAACCCAATATATAAAATGGTCAACTGAACAAGACAATTAAAACAACCAAATTAATGATATTTGCAAACTTGATCTCATCCAACATATATATTCTTCCCATATTAAATAATGGAAGAACAAAGTTCAGTTTCCCAGATTGTATTCTGATTGCAGGCAATGAATTGAAGTGGATTAATGTCAGAGTGAACTTAACTGGACTTTGCTGTTTCCAAAGTTCTGCATCAAGTCCCCAAGCCAGATAAGGTTGTCTTGGTTCAGTTTGTACTCAGCTTGCTAAATGCTGATGGGCAAATGTGTGGCCTCTGCTTTTCCTTTCTATAATTGCCTTTAACTGAGCTTAGTCAACAGCGTTTCAAAAGGTGGGTTGCCATTTGCAATTCAGAACATGGGGCCACCCTAATTTCATATGCTTCCCACTTTATATCTTGCACTCTCAATCACTAGGTTACCAAAATAATAGGGCTCTCTCAGCAGCACTGGAAACCATATCATTCACTGGCATTTGTTCAATGACAGGAGAGAGAGCAACTTAGTCATAACACCTGAATCTAGGAGAACAATGTCCAAACTGCCATGAGCAATTATGAATATATTGGGAGAGCAACACATTTGTTTTCATTTTGTCACGGAGACTGCACTTCATGCTCTACTTCCTCTCTCATTCTCTTATTTCTCATTCTCTAGAGACAGAAAAAAAAGTTTAATAGCTATCTGGCATGAGGAAAGTTATTTTTTTTAACATAAAGAATCTTAAACATTTTCCGTAGGCCCAGTTGCAAACTATTAATTCTCCCTAATAACTCAGCAGGAGGCATGTCTAGCTCAAGAACCTTTCTGCTGGAGTTCCTATTGCGTGCAGCCAACATTTTATTGTCAGTTCACTCATGAATCTGGTTCATTCACTCGTTAACCTTGCTGCAAGTGAGATAGCCTTTTTCTCTTCCCCCATTTCTAAGATTTATACCTAGCTGTTGATAAGATAGTCAAGAGCAACAGGAGTGCCAGCACTTACCCAGAGTTCAAATTCTTAGTGCTAGCTGGAAGCTAATGGGTTTTGGTAACATAATGGCATTATATTGGCATTATTGCCATTAACATAATGGCAGAAGGGGGAGGGTCTTGCATGTGAAGCACACAGTGGTTTGTTCCTCAAAACAGCATGGTACCTGCAATTGCTCAAAGTCATAGCATGGCTGCTTTGAGGACGTTGGATAGTTAACCATGCAAAGCAAATCAGTGAGTGATTTGCACAGCCCTAGCCTCCCAGAGATTTCTATTTCCCTACAAATTTTGTCAGATTTCCTGCAGTAAGAAATATCTGTTTTCTGCTTCTGCTCAGCCTGACTTCCTGCTCACTTGTCTCCTTTTCTTGGAAAAGAAAATGGACGTGGGTGTTCTCCATGTCCCCTCCATTAAATGTTGCCATCTTGTGGGACCTAGGAAGCGTGCCTTCTCTGTTGCTGCCCCCACCCTCTGGAACAGCCTCCCCCCAGCGATACGGACGGTGTCCTCTCTCCTGGGGCTCCAGAAAGCCTTGAAAACCTAGCTTTGGTCCCAGGCCTGGAGTTGATGTTTGTTATTCGTTCAATGGCCCCTGTTTTGTTTTGTTGATTTTGTTGTTTATTAGAATATTTTAGGCTGGGCTATCTGTCTGATTTAATATTTTTAGCTGTTTTTAAGATTTCTGTAGTTTTGTATACCACCCAGAGTCCACTGGAGTTGAGTGGCCAATAAATTTAAATAAATAAATACATTTCCAGTCAGTCATAGTTATTAGGTTTTAGAGGGCCTTGGAGCACCCAAACAGAGTTAAGAGAAGTTACTCTTTTTTTTTCAGATTTTTTTTTTTATCCCACCTTTATTATTTGTATAAATAACTCAAGGCTGTGAACATACTTAATTATTCCTTCCTCCTCCTATTTTCCCCACAACAGCAGCCCTGCAAGGTAAGTTGGGATGAGAGAGAGTGACTGGTCCAAAGTCACCCAGTCAGCTTTCATGCCTAAGGTGGGACTAGAAGTCATAGTCTCCTGGTTTCTAGCCTGGTGCCTTAACCACTAGACCAAACTCCTGACTCCTACAGAATCTTAGATTCATGGTCTACAAATGTGGAAGGATTTTGACCCACAAATCCTTGCAATTATGAAACTTGGGGTTCTATACTAGTAAATTCTTAGATATCCTGATAACATTTATAATGCTATCATTACATGTTAAATTAGCAATGGTAAATCAAATCCCAAGATTGGGTTGACTCATCATTCTGAGCCGTGGTTTGTTTACCTGTGGTGTACTGAGTAAACCATAATGATTGGTTTATACAATGTGCTGAGCCCAAATGAATCAAACCATATTATCACTTAATGTGATATATGAATCCATTCAGAAAATTAGACATTTGTTGTCATCCAATTGTTTGTCCTGCATACTTGGAACTAATTTCTGCGATCCCTGGAGATGTATCATCATTCAGCTGGAAAACCTTTGGATTGGTTCCAATATAAACCTTTGAGGCTTGGACCTTATAGTATGTTTGCAGCTCAAAGCTACTTAAAAAAACACATACACAACTTTATTGATCCAAAGGAAATTTAATAGTCCTTATTTTTTTTTTCCATTGCTGCTGGTTTTGTATCTGGCAGAAGCATGCACATTTTCATACTAAATGGACTTGAAAGTGGCTAAAATATCCAATTAACAAGGGTTTCAGTGATAAGAAGAATGTTAGAGCACAGCTGATCTGAATAAATGTTTGCTGCTAACTTTATTAATTTTCTAAACTTTGCAGAAAATGAAAGAGAATACTAGACCAAGCTCACTGTGATTGAATATAGCTGCTTTGATGTTTCTGAAACAAATCTTTGACAGAAGATATTTTTTCAAGTCTTTTCATGGTTTCCTGTTTAATTCAATATCTTGACAACATCACTGGATTGCAAATTTCAATGATATTCAGTTGGCTGTAAATTATGAGTATTGTGCTGTGTTGTCCTCTTTAGAAAAAAAGAACAACAGTTCCCAAAATAATAACCTCTCTTTCACTGTACACAGAGCTACTGTACACATGCTTTCCAAGTCTCTCTTGGTGCCAGCCATCTGTATACATATTCAGATTTATGTCTCTTATAAATATAAATTCATATCTGTTCTTTTATTCTTGAAAAACTCTTAATTCAGATTGATTTTCTCAATAAGCAATTTTCTGCAGAAAATTGCCAAGATTTACATTTTTCATTGCTTTAATCTACATTAGTAAATCAGTATTTATCCAGGCCCTGAGTCAAAAAAAAATATTTCATTCTTTATAAAGAACACTAGCAATAATATGTGAGAATCCATGGAGTAAATAAACCCTGTTCTATTATGGCAAATTTCTAACAGCCTTTCTAAAACGAATTTTTAAAGCCCTCAGATGTTACAGAAATAATATATTTTCATGTTTCATGCTGCATGCCAGGCCTGAGCAAATCGATTTGAAAGGGTGCTTTGGAACACGTACAGGTACAGGGGCACTTTTTCCGAAGTGTCAAAGTAGCTGTATCTTTTTCCAGGTTCATGCGACTGCTTCACAACTACTGCCAGCTACCTCTGCCTGAACATACGTGTGCAGCTTTTCACAAATAGAGGGGCAGCTTTAGAAGTAGCTTGAATAATTTGAAAAGAGGGGGCTTTGTACGCACTACTGGGCATTCCAGAGCATCTCTTTTGCAACCTCCCTGCAAACCATTAACCAGACATTTCTCATGCACAACAACTCTTATTAAACCCCCCACCCCATGTTCATATATAGTCTCCCATTTGTATCAGTGGGCGTGACTATTGAAGGAGTCTTACTGGGAATGGAAGGAGCTCATCTCCTGTCAAGAATTTATTTCTTGTTCAAGGAAATCATCTCTGTAAAGTTTGGAGTGCCCTGACATCATCCCTTGCCTTTTTTCCCCTTGGACTAGATGCCAGTATGTTTAAGGCAGTATTTGATTTATGAGGGAAGAGTGGAGTGAGGGAGGTTGAATGAGGTCCATAAAACAAAGCACATCTTTTTATCTAACTCGCACACTTGCCACGTCTTCCAAAAACTAGCTAAAGGGATGTGTAACAAAAGATCAAGGGTGAAGATCTCACTGATTCCTTACAAATTGAGTTCTGATGATCAGAGTTCAACTCCTGCTTCTTTCAAAAGCCTCACCTCGGCTAGCATCACTGGTCTATATCACTGAACATCTGCTGAGACTCACACTCAGCAGAAGACCCAAAGCCAAGCCTTAAAGGCCCTGTAGCTCCTGCTTACATTGCTGCCTGTCCATCTGAAACCATGGACCACTCCAAGAATACCAGTTTCCCTTCTTGGCACCAGGCTATTCTCCTTCCCTCATCAAGCCCTGAATCAGCCTTCAGTCATAACTAAATATCTTATGCGGCTACAGTACTATCCAAGGATGCCCTTAAGGCTGGCATCCTTGAGTTGAGAGGAAAGAATATAGACATAAATTGTGCAGCATCCCCGGCTACCTTTATTGTGCCTCAGCAAGGAGGGTGGACAGTGTTGCTGTCCTCATACAGAGCAGGGTAGTTTTAGGGCAGTAACCGGTTGGTTCCCTGCTGTCCTTTCTCCTCCCACCCAGCATCACTTACTGATGGGAAAACCAGCCACCAATTGCTCTTCTGAATGTGTGGCACAATAGGATCAGGGGGTTGTGCCTTAATTTCTATTGTTTGCTGTGTGCTTATTCTAACAGGACTTTTTCATAGATGGTGCCAGCTAAATCATCCACATTACTGCACCCTGTTAGAAGACTAGAAGATCGATATGCAGGTCCCTGTGTCAAACAATTCATTCCCCCAAGAAAAGAAGTCTATTAGAAGAACAGATTTGAAATATGAAGCAGTGAAACCTGAGTCAGAGAGCTTTCAATGCCCCTGGACTTTTCTTTCCTTTCTCCCTCCTGAAAATTTCCCCTACAAATTGTTTTTGGTCAAATTTTTCTTTTTTCCCCTTACAAATTATAATTAGCAATGGGCCTTTTTAGAGTTAACTTTTATGTTCTTCCCTGAACCATCTCAGAGGGCAGATTCAGCAAAACATCATTACAGAGGTTATGCCCGTGTGGATGGGAAATGCTTTTTTATGCTGCATATTTTATTCTAACCTGATACAAAGGCTACTCTAAACGCTTTCAAAAAATGTTCCCAGTAGAACAGAGGAATTTTACTCAAGGTACTTTAGAGCAGACAGAGCCCCAAAGTTACCTATTCAGTTGCCAATTCTGCTACCTAGCAACCAGGAGATCATTATCATGGGTCAGAGTAACTAATCTGGATATATTATGGTGATTTGGGTGTACACTAAGAAGCCAAAATGTTTCTTTTGGTTTGCAATTTTACTTTGTTTTGGTCAGGCAAAGAGTCTCTCCTCCCTCCACTCTCACATTCTACTTGTGTGCGTGCATCTCCTATGCTCTCCCTCTTTTGCAATCGCTCCAGTACATGTGTGAGCTACTAATGAGGTCAAAATTAACCATTTGGGGAATTCAGAATCCTTGCACTTTCTCCAGGAAGTATCTGCTATCTCATCAGCCCTTGCACCATGGAAGTCCTGACATAGCTTCCTGACATCACCAGCCCCTGAGGAGTGATGCTAACTAAATTCAAGAGATGTGTGATGGTGTATCAGAGATGTTACTCTAGTTTATCTGCAGATTGTCTTTGACAGTTTAGCAGGATTTTTATCAAATCCGTAAGACCCAGCACTTGCCTTCTAGGGAGTGCAGGATTTCTCCCTTAAAGATGAAAAAGATAATAACTCTTAAAAGTAGACCACAAAAAAAAAAAAAGAAAGAAAAAAAGAAATGTGCATCTTCCTGGAGGAATAAGAAAAAAAAAAAGGGTGCCTTGTTTTTGATGATACTAGTCCTGGCTACATATGTTCCTGAGCTTGTATTGAGATGCTTTTGCCCTTAAGCCTTGTTGTTGTTTCTGACCCATCAAATCTGCTGATCATCTAACTATTGTGCTATAAAACAAAAAAATGGATATATTGCTCAGAAATGATGTGGGGAGTAATTTCACAAGAAAAATTGCTTTATTAATTTTTTTCCCTTAAGCTAGCTATATAATAGCTGACGCAATGGCTCTCAGTGATAGCGAATGTTTCTGATGGATGCAAATCCCCCCCTTTTTTTCCCGGCTTTGTACGGTTCCTATTCTAATTAAATGATTCACTAGGGCTCAATATGCTCAGATGCCTTTTTAGTGCTTCCAGATTGTTTTATGTCAACGTATCCAGAATCTCTGGGAAAACAGTTGATTTTAGGTCCATATTCTCTAGTGGCCATTTGACTGATTCATGTCTGTTAATGCTAGTGCAAAGATGTGCAATTGTTCAAACCTATTTTTGCCATGATTTTACTCTTGAAAGAATCAGAGGGGATTTTTCTGGAGGTGGGGGGAAGGTATACTTTAAAGGAACCACTAACTCAAACTGCTCTTTCTCAAAGAGCACCTTTCCCAAGCAATCCTCTGAGCTGTTCAATCCAAAAAGACATTGTTCTTAACAGCCTTTTGGGAGGTGAGAGATAGAGAATGTTAGCATAATCACAAGATCAAAAAAAATAAAAAAATAAAAATCTAAATGCAGCAGTCCCAAGCTTTGCCTGAAAGCTAACAGGAGAGCCTTCTGAAAAGAAATCAGATGCGAGTTAATGTAGACAGAAGCTGTCCTAGAAGCTTTTGAAGGGAGAATGTATTATCCTTTAGCTTTCCAGCAAAAATGCTTGCTAATGTCTCCTGGAGAAGGAATAAAAGTGGAAGGTTGGTACAATGTGCCTGACGAGCTGGAAAGAAAAAGATTTCTAATTACTATGAAGTCTACCCAAGAGTCAATTTACTCAAGAGTCAAATAAATAAGCAAAGAATCTGGTTTGAAAGACATTGCCATAGATTACATGTTGTTTTTTGTATATTTAGATCTTTTCTTATTGAGCCATGGCTCTATGTAATCTGAATCTGGATAGAGGGCTTAACCTATGATTAAGTTCCAGGTTCAAGACATAATGCCAGGAGGCAGGAATGGCTGCAAGCTGGCACTACTCTAGTTGCAGCAGGCACAAGCTTTTGTGACAGCTTTGTCCCTGACCACGAAATGTAAGCTGGCCAGACACACAGGGATGTCTGCAGGGTGTGGTCAAAAAATCAAGATGGACTTCTGGGGGAGGTATTGTGAACTGAAGATGGCTCTGAGAAAGTGGAGCTGAGGACTGTGGCAAAGACCAAGGAACCAGTGAGTAGACTGGTTCCTTGGAACCTCTCCGGATAAGAAGAGGATGGGAGATGGCCCACATGTGCTCCAGATGGCTGCTTCTCATGAGAAGACCACAGGACAGCAGTTTTCCATGGGTTTGAGCACCAGGAGATAAATGGGATTAGCCATCTTGCCCACAACCGCGGTGGAGACGTGTAAAGGACGCTAAGTTCATAAACCTCACTTTCTAATCACTTTTTGAAATTGCTCTTTAACTACAAGCTATCAGAGACCATCAGGATGGCAAGTTGAAAAATGCCAGGTGAGTCTGCCTTCAGTCCTGAAGGAAAGAAAATTTTAATCATAAGCTTAAGAATTTAAAGAATCTGAAATATATAGCAAAAAGCTAAATAAGATTTTGATCTTAGAAAGTTATAAATGGAGAAGGGTCCAGATAAAATTGGAATATTGAAACTTTTACGATAAAGTTTTGGAATTAATTATAAAGAACAAACAGCTTCTCATAGGATATAGATTCTGTTTTGGTTTTTAAAAGGTATAACAAAGATAAGCAATTTCATGATTTCAAAAACTGGACACTAGGGGAGACTAATGTTTTTAGGTAGAGGAAAGATTTACAGGCCATTAAAATGTTGCAAAATATAACAATAAAAATACTGCAGGAGATGTTTGAAGAATGGAATCAGAAAATAGTAGTCACAATATCAACAATGTCAGTAATGATGTTTGCTTCTATGGATAGAGTATGTCCAAAAGATGTTATTGAAGAAATGACAGATGTAGAACAATTTAATCTGACAAGATAGAGTTAGTATCAAAAGTGGATTTACAACTAACAGGCCAAAAGGATGACTTAGATAAGGGTGTTTCGCTAGATCTATAAAATAAACTGGCTGAGGTTTTAAAATTTAAAAGGGAAATACAAATGACAAACCAAGAGAGTGACCTGGATAATTTTTTCCTGTTGGATTTACAAAAGAGGCTTGTTAAAGCCTTGAAGAAGCCTGTGCGATGGGACAAAGAAGAAATGAAGAGAAATCAAATCCTATAACAATATTTGAATGAACTAAAGATGAAGATTGTTAAAAGTAAAAGGAAGGAATATAAAGTTGGTTTATTTGATCAAGGTTAAAACAAGATATGTTGTTACTTCTAGCAACCCTTTATGGACTTTCAGTGGACACCAGGACTGAAAAGATGATGTTTTATGGATTTGTTCATAGATAAGAGGTGGGATATGGGATGAAGAGATAAATGTTAGTAACCTTAGAGGGGGTGAAGAGTGACTAAATTTGTTTATACTTGTGATGAAGGTTGGAAGTTATTTTATATATTTCTTTTTCTTTATTCTTACGTTTCTCTCTTTTTTCTTGTACTTTTTATGCCTTTCTATTTTCTTTTAAGTTTAGTTTGTATTAGATTTTACTATTGTAATCAAAATTCTTAATTATTATTATATCTATATCTATATATCTGTATCTATATCTATCTATATATCAGGTGAAGCTTCAATGATGTGACCACCATCTTGACTTTTTTGTCCACCCTCTGCAGGTAACCCTGCAGCCACTGCATAGACCATTTTATATCAACCAACCAACGAATGGTGGATGGATGGTGTATCATGTTGTCTCATGAAGCATGCCTGGTTACATTCAGGCCTACTTGCAAGTGTGCTGTGGGTGTCTTCCTGTGTGTGCTTTCAGCAATGTTTTCACTGATCAGGATTTGAAGGGATAGATGTGGATTCATACTGAATAGTTCTTGAGAGCTGCTGCTGAGGAAATGGAGTTCTTATTAAACCCAGCGACAGCTGGATCACTTAGCACTTTGATCAGAATTTAATTGGCTGAAAGCAACTGTTATTTGACCTTCTACATAGGCTGTAGGCTAGATTGGGAAATTAAAAAAATAAGCAATGACAAACCACTTCTGAACTGGTGCCAAGAAAGCTATACAGTATGGACCTGTCCGTGAAGTCACAAGGGGTTGAGCTTGTTTCAAAGGAAACTTTATTTTATCATTATAAATAAAGATCTTTCTCGTTATCTAGATGCTTGTATGTGTTTTTTCCTCCCCATCTCACAAAACAATAGACCCACTCTTATCTCCTCTTAACATCCCCATTTTTAGCTTGTGTAGCTCATCAGCTACATCAGATGCTGCAGGAGAGAATGCTCAGCCGCAAAAATATATTCTGGGTCTGAAATTAAAACTCAATTTAGTTTAATTGTCCTTGATTTTATCAAGCGAATCAAATGGCTCATTCCATATGCAAAGATAAATGTGATGATGGTGGCAGGGAACAACTTAGAAGTGCCTCCATCTGAAAATACATGATGCAGTGAAGTCCTGTGTTATCTGGGTCGTTCTCAATGCCATTTGTATATCAACTGTGGGGGTGGGGGCTCCTGAATTCATTGCTCTTTAATGTGGAGATCTAAGAGAAACTCCAAGCTAACAACCATGGAACCACAGAGTTGGAAGGGGCCTGGGGTTGGATCATAGTCTGCTGTCTCACCACTCCCACGAATAGAATCACTCTTGCTTTAGAATGTGTCAGTACTCCACTACTGTCACATCACCCAGGCAACCTTGGCTGAAAAAGGCTAAGCACTTGAATAGCACTTGGATGGGAGACCATCAGGAAACCCCAGGGCCATAGGTTACAAGCCAAAACAAAAAGGCAATGGCAAAAAACAAACACCAAAACAAACTTGTACATAGATGTGTCCATTGGACAAGAATGAGCCCTTTATTGTAAGTTTATGAAGTGCCTTTAAAGTCTTGATTCACTGCTATCATGCACAATGAGTCAGATGTTTACTGTAGGTTATTCGCTCTGAGTCCTCAAGGTTTTCTTCAATGGGGAATGAAAGGAGCCTGATTTTGCCTCTGTAAAATAATGCAATAGGATCAGATCTAATCTGGGCAAAGAACAGTGTGTTTTTTCCATGAAAATAGCATTTACTCATTCATGTTATTAGGATTCCTCTACTGGTAAAGTAAAAATCAAGTGATCATGGATAAGAAACAACTTCCAGGAACAGTCAAAATAGTGGTTGAGGACTGGGGAGACCAAGGTTAATATCCTCTTTTAGGCATGGAAAACTCACTGGGTGCCTTTGGGACAATCTCTTCTTCTCAGCCCAGCCTTCCTTACAGGGTTACTGTTCTAGGTATAAAACTGAGTGAGATACCTAAGTAAGCCACTTTGAGCTTGTGGGGTAAAGGCAAGATACAAATCCAGGAAATAAAATTAATCATTAATGTTGATGTTTAATAACATTATTTGGAAGTCATTTAACCAATAAAGAGTGGCTGTGAAACTTAATCAGAGTTGTAATCATATTAATGACATACTAAGGGGGGAAATATTCCTGTCACATATTGATCTAACTTTGAACAAATAGGGCTGTCATCTGAAGGAGTTTTCCAAACCATAAGGTACAAGAATGGAGTAAGATCTAGAGGTGAACGGTTGCTTCTGTCTCCAATATGCTCCTACTCCACAGAGGTGAGGAACCTCATTTAAGCTAGAAAAAGTGAGACTATATTGCATTTGTTGCATTTTGACATAGTCAAGCACACACTATGCCTCCTCTTCCTCCTAAGCGAATCATTTTATTTATAAAATAGCAGAAAAAATGAACAGTGAACATTCCATGGAAGGACGAAGAGAGCCCTAGAGTGGCTTAGCTCAACCCTCACCAGTCTCCTTTCATTGGGCCTGGGACAGCACCAAGATCCCAACTATTGGATGTGCCCTCTCTGTCCACCCCACTGTTTCCCTCATGGTACAGAATAAGGGAAGGATCACCTGGTGTCATACTTGCCATCTTCATTCTGCTGATGTTATACATATATATATATATATATATATATATATATATATAAAAGTTTAAGGCTAGGATAACCAAAGGCAATTCCCTTTGACCCTGTCTGGACTAATTACCTATCACATTGTTTCCAGAGGTTCTGCAAAATTATATGCCTTTTGATAGATATAGATATACAGGTAGTGCGAACTAAAGTGGAAATTACCCACAGTATTTTTCCAACTCCAACAACTCTGCTTGTGGGTGACCTCTGGTGAAACTGGAATGGGTGTGTGTGATCCTCCCTGTGTGGTTTGATGACTTAGCAGTCTTTCATATCATCAACTGTGGTATCTTTCTGGACTGCCTCTGAGCGTTAGGCATGGGGGACACTGTTTTCAAGTAGTTTTCCTCCCTTCTATCTTACTGTCCCTCTTCTACGGACCAGCATGTTCCCATAGATCCAGGTGACCCCAATCCTGCTAGGATTTAGGAAAGCCATCAAAACCTGATTGATCCAGCAGGCTTGGGTGTTGATATCAATGGAACTGATCCTTCATTGCAGTGGAGTGTTTATATAATAAAGTTTTATGTTCCTTGGTATATACTGTAAGTGGAAGTTGTGTTTTGTTATGTGTTATAATTGTTATGTGTAATAATGATTCATTGTTTTACTCTGATTTACAGATGTTGAAGATGTAAGCTACACAAAATTGGTAATAACTAGAGTGGCTTATAAGCCCAATTCATAACTACGTGGTCTTAGAGACATATCCTATTATTAGTTTTGATATGCATCATACATTGGTTTGCAGATAGTATCTTCAGGCAGCCTCACTAATGGAAAGAAACACCAGCCCTTGTCAGTTTTGGCTGTTTCAATCACCACCTTTTTAATCAAGAAGAGAAAATTACAGTAACGTCAAGGGAATGAGGTCATGATTTCTGCCCAAATACATACCAAAGGACATTAATCTCTTGACGATATATTTTATGCTTACCCACTTAATGGACTTGAAGAACGTATGCATTGATAGCTTTTATATTCTGCCTACTAATGATATACTCCGGACTAAAAAAAAATAACTGAAGAGGCAGTATAGGGGCGGGATGGGGTTGTGGGGAGAGAGAAAAGCAGGAATGGTGCCAACCAAAGAAGCAAATATTCCCATAAAGTTGCTTGGGCAACCAGTATTGATTTGAATATATTTTTTGCCCCTTTATGAGAAAATTTTCTCCCATTTACTTTTACAGAAAACAAACAACACAATAATCCCAGGCAAAAAGAAAGCAAACAAATCCACTTAAAAATTGGGCATTAAACAAATTCAGCAACAGGAAAGCAAAACAGGAAAACCTACTCGGTGCATTATTAAAAATACAGAACAGATATGGATTTTTTTGTTTTGTTTGTCTCTTTAAGTTGGTCTTGACTCCTGGTAACTCCATGCAGTTTTCTTGACAACATTTTTGGAAGTGGTTTGCCCTTGCCTTCTTCCTAGGACTGAGAGGGAGGGGCTGGCCCAAGGTCAGCCGGGGCCTAAGGCAGGATTAGAGCCTAGACTAGAGTTTTTAGTCTTGTACCTTTAATCGCTACATCAAACTGGTTCTCTAGATACAGAACACAGTGAATTGAAACATTTTCCATTTAAAAGCCCTAGGGAATGGGATTGTTTCTGCTTGATTCCAAACTGTTGACAAAATAAGTGTAAGGGGAGCTATGATATGAAATCAGAGCAGTGATTTTGAATCCACATGCTTGCTTTTTTTCAGTGTGAGAAGCCTGTAGGGTAGAGGTGCCTGTTCCCAACACATTTCCTTTGATCCCTACCCATCTCATCTCCAATTTGAATCTAAATATTTACCTTGAAAAAGATTCTTAACCTCAGACTCAGAATTTGAAGAATCTCCACTAGAAAGAGTCACAAATTTAACGTTTTGAGGACACAAATGAGAAACTCATCAAACAGCTTCAGTACGTGTAAGGTAAACGTTCCATAGCTTCTTGGTTGACTCCAATAGGCAATTCAATAAATTGGTTTATTTGATAGTATGCACATGAGGTAGCTATTTGTTATCCATCATCAGACACAACTATTGCTTGCTTTCTTTATGACTCATAATGAATCCATAATTTGTTCTCTTTTAATAGAAAGGAAGAAAACAGGAACAGCAGTGACAGTGTCTAGAAGGGCTGGGGTTCTGAGAAAGGTGTCCGAACAGTTTTCAATATTCCACAAACATAAACAATCACGTGGATATTGCAGAATTGTTTTTTCAAATGATCAAGCTACTAATGAATATGTTCCCTTCCCAGACATCCCAGGGAGCATTTTGTAGAATTTGCTTCATTGGTCTTATGTTTTCTAGTCTTTACTTCAGTTACTTTGGCTGACATATGGCTTTATTCCATGACATTGAAAAATTTGCTTGATTTTTTTCTGATTGTAACTCTGTCAAGGATCAACTGCTTTTGTTCACAAAGCAATACATTTAATTTCTCCTCCTGCTGTGGAATGTGGAATTGCCTGCCAGTTGGGTGAGTTGTCAGACTTCAACTATTTTCAGGTATACCTCTGAAACTCACTGATGGCAAGACTGGAGTCTGTCAGAACAGAAAGGCAGTCAAGAAACAATTTTCTTTACAACTCTTAGCACTCAAACCAAAAAGATTGCAGCATGAAACCTGCAGTCCATATAAAAGCAAAGTCCTCTGTGCCTAAGCTGATAGTAGAATCATACACTGTTCTTCTCTCATCTTCAGAAGAGAATATAGGAGGAAAGTTGTGTTGTCTGTGGTAGTCAAAAATCTGAAGGACTCCGGTAGCACCTTTTTCGACTAACAAAAGTTATTAAAAGGCATAATTGTGAGCTGTAAGTCATTTCATCAGATTCATGGAGAGGGTAAACTGATGTAGGATTAAACTGAAATGAGGCAAGATGTGGAAGGAAGGGGAAGACAGATTGGGTATGCAGATGCAAGTTGTACATGAGACAGATTACAAGTACCTTATCAATTAACAATTGTAATGTGTTAAAAATTTGTGTTTGTTGAGACCTTCTGAAATTGCCTGAAGCCTTTTGATGTATGTGAATTCAGCAGTCTCTCACTCAATCATTCTGTTAAAGTCTCTCTTTCTCTCTCTTTTTAATGGTCACTGTGAGATCTGCAATTTCTGGGAGACTGAAATGATCTAATATTATTTTGCCCTTGTTTTGAGACCTGATGTCAAATTTTTGTCTTTTAGTTCTTTTGGGCAAAATTTGTCCTATATGTCCTTGGGAAAATCCAGAGGGGCACTGCTAGCAATTGATGGCACATACCACATTAGAGGAAGAGCATGTGAAGGTGCCTCTAACCTTGTGTGGGTACTTGTGATGGTACTGAGGGTTCAGATGTGGGGGTAAAGTAAACATCTGGGTTTGTTGCAGGATCTGGTTCCCATTTTAGCATGATTGTCTTGTTGTTGCTTGTGAGAATTTGCTTCAGGTTGGATGGTTGTCTCTATGCTTATATGAGCTTTCCACCCAGTGCCTGAGAAAGTGCAGTGTCATTGTCCAGTATGAGCTGTAGCTTATTAATAATACGCTTGACTGATTTATGTTGTGAGCTGTAGGTGACAACCAGTGGTGTTCTGTTCTTCTGTTCCTCTCTTTTAATAGAAGCTCCCTGGGAATTGATCTGGCTTTATTGAGTGGTCTGTTGATCTTTTTGGATGGGTAGTTCAGTCTCTGCATGTCTGGTTAAATTCCATCAGTTGAACATCTTTTTTAAGTGAGTCAGAACAAATGTGGCTATAACATAGCTAGCTATATAATGTGATGTTTATGTGTCTATTGTGTAGTTTAACCATTACATCAAGGAAGTGGACTTGTTCGGTAATTAGGTCTAGGCTGAGGTTGATGGTGAGTTGGAAATTGTTGACATCATGATGGAATTTGATGAGATATTAATCTCCATGGGTCTAGATGATGTAAATGTCATCAATGGATCTCAAGTAAAGGAGGAGCTTCAGGGGTAAGATTTGAGAAAACGTTCTAGGACAGCCTTGAAGATATTATCATCTTGTGGAACCATAGGTGTGCCCATGGCTGCCACTGATTTGCAGGTATATGTTATTGCCAAAGGTGAAATAGTTATGGGGTGAGTTCAAAGTCACACAGTCTAGTGGCAAGGCATGTGGTGTTGATGTCAGTGATGATGATCTTGATGGCTTGTGTCCATGCTTACTGGAGATGTTGGTATGTAGCGTCTGGGGGTTAAAATGTTAGGGAGATTGCCCATGGAGTTCAGTCTTCCTGGGAAGCCTGTAGTATCTTATGTGTAGCTGGAAGTATGGTGGCATAGGGTCTGAGTACAGAGTCCATTGAAAGACAAGGCACGCTGTGCCTTCTACTTCTCATGCTTAAGAAGTAGCATGAGAAGCAAAAGAGAAGGCATTCTCCTTCTTATCTCTGCTGCTCAGCACTTGGGAGATCACAGGCTTCCTGCGTTTGGGGGTTATCAAATACTTAATTTGCTTGAGAACATCTTGTGAAAAAGTTAAAAGAGGTCAAGCTTAAACTAAGTCCCGAGATAGTGAATATGGATTAATCTGACATTACACAGTTGATCACCCTGCTAAAATCCAGGACTTTACGTCACCCAGAAAGGCGTAGGAGGGAAAATTTTGGCAGCAGTTCCTTTCACATGACATTGTATCACAAAATGTATATATATATACTATATTTTTCATCTTGATAGCTCTGTAAAAGTTTGAACAGTTACAGATATTTTGATAGGACAGAATGACAGTATTATATTAGCAGAGCTGCACTTAATTCATCATGAAGTTCTATCTTAAATGTTTCAACTAGGGCCTAGGTGCCTCTGATTCAATCAGGTTGCCAATGATGAGTAGTACTAGATATGGGCTGAATCTGGACAGAACACCGTCTGAAAAAATGATATATATTTAGTTCTCTGACTGAAGGAAGGTGAGATGCAAATATATTAAAGGAATAACCAAATTTATGAAATGGAGACAGTTATCAAAGTATGCTTCTGTTCCAGTACTTCCCTAGTTAATTGGCAGCATCCACCCAACTTTGCCCAATCTCAGAAAGCTAAGCAGGGCTGGACTTGTTTAATACTTGGATGGGACACTACTTGGAAACTCCAGGGCTGTTGGCTAGCTTGAAAAATGGAAAGAAGCATCCTAGAAAAAGGCAGCAGCAAGCCCCTTTTGAATTGCTGCCAAAATAAAATGAGTGGAACCAGAAAATTGCCAAGAGTCAAACTCAACCTGAAGGACAAGTTCAGAAATAGTTTGGAATGATGGTGGAATGATGAACTGCTGAGACTTCAGTCCTTAGGAGGCCTGTTAAAATACATTGAGAAAGCAGGACATGAAAAAAAAAGGTGGACAGTAATATATTTTTTAAAAAGACAGCTAAATGTATTTCCAACTGAAAAAGCCATAACGGTAAAGAATAATGTTGACAGCCAGTTTGGGGTAGTGCTTAAAGGCACCAGGCTAGAAACTGGGAGGCCGTGAGTTCTAGTCCCGCCTTAGTCACAAAGCCAGCTGGGTGACCTTGGGCCAGTCCCTCTCTCTCAGCCCTAGGAAGGAGGCAAGGGCAAACCACTTCCAAAAAGCCTTGCCAAGAAAACTGCAGAGACTAGTAAAAAAAAGGTATTCATGAACCTATACAGACTTCCCCCTCTTTATTGCACACAGATCCTTTTCTCTCACAACATACACAACTTTCTCTTTGCTTCCTTTGCTCTTCTTAGACACACACAAGCACTTAGGAGTTTTGGCTTTTTTACTACCAAGTTGTGGCAGCATAAGCTGCCTAGTAAATGTTTCTGGTAGCCTCATGAGAGAAAGAATTGAAAAAAAAAATCTGACTGCAAAAACCCAAATGGCCAAATGGAAGCCAAGCAATACGGAAAATGATGGCTCTTTTCTGTCATCCAGGGCCTGTCCAGATGTTTGCAAACATGGTAGCCCTACAAAAGAGGAACCGAAATGGAGTAGACTAAAAGGGTAGTTCTCCAGAGGGTGGAGGTGACTGGAGGACGTCTCTGAATGTCTGGCCACCCTACCAGTCATGCTGACTGAAAAGAAAGCAACAATGAATGACTCATGGCTGGAAACAAGCAGCTCTCTCTCTCTCTCTCTCTCTCTCTCTCTCTGTGTGTGTGTGTGTGTACCTCTTCCTATTACAAAAATTGAAATGTGATCTTGAAGTTGTCATAATAGTTTTTAATACTCCCTAAGGGCTGATCTGCACTTTCTGCTTGGCCCATCACCAGTACAGGCCATTCACCACTGCCTGAGTGCAGAAATAGATGTCATTTTCCTTCCACTCCCAGCCCATTGCAAATGCACCCACACTCCACACTCAGGTTTACCAGCTTTGATTTAAAACTCTTTTCTGACCTAAGCCATCTTAAGCCCTTCAGAGTGGATGATCTCCAGCACTTCATTCTGTCCTAACAGCAGTCTCAGTTCCAATTGGCTGCAGTGCCTAACATGCACCCTCCCCTCTAGCATCTGATGGCTGGCCTGGACAGATTTTGGTCTGGTGGTTGGGCTGCTATGTTCTCTGCTAGTTGGCAGTCGCTGCTTTTTCATAATGTTGCGATTGATCCAATGTTGGCCCATTAACTCTGTGAACTATTCTCAATGCTAGAAAGTCATGTTCCCTTCAAACCTGGCATCTCCCAGTAGGCACCTTTTCAGTTTCTGCCCAGGCTGGGTGAAGCATGGTCCCCTTGCCTTCCCACCACCCCTATCCACAGTACTGTAAACTTCCCTTCCCTTCCCTTATTTCTAAAAGCATCTTTAAGTTGCAACGGTGCTACAATAAGGGAGGGGGGTGAGAGAAAAACAGGATAAGGTGGGGTGGAGTAAAGGATCCACATATGCATGCATCTGAGAAAACAAAGGAAAGGTATGGGGACTAATCCCTAAAAAAAAAAAAGTGGGCATTGGTAGATCAGTCCATGCAAGAGCAGCCAGTGAGAGTTGCCTTCCCTGCAGGGATGGGAAGGGCAAAAAGCAGAGGAGGGCCCAGTCAGGTAGCGCGGTGGCCGTAGACCAGACTGAGCAGCAGTCTCGCCCCACTGCCAACCCACTGCGATCTGGACTAGAATTTCTGAAGTTCGCTTAAACAACCTCCAGGAGCACCATGGGAGAGAAGCAGCTTAGAGCACTGTGAGGAGGAATTGCCTAAACATTCAGAACAGTGGAACAATGTGATTTCCTCAATAGATCAAGATGTAAAGTTGCACTGGTGGCCCCACGAGGCTATAGGATGGCCTGCATGAGTTACTGTTGTAAGTAATATTGATGACATGAAGATCAGGAGAAAGAGAATGACTGCATTTCATTTTAGTATTAGAAGAAACATGGGGGGAAAGCTGACTAAATAGGGAGTGAATGCAGGGCAGTTAACTAAGCTTCTCCTTCTTCTCCACCCTAGCCATGTAAAGCAAGAAAGCAATGAAATGGGCTGAATCTACAAATAGGAAGCTTTCAGTTGAGCTAAAGACATCCAGCTTGGAAGTAACTCACGTTACCTCTATAATACGTGGGTTCAGGGAAAATAGTGTTCAGCAGGGTTCCTCAACCTTGACGACCTGAAGATGTGTGGACTTCAATTCCCAGAATTCCCCAGCCAGCATTCTGGGAGTCCAAGTCCACACATCTTCAAGTTGCCAAGGTTGAGGAACCCTGCTGTACAGCATATTGATTTCATTAGAGCAAGGTGGTACTTCAGATGTCTCCAATTCAGTTTAATTATCTTTTTTGTCAGGGAAGGACATACGAGCTTTGAGGAAACCTATTTATTCCTGAAACATTTATCAGCAAATGGCATTTTCTGTCTGACTCAAAATGGCTGCTGATGCTTTTGTTTAAAAGTGCAGCCAACCTGGTAGCCTCAGAGAAGTTCCACATCATCACCAGGGAGGAGAGCGGGTCAGTCAGTCACCCTCTCTTGTCCCTGGAAGCCAACCCAGCATCTATCTTGCTTGGTTCCTTTTTCTCTGCAGTGGTGTCATTGCAGATTAAATCAACCCCCCACCCTGAGTGCCATTAGTACTGTAGGCCGAAGCCTGCGAAAGAACGGTAAAGCTCTCAGTTGTCCACTGTAGCTATGAATGGAAGTGAAATCCTGATTTAGTTGGTCTCTTCGTTTTGATTTATTGGCAGATGCCTCTAAGTGTAGACGCCTTGTTAAATTCTGAGCCAACGCTTCACTGACCAGCTGTTCCTATTATGCTCAAAGAGTGCTGCAATGCGGGGTCAATTTTCTTTCACTTTGGAGCACTCTTGCAGGTCCTTTCCCCTGCTTCGAACAGTCCGAGTACAGTCTCCCTCGCACACCCTGGGGGCTGGCTAGTTCACATGAATAACACATCAACCTGCCTTCTTTCTGCTTCTCGGGTTTCGTATGCAACCAATCAACACAAACTCTAATAAGCTTCCTGTTGAGAGATGGAGCAGCATCGCTTTCTAATTTAAGCATTTCGGTGAGTTATTAAAGGCTGTTGACAATCTAGTCAGTTATTATTCAGATGAGCGTTAGGAAAAAACTTTTAAAAAGTGCTGCTATTTAGCATGTGTTAGTTTAGAAATCAAGATTTGTTATTGCAGTTTCAAGTCGCAGAGGACTGAGGCTTGTATTTAAAATTCAGAAAAAAGGATTTCTTTTTTTAAAAAAGGAGTCTGCTTCAGTCCTAGCGTAACGATGCTGGACTTGTTAGATACAAGATATGACAGGGCCTGTTTCTAGTTCACTTCGGCCTTGCTGGTCATAGGGATTCAATCTCAGGCCGCTGGCCTCTCATATATGGGCACTTCAAAGAATTACTCTGCCAGATTGGGTAACTCTTTAGTTTTGCTCCTTTCCTGTAAAATCCAAGGGAACAACTGAAGAGCTGGGGTTGAACATCCATTGATGCAATTGACTTCAATTGACTAAACCATAAGCTGCAGTTTGGAAACAACAATCATTGGATTTGTTCAGCTGCTAAGCCCAAAACAAACCACATCATGGCTTAGCACAGTGTGTGAATCCATCCCCATCCCATTTTTATTTATTATTATACTTGAACTCTACATTTGAGCTTATGTAAACACCCAAAGTCATACTTTACTGCCAGCTAAGCAACAAGGATTTTTTTTTTCTTGTCCTGAACAGAATCAAGCACACTGACTCCACTTTTAGTCCCAAAGTGCTGGTCTTAAATTCTGAATAGTCTCCCAATTTATAATTTTCCTTTCCGCTTCTAAAGTTCTGAAGTGGTGTACCTATTTATCCAGCAATGGTACTATTAAACAGTAAGATGTTAAGAAATGTAGGATAGCCTATTCTCTCATCATGCACTGATGATGTTACCTAGTTGGGTAATGAAACGTCTGCAAGCAAACAACCAAGCTCAGAGAGCACCCAGGACTCCACAGTTCAACCCTGAGCTACAGATATTCTCTTCTATTGGAGCTTACTGTCTCTCCCCAGCTGTTTTTATATGAGCTACTCCATATCAGAATTTGCCTTCCATGTCTCACAAGTAAGTCAAGGTCCAGAGAGAAAGGTGAGAGAGAACTTCAG
Source organism: Python bivittatus (assembly GCF_059951505.1). Lineage (NCBI taxonomy): Eukaryota > Metazoa > Chordata > Lepidosauria > Squamata > Pythonidae > Python > Python bivittatus. The sequence goes on along the minus strand of NW_028277030.1, from coordinate 49,374,952 downwards.
TCTTTTTGCAGCCAAGTCTCTTGAAATGCACTGTTGAGATATGAAGGCTACCTTTATTCATCTCCACAGACTGAGCTGCTGCTGAGGGAAAGTTCATGCCATTATCTGAAAAGAGTTGAAGGTGCTTGAAGATTTGGGGGGGGGGGGGGAGAGGAGGTTTTCTAGCTCTAGGCTGCTGCAGAATCTTGCTGATTTCAATTAGTGTATAGCATGGATGCCCTGCATCCCAAAGCTCAAGATAACACACAGGTTTGCAAAGGCCAAACCAACCTCCTCTAAGGCCCTATCCCATCATCCTATGGCTGTTGCAAAACTGCCATTTCCACACCACCCTCATCCCCAGCAACTTGTTGCCTTTTTTTGCTTCTTCCACATGACAGCTCTTACGTAGCTTTTGTTCCTGCTCCTCTTCTTGAACCCTCAAATCTCTAAAAATGCACAAACACCTGTTTCTGCTCTCCCCAAGATCATTTCTTGAGTTCTCCCTTGCAGTTCATCTATTGGTCTTGTTCAGTTCCCTGACATCCCAGTGCTCAGACATCTAGCACTGCTTCCTCCTTGCAGAGATTAACCTTCTGGAGTTAGAAAGGAGGAAGTCTCAGATCCAAACCTCTAGCAGCCAGTTATTGGTGCCTTAGATTGTACCATCAGCATGCTGGGCCTATTACCAAGCCTGTCAACCCAGCCTTCATAAGATAAGAGTGTCCAAAAGAGCTAGACTAAATACTGTCAGCTCATTTCACGGTCTGAAAGCAATAAACTTTGGAGTCAAATAGGCAGTGGGATTAGCTTATCCCTTTGGGTAACGATATGAAATATGCCTAGCCTCATCCTTGCTCGGGTTCACTTTGTGAAGCTGATCTGTATTTGTTCTTTTGCCTACAGGTAATTCCTGCCTCTTGATCTTGTACCTGGTTTCTATCTGTTAGGCTCATTGTTTTATATCAGATCCAGACTGCGTTAAGAATTCTGCTGCCTGGCTGGATTCTGAAGAAGCATAATGCAAATATGGAATGAAACTGGGATGAGAGTATTGGTAGTGATGGAGAGTAACAAAGTCCACTGGGGTAGGAAGGAGAGCTAGTTGATGTTTGGCAAAGATATACTGCTACAAGCAAATAAAAAATGACTGAGATATGTGGAGCAGAGAGAAGCCAAAGTGTAAGCGTTTCAGTAAAAAAGTGAGCAGCTGAGAATGCTTTTCCAGTATTACTATCACTATTAATGAGCAGCCCTGATTTGAACCTAGCATGTTACCTGCTAATTTGAACCAGCTGCGCTTGGCTCAAAATGCAGTGGCAGGAGCTGTTTTGACTGCCCCTTGGTGTGACACCTCTTGCATTGGGTACCAGTATGCTTCCAGGTGCACTTCAGGGTGCTAGTAGTCACCTATAAAGCCCTTCATGGTCCACATCTCCCAGATCAGATCTGGCAGAAGCAGCATGTTATGGATCTCATTAATGGAGTGCCACCTTGCTGGACCCAGGAAGTGAAGCTTTTCTGTCATTACTCCTGCCGTTTGAAACATCATCTCCCCTGGAGATCAGATTGGCCCTGACCCTGTTGGCCTTTTGCAAGGCCCTGAAGACACGACTGTGTTCTCAGACATGGGGGTCCAATTGTCAGAGCCTGTGAGATGGTTATTTTAATTGTTGTTCAATTGGTTTTTTACCTTGGCTGCCAGTTATGTATTTTATTTTGTTGTTGCTTTTGTTTTCAACTTCGGTTAGCCACTCAGAGTCACCACAGTGAGATGGGTGGCCATATAAATTGCATAAATAAATAATCCTTATAATTCTTTTAGCCCTGTAGTGTAACAGAAAAAAAGTTAAAGGTACTTGGAAGATTTCTAAGTTGAATTTCTCAGGATCAATTACTGTATTCTATTATACACATAATATATTATACTCATGTCCTGTCTAACATCTGATTGACTTTTGTGGAGGAAAAAATGCAGGACCTGTAGATCTTTGATTTGGTTCCAGCACAGCCCAGACTTTTGTGGCTCTGCATTCTATCAAATCAACCTTATAAAAATGTATAGTTGTGGACCATCATACTATTAAACAATAAAAATAACAGTAGGAGTCAGCAAAACTGTCTTTCCTTAAAAATGGAGATCTACTGATATGGAGCCTTTCTGAAGGACTATGCCTGAAAAGAGACCTCTATATTTAATATATTCACTAATGGCCCCCCAAATGAGGATTAAGCAGTTAACTACATTGATTGTTTTAGCTGTTATACATTCACTATGCTGAACTATTAAGTTTAATAAGGCCTGTGAAGGCAGAGAAAAACAATATGTATGTGAACAAAAAGAAACAACGGGAATAATAATCTTCCAGCTGGCTATGCAGGGTGAAGTTGTTTGAATTTAATAATTATAACTTTGAAATACTATAATTTTGTATTGTGCAGGAGAAGTTAGCAGAGAAAGTATAACCCCTCTGACCTGTTATTGCTGTTGTTTTACTGGCCGGGGGCGGGTTGGAGTGTAAATGCTGAAGTGGATGCTTGAAACCTCAGATATGCAGATGATACCAACCTAATTGCAGAAACTGAAGAAGAACTAAAGAGCCTCTTGATGAGGATGAAAGAGGAGAGTGCGAAAGCTGGCTTGAAACTCAACATTAAAAAAACTAAGATCATGGCATCTGGACCCATCAATTCCTGGCAAATAGAAGGGGTAGAAATGGAAGCAGTAACAGACTTCATTTATCTGGCCTCCAAGATCACCGCAGACGGAGACTGCAGCCATGAAATTAAGAGACGCTTGCTCCTTGGGAGGAAAGCTATGGGAAACCTAGATAGCATATTAAAAAGCAGAGACGTCACCTTGCCGACAAAGATCCGCATAGTCAAAGCTATGGTTTTTCCAGTAGTAATGTATGGCTGTGAGAGCTGGACCCTAAAGAAGGCTGAGCGCCGAAGAATTGATGCCTTTGAACTGTGGTGCTGGAGAAGACTCTTAAGAGTCCCCTGGACTGCTAGGAAGTCAAACCAGTCAATCTTAAAGGAAATCAACCCTGACTGCTCATTGGAAGGATTGATAATGAAGCTGAAGCTCTTCACCTAATGCGAAGAGAGGACTCTTTGGAAAAGACCCTGATGCTGGGAAAGATTGAAGGCAAAAGGAGAAGAGGATGGCAGAGGATGAGATGGTTAGATAGCATCACTGAAGCAATGAGCATGAAACTGAGCAAACTCAGGGAGGCAGTGAAGGACAGGAAGGCCTGCTGCAATATGGTTCATGGGGTCACGAAGAGTCGGACATGACTTAATGACTGAACAACAACAACAACAAATGCTTGAAGTCTTGCAGAGATTTCAGCCCATTTCACTCTTTACAAACCTTGAAGTCAGTGATGAAATGGGAGATGGTAGTTTACTAAAGAAAATAAAGATTTACTTGGGCAGAAAACTTAGACAGATGGAGAGGGGTTAAGAGAACCAAGAACTAGCTGAAAACTGGAAAAAAGATTTAAAAAAAAACCAGGAAAGGAAGGAACCAATATAGAAAAAAGGCAGACTCTCATGACAATAATTTCTCTATGATAATCATTTAATGCAAGTTTTCCAAATTTTGGGGGGATGGGGTTTAAAGGTCAAAGTGGGTACCTTAAACCTCCGCATTGCTTAAAGCACACAATTTGCCACTTAGTTACCTGAAAACACCCCGAATTCTAAACAAAAAGTAACAGCAGTAACACTAGTTTTGTCCCACCTGCTTTGATGATGCCATGACATCAGTAGCCACACCCCTATGACTTTGAGGCAGGGCACATCCTCCCCAGCCAAAGCAGTTTGTCCATCTGTCATCTCACCCAACATATTGGCTCTCTTCAAATATCCATTAAATTGCAAAGATGGAGGGATACACTGCTACCACCCACTCAGTTTTCAACTCTCCCGTAACAAGTGTTTTGGAATTATGGCTAGAAGTTCTATAGAATTAGGCTCCCAGCGACTGCAGGAAGGACTGCAACTGCGTTCACCTGAACACACTTGCAATTCTTTAGACTTTCCCACTCAGTCCAGGAAGAGAGATACATTAAAGGAGTGGGCGTGTGTGTAGAATCCACGTTTCCTTGATGGAGTCATCATTTGCTGTTTTGGTACATCAGAGATGAATGGAGTATCCCTGTAGAATGTTCTGGGAAAAAACATACCTGTGTTGCCTGGTGTATCTGGCCTTTTTCATTGTTCTTCAGTTCACAGCAATGTGATGTGGGGTACCTCTGCCTTTTCTGAATCTGGCATATACACCTGGCATTCTCTTTCCATGCATTGTTGCTGCTTGGATTGCAAACCCCTGAGTGTTATTTTGCTAGAGATAATAAATGCATTTACAGCCACAATTTGATAGCCCTACTATTTTATCAGAGTACCACAGAATGGCAGCAGAAAGGAGCATGTAGGGCTCTGTCCTGAAATGAAATGTAAGAACCAGTCCTTCTTCCACTTACCAAAGAAAAACTAGTAATAGCTTTTCTTCTATCATCCCTGTTCTTTCCCATTCTGCTTACAGCAATTGGAAACCAGGAAGACACTGACATTTCCTGCAGCAAATTCCCCATATTGGCGGGGGGGGGGGGGGGACATTTGTGGTTAGAACAAATCAACTTAAAGACTGAGAAGACCTGTCATTATTTTACCTTTTTTCACAGGCAATCAACATCAGATCTGGTAAATGAAGCCACTCTCCTGCACCTGTAGCATATTACTACTAAGTTGGTTTGTGAGATTGTCATCACATGATTTTAACACTTTTGTTAAATATAGGTAAAAGTAGCTGCAGGTGTATAGGGTTGCTCACAAATGCATGTGTGAATGTATGTATTTACAGGGCTTTTGCGCCTGAGGCATTGCCTAACATTTTTCAAGGCCTTTTTCTCCTTCACAATAAAAAATCAACCATAATAAATAAGTAACAATTTGCCCCCCCCATTCCAAATATTCAAAATTGGCTCTCAGAAGTGGATATCAGCTCCCACTGCTTAATGGAAGGACCAGCCCTTTGCACTTTGACAGAGGCTGTTGATAGCATTCCTGAGAGCATGCTGGGACATTTAAAAACTGCTGCCCATCAAATTGTTTGATGGGCAAAGGTATACTTGGATGATTCAAGTGCAAAGGCATTAGTTCTCTCCCCCGTGGGAGCTAAACTTTTTACTTAAACACATCTATCATCTGCTCCTGTGGTTTTTTACTCTGAATATTGATTATTACTGTTGCTTTTTTCCCCCCTGGCCTTGATCTTGCCCCAGGCATCAATCCCCCTTGAGACCAGATCTGTGAAACTGATCTGCTGTTTAATGGGCACTTCAGGTGGTGTCTGGAATCCCCTTTCAGCCAAGGAATATGCTGCAATTAGGCCTTGGTGTATCTCTAATGCCTCTTTCCGGCATGCCCTGCTGGCTGGCTATATTCCAGCAACTCAGCCGAAGAGCACCTGGGGAGATGGCCTAAGGCTGATAAGTTGGGAACATCTACAAAAAAATACCTTTTGGTTCACATTTTAATGAACTTTTAGATGAGATGCAATTTTATTCCTTGTCTATCTCCACATTTCTTTTTTTTAAATAATTTTATTGAAGAATATATAGAATAGATTAAACTAATACAAAAACCAAATACAAAAATACATTAAAAAAATAATATAAGAAAGTGCAAAGAAAAAGGAAAAGAAAAATAATCCCCCAAAAAGTAATAAGAAGAAACTTCCCCCTTCATCCCCAGCAAGTACGTATATACAACATTAACAACTTATCACTGTCTCTTGAAATACTACCAAATACATCTTCACTCCATACTTCACCCCATTTTCTATAGACCCATCTCTAAATCCTCAGCTCTCATTAATCAAAAAAAGGTGTAAAGATTAACAGATGTAACTAGCAACAAAAACATTTAGTCCCCCTTTCCATTTAAACATAATCCCCCTAATCCCTCTCTTAATAATCAAAATCTCATCCCAATTGACAGTTAAACATTACAAATGAATAAAAGAATTAACCACTAATCATCATTCAAGATAGTCTATCTCCAAATATCTAAGCAGTCTTTCTACCTCCAACTTCCCCTCATTCACAAGAACTGGGCGCACTGAAATATGGCTGCAACAAACTAATGGGGTGATTTTCCTTGGACCCTTTAATTTTCAGAAAGGTTATTCGGGAGACAATTTTGAAAAAGGAAAAAAAATGAGTTCTATAATACATTTTAAAGAGTTCATATTACTTTTCTGACTTTGGAAGAATGTTCTCTTACTTTTTTAAAAGCTGGGTGAGCGAAATAGCAGTTTGCACATGCTCAGTGAAAGTCAATGGTCATTTTGGAAATTTTTGTAAAACAACTCTGGAAATGCAAAATAATAAAGTAGGTGTCTTTTGAGCTCCTTTGGGGCTTAAATAGATAGAAAGTTTTCATCCTCTCCTCCCTCTTTGCCCAGCTATAAATGCCAACAAGGTATATCTGGTAGATCTCTTGCAAAAACTGTGCAAACCTTCAGGCCAAGAAGCCCCCTCTGAACATTAGTAAGTGATGGGGCTGATTCTATCACATTTTCAAATATTTGCTGGCTTGTTGAAAAGCAAAGATGTAGCGATGAGCCCAGCTGGTACAGTCACCTCCAATGGTCTTGCAGTGTAATTACCTGTCATGGCTTACTAAAACAGCAATGTCCACAGGACGTTATTTACAAGCATGTCCTTGTCATAAATCTGGGGCTTACTGACTCTGTGCACTGGGTGCTTTCCCACCCATATGGAAAATACAGATCCTCATCAAGCACATATTTCATCTGGTTAGTATTGAGCTTCATCAATGAATAGGAATGAATACAAATGTACTTACTGCATTTTTTTCTTTTTAAAAAATATTGAATGATGGCTTACTAGAATCACCAATGCGTAATGTGTGGGGGGGGGGCAGAAGGTAAGAGTGTGAAGTGCCATGTTTTTTGGTTTAAAAACACTGCTGCTTCCGCATAAAATAATGCTGCTACTTCAACCAGCCTCATTTTGATGTGTATCTGTTTTTTCCCAAGAGGCCTGGTTGGTGTGCAAGTTATTGAAGTTTATCATCATAGCCCCATGGGCCATTGATCTTGGCTGCCCAGGGAACATAGCCTAAATATCTTCAAAGGGAAATACAAAATAATTCAGAGGCTTGAAAGCCAGAAATGTTTTTAAAAGGCTTACAGATTAAAAGCAAAATACTAAGACAAGGTTGGGAAAAATTATATGGAATTTTAATATTGTTTCTCAATTGCTTTGCTCATTGCCATTTCCAGTGGTAAGCCAGAAAGAAAAAAAAGGTCTGTGTCTTTATGTTAAGAGGTGAGTCTAATTAACCTCATGGATAGCCTTGGAGAAAAGGAGGGACACTGCCCTCAGCATCCTCTGTGGGGGTTTTCTTTTTCTTTTAAAGGGCTGTCAAAAGAAAAGACACAACTGGAACCTCAGATTGGCCACATCTTTGCCTTCACAATAATTAATGAAGAACTTTGGCTTTCTAACGATTTTCAACTTCACTCGGTGCGACCTGATGGTGAACTGTTGCTAATGCAAACATCTGTGCAAGGGCCAACTGTGCACAACAATCAGAGCTATTTGCATGGATAGGCTGAAAGTGCACGCCATCACCCTGCCTACAAATATTTCTTTTGATCATTGCACGTGAATGATTAGAATGGCTGGAGCGTTGGTGATGAGAAGGTTCAGTGGTTAGAAAGTGAAGCTACCACCAGGGAGACCCAACCATGACTCTCTCTAGTCAGGCATGAATCTCTCTGGGTGATCTGGGATAGTCTCTGTGTTTCAGCCTAACCTAGTCTTTCATGAGATTGTTATGAGGATCAAAGCAGAACATAAGGGCTAGGGAGGTTTCAGTCTGAATCTTTGTGTGACATATTGGCTCAGGCAATATTGCTTCTTCAAACGGGTGTGCTATAGTTAGGTTCACATACTATGCTAAGCCAAAATGTGGTTTGTTTGGTTTTGGCTTAGTGCAACCTGAGAGCCCAGCCATTGTGGTTTATAAACTATGATTTGTAGCTTTGCATGATATGAGACTCAGACCATTATGTCTTGTCAGGAAACCATGGCTTATTATCTCTCTCTCTCTCTCTATATATATATACATATTTACATACATACATACATACATACATATATCACATTTATATAGCTGCCCATCTCATACAAAGCAACTCTGGGCAGTGTACAACAATTAAAATAAAATAACAAGTGAATTAAAAAAGGCATAAGAAGATAAAAAGTTATTAAAATAAAAACATCACACATTTTTTTTAAAAATTAGATTTTAAAATATACAACCCCCACAGAGAGAGCAGAATATCAGTTACAGTGGAGCCACCCAAGAATGCCTCAGGTTCCCAAAGACCCCCAGGCCTGATGACACAACCACGTCTTGAAGGACTTCCTAAATGACAGCAGGGAAGGGACGAGCCTAACTTCAGGAGGGACAATGTTCCACAAGGAGGGAGCCAGGGCAGAGAAGGCCTGCCTCCTGGGACCCACCAAAGGCAAGTCCCTGGCCAATGGAATGCGTAGCATAACTTCCCTGCCGGATCTAATGGGACAGGCTGATGTGATCGGGGAGAGGTGGTGCCTCAGATAACCCGGCCCCATGCCATGAAGGGCTTTAAAGGTCAAAACCAGCACCTTAAATTGGACCCGGAAGCAAACTGGCAGCCAATATAACTCATGAAGCAGAGGTGTAATATGTGCTCTTCTAGGAGCACACATAACTGCCTGCGCCACCGCATTTTGCACCAGTTGAAGCTTCTGGACACTCTTCAAGGGCAGCCCCATGTAAAGCACATTACAGTACTCCAATCTGGAGGTGACTAGGGCATGAGTGACTGTAAGCAGTCTCCTGATCCAGGAAGGGGCACAATTGGCGCACAACACAGGGTTGTGCAAAGGCCCTCTTAGCCACGACTGCCTCCTGTTCTTAAAGTAGGAGTCGCGAGTCTAGGAGGACCCCCAAATTGTGCACTGGGTCTGTCTGGGGCAGTGCCACCCCACCCAGCAACAAAGATGGTATAGTCCCAGAACCGGTAGGATCCCATACCCAAAGCCACTCAGTCTTACCAGGGTTCAGCTGAAGCCTGTTGTTCCCCAGGCTCTCAGAGCCTCCAGACACCAGGATAAGGCATCCACAGCATCGCTTACTTCACCAGGGGCAGAGATGTACATGCTGATGATACCTCACCCCATGGCGACGGATGAACTCATCCAGTGGTCTCATGTAGATATTAAATAGGAGAATGGAGAGCCCCAGACCCTGAGGTACCCCACATAGTAGGGGCCAAGGGCGGGACCTCTGTACCCCAATAATAACTGGAATCAACCCTGGAGAAAGGAAGCAAACCAGCACAGCACTGTGCCTCCCACCCCCAGTCCCTTGAGCCGATCGAGAAGGATACCATGGTTGATGGTATCGAAAGCCACCAAGAAGTCAACTAGGGCGAGAATGGATGCATAACCTCCATCCCGCCCACGCCAGAGATCATCCAAAAGTGCAACCAATGCAGTTTCTGTCCCATATCCAGGTCTGAATCTCAACTGAAAAGGATCCAGATAATCTGCTTCATTCAAGGCCCTCTGAAGCTGTTGCACAACCATCTTCTCAACCACCTTACCCAAAAAAGGGAGGTTAGATACTGGATGAAAGTTGTCCAGTACGGTGGGATCTAGCGATGACTTCTTGAGCAGGGGGCGCACCAGGGCCTCTTTAAGAGGCAACGGACCAACCCCCTCCCTCAAAGAAGAATTAACCACTGCTAGAGCCCACTCACACGACACCCCCCCCGGGCCACTTTCACAAGCAGGAGGGGCATGGTTCTAGGGAGCAGGTGGCTGAGCTCACAACTTAAAGGACCCTGTCCACTTCCTCAGGTCCAACAGGTTCAAACCATTCCCAGATAACAGGGCAAGAATCCACTCCAGGCATCTCCTCTGGACCTGCAGCAAAACCAGTGTCCAGCTGTGAATGAATCCAGGCAATTTTATCTGACAGATGCTGAGCAAATTCCTCTGCATGCCCCTGCAAAAGGTGCTCTGGGCCCACTTTACCCAAGAGGGTTTGTGTCACCCGAAACAGGGCTGCAGAGTGGCAATCTGTGGATGCAATAAGGATGGAGAAGCCCTGTTGCTTCGCCACCCTTACCGCCACAAGGTAGGCCTTAATAGCGGCTCTAACCCCTGTCTGGTCAAGCTGGTCTTTGGTTGAGCACCAGCGATGCTTAGCATGATAAGTGAAAGTAAGTATGGGTGCATAAATATTCAAGAACACCCACTCATCATTTAGAGAATGGAGGGATTTTGTGACACTGCCTCCAGATGGAATTGTTTCTGAAGAATCAAGTTTCCTGAACAAAGCAGGAAGCTATATTTTTTGCAAGGAATACTGCATACTTCATATTGCAGAAAATATGAAATATAAAATAGCTCTAATTAAAAGGATAGCAGTGTTTTTCCAGACAGCTTAACTTCTGTCAACTTAATTTGTCGTTTAATGTATGCTGCTTTGCCATGTACTCATAGAAAGTGTATTTACTATAGTCAGTGGGAGAGACAAAATACAGAAAATTGGGGTTCAGAAATGCATTTACTAAACGTTGTGTTTTAAAATAGTTTTATCTAAGCAATATTTTTACCACTGACTTGTTATGCCTGCTTAACCTTTGTCACTACTGTTTTAGTAGATTATTTATAACTGATTTTAATGCAAATTGATTATTGTTGATTAAAAATATTATTTATATTCATTTTGTGATTTTGATATATATGGTCCAGAGACTTGTTGGCATATGCTGAATAACATATCTTAAAATAAAAAATAAATTTGTCTGTTTGGCTGTGAAGGGATGAAATGAGTGGGTCTGTTTTTCATCACTTGATGAAGCCTTGAAAAGGGATAAAAAATGGTTACCTCCCCTGCCCTGCCTTTGCTCTTTGTGCTTTGCTGTTCTCCTCCCCACCCCCAAAACTGCTCTGCATAGTTGATTGGATAGTTCTGATGGTTGCTGGTGAATTAAGCATGCCTATGATCTTATATGGAAACTTAAATAGCTTGGCCTGCCTGCATATATTGTGATTCTTGCAGACTCCCCAGAGTGAGTTCTAGAAGTTTCAAGTAAAGCCTACACCCTATACCCTCCACCTGACACTCTAGCATCTTTTTGTTTGATCAGTAGAAAAGATAGAACAGTAGTGATGGGTGCGTGTGGAATCATAGAATGCAGCCTCATCTTATCTCAGGAGAGGGAGAAGGAATAGCAAAAGAAACAACCGACCAGGCGGAATAATGCTGAACCAGTCACAGTGAGTAACAATAAATGGAAAATGAGCATTGAAGGATGGCTAGCTTTATTAGGGAAATTTATGTACTTGATAATTCCATAGATTACAAGACGTTATATACAGAGAGAATTGGAAAAATATGAGGCAAATGAGATAGTTGCTGAAAAATAAGGTGGTTGTTTTACTGAGTATTGAGAGAGAAAGCATACAGCTTATTAAGAAACATGCTAACTGCTCCATAAAAGCTCTCACAATTCAGCCTTGCAAAATTAGTAAATATAATGCAGGAATCCTTAGTGCCCAAACCATTACTAATTACAGAGTGTTTCAGATTTCATATGGGAAAACAGAAAGAGGGAGAGTCCATTGTAGCATATACATCTGAACTTAAAAAGTTGTCTGAGCGTTGCAAATTTGGTAAAGGGTTCGATGATATAGCAAGAGACCAGCCATTCTGTGGAATTCTGAAATAAAGCATTAAAAAACAAACAAACAATAGAGCAGGTTTAACATTTAAGAGAGCATTTGAAAATATTATCTCAATAGAAACTGTTGTTAGAGTTGCAGTTAGGAGTAAAAAGAAATATAAGTAAACTTGCAGTAGCATATAAACAGACAGTAACAAGACACAATGAACTGTGCTGTCATTGTGGCAGAGGTTTACACAAACCAACTCAGGGCAGATTTAAAGAGGGAACCTGCAGAAAATGCAATGCAATGGGAAAGCCTGTTGCTCATGAGCAAGCAAACTATTTCCTAAAGATAATCCACCAAGCCATTATTTAAAAAGGAGAGCAGTGGTGCATCCCATAGATGAAGAATTTGGTAATAAAAATGAAACAAGGTGAACTCACCTGGAAATCTATAGCATAAAATGTGAAACGAGGTTGGCGAAATGGCTCATACTAAAAGTAAATTAAAAAACCATGTCACTGTAGTTGGATACTGCTTCTGCTATATTAGTTATTGCACAGTGCAAACACGAGCAGCAATTAGAGATGCTAAACTAAAGCCACCAGAATTATAGTTAAAAACTTACATTGGGAAAAAGATCATTTCCATTGAAGTGATACTGGTAACTGTAAAATACTACCAAGGTTTGCTGAATTTACGTGTTGGGAAAACGAGTGATTGGCTGAGGAGCTGCCAATGGGTTGGAGATCCATCAACAGCATTCATGCTACACCTCTATCACAGAGACCACTGAGACTAAGCTTAAAAAATATTGGACGATGCCGCACTTGTCTTTAAAAATGACATCAATATATTTACTCAGGCAAATAAAACATAAATTCATGTTTACATCACGTGTTTAAGAAAGCACATCTGGTTCCCTATGTCATACTCAAAAAAGTAGAACTGACTTGGAGTGGGTGGAAAGTGAGGGAATTCTCTCAAAAACCGAGTGGAGCTACACCTGTTATTCCAGTAGCTAAAAGAGATCCAGGAGAGGCTTGTTTACAAATGGAAATGGAGGAAAATTCCAATTGCTTCTCACCATAAATACATAGAAAGGATTACAGACTTGGTTCTGGAGTAGCATCTACACCAGTGCTTTGGCAGACAGCCTTGGACTAAATACTGCAGGGCTGTCCAGACTCCCAGGGCTATTTAGATAACTTCATTATCACCAGAGAAAATGATGAGATGCACCTGCAAAACCTAAAGGCAACGCTGCAGAGTTTGGCAGACTGTCGCTTTTGAGCACAACACAACACGTGTGAGTTTTAAAACCTAGCCTTACCTATGGAGGTTGCAGCATTGTCACACAAGGCTTATGCACGCATGCATAGCAAATTCAATCAGTTGTGAATGCCCAGGGTCATCAGGTGTGTCACAACTCTAAACTGGAAATTCCCTTTTGTCTAAATAATGGGAAACTGTCTTAATGTCTCTGTCAAAAATGTCACAGTGGTGCTTAAAAATTTATGAACCCTTTTGAATTTTCAGTATTTCTACCTTAAATATGACCTAAAACTTGATCTGTTTTCCACACAAATCCTAAAACTATATGAAGAGAACCCAATTAAACAAATGAGTCAAAACATTATACTTGTTCATTTATTTATTGAGGGAAATGGTCCAAAACTACATATTTTTTTAATCAGTAGGAAAGACACAATACTCAAGAATGTCCTGGACAAAGAAGTCTTCAACATGTAAAATTAGGAAGATAAGGGAGGGAACATTATATTCCAGTGGCAGTGTTTTCAGAAATGGATTGTTTCTAGAGAAAAGAATGCTAAAACATATGGCTTTTAAAGTTGTCTTTATGAATGTACAAACAATGCATAAATGGGAGAAAACACATAAGCACAGTTGAAGGGAATAGACCATGTCAACTCTCCAGAATGAAGACTCCCCAAGGTCCCCTTCACCCAACTCTCAGCAGGCTTTCTCTGTGTTTTCTTGACTCACTGATTTTGTGCACACTCCCATAGAAATGCACTTTACTGGTGAAACTGGGAACCCCTCTAAGCTCTGACAGCCTTTTCTTATCCCCCACTACAGGCTACTCTTGAGAGATGAAATTCAACCAAGGACCTAATCCCCATCCTGTTCCACCTGTACAATTCTTTATTGCCACTGGCTGGACAAGCAGACTGTTCTTTGTTAGTCAGGCTCCCAGTAGCAGGAAGGGCAAATAGAAGGGACCCTGCTGCCAGGAACAATTCTGAGGCAATCATGGATCATTAGCCTGAACAGGTGCTTTGAGGTATAGACTCCCCAGCCAGCAAGTGACCATGCTGTGATTTGTGCTGACACAACGCAACAGTTACAGGAGCACCCTCTGCCCTTCCATCTGTTGTATCCTGTCCTCTTTTGTCTTCTCTGGCAGCTACTGGACAGCCACAACTTTGCATATATATTTAGTAGTGAGTGGCATTGTGAGTGCACCTTTGGATGAACACATGCTGAATCTCTCTTTCTTTCTCTTTAAACAGATACACACCTCCTCCCTGCATGCTATATATGCATCTTTTGGGGAGATGATCTGGGGATATTTTCTTTCATGTCTTTGCATCAAGATGCCCAATTTCATTTCCTACTGTTGGGTCAGTGTGCATTATCCAGGATTGCAACATGTTGCTCAATATGCCTACAGAGAGAGAGAGAGAATGAGAGAGAGAGTGAGAGAGAGAGAGAGAGAGAGAGAGAGAGAGAGAGAGAGAGAGAGCTCCACTTAGCCAACAAGGAGGAGGGATGCTTTGACAAGGGAACGGAATTGCAGCATGTGAACAGCCCATGAAAGCCTGCCATCAGATCTTTGCTGTAGATGTTGCTTGGCCAAGCAGTTTCCCCATCAAGCAGGCAGGGGACCAGGAGCCCTAGTGACAAACAGGATCCTGCAGGGAAGCACCCAGCTGGAGGATAGCACAGCAAGAGGGTAGAATGCTGGCATTTTGCTTAATCTAACCAGAGAGGAGAGTGATGGCCCAGTTGCCCTGGCAACAGGGATATACTCCTTGCTTCACTAAATTTCACTGGCCTTCTAGGAAGGCAAACAAGCCCAAGGAGCTTTTGGGATGCAATGGAGTGCAGAGGGGCAGATGCCCAAAATAATTTCCCCCAGAATTGTACATCTGAGCCCAGCATTGAGCAAGGACGTGCGCAGGATTTCTCTCTAGGGTCAGAGACGAGGGCTGAAGCCCTGCTCTCTCATCAAGTATAGGAGCATCCCAGTATGGGCTCATCAGAAATCCTCGTGCTCCATTTCCTTAAGACAGGGTTTGGGGATTAGGCTGCCCGAGAATATTCTCTGTGGCTTTGCAAGAGACCCTGGGACCTTCCTCTTGGATCTCATTCCCTTTTGCTGGTGCCTTGAAAATAGCGCAACCCTCAGTTCTCTAGTCAGGGACAAAGACAACGCTGCAGTCTTGAGATGGCTTCCCCTTCTGGGAATATCTCCTGCATGCTCAGGTACTCCTCTTAGCAGAAATTGGAGAGATGGGGAGGCAACTTCCCTGATTTCCTGCTCCCCCTGAAGTTTCTGTGTCACTGCACTGAACATGTCCAAGTGATGTGAGGTCTTGTGAAGCAGGGAGGGATTCCAAGAGAAAGGACCCAGAGAAAATGGCATCTTCCTGCCTCCCAGCCAAGAAATTATTCCTTCCACCCCCAGAAGCCTAGCTGGATTCTGAACCATGCAGTCAATGGAAAATGAAGGAATAGTTTTCTCCTGAAGGTGTACACACAGGCATTGTCTGTTAGATGTCTGGAGGATAATCATGGTTTGGTAATGATACAGATGAATAGGTTAATCGGAGCTCTTTGTATCTGTGTTTTAAAAATAAGAGTTCTGGTGTGGATGATCTGTTTTGGCAAGTGGATGGGAACAGAAAATGTGTTGCCAGTATTTTCCATCACACTCTCTGTTATAAGGAAGAAACACATTTCCTTTTAGACTGAACATTATGAACAAAACAAGGGCGTTCATATTAGTATCTTCACTATAAATTCTGCTAAAGCACTTGGGCTAAAACATGGATAAAGCATCTGCACTTCAGCAAACATGACACTTTGGAGGCCTTTTCATGTTAAGAAGAAAAGGGGCTTTTAGAGAGAGTAGAAATGTACTGCCCAACCTTAGTAATGGCTTCATAATGTTTGCAAAATGAGAAGCTTGTCCTGTTTGAATGCTTTAATGTAAAGCAAGAGAAGTGGTTCTACATTATCTAAAATTATCAAGTCTCCTGGAGAATGTTTGGTGTACCATTGTGTATTGTATTGTATTGAGAGATTTACTTATGTTGATAAATATCTCAGAATTGCATTTTATATTTAATGAATACCAAAGTCCCATGTTTTACAGTAGAGTTGTTTTTCTTCATAATTTAACTGATTGCACGTAAACAAAATATCACTTGTGTGATATCACCAATCCAGAATTGTACATTAATTGATAGGTAAACATCCATAGCTCAATCATGTGAGATTGATCAGTATGGGATCAATGGGGGCAATTAGAAGGAACAACTTTGCAAATGCACTTTCTAGCCTTACTAAAGAAGCTGCTGCGTTTTGGAAAGAGGATGAGGGATATGCATTCTCCTCCATGGCTTCTGGTGTTGTGTACAATCAATTTTACACAGCCAGAGCTAGGCTGAGGTCCTGCCCATCAGTGATATTGATTATTATTGAATGTATACTCTGCCTTTCCACATAGCTTCAGATATTCAGAGGAAAGAAGAGATGTTTATGTGGGTACCTTGAATTCAGATCATGGAATGACTACTTGAATTTGTTCTTCATTATCCTGGACTGCTAAAGCTAAAAGTCTGGAGGATATGACTACTACAATGGCTGAAACATACAGTGAGTAGCACAAAAGTTGCCAAAATCATAATCATGCTTATTTATCTCAGATTATTAGGCTAGCCACAGGATAAGAATTAAAAATGCCTCAACAGATGGTAGCTATATGAAACTTGGAAGCTACACAGGGTTGGTCTTGGTTAGCCCTTGGATGGGAGGCTCTCGGGGAATACTAGAACTGTAAGCTAGATTGAGAAGTTGAAAAACTTCTTGGAAGAAGACATCGTAAAACCACTTCAGTGCTGTTGCTAAGAAAACTGCACAGACATGTCCATTAAGTCAAGCTCCACTCAAGGAAGGTTTTACCTTTTTAAGAAACTAAGCATACTCAAATTAAAAACCTACAGTTTACTATAATCTGACACCTTTCAGCCTAACTCTAACACACATGCCAAAGTCATTTTTGGGTTCAGTCAACCTAAGAAAAAGATATTTTTATGAACTAGATACTTAGCTAGCTCATATTATATTGGTTAGATATGTAGAGGACGATAGTTCAGGATCCATACTGGCTGTGGGCCCCAAGCTCAAGGAGTACTTTTCAAAAGAGAAAGAGCAGAACCTTACTATGTTATCTTTGCATAGATTGGGACAGGATCAAGAAAGTGTAATATTCAGGGAATGGGACACAGCTAGGTTCTAAACTTAAGTCATCATTACCAAGATAAGAAGCAACAACAGGCCTATGCTGAAATATTGCACTGGAGACCATATGCCACCAGCACTCCCAGACTTCCTAGAAAACGTAACTCCATAGGCAATTTCCATAATAATGCGGTTTTAGCCACCATGGATGTTGAGGCACTATATACCAACATTTCCCACAAACATGAACTTCAAGCCATCAAGAATATCATCAAGGATGTCAACACAGCACATCTTGCCGTTCTGCAAGAGTGTAGGGAGCACTGAAAGCGGCCTCATTCTGAGTCAGACCATTGGTTCATTTAAAGTCAGTACAGCTGACCTTGACTGGCAGCAAATTTCCAATGTTTTGTGCAAAGATTTTCCAGAGCCTTCCTCTAGATGCTAGGGATGGCATTTGAAATCTTTTGTATGCAAAACATGTACTTTGCTACTGAGCTACAAGTTAGAACTTTATATAACAATGATAATTGCACACTTGATTGGACTTTGATTCTCTTTTTAATGTTTTTAGACAGGTTAAAAAAATTAAATGAAACATGTTTAGACGGGAACTTTGTTCAGCCATATGGTCAAAGAACCCATGGCCATCTAATACATCATGAAATTTAGCAATGCTAGTAATTAGGCATCTAAATTTGGACAATACATTTGCACGTGCCAGTAATTATTCTTTGTTATCGGTCATGCAGTTTGCTATACTTCTCACAGAACAACTTGATTTCCTGTCCAAACACTTCTGATATTTAAAAACGCAATTTCCTACTTGCACATTATCTACACACCATCAATTAGAGTGGGTGATAGAAACGAAGCCAAATTTTCCCGTTCTTGTCCAGCCTATTCATTTTATCCCAGCCTTGTATGGGAGGGCTGCTGTAATGATTCATTAAGGCGCACGGGGAATTTTCTTCTGACGTGCACAACCCACCCTTTGCGATATAAGAAGAGGGGAGATTTCAGAAAGAAATGTTTCACTTTTTAAAGATGTTCTCTCTTCCTTGGTTGAATGCTTCATATTACTAATGTAAGGTTCCTACTGCCATTTTGTGGTGAAAAAGCTTCACATCCCGTGTATGCATTTTTCAGTCCAAAGATACAGCGACATTATCCAGACAAAATGGCAGTACAATTGTTTGACTAATATACCCCTTGAGAGGTGCCCTTATGAAGCAATCTGAAGTTTTCGTTCGAAATCGGGCCAAATGCCATTGCCAAACTATGGGCTGGAACTGGGGGATTGAAAGAGATATGTACCATCTGCTTTTTGGTTCTTTTTCTTTCTAGGCTCAAGATAAGTGCCAGAGTTGTTGTTGCTGTTATTATTATTATTATTTAATCTTTAAGGCCTCCAGTGTAAGTAAAGAACATTGTAAAGACTCCTTTCTTCAGTATATATTCTCCAGACTAATTAAGAATGATCAGAAGACCACTAAGAGCCAGCCTTTTACCACTAGTGTCTGCCTCATGGGATGCTGTCCACAGGAAATATTATATTTTCCTGTATTCTTTTAGGCACAAGGACAATTTTTGTTACTTATTTGTTTAGAAAATGTACATGTCTGCTCTTCTTAAACATGTAACTCTGTCCGGCTCACGACATCTACAACAGACACATCATCCCCCACCCCCCAAAAATAAGCATAAATTTTGGAAAGCTTCTGGCCTTTTATCACACCTTCTTTATGAAGAGAATGCTTGAAGAAGCAAACCAGATCCCTGGGTCCTCTCTCAGTGCAGCAGAAAAGATCAGGATAAACTGGCTGCAGACTGAAAAAGGTACCTTGTACAAGGAAGGAGCTCTACACAAACTTAGTTTTGTCCCATTGCTATGCAGCATGGCAAAAGAAATGGTAACTTACATTTCTACTCCAGGCAACCCCTACTACAATAACATACTGTATGCTCTGTGGAGAAATTAAGCCTTAGTTCACCAAGAATCTGCTGATTCTTTGTATTCTGGATGTATTATTTTAGGAAATATTATTGATTTTATCTGTTATTCTGCTCTGAGTCAGAGACTGGGGTTTGGTTGTCCCTGTTGATAGTGATGATAGACTAATGTTGCTGGAAGGAATTTTCCTCTAAATCCTCCTGATTAGTATTTCTTGCTTTCTCCTGTCCCTCATGGCTTGATGTGTTTTCTTCAGTATGTTGGACATTTGCTCTGGTAGCTCAACAATATGATGCTTCTACGGGGTTCTGCATATAAGGTTCAGTTGTAAAGGAGTATCTTGGACTTGATTAACTCTTGTGCGTATTATTGTTACAGTTGAACTGCAAGGCCTATTGCAGAACTGGCCTTATTTATTTGCTTTTATTGCAAGGATCTGCAAAAAAAGAACAGCTGTGAGGATATTTTTTTTAACAAACTGGTATCTTATTTCTCATATAAATCTGCTACTTCAGTCATCCGGGAAGACTGATTTGGACTAATGACATGACAGCAGCTAGAGGACTGGCAGAAGAGAATCTGGGCTCTTGAAAATGTAAGAGCAGTAGGACAACACATATGTAAGCACATGCATTGTGGTGGGGTTGCCACAGATACTGAAGGCAACAGATTTGTAAAAAATAATTCAAAAGAATGCCATGCAATAAGTAGAGAATATTGTCCTGTATCTCTTATATTGGATGTATTAATTTTTTACGTCAAAGATCTTTCCTCTCCTGTTTTGCTCATGATTAAATCATAAAAATAATACAATTCTATGCCACAATAAAATACTGGTTCTTAGTACAATTAAACCTGTAATGTGCACATGAGGTCAACCAATACAATTGTGGAAATACAAGTATTATACAGAATCATTAATCAAAGGACCCGCTCTGGCCCTTTTGAATGGAATAGGGACAGGGACTCATTTGGTTCATATTTCAATTGCCAACTCACTTAATGTACAGTTTTTAAAACTACAGATGCCCAACTGTTCTTCTCTCAAGGGCCAGACCTGGGTTTGCAGACATATCAAGGGCCACACTCCCAAAGCAGGTTGGGCCAAGGCCCACTGGGGAACATTTGGAAGTCTAGTGATTGCCTTAAGAACAGGCTCCTATTTCTCAATCCATCCTAAAAATAGACTAAAAATTTAAAATCCAAGCTGTATGTTCTGCACCTGTCTTGAAACTTACACATATGCTAGAACGTGAATATAGCCCACCGTATGGATTTTTCAAGCTTGGGAAGCAGTTCACAATTTTAAAAACACACATAAAAAGGATAATGTCTTATCTGAGTCAAACTCATCTCCTGTTCTGTGGACATGTCCCATTCAAGGACTAACCGGGTCCAATCTGCTTCACATCTGAGTTCAGAAAAGGTTGGCCAGGTTGCTCTGCCTCCTTCAGTGCACATAGAAGACGATCATCTGTATAAGATAAACCTATTAGGAGAAATGCATATTCAAATTCACACACTAAACAGAGCAAACTTAAGGATGGAAAAAAAATGAATGGGAGAAACATAATGTTGAACAAATGAGAACCTGAGTGAAATTAACAGTTTTGCCTATCTGTAATTGAACTATGCAGTCCTTCAAGCCAGAGACTATGTCTCAAGCATGGATGTAACATAATAAAGATAAGGGAGCATGAACAAAGGAGGGCTTCCTTGTCACCAGTGAGCATCCATTGATTAATCTCCAATAGGCTTCAGCTGGGGTGTCCACATGGAGGATCAAAAAATCCAAGATGACAACTGTGACTGCACAATTGAAGCCCCACCCCTTTTATCAGCACCACACGTGCAAATCACATAAAAAGGGGTGGGACTCATGGCATAAGGTTACAGCTGCCATCTTGACTTTTTTTTTTAACCACATCGCCCCCACCCCCCAGATGCCCAGTAGGCTTGAATTGTAGCATCTCTTTCTAGGCCTTGACTGCTGCTCCTGACTGATTCTCTCTTGCCTGACTTAGGAATAAAAAGAGGTCAGATCTTGCTAACCAAATGTTGGCTTTCAAAGCCATATTGGAATTTGAAAGTACTTTGCCAGTGCCGTTGGGGGGAAACAGCTGAAGCCAGTCTGTGAGGCAGGTGATTAACCCCAGGGGGTGTCAGATTTATGTAGTGAAGAAAAGGGCAGCAAACAGAAGACAACAGGGAACATCCAGGTGAAGAAGCTGTTGTCAGAAATCAAAGCTAGTTTCCTCCTCTCCCCACTCTTTCCCTCTACTATGTGCCAGCTTGGAACAAAGAATGCCAGCAGGCAGTAACCAGATCCAGGAAATCTCACCCCCCATGGCATTTCATTTAAAAAAGAAATTTGAAAAGAGAAGGTTTTCGTTCATTTCAATAAGTATTCTACTGAAAATCAAGCCGCCCGGAGAATGTGTGGAGACGGAACCATATGCCTCTCCTTTGTGATGAAAAGAGGTGAATATTTTAATGTGATGATAAGCCATTAGATGCCATGTCAGAATGATACTATGGTATTGTGCAATAACAGAGAATTGAGAAATTATTGGATATGAAGGAAATGGCTCCACATCTTCCTATAACAATGAAGGAAAGTCAGTCCTGAAGGAGTCCTATGCAAGGAAGAAAAATCATTGGCCAGACTAATGCTTTTAATGTTCCAAATAGTGCCTGTTGGGAAATTGGTGGGCAACTTAACAAGAGCTCCCCCAAACAGGTAACTATACACACACGCACGCACGCACGCACACATGCGCACATGTCTTTAGATGCCATAATAAAAAGCAAGGATCAGAAACATTATTCTTTTAGGTGCATAGTGTTGTTCAAGTAACTGCTAATCATGCATGAAAATCCAACTTGGTGAGAAATGTCAGCTAGTCTTGACATTGAAAGAGTAAATGAATACTCTGCATAGGTTCTGAACATCATCATCACCATCATCTAAAATGTTACCTTGTGATAGAACTGTAAATAAGATGAGCTCATAGAAAGATATTATTTTAATCCTTTTGTGTCCCTCCTCCTCTTCCTCCCAAGACCTTTGAAAATGTTTCTGCTATCACAAGCAAATAAGTCAACTCCCTTAAAGCAAACTGGGCTTGGACAACAGATGTCAGTTGCACCTTCTTCTGCCCATCTTCCCTTATCTACTTAGTCCTGAAGGGCTTGTCTCTGTGCTAGAATCTGAGTGGGTGAAAAGGGCATCCAGTGAGAAGGAACTGCAGTACGAAGTGCAGACTTTATGAAGAGTCTTTAGCTTGCCTCAGTATTTATTTATTAATTATGTAAATGCATCTTCCCTGCTTCCCAGCTAAGGAAAGTTCCCAAAGGGACTTGCAGTAAAAAAGACAGAACACCTACAAGATAACAAAGCAAGTTAATAAAACCAGAAAGAAATAATGCAATAAAACAAGAAGATAAAATTGGTTAGCCCCACAAAACAGGGTCACCAAAGCCATCACAAAGAAGATTTTAAGCCTCTTTCTAAATACAGGGGCTGAGCAAACTGATTGAATGGGGCTGAGTGGCAATGAAAATTCTCTGACTGGCTGCCGCTCACAACACTGGTGTGGATGGTGCAAAATGATGCTTCTTCTGATACCTCTTAAGACAATGGAGGGAGCATATGAGAGAAGGTTTACAACTTGGGATGGGACTTCAGTAGACTTCAGGCACATTTTCTTTACCATTTTGCAGGATAGATTTCAAGGACAATAGCTAAAGTACTTCACAAAGTTAGGTATATCTTACCCTAGGGATAGGCAACCTGATTATTCCCAAATGTTTTGTGCAAAAACTCTCGTATTAACCAGTGGCCATGCTGGTTGCTGCTGATAAGAGTTGAAGCCCAAACATATTGCAAGCTTGGCAGGCTTAACCTTGAGCTGGATTGTGGCCACATAAAAGTCTTTTTTCTTTTTCTAAAAAACATACCGGAATCCACTAAGAAGCTGGTGGGCTAGAAAATGCTAAAGTAAATAATTGATATCAATATGAAGGTTTTGAAACACAAGTAATTGGTGCAGCCTACAACTTTTCAGGAATATTCGAAATGCCTAGTTTTTTTAAAGTTTGAGTTTTAATCTCTGGATATCCTGGTGCCTTGGTGGACAGGTACAGCTCCTACTGAATACAAGTAGTCCCTGGGTTAAGAACACCCAGTTTACAGACGACCCATAATTAAGAGTGGAGTCTATTATAGCAAAATCTGAGTTAAATACATAATGATTTGGGTTAAATACACAATGGTTTGAATTAATTGCACAATACTACTTATACAGTACTATACAATAATACTGTTTCAGCTTACATACAAATTCGACTTAAGGACAGACATTGGGAATGGATCTTGTTAAACTGGGGACTACCTATATAAGCAACACTGATAACTGAGAATTCTCATTGATTTATTTTTTAAAGATTCAGTTTTCTTTATAAATGGGATGGAAAGAACATATGATTTGACAGTGAAAAGGTATGAAAAAATGAAATTATTTTATTTGCCTACCCTGTTTTTTATTGTTTGCTTGGTGCTGGATCTCACATATTTGAGATCAAATCTGGATTCAAATCAAGACTATAGGTACTTTTTTTTCAAATCACCACAAATTAGCCATGGATTAGACAGCAGTCTATAGTTAAGGGAGTATGAACAAGATTGCATGCTGCAGTTAGGAGCAATTTATTCAAGCAAAAGGGCACAATAGTGGGGGGAGGGATTTAAGAAGAAATACAATGTTTTCCAGAGAAGTAATTTCAGGCTTGTGCGTAAAAAGTTTGCCTTAATAAGGAGGCTCAATGAAGACATGTTGAATTCAGTGCTCTTTCCATCCAATTCACAACCACACTTAACTTTTTTCCCCCCTAAGTACGGCTTCAGTAACACTTGAAAAGTCCAAAGTCTCCAAGATGTAAACTAAACTGTTCTAGTGCTCATAGTTCTGCTGGGCCTCCCCTTATATACTCCTGCTTCAAGTCCTGCTTGTTTTCCTACCCCAGCTCCATTTTCCCCATTCTTCAGCTGTTCCCTGCTTCTGAATTAAGCAGGATGGTGGAAGGAAGAAGAAAAGAGCTCACAGAAAGGGGACACCTCAGAATAGTCTTCTGGAGTTCTCGCCCTTGTTTGTTGCTCACTGAGAAGCAGCAGAGAATTTAGAAGGAGTGATTGTGAATAGACTAGTCTCTTGGTTCCCATGCTGGGACTTTAGGATGGTATCAAACACAGGTAGGTAGAGGAACAACTCTTGTGAATTGGGGAGTTTGGCTACAGGTTGGTAACATAATCTTTTCCCAAGCTGCCTCCTGAAGGACTACTTTTATGTCACCTACCTCTTCTGTCCCAGTTAACTATGGGAGTCTCAATAATTCCTTTGTGAATGACTAGGATTTAGCCTTTTCCTCATGCGTTTGAGAATTTTTTCGAGCACTATATGTGACAGATTGTATCAGCGTATCTCCTAATATGAACATTTTTAGTGCTCACGTAAGCCTGAGACACATTTATTGAAAGCAAGTTCACCCGAAGTAATATATTTTGTGCATTATTTTCATTTATATGCTCTTTGTGCTGCACATATTTCCCTAACGTATATCCTGCAGTTTTTAATTGGAGAACTGTGTGGAATTCCCCTGCAATAACTTGACATTCAGACATGCAAGGTGGTATCAGTTTGATGGACAACTGTGCTTACTATTTTGGTGATTCCTTTTGAGGGCTTAAGAATGCATAAGCCGAACCTGCAAAAGATAGATGAAAAACTGCTAATCATGAATGACATTTAGGAGGCTGATACTGCAGCTTAGAGATACCACATAAATGGTAAACAGGACCCCCCAAAAAATTTTCTCAACTTAGTCATCCTCATATTGAGCATGTAATGAGGTATGATTGGCAGTGTAAACAGTGCTGGGTCAAATCTATGTGCTTGATTGAGTTTGAAATAAACAAAAATCTATTTTGGAAGGCACTAAATTTTGTAAAAGACATCTAGTTGACTTTCAAAAATCTGATTTTAATGTAAAAAAATGTACTGTATTTAAATAGTCAGTACCTTTTTTTACAATCCACCACAAAAATGGCAGCAGCATTCAATGCAATTGTTGCCTGATTTGTCTTTTGTTTGGAGGGTTTATACAAATGGCTTTCTGACATAATGAAAGTTTGCCAGGAAGGTGCACTCAGGAGAGTTCATTTGAATTTGGGAATCTGCCATCAAAGTGTTGCTTCAAGAAGCAACTGAAGAAGCCTCAACAAGGAACAATGGGCTGCTTCAAATTATTTTGCAGCTGAAATAAAAGGCAGAGGTTGGGGTCGGGGAGGACAGTTTTAGTAGGATTCTCGTTAAATCAAATCAAAAGGTTTATGGTTTATAATCTGAGTGAACCATTCCAGTATGCATCACTTTGCCTTTGCTTCTTCTGAATCATATTTGCCCCCCTTTTTTGCCCATTCTCTTTGGAGAATGTTGAGTCTTTTCTACTGATCAGACCAAAACATGAAAGTCAGCGATATGTTTTACTGAAGCTTGGTTTCAGTAAAAAAAATTTCTACACGATCTAATGCCTGTAAGTTGGCAAGATTTACAACATATACAGGCAGGTCAGGGTCATCGATCAACAATGCCCAAATCACAGGCACCTTGATAATAAATAACAATAACCTAATACATTGCCAAGGGTACCCTTGCCTCTTTTGTTCTGACAGTCTATATAATTTAGTGTCGTCAGCATTTCGGATCATGTCATTGCTTATTCTCAGTTCCAGATCCTTTATGAATCTTTAGAGAGGGGCTTAATTAAAAAAGTTTGAGAATCTGGTTAAACAATGCCTATCAGATCACTCCTATCCACTTGTTTGGAAGGCTATTAGTAAGATAGGACTTGCAGAAACCATGTTGATTTGCTATAACAAGGCCTATCTTTTAATATCTTTATTAATTTTACTTTTTTCCCCAGAGAAAATCTATCTTTATGATAGCTAAGAGTCAACACCAACTTGATAGCACATAATCATATTTTATCTTTAATAAATTTTTAATACAATTCTGTTATGGGCCCTGCCGTCTGGAATAGCGCCCCCCAGAGATCCATAGGGCTCCCACCCTGATGATGTTCTAAAAGTCTCTGAAATCCTGGCTCTTCTCCCAGGCTTTGGGATAGAGTGGCTGTGAGTGCCTGTAGAGTTTGTATATGAACTGTTTTTCTATTTTATTGTTTCCTCCTTCTTAAAGTGTAAACTGCCCAGAGCTGTCTGCAGGGCTGCCTCTAAATTGCATGAGGAAATAAAAATAAACTTTCCAATCATTCATCCAGAAAAGATGTTCTGCTGAAGGGATACTCTATAGAGTCCTTTTTAAACATTGGTGTTATACCGGCTACTTTACATTAGAGGCTGCTCAAGGGTATCTTATATATATTGTTAGATCAAAAATTTCACAATAGAGATCTTTGTGAACTCTTTGACAGATATGATCTGGTCCAGGTGATTAATTTTCATTTTGTCAATAAGACCTAGAACTCTAATACATTTTGTATCATTCAGGCTTATTTCCTGAAAGTATCAGTTCAGGCCTTACATCTTGTGAAGACAGACACAAAGAGGTGATTAATCTTCCCCGCAACCTCTTTATTTGACCCAAGCTACTTATTATTCAATAGCTGGGTTTCTGATTCTGTTGCATATGAGCATATTGTAAGCAGTACACTACTGAAATTGCCTTTTTTTTTCATCTCTGCATTTCATTGCATTTATTTTGTGCGAGTCTGCATTGCTTTCACATGCTAGCAAAGTTATGCTCAAAATCCTACAAGCTAGGCTTCAGCAGTACGTGAACCGAGAACTACCGGAGGTACAAGCTGGGTTTCGAAGAGGCAGAGGAACTAGAGATCAAATCGCTAACATTCGCTGGATCATGGAGAAAGCACGAGAGTTCCAGAAAAACATTTACTTCTGCTTCATTGACTATGCAAAAGCCTTCGATTGTGTGGATCACAACAAACTGTGGCAAATTCTTAAAGAGATGGGGGTACCAGACCACCTTACCTGTCTCCTGAGAAAACTGTATGTGGGCCAAGAAGCAACAGTTAGAACTGGTCACGGAACAACCGATTGGTTCAAAATAGGGAAAGGAGTACGATAAGGCTGTATACCGTCACCCTGCTTATTTAACGTATATGCAGAGTACATCATGAGAAATGCCAGGCTGGAAGAATCACAAGCCAGAATTAAGATTGCAGGGAGAATCATCAATAACCTCAGATATGCGGACGATACCACCCTAATGGCAGAAAGTGAAGAAGAACTAAAGAGCCTCTTGATGAAGGTGAAAGAGGAGAGTGCAAAAGCTGGCTTGAAACTCAGCGTTAAAAAAACTAAGATCATGGCATCTGGATCCATCAATTCCTGGCAAATAGAAGGGGTAGAAATAGAAGCAGTAACAGACTTCATTTATTTGGGCTCCAAGATCACCACAGACGGAGACTGCAGCCATGAAATTAAAAGACGCTTGCTCCTTGGGAGGAAAGCTACAGCAAACCTAGATAGCATATTGAAAAGCAGAGACGTCACCTTGCCGACAAAGATCCGCATAGTCAAAGCTATGGTTTTTCCAGTAGTAATGTATGGCTATGAGAGCTGGACCATAAGGAAGGCTGAGCCTTTGAACTGTGGTGCTGGAGAAGACTCTTAAGAGTCCCCTGGACTGCTAGAAGGTCAAACCAGTCAATCTTAAAGGAAATCAACCCTGGCTGCTCATTGGAAGGATTGATAATGAAGCTGAAGCTCAGATACTTTGGTCACCTAATGCGAAGAGAGGACTCTTTGGAAAAGACCCTGATGCTGGGAAAGATTGAAGGCAAAAGGAGAAGAGGACGGCAGAGGATGAGATGGTTAGATAGCATCACTGAAGCAATAGCATGAAACTGAGCAAACTCAGGGAGGCAGTGAAGGACAGGAAGGCCTGGCGCAATATGGTTCATGGGGTCACGAAGAGTTGGACATGACTTAACGACTGAACAACAACAACTACATTGCTTCTTCTCATTCAGCCAATTTTCTGAAAGAAGCCTTCTTTTTTTTTCATAGTTTTCTTTATTCTACTCATGTACCTGGATCTGGTCCCCTTCATGGATCACTGCCTTGTCGTGGCGAAGGGGCTTGCATAACTCAGTGAAGCCATGAGCTATACTGTGCAGGGCCACCCAAGACAGACAGGTCATGACAGAGAGTTCTGACAAAATGTGGTCCACTGGAGAAGGAAATGGCAACCCACTCCAGTATCCTTGCCAAGAAAACCCCATGGACAATGTTAAAAGGCTAAAAGATATGGCACCGGAAGATGAGCCCCTCAGGTCGGAAGGTGTCCAATATGCTACTGGGAAAGAGCGGAGGGCAATTCCAAGTAGCTCCAGAAAGAGTGAAGTGGCTGGGCCAAAGCCGAAAGGACGTTCAGCTGTGGATGTATCTGGAAGTGAAAAGAAGATCCGATGCTGTAAAGAACAATATTGTATAGGTACCTGGAATGTAAGATCTATGAACCAAGGCAAGCTGGATGTGGTCAAACATGAGATGACAAGATTGAACGTCGACATCTTGGGAATCAGCGAATTGAAATGGACGGGAATGGGTGAATTTAATTCAGGTATCCATTATATCTACTACTGTGGCCAAGAAACCCTTAGAAGAAATGGAGTAGCCCTCATAGTCAATAAGAGAGTGGGAAAGGCAGTAGTGGGGTACAACCTTAAAAACGACAGAATAATCTCAGTGCGTATCCAAGGCAAACCATTCAACATCACAGTAATCCAAGTCTATGCCCCAACCACTGATGCCGAAGAAGCTGAAGTTGACCGCTTCTATGAAGACCTACAACACCTTCTAGAACTAGCACCAAAAAAAGATGTCCTTTTCATCATAGGGGATTGGAATGCTAAAGTAGGAAGTCAAGGAGTAATCGGAATAACAGGCAGGTTTGGCCTTGGAGCACAAAATGAAGCAGGGCAAAGGCTAATAGAGTTCTGTCAAGAGAACAAGCTAGTCATAGCAAACACTCTTTTCCAACAACACAAGAGACGACTCTACACATGGACATCACCAGATGGTCAATACTGAAACCAGATTGATTACATACTTTGCAGCCAAAGATGGAGAAGCTCTATACAGACAGCAAAAACAAGACCAGGAGCTGACTGTGGCTCAGATCATGAGCTTCTTACTGCAAAATTTAGGCTTAAATTGAAGAATGTAGGGAAAACCACTAGACCACTCAGGTATGACTTAGATCATATTCCTTGTGAGTACACAGTGAAGGTGATGAATAGATTTAGAGGATTAGATTTGGTAGACAGAGTGCCTGAAGAACTATGGACAGAGGTCCATAACATTGTACAGGAGGCAGCAACTAAAACCATCCCAAAGAAAAAGAAATGCAAGAAAGCAAAATGGCTGTCTGATGAGGCATTACAAATAGCTGTGGAAAGAAGGAATGTGAAAAGCAAGGGTGAAAGGGAAAGATATAAGCAACTGAATGCAGATTTCCAGAGAATAACAAGGAGAGATAAGAAGGCCTTCTTAAATGAACAATGCAAAGAAATCGAGGAAAACAATAGAATGGGGAAGACTAGAGATCTCTTCAAGAAAATTGGAGATATCAAAGGAACGTTTAGTGCAAAGATGGGCATGATAAAAAAGGCAGGGACCTAACAAGCAGAAGAGATTAAGAAGAGGTGGCAAGAATAAACAGAAGAACTATACAAGAAAGATCTTAATGTCCCTGATATCCATGCTGGTATGGTCACTGACCTTGAGCCAGACATCCTAGAGAGTGAAGTCAAGTGGGCCTTAGGAAGCATTGCTAACAACAAAGCTAGTGGAGATGACAGTATTCCAGCTGAGTTATTTAAAATACTAAAAGATGATGGTGTTAAAGTGCTGCACTCAATATGCCAGCAAGTTTGGAAAACGCAACAGTGGCCACGGGATTGGAAAAGGTCAGTTTATGTTCCAATTCCAAAGAAGGGCAATGCCAAAGAATGCTGAAACTATCGCACAATTGCACTCATTTCACATGCTAGCAAGGTTATGCTCAAAATCCTACAAGCTAGGCTTCAGCAGTACGTGAACCGAGAACTACCGGAGGTACAAGCTGGGTTTCGAAGAGGCAGAGGAACTAGAGATCAAATTGCCAACATTCGCTGGATCATGGAGAAAGCATGAGAGTTCCAGAAAAACATCTACTTCTGCTTCATTGACTATGCAAAAGCCTTTGATTGTGTGGAGCACAACAAACTGTGGCAAATTCTTAAAGAGATGGGGGTACCAGACCATCTTACCTGTCTCCTGAGAAATCTGTATGCGGGCCAAGAAGCAACAGTTAGAACCGGTCACGGAACAACCGATTGGTTCAAAATAGGGAAAGGAGTACGACAAGGCTGTATACTGTCACCCTGCTTATTTAACCTATATGCAGAGTACATCATGAGAAATGCCAGGCTGGAAGAATCACAAGCCAGAATTAAGATTGCAGGGAGAATCATCAATAACCTCAGATATGCGGACGACACCACCCTAATGGCAGAAAGTGAAGAAGAACTAAAGAGCCTCTTGATGAGGGTGAAGGAGGAGAGTGCGAAAGCTGGCTTGAAACTCAACATTAAAAAAACTAAGATCATGGCATCTGGACCCATCAATTCCTGGCAAATAGAAGGGGTAGAAATGGAAGCAGTAACAGACTTCATTTATTTGGACTCCAAGATCACCGCAGATGGAGACTGCAGCCATGAAATTAAAAGACGCTTGCTCCTTGGGAGGAAAGCTATGGCAAACCTAGATAGCATATTAAAAAGCAGAGACGTCACCTTGCCAACAAAGATCCGCATAGTCAAAGCTATGGTTTTTCCAGTAGTAATGTATGGCTGTGAGAGCTGGACCATAAAGAAGGCTGAGCGCCGAAGAATTGATGCCTTTGAACTGTGGTGCTGGAGAAGACTCTTAAGAGTCCCCTGGACTGCTAGGAGGTCAAACCAGTCAATCTTAAAGGAAATCAACCCTGACTGCTCATTGGAAGGATTGATAATGAAGCTGAAGCTCAGATACTTTGGTCACCTAATGCGAAGAGAGGACTCTTTGGAAAAGACCCTGATGCTGGGAAAGATTGAAGGCAAAAGGAGAAGAGGACGGCAGAGGATGAGATGGTTAGATAGCATCACTGAAACAATGAGCATGAAACTGAGCAAACTCAGGGAGGCAGTGAAGGACAGGAAGGCCTGGCGCAATATGGTTCATGGGGTCACGAAGAGTCGGACATGACTTAACGACTGAACAACAACAAAACCTGGATCTGGTGATAACATTTCTGGTCTTTGGTATACATTCTTGCTGAGCTTCTATGATCATGGCCATAAATAGCTCCCAAGTGTTTTGAAGAGAACTGAATTTCTTGTTTCTTAACTGTATTTGTTACATTTTGAAATCAAATAGGATTGAGCTGGACATAACTGGGAATTTTCCACTTGAATGAAAATGACTTTTGATAGACCCAAGACATGATTCTCAGCAGGCTCAACGGCACTCACATCCTGCACTAGGTTCATCACATAGGATGGAATTCAAGATTACCTCCTCTTAGGTGGATTCAATGATCCACTCTTCTAATACTTCCCAGACTGAAGAAAGGAAGCGCCAAGGAGAAATAGAATGAAGGCAAAAGACCATGGAAAGATGGTGAAAAAGAGGGACTGTTTACTACTGCAGAGAAGAGTAGGCAGTTCAGGAGTGATGGGAGAATTGGTGGCCAGTTTGGTGGCAATCTAGATCCTGATAGGTTACTGTCTGCTCAAAGAATTGTAAGAAAAAGGACTTTTCCAGTTAACTCTAACTATCATTATAGCATTACAACTCAAGGTGGGGATGAAACAGTAGAAGGGGCCCAAGAAAAGCAAATCTAAATTTTTGATTGAATACACTTAACTGCCCACTTCTTTGATGGCAGATTTCTATTTACTATATAATATCACATAATTCCACTGCCAGTTTCCAGAAGACAGTTACAATCAGAGTAAGTGAATACTTCATGGAAGAAGGAAACCAAAAACTGAGCTCAGTATAAAAACAGGATGGAGGAGGAATAGAACTCTTGCATGAGTACACATTGCTCATCCAGTTAGTGCTGTGTGAAATAATCCTATTGTGATTCCTAATTTGTTTAGAGCTGCAAATTAGGATGGAAGTTCTTCATTATTATGAGTTTCCAAAAGGGCCACGTGGGTTGGGAATTACAGAATGGGTAGTCATAGAATCATAGAGTTGGAAAATACTAAATCCAACACCCTGCTTGGTACAGGATTTGCTATAGCATTTCTGATAGATGATTATTTACCTTCCGAAGACCTCCAGTAAACATAACACTTCATGAAGCAGCATTTTCCCATGCTTAATAGCTCTGTCAAGATATTCTTCCTAATTTCTAACCTGAATCCATTTCTCTGTTGTTTCAACTGATTGGGTCTGGTTGTGTCCTTTGGGGCAATAAAGTACATATTGACATCCTCCTTTATATGACAATCTTTTAGATATCTGAATAGTGCTATCATAACTTCCCTCAGTCTTTTCTTCTGCAGACCAGACATACCCAGTTCCTTTAATTCTTCCTCACTGGACTTGGTTTCCAGTCCCTTCACCATTTTGGATAACTGTCTTCTGAACTCTCCTTGCTTTGCTGATTATCTATCTATCTATCTATCTATCTATCTATCTATCTATCTATCTATCTATCTATCTATCTATCTACCTACCTACCTACCTACCTACCTACCTACATTGCAATACTTGTCAGACCCAATATTCCAAGTGGGGTTTGACAATTACTTCTGTGACCTGAACTCTATGCTCCCATCAATACATCCTTTTAGCAGTTGCATCACCCTTTTGGCTTATGTTCAACAAGGAAGCCCTGATGCTTTTCCTATGTATAACTGCCAAGCCAGGTATCTGCCATACTATATTTAGTATAGCTGCTTGTTGCCAGATGAAAGCCCAACGTGATGCGCTCCTTGACTCATCTGCCAATTAAGGAACTTGTTCCTTGTATCTCTCAGTTACCTGCCTTATAAGAGACGAACAAACTGTGGAGGTAGCTAGTTCCAACGCATTTGGACTGTATCAGGTTAGCAAAAGCTACTGTTGAATAAAATTAGGCCAGATGTACCATATTACATGGGTAGTTTCCCATCATTTTGTCCAAAGGCAATCAAATCATTTAAATGCATGAAGGAATTCATCTGAAGACTTGGGAAAACTCAAGTGAACATAACTAATTCCTCTTGTTTCTTACAAATAAAAGCCCAAGGATTTGAAAGCAGCCAGTACAATTTGCATAATTAGAGAGGGTTGTCAATCACTCTTGGAATAAACCTTTATAATGACTAACGCTGTGTAACAAGCAAGGTCAAGCTCACAAATGCCAAGTGAAGCATCAGCAAATAATAATGTCCTGTTATTTCATTTTAACTCTCTGCCACTGACTCTGTGCCACTGACTAGTGGTGAACAATATCTGAAATCATGAGTTAATATATAGGAAAACCTTACAGCTGAAATTATACTGAATAAATACAATACTCAGAAGGTTATACTGTGTCTGCTGAGCCAACATGAATGCTTCAATGTGGAGACTCTGGTGATAGTAATCAAGGTATAATGAAATTATCTTATCTTTGTCTTCTGAAATTGATTTGTTGTAATAAGAAAAAAAATGGTGTTGGAAAACATAGGAGAAGCATAACTTAGACCTTCCATGAAATTCCAAAATTGCAAAATAATGGTGCATATAATTATAGAATATTTTCAAGCAAGAGTTTCATTTTAAATTAACTGTAATTTGCAAAACAAAACAGACAACTTTGAAAACTTTCTTCAAAGCCTGACCATCCATTTTTCATATATATCCTGTAGGAAGTGTACTGAAAACTAAAATGTTTATTTTAGTGAAATTTACTACAAGGTGTTATTCCTTACACGCTCTTCCAAATTCAAAATTCCTGCACTAGTTCGGTATGGCATATCAGCGACATATATATTAGAGAAGAAACCTTACCAATCAGTACAGACAAGGATAGAGCTCCACCAATTGTCTTATGATAGTTAAGCTGGCTAACAACCCTAAAATCACTGCTAATGGTTGCTGGGGAAAGGCATCCAAATCAGGAAAACCCAGCAAAAAATGATCAAAAAGATATTAAAATCTCTATGTTACAAGGGTGGAACCATGGTTGAGCTCAACTTTATTGCCAGTACCCTGCTCAAAGTTTTCCATAATTTAGGCTAAATAGCCACATTCATGATTTTGTTGTTAGGATGCTTTGAGACCACACTGGCTGCAGAAATTCAGCATTTGTAACTTTTCATTGAAATATGCTTTAAGATCCAGTATCTCTGTTAGCGTGACCCTTGTGGGACAGCAGAAAGAAATCTGGATCTACCAAGAGATCTTTCTCTGCCATGCTGTGGCACAATTTTTGCATGAGAAATTCATGTATGTTTGTGTGTGTAAGTCAGTGAATGAGAGAATGGAGCTTTTTTTTCTTATTTGTTTCTTAATTTATTTTAAACTGAGAATCATTTGAGATGGGGAATCATTAGAAGTGTTCATATGAAAATTAAATTGATTGCACAAAGCTACTATTCATATGTAATACATTTGATTTAATTTTGATCCCATCCACTTGTTAATGTTTGTGTGTGAGAAGCTCTGTTCTCTTTTGTGGAACAGGCTGGTATATGCTTTGGCCCCATGAAAATTGTGCATCATGGAGTTGAACTTTCTTATCCCCTTTAGCTTAAAAACAATTCCAACATTTCATCCAGAAATGAACAAATACATTTTTGGAGTCACGATTCCCATTGTTTCATTCTATATCCTTGCAACTTATTCCAGTTGCTAATTATTGAAGTTCTACTAAAAAACCAAAATGGATCCCACAAACTTGATGTCTGCTGAACCTTACTTTATAGGATGAACAGCCCACTGGCATTTCTATCTTTGAAGGTCAGCATCCTGCAAATACAATAGGGTACTCATGCAGAAATAAGGAGTTTCTGTGTTGTTCACCAGCTCACATCTTGCTGGTGTGATTTTTTCTTCAAAGGAGATATTACTGTTATATTTTCTGTTCTCTTGATTATGAAAATGCCATCACAGTTAATAAGCTTGGGAGCCTAGAAAGCCTTGATGGACTGTGCCATAACAATAACAAATTAACAGAATATC
The DNA here is from genome assembly GCF_059951505.1 of Python bivittatus. NCBI lineage: Eukaryota > Metazoa > Chordata > Lepidosauria > Squamata > Pythonidae > Python > Python bivittatus. The sequence continues at coordinate 49,339,473 of NW_028277030.1, read as the reverse complement.
AGCTAATAATTGTATAATGATAAGGACGAAAAGAACAGGAATAAGTCCTTTGGAGGGAAAAGAATCAGATAAGACTACTGTAAGAAAAAAAAGAGCCTGATTCTAATAAGAAGTTTTTAACACCTCTACCCAAGGAGATGTGTGAAAAGGGGAAGGTTGCCAGAAAACCAAGCTATAGCTCCAAGCTGATGGCAGATAAATGTGCCAGTAAGGAGACCAGATTAAAGAGCATTGGAGTAGTTGCACCCACAAAAATATGTGGGAGTAGAAATGATGGATAACATAATGCAATTTTTTACCATGGGTGTACTCCATGTATCAGTATCTTTGCTCCATCAGAATATTATGGGGGAGCAATTCTTCCAGAGGCACTTTGGAAGATTGGTGTTACTCAGTTGAAAAAATGTGAAATGTGCACACCAATATTCCATGGCTGAGAAAAACAGATTCGTATCCCAGATACCCCAGGATTTCTGGTATTCATTGCATTGTTCCCCATTGTTTACTTTAGGTGGAGTAATAGATATGGATATTAACCAATCATCTGGAATAATCCCTGTATCAGAGATTATATTAAACAATGTTATTAAAAGGTATATGCCAATTTTGTCCATTAGTTTTAATATTTCTGCAGATATGTCATCAGAAGCCACCACCTTGCCATTTTTTAATTTTTTAAATTGATTTTATTCTTCTCTCTATATATGGAGTTTGCCTAATTATATTGTGATGCTCTGTTGTCTTGAAAAAATGGGTAATGTGTTCAGTCAGAATAGAACATTTTTTCTATATTCACTTACCAGAAAAATATACAGTTAAGTAATAGAATTTACAGAACTCAAATTGAAGTACATAAAACTGATTGATCAAATTAGGAAGAAAAGACAACAGAATAAAAATAAAGTAGGATAACAACATTCAGGTAGGAGAGTGCTAAAAGACTAAGATACCTAAACATAATTATTACATTATAAAACTACTTTGCAAAAGTGTAAAAAAAGAACAGAGTTATAAAATAGAATAGTATACAGTGACATAAAATTTATATTGGGTTACAAAATTGCACCCTTTGTTTCTATGAAGGTTGAATAATAATTATCTTGTTTCACTACCTGTTTCCACGTGAGACAAGCTCTGAAACAGAATTTGACAACTTTAAAGTGACACAAATATGATGATCTGTGAGAAGAAATGAGATATAGAATGTGTCTGGTCTGCCAGGAAACTTCCTTAGAAGTTGAGGTAAATACAGGTGGCAAATTTCATCATACAATCGGCAAAATAACAACACACAGCACACAGTTTTAGCCATTCCTGAATGGTAGAGACAAAACCTCTCTATAAAGTAGAAATGTTGGTATCTTCTTTCCAGCAAGGCTGCAGGCAATATATTAAAATGTGCTAAGGTAAAGACCCCATAGTATTTTGCAGTAATAAGATTATGCAGACATTTAGCTGGGACAAAAGGTTTAGTTAGGTTATCCTTTTTTTTTAAATGGATACTTATAGCATTATCTCTTTGTCAGTGGATTTCCATCATTTGCTGTCTGAAAAGTTTTTTGGGTTTGGCAAAACTCAAAGAATGCAGGCTATTACACAGACAGACTGATATTTTATATTTTTGCCTTCAAGGTCTTCTTCCAAGTTGAGTAGAAGCTATCTAACAGTGTCAGTGGAGCTAAATCATTGGGGAAGAATGTCAGTTTAAGCCAGTAAGTGATCTTACTTATCCAGAATTGGGCTTCTGTATATAAGTAAGACCTGCCTGCAATTGAAGGGTGGTATTGAGAACCCACTGAGGGATTCCAAAGATAAATCTCAAGAACTTTGATTAAACTATCTCTAGAAGAGAGTAGTCCTTGCAGATGTAGGCCTGCACCAGATAACATTTTGGTTTTACCCTAAAAAACTCTAATTGTAGAGAGAATACACAAAATCCCATTTTGGTAAACAAATGTGAAAATCACAGCCACAGACCTCTGAGCAAACACCATAGCATGCATAATACTCAGAAATATGAAGCTTGGAGGAGATCACCCAGATATCTAATCATTTAACTTGTTCTATTTTATATCCACTGATTTGCCAGCCATATCTCATTAGATGCTTAGATAATATATGTTTGGACTTTAAATAATTTATATGGAACTTTTCTTCCGAACAGTAGAAAGTGCAAGCCCAGAGGGCTTTTAGTCCTAAAGCTGAGAAGAAGAGTGGCTGCATCATCTGCATATATAACCTGTCTCTTAACCATTGTTAGGGTAGGGGTGGAACAAAAAAGTTGTTCCCACATATACTTTCCCATGTATGTAGTTTTCCTTCAATGTCTGTTATTTTTCTCCCTTCCTTATCAATCAGTATATTGGCATGTTGAGTTTGGTGTGCACTTGTAATTTCATTTATTTTCTTATGCTTATTTACAAGTATGGTATTTAGCTTCTAGTATAGTATTGCAATTTGCTATGTTTATCACCCATTTTCTTTTGCAGATCAAATAGTACTCCAATCTTCTGATATATTTCTTTATATTTTTTCATATTTATGCTTTTCATTTATGATGTTCTTCATTAGTTCTAAAATTTTACCATCCATTCCTTCTTATCCACGTCAATCTGAGCTTTTCATTGCTACCTTGTATCAGTCATACCAACCGTGTCCTGTTTTCATTCACATCATTCCTGTTGTTAACATTTTCCTCCATGTGTTTCAAGATAATGTCTATATCTTGCTTTGCTTCTATGATATGATAACCTTTGGATCCTGTAGTTCCTATCAGTTCTTGTATTTTCCTTTTCCTTTTGATAGTCTTCAGCTTTATCCTCATTTTGTCACTCCTGGATTATTATTAGAATCTACATCAGCTCCTGGGTATGTTTTTACGCACAATATACAGTTTCTAAATCTTTTGTTAATAAGAAGTCCAATTGATTTCTCACTATATGTTCTTGCAAATCCAGGTGATAACCAAGAATATAGTCTCCTAGATGGTAATTGATAGAAAATAAGTTAAATGAAACAAAGAGCTTGTTTTGCTATGTCATTGGTAAAAGGAAGAGCTGCTAGAAGGACAGTGACAGAGGATGGGAAGAGGGTAGAACTCATGAACTCCTACTTGGGTTTGGTCATTCCCCAACATGGGAATTGTATTCAAATGGACCCTGATCTCCCTTTTTGATTGACTAACCAGTTTTGTTTATCATTGGAATGAGGATCTTGTGTATCTAGAGTTCATCAGAGCACTTGACAAAACATGAAGACAACAATAAGAGGCTGGACTATAGATGGATACAGAGCTGGTTGACAACTTCCCATCTAGTGTACACCAACAGCTGTATGTTGAGCTGAAGGGAACTCTTGAGGTGTGTACTGCAGGTCTTTTTTCCAGGTCCTGTGCTATTTCTAAATGACTTGGTTGAAAATAAAATGATCAGTTTTGCAGATTACAGAAAGATAGGGGGGATAGCAAAAACCTTCAAAAACAGTTTCAAGGTTCAGAAGGAGTTTGGTAAGCTGGAACAGTGGCCAGAAACTGGGAAGATGAATTCAACAAGGAAAAATGCAAAGTACAATATTTGGGTAGGAAAAATCAAAAGGGAGGATAGGGAGACCATGGACAGCAGTACACGCATGTGAAAAGGAATTGGGAGTCTTGGTAAATCACAAGATGAACGTGAGTCAACAGTTTGAGGCAACTGCAGAAAATGTAAATGTAGTCTTAAGTACCAAGATTTTCAAGAGAAGTCATTGCTCCTGTCAATTCTGCACTTGTCAGATTGCACTTAGAATATTGTACCCAGTTCTGCACAACACATTTTAAGACGGATATTGACAAAGGGGCATGTCCAGAGGAGAGCAAACAAGATGATAAAGGCCCTGGAAAAAAATAGCTGGAGCATGAGCATCCTTATAGGTGTCAAGGGGACAAATATGAAACATGCATAATGCATTATGCAAATGTTAAACTTTGTATATTTGTGTCAGACATCAGGACTAAAAATATAATCATAGCACTTATGACATGCATTGAAGTGCATGTCATATTTAGTATCATTGCAGTTTGCTGGCTGTAGGTGTTGGGTAGGTTTAGCTTGGAGAAGAGAAGACTGCAGGGAGACATAATAATTGTCTTCAAGTATCTTAAGGGCTGTTGTGTAGAAGATGGGGCAGACTTGCTCAGAGTTGCTCCAGAAGACAGAACAAGAAGCAATTGTTTAAATGGCAAGGAAATAGATTTTGACTGGACATCAGGAGAAATGTCCTAATGGCAAGAGTTATTGAACAATGGAACTGACTGGATGGCCATCAGTTTGAGATGCTGTAGTGGTGGGCTCCAGCATTGGGTGGGGGTGAGGGAAGTTGGACTAGAAGATCTCCAAGGTACCTCTCCATTCTAGGATTCTGTGACTTTCATCACTGAAACAAATGCAGCTGAGGATAACGGGCATCTTTGCCTGGTTCCCCTGCCTTCAGTTACCGAATCATTCAACTGGAAATATAGTTGAGAAAGTAAATATAAAAAGGCTTTGCTAAAATGTAATTTGGAATCGAAAGGGGTGTGTGTATGTGTGTGTGTGTGTGTATAAAATGCCCAAGCTCCTGATTTAGAAAAATTACAGTGAAGAATAAAGCTAAGAATTTTCCTGAGTCCTACATGTGTCTGTAAGTTATGCAGTTAGTTTGGTCTAATAAAGCAGATTCTGTTAAATGTCCTGAGTCTTCTAACCGTCACTGGAGCATAGTGGTTTGACATTTTAATTAATAAGTTATATTGGACTATATATTGTGGGATAACACATAGTCCATAGAGGTTTTTTAGGTGGGTTGGAATTTACTGTTATAGTTTTAATTTATTCTTAGCTGCCCAGATTTGCGGAAGTGAGATGAGTGGCCATTCAAAAAGTTTAACTGACTGACTGACTAAATAATTAAATAAATAATAATGATTTTGGCATCTTTTCGTATTAGTGGACTGCCTCTTCCTCTTTATGTAGTTAAAAAGATTGAAAGTTTCAAGGCCAATTTTCTTAGAACTATTTATAAAGTCATTTAAAAATCTGTCCTGATGCACCTGGTCCCTTGCCATTCTTCAAATGCCAAATACTTCTATTAATTTTTCAGCTTGGATTTATTTACAGTCTTTAAGATGCTGCAGTGAAAGAAGTTTTAAATCTCTCTCTCTCAGTTATATCTGCCTGCCTGCCTGCCTGCCTGCCTGCCTGCCTGCCTGCCTGCCTGCCTGCCTGCCTGCCTGCCTGCCTGCCTATCTATCTATCTATCTATCTATCTATCTATCTATCTATCTATCTATCTATCTATCTATCTATCTATCTATCTATCTATCTATCTATCTATCTCAGCTAACTGTTGATTCTGGATTTTTCAAACTCTATAATTTTCTACTAAATTTCTGGAATTTTTTAATCAATATCTTCAAGTTTGTAACGTAATATTTTGTGATTATTATGGATGCTTGTTACACAGTTTGTGGGTTTCTTGCTTTCAGAGCCCAATACTACCATGAGTTTGGAATTCTTATTACCAAATTTATAATATTTCTGATTTGTATGAGTCATGTATTTATACAATGAATGAATTTCAAGTTTACTTCTTTTTTTAAAAATGTGTTCTGAAGTTCTTCTTTTCCTGATCTTTTTCCTGAGGCTCTTCTAATAATGTTGTATTTTGTAATCATACTTTTTTTTTAGCGTGTTGGTTTTTTTGCTTAGTTATATGATTAGCTTTACTGATGACTTAGCCCCTCTCATATGCTTTCATAATATCCCAAACTGTGCTAACAGGTATCTCTGGTGTATAATTTATATTAAAAATCCTGATTAATTCTTTATTAAATTTGCCTTTTATACTAGCTCTGAAAATTAATTCTGTGTTAAATCTTCAGCGCAGGGCCTGGCATATTTATAGTCAGAAATTGTCCACGACTCTCTTAGGCTGTTTTTTGTCCATTGCCATGTGGATTCTGAAATGAAAAATAATTGATCTAAGAGTACATCTTGTATTCTTAGAGTGAAAAGTATCATTTCTGTCCTGTGGACTGGGAGGTCTGCAGTGGAGTCAACAGCATCAAAATAGTTGGCATGACCAGGTCAACTGAAGCCCCACCCCCTTTACATGTATGCGGTGCATGTGACACGCATTAAAAAGCAGTGGGCTTCAATTGACCAGCTTCATTTTGATGCTGTTGAACTACCACCACCACAGATGCCCCTGTTTAGATATTGTTATTGCCACACATCTTTTAGTCCCCAGGTCTTGGAAAAGCCCTTCAATTTTCCATTTCTGAAGTTTTGTTCTGGGATCGGACAGTCGGATCTGCGATCCTATTTACATTTCCAATTATTCTGGGTTTCCAGTATTTCATGCAGAGCAATGTCTAATGTTTTTGTTAACATGTAGCTGAATTGTATTTGGGCTGTATGTTGAGGCTAAAGTAAATTTCACATTTGCTGTTGTCTCTGCCATAAAAATAAAACAATTGCTGGCATCTTTTAAGACTGCTGTGCCAATGAAAGAATAAGTTCGGCAGTTAGTATCCTTGGTACTATTTTGCTTCTCTATCTAGACTTTCTTTAATAGAGGCTCTATGGAATGGCTTTGGTCCACTTCCTGAGACATTACGATCTTGGGACTGTTGTTGCTTTAACAGGGGGATGAATCTAGCTTTTTTACAGTTTTCCCCTTCTCTCTTACATTTAGTGAAAAATATTAATACTATCTATTGATTTGGTAGATGACTGTAACATCTACATGAACATAAGTAATTGTATTACTTCTACCAGCTTTGGAGGTATCATTTTCTTCTATTGTGTCATGGAAAGCAGATTCCACTAATAACTAATAAATGAAAACTTAGGTGGCTACAAATTTCCTTACCAAATGATCTGAGAAAGGATAGAGCATCGTACTTTCTCCTTATTCTCAGTGGCAGTAAAGGAAAGTATAAACAGCTAGAACCACATCTATATAATTTTAACTAATTGCAATTTACCATTGTTTTGCTGAAACTGCTTTTTAAAAGCAGAGAAAAAAGATTGTCACACAATCATGTTTTTTGTGGCATCAGATGTGACCAGGATCATAGTAACTCACAACATTTCAAGAAGAGGCACCATTCAGCATCCTAGCCCTACCTTTTTGAATTAGCAGTTACATCCTTCAACTTCATCTAATGTTTTTGTTCCTACTATAAAATAGCGTCTTCTCCAGATGAGTAGTTGACCCAAAGCTGTTACCTGATTTAATTTTGTTGCTGCATACTTTTTGACCCATTTATCTATTTTCTGCAGTGCAGTAATTTTTTTGGGAACCTGCAATACCCAGGAATGCTAGGTGACGTTTCCTCCGCATCTCTGCTGCTCGGTCCCTGCATAGATGCAGGAATAAATCTATCTTCTACTTTAATTAGGAGTGTGGATGGAACCTGCAGCATCTCTTAGGAGTTCACATCTGTTCAGAGTACAGACACATCTTGAAATATCAGAATTCTCCGTTCCTTGAAGCTGAGATCTGTACTGTTTCAAAGAGATTGTCAGATGAGTTCATTTAGTCTGAAATTATAAAATAAGAATTTCTGCGGGTGGTCTGCTGTTCATCTGACTTGGTATAAACACCCAGTGGCAGGGATATTGTCTAGCCAGTTTGGTCCAGTTTGTGAGAACTACTTTTTACTTTTTTTTTTCAGTTCAGAAGCCCCAGGGAGAAAACACAAGGCAAGGGAGCTGAGTGGGAGGGGTCACTCTCCTGCCGTGGCAAGCCGTCTCCAAGTGCATGGCTCCCATCAGCCTCTGAGCTTAGCTGCAATCTTATGTATGAATGTAAGAAACAAGTTTGTTAGAAGAAAGATTATTTCTTTACATGGCAATACATGACACACAACAGCTTCTACACCAAAGAATCCTTTATCGAGCCAATTAAATTTTCCATACATGGAAAATAAGTATTCATTTTGTCATTTACAGGACAGAGAAAAGCCTGCCAATCTTGGTAAAATAATGATTTCTGAGGTTGTTTTTTAAGCATTGAATTTTATTGGAGACCGTCTCAAGCACATCAATCAATCAATCAATCAATCAATCAATCAATCAAATCTTATTCAGCCATTTTTTTTTCAGGTGAAAAGTTATTGTGATACAGTGGTACCTCTACTTATGAACTTAATCTGTTCCGTGACTCTGATCGTGAGTCGAGTTGGTCGCAAGTCGAAGTAAATTTTCCCATAAGGTTCAATGTAATTACCGTTAATCCATTCTGGCGTCCGCGGACCACGCATCAGGGGCGGAAAAACAGCCGCTGACCACGCGGCAGGGCGGAAAAATGGCCACGGACCACGTGTCAGGGGCGGAAAAATGGCCATGGACCACCTGGAATGGGCGGAAAAATGGCCGCGGACCACGTGGAATGGGCAGAAAATGGCCGCAGACCACGTGGAACGGGCGGAAAAATGGCCGCGGACCACGTGGAACGGGGGGAAATGGCCGCAGACCATGTGGCACGGGCGGAAAAATGGCCATGGACCACGTGGAACGGGTGGAAAATGGCTGTGGACCACATGGAACGGGCGGAAAAATGGCTCGTAAGTCGAGGCGAGTTCGTAAGTAGAGGTAAATTTTTGGGGCCGGAGCTGATCGTATCTCGAAAATTTCGTAAGTAGGGGCGTTCGTAAGTAGAGGTACCACTGTATTTCCACACTAGGCATGATTGACTTTGCCACTAAAAGCAGGTAAACAATAAGTTTCTTGCTTGGTAACTTTGATTCCTTCCTTCAAATGCAAGTAATAGGCCTAAATTGGGTGAGAATTTGTTTAGTTATTCCTATCATTTTGTTAAGGACCTCCCTCCAAAGTTATTGCATTCCCACTAAAGATGAAATAAAGTCCCTTTTTGATTATAGCCCTTCAACACTTTGTAGATGTAAGATTGTTATAGGTTTAAATGCCAGCAATGTAAGATCTTAAGACATAATGTCTGCACTGGAGCAAATGAAAATTTCCCAGACTTCCACAAGGGCTGCCATACTGCATCATTCAACTGCTTGCCTAAACCTGACTCCGAAACATGTTTCAAACCTAATGTAGGGTTAATATATCTGTTTCCAACAACTACAGTATGTGAAGATTTATTATATCCTTGGGCTGGGCAAAATAGTTAATAATATATTTAGCAAAATTGGCTAGTGGAAAGTTAACAAATTTCATCACCCTCATAGTTTATCAAAATGAATGTTCCTGAGTTCAAAGTAGCCACAGCACTTTAGAGCTTAACTGTTCCTTTGCTGTCTCCTTACTGTAAGTTCCTGCCTCTTTATAAAAGTTCCTTATTCTGTATAGAAGCTTTTCTTTCTACAATTTCAGGAGTGCTATTCTATCCTGATTATAAAAACCTGGATATATTTTCAGAGGAGTTAAAAGAGAAATGTTTGTTATAAGCATTGGATACATTTTCCTGTACAATCAGATCATAACTTAACTCATTATTTAATTTCCTCATTTTATGTAGATCTTTTCAGAGGAAGAAGATAGTGCTTAGATATTCATGCAAATATTGATTTTTTTTCTATTTACATTACATTGTTTAATTCAATCTTCAAAATAAATGGATTTATAAAGCCTGATTGTACTGCTTGTGATAATATAGTTTCAAGTATATTCCCCATCTTCCATATATTCCAGATAGATAGATGGATGATAACTAGATAGAGACTGTAACTCAGTTTAAGAAAGTGAAGAAACTGATATTCCAGCATATATTCTTGGTTATTTTTTTCCATATCAGACCATATCTAATGTTACACAACTTCTAAAGGTTTTTTAAAAATATATGTACATATTTAAAAGATAGCTGTACTACAGATATTTCTACAGTTCAAGGTATATAATTTTGAGGGTATGGGTGCAAATTAATTGAGAATTTTTATAATTATTTAGTATTTCACTCATACTATAGGAAAGTTTTCAGTTTTTAAAAAAATATTCTTAGCTCAATATGATTTATTGTTTGATTATGTGCCATCAACTTGGTGTTCTTCTCCTGCATCTTTTTGGTTTCCTAGGCCATACAGTCCAACTATATTTTCATCCTTAATATTTCCAACTTTGGCATTACAGTCTCTAACCACAAGCAGCACATCTTGCTTGCATGTTTTATCGATTTCAAATTGAACTACATAATGAAACTCATCAACCTCCACTTCTTCTGGATCAATGGTTGGAACATAAATTTGAACAATCATCATATTAAAGGGTTGTCTATAAAGTTTAATTGATATTATTCAGTCACTAACTGCATTGTACCCAAGTGCAATGCTGTTCCTTTTCTGTTTTCTGCGTTCTGAGCAGTAAATAGTGTGGTCTTCCCACTGAAAGTATCCAGTTTCATCCATCTCAGTTGACTGATGCCTAAGATGTCAAGATGTAATCAATTAATTTCATCTTTCACTACTCTGAGTTTTCCTTCTTATGTTCTGTTTCCACTTAATTCTGCCTTTGCAGCTCTGGATTTTCTTTTCCTGCATGGCAACATCAGCAACTAAATGTCTTGAAGGTTTTAATCTAGACACATCATAAACACCATTATAGGCAGTCCTCACTCACCAACCACAATTGAGACTGGCAACTCTGTTGCTAAGTGCCGTGGTCGCTAAGTGAAACATCACGTGATCACAGTGGACTTATGACCTCACTTCCACTTCCATCGTTAAGTGAATCACCATGGTCGTTAAGCGAAACATCATGTGACCATGATTTGCAATTTCACTTCCATGTTCTTCATTAATTCTGCTTGTTGGAAGCCACTTGTGAAGCTTCCAAATGGCAATCACATGACTGGATACTGTGATGGTCATAAATGTGAGGATTTGTCAGGCCTAGCCCGAGGAACTCCAGGAGATCATGCAAGTTCTGTTCAGCAATGTTTATTAGCTACAACCTCTAGCAAGAATCTTCCCAGACTGAAAACTCCATTCCCACAGTAGCTATGAAAACAGAGTGAATTCCTCAGGGAGGTGCCAGCCTCATCCTCTTATCTCTTCCTCGTCCCTCTGGAGACAAAAGAGGATGCTTGCCTCCCTGAGTGTGGCCTTCATAATTCCATTCCATCACATCACCCCTCCCTCCATCTTCATCTTCCCCCTCAGAGTTCTCAGCAGAACTTGGCAAAGGCGGGAGAGACGACATGTCAGGTGATGCTGGTCTCTCAGTACCTCCTGCCTCCTCCATACAGTCTTCCAATGGGTCCGGAAAAACAGCTACAATATTAGTAGAATCAGCCCCCCTCCCTCTGACCATCTGCAAAACCGAAGTAGAAGGCTGGGGGCTGCCAGCTTGAGTCTGCTCCTCCCTTACATTCCCCACCAAACCTTCCTCCAGCGCACTGCCCCCTCCTTCTTCTTCTTGCTGATTAACTGCTGGTGTTCTGGGCAGCGCTCGAGGCTTCGGCTTGCTAGGGAAATGCCTATGGAAGTCAATGAGCAGCTCCGGGGCATGAAAGTTCTTTGCATTCTCCCAAGAACGATCTGCTTCGGGGTATCCCTTCCAATGAATCAAATATTGAATTCCCTTTCCTCTCCTGCGAGAGTCCAATATTGCCTCCACCTCGTATTCCTCCTCTCCTTCGACCACAACCAGAGGGGGTGGGGCTTGGTGGGGCCTCCTTAACTAATAAGGAGCGGTGAAAAACCGGATGGACCTTCATAGATGAGGGCAGCTGCAATTGAAAGGCTAAGTTATTCACCTTCTGCAAGACTTTGTATGGTCCGATGAACCGGTCATTCAATTTTCTGGATGGCCTGTTGGAAGCTAGAAACTTAGCAGACAACCACACTTTGTTCCCCACCGAAATCAGTGGACCTGCCTGCCTGCGGGTATCAGCAGTACTCTTGTACGCCTCTTTCACCTTTGCTAAGTGATCTCGCAACAGTTGCTGAGCTGCTTGCTGTTTTTTCAGAAAATGCACTGCCCCTGGGACCCGCCCCCCCGTGAGACAGTTTGTGGCAAAACCTGGGGGGCCCATCCATAGAGTGCTTGAAACGGGGACATTCCAATTGAAGAGTGCACTGAATTGTTGTAGGAGAATTCCGCCAAGGGAATTAACTCAACCCAATTATCCTGGCTGTAGGTAGTATAGCACCTTAAATACTGTTGCAACATCTGATGGGTCCTTTCTGCTTCTCCATTGATAGCCGGATGGTGCGCTGAAGACATGTGGCTGTGTACCTTCAACAGTCCAAAAAGAGTTTTCCAGAACTTAGAAGAGAATTGACTGCCTCTGTCCGTTATTAATGTATTAACCATTCCTCTAACTCAGAAGACATGATCCAAAAATAGTTGTGCTGTGGCTTGAGCAGAAGGTAGACCTTTGCATGGTATGAAATGAGCCATCTTAGTAAATAAGTCCACAACCACCAGCACTGAAGAATAACCCTTCACTGGAGGCAAATCAGTAATAAAGTCCATTGAAACTGTATGCCAAGGCTTGGGGGGAGTCTCTAAGGGCTGCAACAGCCCAGCGGGTTTCCCATGAAAAGTCTTAGTCCGTTTGCACACGTGACAAGATGCCGCGTAATCTCTAATGTTTGCCGCCATCTTAGGCCACCAATAGTCTCTTAAAGTCCTGTGCAGGGTCTTAAACACCCATCCATGTCCTGCTGTTACATTATCATGGCAAAGTTGTAAAACCTCTTCTCGCAAGGACAGAGGAACATATAACTTCCCCTTGTGATGGAGGCATCCTCCTTCCATTGAAAAAGGGGAACCCTTGCCCTGCCGGGTGCTCTGGAGGTCATCCGAGCCCTTGCAAAAGCGTCCTGTGCCTGCTGCACCCTTATTCTTACCAGTAAATCTTCTGCCTGCCAACTGGCTCCCAACTTCTCTCTCGCGCCGTCCAAATCTTTAAAGTTGCAAGGCTGCAGGATCGCCGCACATTGTGGCGGTGATTGCTCAGCAACATACTCTGGTTTCCTGGAAAGTGCATCAGGCATCAAATTACGTGCCCCCGGAACGTACGTGATGTAAAAATCAAAGCGTGAAAAGAACTGACTCCACTGCACTTGCTGCGGGGTGAGCGAGCGTGAGCTCTGCATTGCTTCCAAGTTTTTATGGTCCATGCACACTTGCACAGAAAACTTCGCCCCCTCCAGCCATTGCCTCCGTTCCTGGAAAGCTGCTTTAACTGCAAGTAACTCTTTGTTAAAAATGTCGTAATTTCTCTCCGCTGGAGAGAGATGCTTGGCTCCTTGAGTGTGGCCTTCATAATTCCATTCCATCACAGGATTGGTCACAAAACTCTTTTTTTTCCAGGCATTGTAGCTTTGAATGGTCACTAAATGAGGCAGTTGGTAAGCAAGGACTACTTGTAGTACTCCAAAAGATCCTCAATTCTTCCTCAGTAGCATGCTAAATGCCAACCTGGGGGGCCCATCATCCAATCCTATATTGTCAACCACTTTAAATTGTGTATCTTGGTAAAATAAAGGAGTGATTTACCATTGCCTTCTCCCATGCAATACAAATTATGCTTTTGCAGTTGTCACTAAAATGGCCATTTGTCTCCAACATCTTCCTATATTGCTCCTACCCAATATAGGTGCTTTCTTGCTTTAGCTGCGCAGCTGGGATGATCTTCACACCTTGAGTGACCCTGCTGGGAGTATATGCTCTTGGCATACTATAGAGAGCAAGGAAGATGACCTTGACCGAGATATGCAAGCTCTGTTACCAAACAAGAAGGGGTGAAGTATATCTTAAGTCCAAAACAGATAGAAAATATTTGGAAGAGGCTCAGACAGACACCTTCCTAATTCGCTGGAGTATAAGAAAGGGGAGAAGGTACAGCACAGTCACACTTGCAAGATTCTGTTATTATAGCCAATCTCAATATAAGCAGTTTTAAGCTTCCTGTGGAACTGATTTCTTGGTCTGGTCTACCTGGTAGGGCTGATACATGTACTCCCAGCATTCTTTGTTCATTTCTCCCAGGAACACCTCAGCACCACCACAATGAAGCAGCACAGCAGGACTTGAGCGGTGTTAGGTAATTAACTAGTTGTAAATTTTACTTGCAAAGCTTAGCTGGAAACAAAACTGCTTCTGCTATGTATTATCAGAAGCTTGAATAAAAGGGGATACCCCCTCCCCCCCAGAATGCTATCTGCACTGTCTCTTTCAGTTAAGGTCTCTGAACTCATACACACCATTAAATTGCAGATTATGTTATTTGCATCCATTTGAGTCAAATGTGTAATGATGTCATTATACAAATGATATAAATTAAGATGAATGACGTAATATGTGAAATTACATCATTAAGCAAATGGCATAAATGGCCATGAATATCATAAAATTAATGTAACATTAACTGTCTTATTTAATCTACTCCTGATATAATGGACTTCTCCATCATTTCAGAAGGAAATCTGAACAAAATATTCATTGATTGCATCCAAATTCTGTTAAATGAGGGCCTGCTAAATCAAGGTTTAAGGTACAGTAGTACCTCGGGTTACGAACGCCTCTGTTAATGAACTTTTCGGGTTACGACCAGCTCCGGCCGCAAAAATTTACCTCGGTTTGCAAACTCCGCCTCGGGGTACGAACAGGATACACAGCCATTTTCCCTCCCGTGACAAGGTCCGCGGCCATTTTTCCGCCCCTGACACGTGGTCTGCGGCCATTTTCCGCCCCTGACACGTGGTCGTAGGGAGGGGGACTCTCCTTCCAAGCAATAGCCGCCTCTCTGTCCTCCATGCCAGAACGGATTAACGGTAATTACATTGAACCTTATGGGGAAATTTCCTTTGGGTTGAGACCAATTCGGGGTGCGACCAGAGTCACGGAATGAATTAAGTTCATAAACCGAGGTTCCATTGTACTTATTTTGAACAGTCATACATTGGATCACCTCTGTAACATTTGACAGCTATAACTGCATAGTGTATATATTTGCAATCATGCTTAGCCATAATTTTCGGGAAATGATAGTTACAAAAGCAAAAATAACTAATAATTATTTTTCAAAATGTCTACTTTTAAGGGGCACTAAACAGGGATGTTCATTATCCCTCCTGCTGTTCAAATTAGTTACAGAAGTTAGCAATAGCATTATAAACAAATAGCCTCACTGTTGGGCTAAATATAGAAGGCAAAAGTTAATTATTACATTTATTTGCTGATGATATGGTCCTTACGTTTTCAAGAAAAATACCAGGAATATATGCCAAGAATATATAATCTTCCAGATTATAGCTGTTGGGATGTATAGCTGCTGTGGTTGCCGTGCAGGAAAAGAAAATGAGAAGCTGCAAAGACAGAATTAACAGGGAGAACATGGAAGATAAGAACCATGAACGTGGGAAAGCTCAACACAGCGAAAGATGAAATTAATTGACTACACATTGACATCTTAGGCATCAGCAGATTGAAATGGACTAGAACTGAACACTTTCAGTGAGAAGATCACACTGTTTACTACCCAGAACATGAAGAACCAAGAAAGAATGGCCTTGCTTTCATAGTTTGGAAGAGTATAGCAAGAACAGTACTTGGCCAATGAGGATGAGAGATGGAGTAGCTGCAGAAAGGAATATTTTATATTTTATTTTTGTAAAAAAAATTTATATTGTAGCCTTCAGAATATTTTATCCACCTGATCCAGCCCGTGTTGAATCAGTTCTGTGCATGACATTGTACAGCTCTGCATATTCAGTGAAATGTCTGAAGTATGGCTAGCCTAATGAAGAGGTAAAGGAAGAAAGCAACAGCTAATAAGATATAAAGATATTGCTACTAATGTTTTGGGGTAATTATGACTATTGGATATTTTAAAATCTGGTTTTTAACCAAATCATGAGGGATTTTTTTAAAATAATGGAACCACTTGGCTTCCATTCAGAAGTTTAGCTTTAAAGTGGAAGTTCTAGAAGTCACCTGTACATGGTCCTTTGTATTCCCCAGACTCTGAAGAAGTAATTATAAGCCGCTCTTCTTTTTCTTTTTTCCATCACTGCCTATCATTTTGACCCCCACACTCTCTCCAGCAACCAAGTTTCCCCTGACCTGGATAACTGTCAACCGGGGAAATTTCCCGTGACTCAACCATATCATAATCGAGAAGGGTTATTTTCTCCCCTGTATTTCTTTTCTATCTTTAAGTTTGGTTATTTAAAACTAGACTGCTTGTTCGTAGGTTGGAATTTAATATTGCCTGCACTGGCATTCTGCACCTATAAAACTATAGACCAACCTTAGCAACATTTCCCGCTATTGGCATGGGGAAGCTCAGAATTCTGGGAGTTGAAGAGTTGAATTCTTAAAGTTGCTGAGGTTGAGAAACACTGCTAGATGCTAGGCCATAGATGTAGAGGGATGCTGCATTTTTATTTCCTTTCCTCGTCTAAAAGACTTACTTTGCATGTCTCTATGTACCAGGCCTCTTATTGGTTAGATGGATACTCCAACCAATAAAATATTGAGGGGATTAATAAAGGGAATGGTCATATGAAATGTATTTAATTATTTTCAGCCATTTTTGCCCTGGCTCCGCCCACTCCTTTGTCTTAGCCCTGCCTATTTTTGGAGTGCACCAGCAGTGTGCCATTCAAAGGCCAAATGCTACTCTTCCCTTATTAGGGATGGGGAATTTACAAACCAACCCTCTTATTCCTTTTGTGTAAAATGGAAGATTGCTTTTCTGTGCTTCCTTCCTAAATAAACTAATTATCTTTTGCAAACTTGTCTGAACTGCTTTCTCCATTGCTTGGAAATCAAGTGCTTGTGGTTTGTAAGTTTGGATGCACTTTGATCTGTTTTGTCTGCATATTAGGAAACAGAAATAGGTATTCCTTAAATAGCAAAATTGACAGAGCATAGTCTGCTCTATGCACATCGTATTCCTCTGTTCCTCCCTCCCTGTCTTCTGCTTAGAAACCACTCCAGTCTACTGACTCCAAGTGGCACACAGCCCCCAATACGTACTGGGACTAAAACCAACTCATACAAGGCAAATTAAGAACAAAACCTTATATTATTATCACATAACAATGGAAGTCATATTCAGAACAATTAAAAACAGATCATCTAAAGATGTCGTCATAATAACGTAGTCTCCAGGCTTGGTAAAACAACCAAGTTTTCACTAGTTTTTTTTACAAGCCAGGAGGTAGGAGGCTGTTTAAATGGCAGGGAGATATTCTTCCAGAGGAGGGGTATGGCTTTTGAAAAGTTATGGTCCATGGACCCTGAAGATCATCATGGAATTGAAAGTCTTTAGCAACCCAGAGGGCAATCTCTGAGTGTGGATGTTACAATATATGACCACATGTTATACGTGTAGATGCTGAATGCATTAAAGTTCTGTTAGCATTTAAAAAATGCCACCTTTGAGATTAAAAATAAGAGATTTAATCTTGAACACAACTAAATTTTGTTATACTGCCTGTAAAATTAGGCAGACTTGGATTATTCACTGACATACCCACCACCAATTGTAATATTTTATCTTGTACTGCTTTTACTTTATTTTTATTTTTAATATGTTTTTGTTTGCAATTCTGGTCTGTGACTGTAATAAAAATATTCATTCACCTTGAATTTTGTAGGTACCCATTTAGTAGTAAATCCTATTGAACTCAGTGGCACTTTTATTTTAAATAGACACATGAAGTATTATATAACATGAGTTCTTCTTCTAATCTGAAATATACTCCAGGTTTTCTCCCACGCCAGACAGAAAGCCAAAGAAATAAGGGCAATTAAAAAAAAAAGTACATTCACTCATTCAAATGCCTAAATGTGTACAAAATGAAAAATAGAACATGATGCTTGTTACTATCGTGCTTCTAGGCTGAATTAAGTATAACCCTAACCCAGTTTTCAGCAACCTGCATACCCTCTAGCAGTATAGATTTCCCCTCCCAGAGAGCCTTCAGTGGGTGTGACCTCTGCTGAGAACTCTGGCATTTGATGTCTACAGATTTAGAAGTTGCTAAGGCTGGAGGAGCCTCCTCCAAGAGCCTCCTGTTTAGCATGATAGCAAAGAAATATAAATTAAGAAACCTTTCCTAAATCCCAGCTTGTTAGCTAATCAGTTCACAGGGGTGTTCTCAATAGCATAATTGCTACTTCAAGCATCCCAGCCTTGGAGCAACATCCCTGCGGTGCCTAGAAAAGAAAGGCAAGGCAAGGCAGAAATGGGCAGGTGTCACAGTAGCAGGATTTATTTTGTTTTAACTAGCACTTATGAGTTCCACTGCTTGGCAGGTAGATTTCCATTCAGAATCAAGGACCAGCATGTGTACAGCCCAAGAATGAACCGAGCTCACGTGCACTGATTATTGCAAAAGTCTACTCTGGGTTTCCCCAGATGTTCTTTTCCAGCAGCTTAATCTGTGGAGGTTGAGAACTTTCTAGCTAGACAACTGTGAATCAGACATTCTCACCAGTTGACCTTATATCCCTGAGACATCACTCTGAATGCCTGATAGCCTGTTTCTGATCTCCAGAAGTGGAAAAATATCAGCTTGTTTATGTAGATTTGGGGGTGAGTACAGCTCGCTTGCATGTAAGGTATTACAGATAATTTGGCAATAACTGACAATAATGGATAATGTGGCAGCATTTGTATGTGTGCGCCCTTTATCTGAAGATGTTTGTTCTTGCAGTTCAGGGAGAAAATGCACTCCTTCCTTTGAACGGGCTGCGACTATTCATTGGAGCTGTGTCTTTTGTGTCCACAACTGCTCATCCCTGAACAAAAGAGGCCAACTGCTATATATGTCATTGTCAGAGGCCCTCCAGTTCAGAAGTGTGCTCTTCCTAGGGTATTAAATGAATTAAAAATGGATGAACTTTCCATACTGGATGTCTTGCAGCCAAGGATATTTAAGCAGATAAAAGAATGCTGGGGTAGGAGAGGTGAATGGAAAAGGGAGAGGAGAAAAAAGGGTTAGGCACTCATGTTTTTATAATAGGGAAGGATTTTGAGCAGAGCAGGGGGAGAGCTTCAGCACTCCAAGCCCATGTTCAGTACTGTAGAAAAGTAAGACCAAGGCAAATTAGCATTTAAAGATCTATGTCCCATTCTTTATGCAAACCACATAGAAGGTGCCAGAAAAGAAATAAAGATCTGTATAAATTATACTGGCATTGCTAGATTTGAATTAAAGAGTTAACTTCCATGCAACGTAGAGAAGGAACTCCACTATGGCCGTTTGCTGGGCCTGTTGTGCTAGTATTCAAGCCTGACAATGTGAAGAAGATCCTGCTTATCGATCCACCATGGGAAGATGTAATGTCCTAAAGGTAGGGATGCTAATAGAGGAGACAAATGTGGAGGACAGAAAAGACAGAAGACCAACCGTTGAACTTCAGTCCCTATTAATGTGACGTGCCGTTATGGCTGCATCTATATACTGTCTTGGTGCAATTCTATTGGATAATTGGGAGTCAAGCAGGCAAAAGAAGGCCAGCCCTACCATTAGGCAGAGGAGAGCATTTGGCTTAGGTCACTGGTCTTATGATAGGATGACGCTTAATTATGCACTATGCTTTTACTCTTGAAGAGAGATGCTTGTGGAATGTCCTACCTCAGGTGCCCAAATGACTCAGTCTGGATTGTTTTGCACTGTATGTGTGTGTGTTTATTAACTAACAGAGTAATTCTGAGGTTAAGCTGGAGAATTCTGCCCATTGCCCATTGCAAACAATATAAGAGTATACTTAGGACTTTTTCATCATTTAAACTTGCAAGATTCTGTTAATGTAACCTTACCATAAAGATAGAGCTAGTATTCATTGATATGCTTCTTGTTTGGGCTACCTCAAAAGGCTGACATCTTTGACTATAATTTTTATTAAGGATTTTAATTACAGTAGTAAAAACTAATACAAACTAAACTTAGAGAAAGAGAAGAGAATGGAAGAAAGAATAAAAAGTGCAGGAAAAAAGAAAAAAAGAAAAAAGAAAAAGAAAAGATAGAATATAATAAAGAAAAAGAAAAGAAATATATAAAGAAGTGACTTCCAAACTTTATCACAAGTACACTTAGTAACTCTTCACCCCCTAGAAGTTTACAGATATCTCTTCATCCCATATTCCATCCCTTATCTATCAGCAAATCCATAGAACATCAACTTTTCAATCCTGGTGTCAGCAAAAAGTCAATAAAGCGTTGCCCGAACTTTGCGAAAAAAAAAAAGTCCTACTTTAATCTTGATCAAATAAACCAACTTTATATTCCTTCCTTTTACTTCTAACAGGCTTAATCTTTAATTCAATCAAATATTGTTATAGGATTTGATTTCTCTTCAATTTTTCTTTATCCCATCACACAGATTTCTTCAAGGCTTTAACAAGCCTCTTTTGTAGATCCAATAAGAAAACATTTTCCAGGTCATTCTCTTGGTTTATCATTTGTATTTCCCCTTTAATTATTAAAACTTCAGCTTATTTCTTTTGTATATCCAGTAAAGTGTCCTTTTCCAAATCATTCTCTTGTCCTGTCGTTTGTAGATCCATTTTTGGTATTTTGTCTTGTCAAATAAAATTTGTTCCACATCTGTCATTCCCTCATTAACATCTTTTAGATGTAGTCTATCCATAGAAGCAGACATCATTACTGACAGTGTTGACATTGTAGTTACTAATTTCTGGCTCTGTTCTTCAAAGGTCTCCTTCAATATTTCTGAAGTTATAAAGTTTTGTGTCGTTTTGTAAGTCCCATATTAACTGACATCAAGAACAGGCTTGTATTTTTTTCTTCTTCTACTCAGAATCTTTAGTCCCCTCTAATGCCTAGTTTCTAAAATCATAAAGTAACTTATCTTTGTTGTGGCTTACAATAGCCAGGATAGCCAAAATAAGTCTGTTTCTCATAAGAAGTTGTTTTATTTTTTATAGTTAATTCCAAAATTTTACAGTAAAATGTCGATATTCCAAATTTATCTGGACCCTTAATCTGTTTATAACTTTCTTAAACCAAAATCTTATTTAGCTTTTTGCTGTTTATTTCAAATTATTTAAGTTCTTAAGCTTATAATTAATTTTTCTTTTGTTCAGAGTTGAAAATAAACTCACCTGAGGAAGGCTTTTCAAACTTGTCATTCTAAAGGTCTCTAATAGCTTTAAGATGGTTAACAGGCAATTTCCAAAGTGATTAGAAAGTGAGGTTTGTGAACTTAGCATCCTTTAAAAGGCTCCACCATGGTTGTGAGCAAGACAGCTGATTCCATCATCTCCTGGCACTCAAATCTGTGGAGAACTACTGTCCTGTGGTCTTCCTGTGAGGACCAGCCATTGGGAGCACATGTGAGCAATCTCCCATCCTTTCCTTATCCAGAGATGTTCCAAGGAATCAGTCTACTTACCAGTTCCTCGGTCTTTGCCATAGTCGTTGCCTCCACTTTTGTGGAGCTGTCTTCAGTTTGCCATATCTCACCCTCAAAGGGCTGACATTAATCTTGCAAGTCTGAAAGTATTCCTCCCCTCCTTTCCTTTTACTTTCCAGAAAACTAGGGAGGGTCCTTTCTGAAACACTTCCCACAGCCCCTCTGCTTCTATGGATGGACTGAGATACCTTTTGCATGATGGTTGTCCAGGCTATGGGTCTTCCTCCTGTCTCCCAGGGTCATTCCCACATACTGTTACACATCTGTAAAGCAATGGCATCTTGCAAGGCCTAGGAAATAAGCCTCTTCTATGACTCCACCACCCTTATGGAACAGTGTTCTACTGCAAGCCTATATGGTCCCAATCTTACAGCATTTTTGCAAATCTTTAAAGACCTGGTTCTTCCAAACAGGCCCTGGAGTAAGGAAAGTTATGGATTGTTACTTGTTACCTCCTTGTTACTGGATTGGTTTCATGTTTTACTATTGTTATTTGGGTCTTGTTTGGTTTTTTCACCTCTCCATAGATATTATTGTTTATTTATATTATTGTGTCATTGTTTTTAGCCCTAATATTTCAACTGCCTAAAGTTGCCTTCATGACTGGGCAGCGTATGAGTTGATTCAATAAAATAAATAATTGGATGGATTAGTGCCTGGATTTGACAAATCTCTCTCTTTCTGTGTTTCTTTATCATCTCTCTCTTTCTCTTATCTATCTATCTATCTATCTATCTATCTATCTATCTATCTATCTATCTATCTATCTATCTATCTCCACAGGGCAACTGGCCATATAACTGTTATATTTCTGTTGAAGCAACTGCATTGGCCACCATTTTCCTACCAAGGCAGATTCAAGGTTTTCCTTTTGCCATTTTGAGCCCTGAACAATTTAGGACCAGAATACTGGTCAAAAAAGTCAAGATGGTGAATGTGACATGTGATTGAACCCCATGTTAAAAAAGGGTACAGCTTCAACTGCACACTTGTACCGGCTAGTCAATCTCCACATAGCTGACAAACCAAAGAAGCATGAACCATACAGATTTCAGAAAGGCATTTTTAACGCTAGTCTGGGATAAAAACATAATCTTTAAAACTGTAAGAGTAAATTCCTAACCATGGGTTTTTGGGGGGAGGGAGTGTCTTCAAGTTACTTTTGACTCCTGGCAACTGCCTGGACAAGGCCTTGCAGTTTTCTTGGCAACATTTTCGGAAGCGGTTTGCCTTTGTCTTTTTCCTAAGGGTGGGACAGAATGACTGGCCCAAGGTCACCCAGCTGGGTTCATGCTTAAGGTGGGACTAGAACTCCCAGTTTTCTCATTTCTAGCCTGGTGCCTTTAATCACTGCACCATATTGGCTCTCTAACTAGGCTTAGAGTGAGTTAATTTGGGTGGAGTCTCTTTGCAATGCTTGCTTTCCATGGCTGTCACATCTGGGCTGCGTTGTCTGTTCTTACCTATCTATACTCCTCCTCTACTTCCTTCCAATCTCTCACATTGCCATTTTGACCTTTTTGACATTCCTGTCTTTTCCCTCTTTTTTATTGTTTTTAGGGTGTGTGTGTGTACAGTTGTTACTGTTTTTTATTAAGTGCTTCATATTTTGTAAAATGCTTTGAGATGCTTTGTAGAGGTATTGATATAAAATAAAGAAGAATGAAAAATAAAATGTACAGTACTTGTGATAGGAATGTTTAGAAGGAGGTTCTACAAATCTATTCAGTATGGATTCTTTTTTCAGGAGTTGATCTGAAGCTGACGGAATATCATGGATGTTTAATATGAAATGAATCCAGATGATAGTGGATGGTAGTTACTTTTCTTTATCTGCAAAGTCCTTTTAAGAGGATAACGTTTGGCTATATCAAATGCCTTTGATTAAACTTGAGAGCCTGAAGCTGGGCTGAAAAAAAAAATCTGAAAGGAACATTTGTGCCTTTAGGACAACCTGCTACAGAAACAACACTAATGCAAGATAATCAGAGTGAAAGGTGAGAAGACAGTTGTATCCAGAAAGAAAGAACAGTTGATATCAAAATATATTCAAACGATGTATTAAAGGCAATTCTATGGATTAATGCAAGGAGAGAGAGAGAGAAATTGTCATTTAGAAATGCAGAAAACCACAGGTATGGATTGGAGTTTGTAGCCCAAAAGTAGCCCACTTAGGTGCCTGAAGAACTAAATTATCATTTGTAGCCCAGAGGGATGTTTTCCCAAATTGGATACAAGGCTCCAGGTATTTCTGGGTCCTCATGAATGCCCTTCCCCTACTAATCCTTTGCCCCCATTGCTGCTTGCCTGCCTCTTTCTCTTCCATTGCCATCCACCTGGCTTCCCTCGTCCACAGGGGCTGGCCTCCTTGCCTCCTGGCCAGAGATGCTGCAGATCCCACCCTAGGGCACCTACGTCTGTGCTTCCTCCCACGCGGTCTTTTTCTTTCCCAACGGACTACTGCCTTCACTCAGCCTGAAACAAACTGGAAACAACAAGGAAACGCGCTATGCTGAGGGATGTGGTTCCCTCCCCACATTCTCACAGCTCTGTTTTCAAAGTAGTCGTGACCGTCAGTAGTCACAGGTTCATTTTTGGATGGTACAGTCACAAGAGGTTGATGAGCAGGAATGCGTTTTTCCCTTACAGGCTTTTCTTTATTGCTCAATAATGACAAAAGGAGAACTTTTGTTTTACTAGCATGAAGTCCCAAACCTACTTCCTGCTCCTATACCTATCATCCTTTTTCCTAATCCCCAGGCTTATTCCCATTAACCTATGAGTTTCTTTCCAGACTGCTCTCATATTTTTCCTTTCGTGTTGTGCACTGAGTCTTGTAAGCATCTTTCCTTTTCCAGGGTCCTTTCTGAGGCTATGCACGCAGCGGCCTATAAATCAAGCAATCACATAGCCTCGGCCAAAACTGGTGACTGGTTTCTTTAAGTGCTGTTGCCCTCACTCCAGCCCCTCTCTTAACTTTCGCTTTCAATCTCTTCCCTGCAGCCTCTACTCTACCGGCTGTCTCCCGTTGCTCTGCTTTCCTGTGTGCAGATTATTGTTTGCTGAGGGCTTTGCTTGATAGCGAGCTCCAACCCTCTGTCAGGCTGTTGCTTTTTTCCTTGTTCTATTTCTTGCAAGACTGTTTTCTTCTGCCCTAAGCTGCTGGCAGCTGTTTCTGCTTATCTTCTGCTTGGTCCCTGAGGCTCCAGCTATTCCACTGTTTTCTCCACATTTGAGTCATCTTTTTTCTTCATCTGTAATGGTTTGTGAGAATAACTGTGGGAGACCGGAGGCAGAGGAACTGCAACCTAGACAATGGTCAGACGAGAGGTGCATCAGCCCAGAGAAGGAATGGGGGCAGAGAAAGCATCTCAGAAGGGACCCGCCCTAGTTCTCTGGAAATAAAGGCAGGGGAGGGGAGAAGTGCTTTCAGACGTGCAAGATTCTGTTTCTGCAAGCTTACAATAAAGGTAGTGGTAGTAACTCATGGTTTTGGTTTCCTGTCTGGACTACCTTGAAGGGCTACATCTTCTGACAAAACTGTAGTCAGAAACACAGGTGCAAGCCAGCTCAGGCAGCAACCCTCACCTCATTTTGCTTCCTTGGAGCTCCTTCCAGTTATCTGATTGCCAGGGAATCAGCAAAAGCACTGAGAGTCTAGAATCTATTCAACAGGGAAGGACTTGCACCTTCCAGAAGCTCTACATCAGCTTCTAACAAAAGGAACAAAAAAGGGGGAGGGAGGGAAAGAATTGCTCTTTCCCAAATGTTTGCACCATATGTTTGCAGCCATATGTTCTAAAAGCATGTATAGAAAGAAATACTTTCCCATGCAATCTTCCTCTCACAGAGCACTTCCTTATTGGAGCACTGAGACTGTAGGATCTACTGGCAAGATCTCAGCAAAAGCCATTCCTTGAAGCTGGGTGCCTGGATCTGAAATGGCATTTTCCTCCTTTAAAATCCAAGGGGTAGTTTGATGAGATTGGAAGTAGTCCCCACTAGCCAGTGTAGGATTACACCAAGTGGAGTTAATGGAGGAACAAAGAAGCAGGGTGCCCAGGGTGAGGGGATTGAAGGCTTCATAGTTCACACTGATTGCCACTTAAAGAGATTTCGACAGTGATCGGGTCACATTCTAGCGCGTTGACTTCTCCAAAGCGATGTGATATTCGAACATTTATCTTAGACTGGAAAAGAGGGAACAAAACAATCCGATAACTTTCCAGAATAGTTTGCCTTATAAATGACTATTTTGGTGCAGTGCAGTGATTTTCAGATGAAGCTATGTAACAGAAGATTCTGGTTCAAACCTTTAAAGTGTATCATGGTATCTTAAAGGTTAATATATTTAGTATAGCATACATTTTCAATCTATTTCATCAGAGATCTAAAATATTGATCTGAGGAAGCACACACTCACACACACACGTATACAGCCCTTATTGGAGCATCGAGGCTATAGGAAAAGGAAAGGTCAGAGAGAAGTGAAATTTAGCAGGTGCAGACAGCTCAAATCACCTATAACATATAGCCATTAACACAACACTTGTTAGGTGTGACACAAACACTTCTTTACAAAAGAGTTCATTGCCACATATAGGATGGTAAGAAGACTTAGAGAGAGTGCTAAATCTCCTGATGGATTCTCAGCTCAGTTTTTTTGCAATGTAATCAGTCTTGGTAATCCTTTTCTTGATGGACAGCCACAGTGAAATCAGTGACAACGTATTCTGTGGAGTTACAATGTTCCCCATTAGTTTTTGGATGATGTTATTTGTGGGGCCATATATATGGATGAGTGATGACTTCTATAAATTATCAAGATTCTTTTGCATAAGGATGAGCCCATTCAAAGTAAGTTGTAATGGGCATTGTTGACTGATGATCCCATACATCACACAGGGAGCAGATGTCTAATCCCTCAGATGTGCAACAGTATTAGAATCTGTCATTGAGTTGCCAGAATAGAGATGATATTGGCATCTGGGTCTGCCAGAACCACACACCTATGCTTGCTTTCAACAGCTGTCCAACAGTTATACAACCCACCACAGTTGACCAGACTACAGTCCTACAATCACAGAGTCTGACACACAGCTGATCATGGCTTATCTGGCTTGGCTCATGGAGTTGTTTTAAAGATTACGGTTAGAGAATGTATATGAAGTCCTTTGACTAGTTAGTTAGTTAGTTAGTCAGTCTAGGCAACTAACCCAGCCCCACCAAGAATGTCTTTTCCTAAAATGGATAATTTTGCCCATTCTCTACTATTGAAATGCATGTTTTCTTTCCTCCTCACCAGACTTCTGCATCCTAAAATATGTCTATGGTTTATTTCCTTCTTTTTTCTGTCCCCTCTATAGGAGGGTTTTCATTCATTTTGCTTCATCCTTTGTGGAAGCTGTGAACAACACTGTTGGGTTGCCTTTGGAATCTGTGATAATAGTTTTGGGTTTCATTCTGACTCTCTCAATGAAGTACAGATTTGGCCTTTTAGAGGATAATGCTGAGGCCACACACTGCCTGCACTCATCTCCTTATAGCCATGTGGTGTTTTTCGTGAGATTGAAAAGCAGCTGATTAAAGCTTTCACTGTGTGATGGCTGATTGTTGGTTAAAAAAAGTACTTTCTGCATTTTCTTTTCCCACCATCTCCCTGCTATCTCTGATTTCTAAATGGCATTACTTGTAAGAGACCTGACTGGCAGACACAGTACTGTGGGTTTTTCTTTCTTTCTTTTTTTTACAGAAGTTAATCTGTGTTCCAGTTCTAAAGCCGATTCTATACTATAATTAGAGGAAGGAGGAGGAGGAGGACAGGAGTGCACTGAATGCTGCAGGGCTTCCTTTTTTCCTTTGAAATAGGTTACAGTTTCTCTCAAGAGATGTGAAAGAACTCTTCAGCCCAGAGAGCTCACTTCTGAGCACCAGGTAAAGTTCACTGTGACCTTCGCAAGTCCTTGGTTTCTACCAAATTGTGGAGGCTTCCTTGCTCACGTTGAGTCCCTTTTATGTGTACTTTAAAAAAGGAAGCAGATTGGTGCTTCCAGCATCCAGAATGAATGAGAATAAGCTGACTAAGGCAAAGGCATAGGCTTCTCCTTGGAGAAAACGTTAAACTAATGTCCAGAACTGTTATTATGTAATTTCCAACCCTTTCTGGCAGATGTCAGGTCTTTCCGAGATTCTTTGCTTTAAAATACATCACATGTGTTTCAGCAAGGTCCCAGAATGATATTTGACAGATGGGATGAATAGGTCTCCTTGGAAAAACAAAACTATCACACAGTTTTCCTTGGCTTTTGGGAGAGGAGGATGCATCATTATCTCATCTGGCCACAGGGGCTTTGTGCAGTGTCAGATCAGATCAGATCCTCTTCCAGGAGAATTGTCAAGTCAGGCCTCTGAGATATTCTTGACCATTCCATTATTGCTGGTGCTGAAGTAGACACGACATGGATAGCCCCCTTCTTTTGAGCAGTTTCAGCCCAGCTGAGCATCACGGCCACTCAGAGAACATGCAGATGGATCAGGTTAGAAACTGGTCTTCCCTCCATGATGTAATTTAGCCTGAACTTTCTGAACAGAGAGAAAACAAGACTAGAGTGTATCTCCTTTCTGCAAAACACGACTGACTATTTGGCTTGATCCAAAAGCATTT
Organism: Python bivittatus; assembly: GCF_059951505.1. Taxonomy (NCBI): domain Eukaryota; kingdom Metazoa; phylum Chordata; class Lepidosauria; order Squamata; family Pythonidae; genus Python; species Python bivittatus. The sequence continues at coordinate 49,311,417 of NW_028277030.1, read as the reverse complement.
TCCCAAACAAGGCTTATACCTGTTTTTTACTCTTATTTATGTCATTAGTATACCTGGCCATAATATAAATTCAGCATTCCTCCTCTTGTACTAGTACACTCATAAGTGACATGAGAAATGGAGAAAAAGCCTAAAATCTGCCTATTTAAGTCCCATCGGTTCTCTACTCTTGTAATAGCTGTGCAGGCTGCATTGAACCATGGTTTATTTCTGCTGAAGTAATAATAAGAGAGGAATGCTGAAGTAGCATCAACAGTTTAGACGTGGTAAGAATAATGTTCTGCAACTGCAACAGCCGCTTTTGCAGACTGACTGTGACACACACATGACCAATGCTCCTTCCAGCATTTGGGAGGCTAAGCAATGTTGTCTAGTCTGTGTGATTATGGTATATGTGAACAAATACCCATCTACATATACACAGAGTTATAAAGCTAATGGCTTCTGTTAGACCTTTCATCACACAAACTTTAGAAAGTAAGCAAGGAAAAACACAGGTATGCATGTTTTGTGCTTTTGGGACACACACATTATAAGAAGCCTAGGTGCTGTTGGTAGGTGACTGACTAATTCTATTTGTCTCTAATGAAATTTATTAAAAGGTCTCAATAATATTAACATAGCATATGACCCTGGGAGTGGAGCTATTATTAATTTGAATGATGGTCTCTAGCTATATGGCCATTTTATTCCCATGGGCTAGTCCCTGGATTTCAATAAACATACATTTTCCGATTCTTGTGAAGACCTATTGCAGAGTTCTCCTAGTTGTGAAACTAGGTCTTTTTTCTAGTAGAAATGGCAAATGTGTTTCTAAGAATATAAAACTAAAGTGCACGTGGGGGGTTAGTGGAGAAAGTGATCTCACGGGAAAACAATCTAAGGCAAGCAGTAATGTTCCAGCTAAGAAAATGTCCCAGATTATTTAAGCTTGCATCATTCTAATATTCACTGAGCTAAGTCAGGCTTTATACTTTCTACCACCCTACAGTTATTTGGTATTGGTGGGTATGCAGTTTTGCAAGAACTGACTGGCACATACAGTGGGGCAAAAAAGTATTTAGTCAGCCACCAATTGTGCAAGTTCTCCCCCTTAAAAAGATGAGAGAGGCCTGAAATTTCCATCATAGGTATACCTCAACTATGAGAGACAAAATGGGGGGGGGGGGGGAATCCAGAAAATCACATTGTCTGATTTTTAAAGAAGTTATTTGCAAATCATGGTGGAAAATAAGTATTTGGTCACCTACAAACAAGCAAGATGTCTGGCTCTCACAGACCTGTAACTACTTCTTTAAGAGGCTCCTCTGTCCTCCACTCGTTACCTGTAGTAATGGCACCTGTTTGACCTTGTTATCAGTATAAAAGACACCTGTCCACAACCTCAAACAGTCACACTCTAAACTTCACTATGGCCAAGACCAAAGAGCTGTTGAAGGACACCAGAAACAAAATTGTAGACCTGCACCAGGCTGGGAAGACTGAATCTGCAATAGGCAAGCAGCTTGGTGTGAAGAAATCAACTGTGGGAGCAATAATTAGAAAATGGAAGACATACAAGACCACTGATAATCTCCCTCGATCTGGGGCTCCACGCAGGATCTCACCCTGTGGGGTCAAAATGATCACAAGAACGGTGAGCAAAAATCCCAGAACCACACGGGGGGACCTAGTGAATGACCTGCAGAGAGCTGGGAACAAAGTAACAAAGGCTACCATCAGTAACACACTATGCCGCCAGGGACTCAAATCCTGCAGTGCCAGATGTGTTCCCCTGCTTAAGCCAGTATATGTCCGAGCCCGTGTGAAGTTTGCTAGAGAGCATTTGGATGATCCAGAAGAGGATTGGGAGAATGTCATATGGTCAGATGAAACCAAAGTAGAATGTTTTGGTCTAAACTCAACTTGCGTGTTTGGAGGAGAGAGAATGCTGAGTTGCATCCAAAGAACACCATACCTACTGTGAAGCATGGGGGTGGAAACATCATGCTTTGGGGCTGTTTTTCTGCAAAGGGACCAGGACGACTGATCCGTGTAAAGGAAAGAATGAATGGGGCCATGTATTGTGAGATTTTGAGTGAACACCTCCTTCCATCAGCAAGGGCATTGAAGATGAAATGTGGCTGGGTCTTTCAGCGCAACAATGATCCCAAACACACTGCCCGGGCAACGAAGGAGTGGCTTCGTAAGAAGCATTTCAAGGTCCTGGAGTGGCCTAGCCAGTCTCCAGATCTCAACCCCATGGAAAACCTTTGGAGGGAGTTGAAAGTCCGTGTTGCCCAGTGACAGCCCCAAAACATCACTGCTCTAGAGGAGATCTGCATGGAGGAATGGGCCAAAATACCAGCAACAGTGTGTGAAAACCTTGTGAAGACTTACAGAAAATGTTTGACCTCTGTTATTGCCAACAAAGGATATATAACAAAGTATTGAGATGAACTTTTGATATTGACCAAATACTTATTTTCCACCATGATTTGCAAATAAATTCTTTAAAAATCAGACAATGTGATTTTCTGGATTTTCCCCCCCATTTTGTCTCTCATAGTTGAGGTATACCTATGATGAAAATTACAGGCCTCTCTCATCTTTTTAAGTGGGAGAACTTGCACAATTGGTGGCTGACTAAATACTTTTTTGCCCCACTGTAGTTGGCACAGGATCCATTGATTGATGTGCACTTGGGCCTAAGGCACATGACCTTTTCCTGTGCACCATCCTTCCCATGCAATAGTTGTGCAGGACCAGTGTCATTCCAACACTAGCGACTCAGAAACCATGCCCAGTGATCTGAATGCCAAAATATCCTCTTATTGAACCCTATTTCAGTATTCTGGCATTCTGGGGTTTGTTTTTTTTTGGCTTCCGATCTAGGCAACTTGCCTTAAGGCACCACTGAATCTGTGTCTTCCTATTGTTCTTTCTTTCCTGTTTTTGTTCATATGCTGTTTGACGCTCATCAATTACCATTTCTGCCTGCTGTGGTCTGATCTTTTTTTTTTTAAAGAACTTTGAATTCATTCAGCACCAAGTCTTGGCTTTCCTTACACTTTGAGCTCCTAACCCTGGTTCTTCTGCTGCCCTCCATTCTGTGGTTCCCCAACATCCTCTAGGTTGCTGTGTTGTAGTTCATTCATTTCGGACATCATTTCACCAGGATTGCCTGTTGGTAACTGCTTTCTTGGTTTCTTGTAAGCTTATTCTTATGTCATCGGTGATAGTGTCTAGCCATCTTGCTTTCTATGGCATATTAAGCCATTGTTTTTTATTTTTTTCAAGCAGCAATGTCTTCTTCAATTGCCCTGCCTTTGTTTTATATGTCCAAAAGCTTTAGTTTCATTCTTAGTGCTTCCAGTGAAATACTGATTTTACTTATCTAATATTGAATGATGTGTTCTTCTTGTGGTCCAAAATATTCTCAACAAGATATCAATTTTCCTTCCTTCACTCTTACTGATGGTCCAGCTGTCACAGATGTATGTATATTACAGTTGGGAAAAACATGACTTCAACAATCTTCGTTGTCAGCGTGATGTCTCTGCACTTTAGCATTTTGTCTCAATCTGTCATGTGCTTCTCCCAAGTAGCACATACCTCTTTATTTCACGGCTACTGCCACCATCCTTATGAATTTTTGAAATTAGGAATCAAGGAAGATAAAATCTCTGTTGCTGTGTCTGCCCTGTGCCATCAGCTCGGGTGACCTCGGCTGAATTAACCTTTGGTAGAGCTCCCATGCGTTGTTCCTTATTCAGTTTGAACTGTAGCTTCCTGGCAGATCATTTCCAAAAAATAATTTGTATTGAATTTTTGACCCAATACAAGTAATAGTGCAAGTAATATTATTAAGAACAAGCCTACTAAAAGGAATTTCATTTAATGAAATAATATATTATTTATATATTGCATACATTTAATGAAACAAACTAAAAATAAAAATAGCAAAAACAAAACAACCCCCCCCCCAGGAAACAAAAGAAGAAAATGGGAATGAAAATATCACTAAAAATTATAGAGAAAATAATAAAAACAACCAATGCTACAGTGATACAATACAATAAAGATTTTGATTTTTCTCTAATTTCACTACTGTTCTGGGATATCAAAGTAACAATATTATATTTATATGAATTGTTATCATTCTTTTTTAAACAATGAGTTGAACTCAGTCCATATGGAATCATATTGTCCAATCATCCCACTCTGTTGACACAAAACCATTTCAGAAGCTGAGGGCTGACAAATTTTCACTGAGCCAGTCTTTAGAATCTATATACAGATGTATCCTTTCAAGAATAGAATTACTTTTTTTTTTGTAATGGTTCAGGCTCAGTATATTCAAAGCTCTTCATGAATAGAGAATGTTCACATTTGAGGGATCTAATTTAAAACATATTAGCACCCTTGAACCTTAATTTCTTTGTAAAACCTGCTTCATCATAGCAATAATATCTAATCAAAAAGGAGCTACCAATGGAAATGGCCAAAGCAGGTGTACTAATGTTCCTTCCAATATGTTACACCTCCAGTATAAAAAGGAGAGCCAGTTTGGTGTAGTGGTTAAGGCACCAGGCTAGAAACCAGGAGACCGTGAGCTTTAGGCCCACCTTAGGCACAAAGCCAGTTGGCTGTCCTTGGACAAGTCCCTCTCTCTCAGCCCTAGGAAGCAGGCAAGGGCAAACCACTTCTGAAGATCTTGCCAAGAACACTGCAGGGAGTTCTCCAGGCAGTTGCCAGGAGTCAAAACTGACTTGAAGGAATCCCTTCATTGATTAAAAGGATGGCAGCCAATCTTTTGTAAACGTTAATTGGAGAATCCAATATACTCCCCCCAGAGCCGTTGTTGAACTAACTGGGTTTTTTAATAGTCAGAAATGAAGTTGACATTTCTTAAAATCCAAGAATTCTTTATTTAAGATTTCTCGTATATAATCCAAATTTATTTTTGCATTTTTAAATAAAAAACCAACAATATTGTTGCTTTCACCTCTCCAAAAACCTTCTCCAATTTGCTTAAAACTTCAGGGGTTTTAGCATCCAGGGTAAACAAGGAACACTGCAAAATTGTTAACTTAATATATTATTGAATATAGTCAGTTGTTTTTGATAAATTATATTACTTTTATAATTTTTAAGGTCTTGAAGGTGTCTTTACATATTAACTTAATTACTATTAATTAAGAATAATTATCCCCCTTCAGCCCATGATTTTTAATTTTTTTTTCTCATTTTCAAATAAAGTATTATTCCAAATCATTAGCTTCTCATGAGGTCTAAAGCTCACTGAATGATCTGATGTCCTCCTGATTGTGAAGAAACCCATACCAGCCCATTTCAGTTTGCTGATTCCCAGAATATCAGTGTTCAGTGTGGACGCTTCTGCTCTGAACGCATCATGTTTGTCTTAGTTTTTGGTTCTGACATTCCATATCTTTGCAGCACTGAAATGCTTGACACCTCTGGAGTTCCTTTTAGGGTTAATTCAGCCATATCATAAGCACCAGTGTTATCCCATCTGTCCTTTGCTCTTCCCCAGTACCTTGTTGGATACCTTCCAGCCTGTGGGCTCATCATCTGGTATCACATTAACAACTATTGTTTTGGTTGTAAATGTCCACTTGGTTTTTTTTTGGCAGAATATTAGAGTGGATTGCCATTTTCTTCTCCAGTGGATTGCACTCTGGATTTAGTCTGATCACTGAACTATGACCTGCCCATCATGAGTGAGCCTTCTGGGGTTGGACACTCAATGGTTTAGCGCATTGTGTCACTGAGATGCTTAAGTCTCTTCGCCATTACAAGATAGTGATCCATAAAGGTTGCCTTAGCTTGAACTTAAATCTCTGTGTGACTAAGCCTTCCTTTCACCTTCTTCCTTAGGATAAAGAAGTTACATGTCAGACTGGAGATAATTCAGTGGCTATTGTGAGCCATTTATGTTCTTACAGGTCTGATATTTACAAGCTGTAATAAAATAAACTGTATGTGACCACGGTATCTATGGTTAGCAAGAAAACTTGCAACGCCTCAATTTGTACTCATCCTACATAATTTAATTGTTTATATATTTAAATTAAAATAATTAATTTCTAGCAGGATACAAAGAAAAAATACCAGCCTCAGGCTAAACCATTATGGCTAAAGATGCCTGTAGGCCACCCAGACACCCTAGAGGCATGCTTAGACAAGAAAAGAATGGGTAGACATGATCAAAGCAACAAATGTAATGTTTTTTTAGATAGATAACATTTGGCCAGAAAAAAAGATCAAGATAAGCAGAGGTGGTAGAAAGCATCTTGGAGGCTTAAAGGAGTGGTGAGGAAGAACTTCATCAATTTGCTTTCTTGAAAATGTATTTTCCCACACACATCATGGCAGCCATTTTAGGAGAATGCAGGTTAACAGGTTATCAGAATTACATTCTGGACACAATATGTAAGTCATGGGGTTTGTGTTATGATATCATACTTATTTTACAGTTTGCCTCCCTTGTTCCCCCATGAACACCTATAAATAAGAGGCATAAACTGGCAGATTAGTGAATTAGATTGGAACAGGGCTACGTAACTTTTTTTGAGATGACAGCTGCACCTGGCTTTTGATGTTATAATGAGGTGGCCCTCCCAAAAGCGCATGGTCCTAAGACAAAGGAATGGGAACAAGCTTTTAAATACCTTTTATTTAAATGTAATTAAAGCTAAAATTGTTAAATGCAGTTGAATTTGTTCAATAATTTTCTGCTCCTTTCTCACTGAACATTACAAATTGGTAGCAACTTTGATCGTGCCTTGGGGCAACACCCAAGACTCTTGGCCATATGTAATGTTCATGTCTCAGGTCGTATGTCTCTGGACTGAAGAGCATGATAGCAAAAGAATAAGCATTTATGAATTGCAGCCTCCCCCAGGTCATTTCCTAATTGCCTGTCTAAGGAGGAGAAAAGGTAGGCTGAATCAAGATATTTCATTTTGGGCCTGCTTATGCTGTAGCCTTTAGCAAATATCAGTGAAAGTGAAAGAACATGAAACTCAGAACTTAATGAGTGAAAATAAGTGAATGACTTAAAAAACTCAGAACTCAGAACAAAACTCAGGAGTTTTCTCTAGAGTGCCTATTTTAATAGTGCAGATGTTATACCCCAGCTGTGCTTGAAAGGACAGTTCTGGCATTTGAAGATGTTCAGAAGATTAAGGAATTAAATAGAAAAGGCTTCATTACAATTTTTTTTTTCCTTTCAGCTAGTCTGTTATTTTAAAAATTTGCCTAAACTAATGAGAGAGGGAAGAGACATTTATGTAGAAGACTTTATTTGGGACCTTTAACATTAATAAATTGTGTATAATTCTGTATTGTTTTTTCCTACTACAGGAAAAAGTTTCCACCTTTAAGCTGAAAGGGAGATGATATTCTTACTTTGAGTAGAAGGTTCCTGAAAACTACATTGAGGTTCAAAGTGAGGCAACATTTTTCATTTATATTTTAAATTGGTGATGTTTTTATACTGAAATTGATGGTAAAGATGATGCTGTCACAACAAAAAAATATGGATAAATGATAAAGGAGTAACCTGAAATTGTCTTTTGTTCAACATATTTTAAACCTAATTCTATGTATGCAGCAGTATCTCACCTATGTTTTATTTTCTGACTTTTCTGGGACAAAGCAAGGGGTAATCATGATGAGACATTAAGTATGGCATTAGAAAGATTGTTAGATTTCTAATAATGTAACAGCGGATGAAGATCTGCTACTTCATTTTATATCAATAAACTACAGCGTGCAGAAAGGAGAGTGTAGTCACCTCCCATATACAAATTATACACGCTAAAATCCTGACTATTAGAGGCTGTATGGAGTTCAAACATTTTATTTGAAGATCACCCCTTTGTACAGCATTTTCTACCTGAATTGATTCAATGTGTCAAATGAAATCAGGTGCCTTCAAACTGATCCAGCAGTTTGACAAATTTTTGCTATAAGTTCACACTTTTTATCAACCAAATCAATTTGAATTAAATTGACTCAAACATAAAATGGAATCAACACTTGAATTGATTTGATTTGTTGACTTGAATCAACAATTCAGATTAGATCTCAGTTTGTTTTTTTATTGTATTTCAATGGCACTGTACTCTAAAATAACTTCACACGTTCTTCCTTATTATTTTTAGACCTAGAAGAAGGGGATTCTTTTATTACCATTAGGATTTTTTTCTCCGTGGGATACAAAAGTTGAGGTCTTCCATAGGTGGCTGAACAGCATCATTCACCACTAGCAATGCAGGCTGTAGTTGCCTTCTGAGAGATCAGCCAAGAGTCAACAATCCTTAGGGCAGAGATGTCAGTTATGTCAACAATCAACAATCACTTGGTGTCATGGGTTTTGTTGAAACATGGGAAAGGTGGGGAGAAAAAGCAACTAGTTTAAACTGCCACAAATATAAGTAGGGAACTGCACCCTCACACTGACAGATTATAATCAACAGCTTCATTCTAGCTAGCAATAAAGATTTGTCAAATGACTGAGAGATTTCTGCCAAGTTCAACCCTAAACAGCCATGTAACATTGGGGATTGGAGATTTACTGCCAAGTCAGGGTCAGGAGAGCCTCCCAGCCGGAAGCTGTAGTTCAGCCAGATCAGGAGGACCACATGTTCCTGCTTTACGGCTAATTATATTGTACTTTATTATGTACAATATCATTATAATATTTACCTTTCAGCTTCATAGCCAAAGATGTATCTGTATGAAAAGGAATATGATTTGTACCTGCAGAAAGTTGAAAATGAAACAGATGGGTCTCTCTTGGCAAGGAGTTTCAGGGAGCAGCCACTGTCTTGAATTCTCATTACTTGTCTTCAAAAGATGATTTTTTAAAACTTTATTTATGCATTCAATTTGGACACTGCTCAACTCCCAATGACTTTGGGTGGTTCACAAAAAAGTGGTACCCCCCGTCTCCCAGAAGTCCTTCAAATCTTAAAAGTCAGGCAGACTTGCATGGGAGGACATCAACTTTCACATTTTGTGGATGTCTTTATAGGACATAGCTAGCTTCAAACTCAGGATGTCTTTATGGGACATAGCTAGCTTGGAAATGTCCTGGGAGTCATACACTCCCTCTAAGTGCAAGAAAGTGCAACTCATACCATATTTGTTCAGGCTGAAATGCAGGATTAAGGTGGCATTGTGGTCCATTTATCTTTCTGGCACATCAGAACATATACCCAAAGACATCATTTAAACAGCATTGGAGAACTCTCTAGACCAGTGCTGGCTGGAGAATTCTGGGAGTTGAAGTCCACACATCTTAAAGTTGCCAAGGTTGAGAAACACTGCTCTAGACTGATGAAACAGGAGGTGGAATGCCTGCTATCTGCACAATGGCTCAAATGTTTTCAGGGACATTATACTAATATATACACTCTGCAAACACAGCTTCACTAGCAGAATAGTTAAACCACAGCAGAGACGATGAATGGAAAAGGGAGAAGGAAGTTTATGCCAAATCCTACACCTTTCCCAATGCACTCTGAACAATGGGTCATTGTGGCCTATATTGCAATAACCAATGGAACTCTGAGTGGGGAAGGGAAGTGGGGGTGTATGTGATGTCTATGGTCTGTGAGTGAATGCCAATTTCAAGCTGTCCCTCTGATGTGGTCAACCCATGCACTTTCTACCAAGACAATTCAAGATGGGTGTCAAAAAAGCTAAGATGGTACCTATGCCAATGTGATTGGAGCCCCACTCCTTTTTATCTGGGTCGTGGATGCTATACAAATAAAAAGTGGGCATGGTTTTGGTAATATGGACACCATCTTGATCTTTTTGAGTCCTCCTTGCAGATGTCTCTATTCCTTACATGTCTGAAGAAGATGGGGCTGTGGCTGCGACAGTGGCTACTAGACTAGTGCTACTGTAGGAAATGTGAGTGTGGCTATCAATTTCCCTCATAGTCTGCTTTTCAGTGTAGCATGCTTCCCCTCCTGCTTTAATCTGAATTTGACAGGTGTTGCTCTGATGTAATGATGGTGTATCTTTCTCCTCTGTTTAATTGCAGTGTAGGTTTGTTATCCATCATTTCAAGAAGCCATTGCCTGTCTTCCAATGGTCCAGTTTCTTCCCTGCTTGACCTGATTTCTGCTCTACTTACCTTAACTTTCAGCTGTTGTTGCTACATTTCTTGCAAGTAAGAGGCTCATTAAACCTACTCTGGCACTGATTTTCAGTAAACCACTAGCTCAAAGAAGCTGTTTGATTTCCAGCTCTTTGACAGGTAAATTGTTTTACCAACTACCAAGGCAATAAGTTTTGGTAACAGCTGGAATCAAACCAGCAATGTTAGGGCTTTTCCAGACAACTGACTTATAGTGCAATACATGCATAATTGTGTCTCATCATTTGTTACAGGAAAATGTCATCCCCCGAAAGCTGTACTTCTGTTGCCATGATATAACTTCCCTACCACTGAAACAGTTCTCCCTGTATCTTTAGTGAATATATTCATTATTATTCTAAGAGATCTATTGCAATATATTCCTCTGCAGGTCCTGCTGTGCTGCATCATGGTGGGTTGTGTGTCTGTGTGTGTTTCTGGGAAGGATGAGTGAAGAATGCCAGGGGTGTATGCCAAGACTTTATGCTCCCAGCATGTTTACCCAAGGTGTGAAGGTCATCCCAGCTGCCCAGCTAAAGCAAGCAGGCACCAGATTGGGCAACAGCAATACAGGAAGATGCTGAAGATGGATGAGGTGATCATGGGAAAGGCATAATTTCATTATTCACTCAAGGCACAAATGACCAGGTTCAAATTATCCTATCTCGTAACACATAATGCAAAGACCTAGCTCTCTGGAAAAGGCTCTGATACTGGGAAAGGTGGAAGGAAACAAGAAGAGGATAGCCAGCAGAAAGGTGGTTGGACTTGATTACAGCAGCAATGGGTGCACTTAAAGGACCAGGTTGGGAACAGTTCCCCTTGGACAAAATCTGTCTATGCAGTCTCTAAGAGTTGACACCAACCTGATGGCACATACTCAAACAATATTGGAGATTCCTGTGTGCCTGTGACAAAAGCTTAATGCATAGAGCCTGTGACCTTATTAGGCATAAGTGAGATGAGCCCAGGACTGTGCTACTGCTGGTGAGGGGAACATTTCACATTGAAAAATGATGCCACATGTGAGGAGCACAGTTTCTCATCATTTCCAGAAAGTTTAAATATAGTATGGAAAACAATAGGTACAAACAACGTTTCTATTATTAATGCTAATAGCACTTTTTAATAGCATCAGGGTGCCTGATGTTTTCTAGGGCAAAAGTCTCCTACCCTGAAGATTGGATAATTTAAGTCTGGCACAGTGGAAATAACAGGGAACTGTAAATGAAGGGATAAATGTGGAAGCAAGATAAATAAGGATGCTGTCTATGACCCCGTCATTAATCGGAATAATACAAGAGTCTCAGGCAGTATATCTGGGGACAGCTGTGGCAACCTCCAGCTCCCCTCCTGTGGGCTTCTGTCCTATAATCAGTGCTAGTAAAACTCCAGTTTGGTTGCCTTCTGTGTGTGACTCCCATTTCTTTATTTGCTGGGGCTTAAACGCTGCCCCAGTCCAGAGAATGTTGAGCAGCTCATGTCCCTTCAATCAGTCAGAAGAGTAAAGTAATAAAACAATACAACAAAAGTACATCAATGACAAGTCAAACTATGGCTACCCAGGAACAATAAACATTCAGACACAACTCAGGGTGGAGGCTCCCAACTCATCCCATCTGCCTTCTCAGGGATCTCTTAAAAAGCCAAGTGTTGACAGCTTTCCCAAAGCTCAGCAGGGTTGAACGGAGGAGAAGGATGAGATGACATTTGACTCTCTTGTTGTTTGTCTCAAAATGTCTTGAGATAGCCCTGTTGTTTCAGTGATAGGTGTTGAGGATTAGTTACAGGCTGAATTGGGATAGTTGATGGCAATCCAGGCTTAAGTTGGACTGTAAGGAGAAATGTAAATGAAGCAACAAGAGTGACATCATATATCTGCTCCGGAAAACAGTTCCAAGCATTTGGAAGAAGGGTTGAGGGAGCAGGATCACTGCCTTTTGATAATGCAAGGTGGTGGAGTTGGAGAAGTGAGTATTGTCAGTCTGAAGGCTTTGAAGGTATCCAGACCCCTAGTGGAGGAATTTAAAGGGTGGAGGAGGAGGTATCACATGATCACTTTGATGCAAATGGTTTAGGCATGGTTTGTGGTTAGGGTTATGGGGGCATTAAGATGAGGAGAAGATGATGGAAGTTTAGGAGAGAGGTAGTGGACAGGGCATGGATCAGAGATATGGCTGAGGAGAGAGAAACACCATATTTTTGCAACATGTAAAGAAGAAGCCTGGCTCCATAGCAGAGTGCAGATGGGGAACAAAAGCAGAAGTTGTAGATAAAATCAAGGCTACCTGCCTATTCAGGGGCAGGGAGGGATATGAGATAATAAGATGTCAATGGAATAGGGAAATGAATAGGGAAAGAGAAAAAGAGGCTCTGGAGGAAAGATGAGGTCTAGTTCCCATGTTTCCTTTATGTGCCATAGCAGTGCTGGAGTATTGCCCCAACCTGGGTATAGTAAATATTAAGTAGCTGTGTGACTGTTCTTCAGGAAGATGATTAACTGCCCCTCCAGCAAATTATCTGGGGATGTGTGTTATATTGAAGATACTGAATTGGGATCAGCACAAGAACAGTGTTGCGGCTGAGTGTTTCTTTGCTAACCTGGGAATTTTGAAGACTTGCTGTTCTGCCAGTTGAAGCCACTTTTAAATTTGCTTTACAGTGTTCCTGATTGTGCCAAACAAGTTCTGTAATTTTTCACAAGAGCTTCAAAGAGCACGTTGGAAGAAACAAAACTAGAGGGGGGATGCAGATATCTGTTCCCATGAAGAATTCTCTCTATCCACCTATTGCCCCCTCATGTTTGAAACATGTTTTAAAACAATACTGATTTTGTTCCTTAGTAAGTAGAAGGAAGAAGCTTAGCCAAACAAGTGCGCATGTACCCATTTCAAATGAAAATCAGAAAGATTATGCTCAAATTCCTCTGTGGTAATTCCCCATTATTTCAGGAATGTGTTCTTATGTTCAGTCCATGTTTCACTGAACCATGTTGCTACCACCTTCTCCAAACTAGAGTGAACAAATGCTGACAGAGAGTGAAATAGAAAGAGGAGCAAAGATGTTAATTATCCTTGCAAAGATCTTATCCAACAGACTAGACCAAACACTATTTACATTCCATTCAAGTAAGTTTCACTACAATCTATTGATGGTTCTGGCTGTAATTAGCTGTTAAGGAGCCTGGAGTGCACAGGCTGTTCTCCCTGCAATGTGTCTCGTGTCTAGTCCATTAGATTTGTTCTCTTATCAGCCTCAAATGGCAAATCAAGGGTGGAATCACAGCAACATTAATGGAGAACTTTCTCCTATTGCTCTGCAGAAATAATGGCTGTGCATAGCATAAAACTACTACTTGAACCTTGGTTTGCCTGCATGAATAACAATTATTAGTCTGGGGTGGGAACCACAAGAGGGCCCTGTTCTTAATTAGCCGATTCTATTCCATTCAAACCAATGCAGTATTTAATATATATTTTTTGGTGAGGATTATTTTTGTTGATTGCTTCTGCAATCAACTGAATATTGTTTTGCTACAGTTCCTAAAGCAACACCACAAGGTAAATATTTTTTATCCCCATATTACAGATGGAGAAAGACACTATCGAAAAGGAGAAGAACGGCTTCCCAGATGCCAAAGCAGTTTTCAGATCTGACTAGTAATTTAGCCTCTTAGTAGGAAAGAGGGTATGTTGGGTCTGGCTGATATTAATTTTACAGTCTTATGCCAGCTTATCTTTGGTGTCGTATCTGAAAAGCATTCTAGGAATTCTTCTTCCTCTCTCACTATACACTTGAAAATGAACATTTAACTTTTATAGATGCTCAAAGAGCTAGCTTTCATTCTGTTTTGCAAATGGAAATTGCTGGTTACAAATAGCGTAGCCAAATGATGTTGCCCTATGACATGAAATATGATGCTTCCCTATACAGTTCCTGGGAAAAGAGCTATTGGAGAAATTCCATTCTACCTGAAAGATTACCAATTTTCCCAGAACTGTCAATTACTTCCCCTCCTTCTTAAAGTTCAGACAATAATTGTTCCATTTGCCCTAGAAAGTGTTTGTAGAAGTCATGGTAGACTGACTGACATCAACAAATGTCTGTTTCCTGCATAGGTGTATGGATCCCATTGTTCATCTATATCAAAAAGGGTGAGGGATGGATAGAGAAAGTTTGACTTTTTAGATCTGATTATTTGCCTACCAGGCACTTCTGTTCTGGAAGTCTCCAAGGGTAAGGCGGAGAGAAACACACCACTTCCTCTGGGCAATGCTGCAATAGACAACAGCAGGAGAAGTACCTTCGTAGCATTAGTAATCACAACTGAGCCACAGTTCATTGTTTCATTACTTTGCCTCTCATTGCTGTCCACAACTATCTTCATTGATTAAGCATGTGTGGGCATTCTCTCCCTCCCTCCCTCCTCTTTGTTGTGCGTGTAAAATATCGGCATAGAGAATTGCAGTGAGCTTTCTCTGAAAACCCTCCTGGCTTGCTGGTCTTGTAATAGCTTCGCATTCTTAAGAAGGAGGTACTGACAAATCCAATTCTAGAAGTCCCTAAATGTGTGCTGTCACAAGGGGATATCACAGAGCACCCTGAAATGGAGTGCCACCTCTTAATATCATTATCATTACTATCGCTGGGATAAATAATCCTGCCTCCCTTCAGTAGAGCCTTTTGTCCCCAGGAAAGTATTCATATGTGATATTTGGTGCCTGGCAGTAGTGGTTAAGAAACATTTCTATCTCCTGTTTTCTTTGTAGCTGGCTTCACATTGTGCTATGCCATAATGTGGGCTCTTTGTTTTTGGCTCACTATGCTGCAGGACCCAAGCTATTGCTGTTTTTAAGCCAAGGTTTATAGACCCAGGTTGTTATTGCTGTTTTTAAGCCAAGGTTTATAGACCCAGGTCGCTATTATTTCACAGATATCAACCATAAGCCTGGCAACTGGCTATTTTGAGGACACTCAAATTTCCTTAAGGAGGAGAGTGCCTTGGCTCCTGTCCATAACTTAATATGTTTTAGGACTAAATGAATGCTGTCCTATGGGACACAGGGCAGTTTACCTTGATCTCCCTAAAGTATTTGACAGTCTTTCCTGACATTTATTTATCTTGTGGACAAGTTGAATAAATGTGGGCTAGATGATGCTCAATCATGTCGATTCAGCAACTGGCTGAGCAACTGCATTCAAAGGATGCTTGCAAATGGTTCTGCATTGACATGGATTGGATTAAATCCCTAGATGTCCCTTAGGGTTTTTTCTAACTCACACTTTTAATGATTCTATAATTGTGTGTCAATGGATGACATCTGCTCCATGCAGCTGATCAATAGGAAGCAACAGGAAATTCTGTTCTAGCTGCTGTGGTTTCTTGAGACCAATCTCTCTGTAAGAATGGAAGGCACAAGCCAAATTGTGGTGGCATATAACTCAGGTTGTTCTCCATTCTATCCCATTAATCTGTTAACAGTCAGAAAAGAAGCACTGCATATACTTGTTCATAAGCTCTGCCAGTAGCTCTGCCTGGATCTTACTTTATCATTCATCCAGCAGAAATCTTCTGTCTGCTATAATGAGTACAAATCAAAGGACTCATGTAGCCAGTTGGCTGAGTCTGCAACCAAGATTGGAAGGTAGGAAGGTTCAACTGTGTTAGTGTGTTGCATTGTTGCTTTTGGACCTCACCTGTTCTTACTCCACAACTTCTGCCTTCAGAGGTACTCCTTATGGAGACATCTTCAGTATCTTACTGAATAATTTCATGCAAGCGGGTTGCTTGAACGAAGATGAGGTGAGTAATTGGTTTCTTGGATTTTTAGGGTAAGTTAAAATGAAACATTAAAACAAAAACAAAAACAAATCCAGCCCATTTAATAGCACTGCTCCATGTTGTTAACTGGGTATGTTTCCAATCATCTCCCCAAAAAGGAAGCTATATATTTAGACTGCAAGTCATAATTGCCACATTTTGCTAGAAAGGTGGTCTACTGGTAACAATCAAAATGTGAGCTCCCCTGGCAGAAACTGATATGTCCTGAGTTGGCAGCTCAACTGAAAATCTGTTGGTTACACTGTAGTATTAATATTCAACAATGGTAGTTGTAATTTCTGGAGACATGAAGTTAAAAACAAGACATTAGCATCTAACCTCTGCACTCCAAATGCAGTTATGCATAGTAATATTTGCTCTGTGTATTAAGCTAAGAATGAAATGAATTAGAAAGCTTAGCTGGCTTATAAGTGCAAGACTACATGGTAGAAAAGGTTATGAACACTATTCAACTCATATGTTGTTGTTTCTTTGTGGAGCAATAGAAAAATCAAGATCTTTAGAATAGTTTTTCTTTTAATGAAACAAGAGTTTTTGCAGGCATTAACAGCTTATCTATATTTTCGTATTGTGTATCTAGGTGTATATGCATTGCAGTAAGTGTATTGTCGAAGGCTTTCACGGCCGGCATACGATGGCTGGTGTGGGTCTTCCGGGCTGTGTGGCTGTGTTCTTGAAGTTCTGTTTCCTAACGTTTCGCCAGCATCTGTGACTGGCATCTTCAGAGAGCAGGAGCACAGACAGGAGCAGTTCTCTCTGTGCCCAGGGTGATGTGACCCTTGTTAAACAAGCAGCCACTCAGTAACCCAACCCCCCCTCCCAACCCCCCCTTTCTCCCCCCCTCAGAACTCTATAAATACCCACAAAAGGGTCACATCACCCTGGGCACAGAGAGAACTGCTCCTGTCTGTGCTCCTGCACTCTGAAGATGCCGGTCACAGGTGCTGGCGAAACGTTAGGAAACAAAACTTCCAGAACACGGCCACACAGCCCGGAAGACCCACACCAGCCATCATTGCAATAAGGTTCACATAGTACACTAATCCATGTTTAACTAAGCTGTGGTTTACTGAATTAATCCAATGGGCTGGGGTTGCACAACATGGCTGATCATGAATTAGCCATACTGGTTGCAGTCATACAAAATGCTAACTCACAAACTAGTCAGTCATATTTTTAGCCTGCTGTGTTGCCTGATCCTACCTGGTTTGTGCATTTGTGTATAGAGTATGTGTGTGAGAGAAAATTCTGCTGTGAGCTGGGTTCTCTTGATTAGCATGAATAGCTCTCCTGTTGCAATTAGGTTAAACAAATTGATAGATGTTCAGGTATTTAATAAAAAATTATTAGTATTCCTTGATGGCTAAAAACCTCTGTCTTTGACTGTTAGAATGAGACTTCCATCACAGCTTGAGGGAGGGGCAGCAAGGCAGTTTGAAGAAGTTATCTGGACTGGAACACTGAAGAAGACGGAGATCAGAATGCTGTTAGTGAGGCTTGGCTGAAACTGAAAAAGCTTAAGGTGCAATCAATGGTTTGGTGACCTGCTCTAAAACTGCAGAATTACCAATCTGTTTTAGGGGTCTGCCTTCAAAATGTGTTTATCTGTGCAGAAACAAATATTACAAGACTTCAACATTTCCCAGTGCCTGCTTAAACGTGAAGTAAGCTATTTCAAACTGGAAGACACAATTTATTTAAAGGGTTTAAATAAAAGTTTTTAAAGCATGTTTTTCTTTTTTAAAAAAGCCAACCAAACCTTTAGCAATTTCTTAATTTTCTTGGTGTCATTTTAAATGTAATGTCTAGTCAGTAATTGAAAAGAAAACCCAAAGCATCCTCAATTTTTTGGTCTTTGTGTTACAGGAATACCGCATAACTGATGTCAATATGCTTTCCTGTAGCCTGCAGCCAATACATTTACTCAGCTAATTCACTCGAACTGTATTATCTACCTTCTCTTTCATGGGCTATTAAATTCAGTTTACCTGGCAGAATGCCAGAATAGATCACCAAGATATCACATCTGAGGCTGGTGTTTGCTTCTGCAATGCCCCGTGGTGTATCTATTAGTCCTGTTAATGGTCAGGACCAAGCCAACCACTTCCTAGCAATGAACTCTAGAATGTCTCCTACAGATTGATGTGAAATAGGCACCCATGCAGAAAGATTGCTGCTACATCCGGTAATGGCTGGATACCATAAATTGCAGATGGGCGAGGTCTGGAAATGCCAGAAAAAGTGGGGAATGCTTTATCCTGACTCTCAACATCTAGATCATATTCTGAGCCACCAGGCCTATTCTGACATTTTCACATATCATGGAAATTGCTGGATAGTCCTTTTCTTCATATATATCCATATATTCTCAGGATCAGTGACATGTAGAAAACCAAACAGGGGGAGGAATGTGGGAACAGGATCAGAAAGATTCCTTGGTGGATTGATCTGTAGGGATTGATCAGTTGTAGCAGATTGTCATGGATACTGTGGGAGTAGTTCTTGGGGAGATTGGATTAGCTTGTCTGTCTGGTGATACTCTTCTACTTTCTACCGTTCATTTTGCAGTAAGGCAAAATAGCTTTGAGAGAGACTGGGAAAACAGGTTTGAATTAATCAAGAACAGTTTTTTATTCCAGATTCTAAGCTCCATGCCTTAGGGGGTTGGCATTGGTTCATTGCATCATAAGTGTCATTTATAAATACAGCTCCAATTTATCTTCTTTCAAGAGGCATTTTATTTTAAGATCAGATCCTGCTTCTGGTCAGAATACCCTGACAAGAAACTCTGTGCCTCTAATGTACCTTGATTCCAGAAAGAGCCAAAGTCTTCTGCATTCTGATTTTTGGATGGTATCAGTGGAGGCATGACAGACAGAAATTCAAGTAAGGAAATTCAGGAGATGAACTTCTGGTTTGTCAGATTTTCAAAATTTCCTCCTTGCTACAAGTTCAGACTGGCTGGTCAAGAGAGTAGGAAACATTAAGGACCAGTAAAACAAACCCTGGATGACAGGGAGACGCTGCGAGGAAAAGGATGAATCTTTCTTCTTCTATTCTACTCCCATTTACTTGTCTGGAGAATCTCCACTTTTGAAGTTCCAATAATTTTTTTTATGAATGAGACTGATGAAGGTACTGTGACACTGAACACCAGCTGTTGAAAAACAGACAATTGAAAGCTCACCAGACTCAGTTCTTTCAGGAGTATCAACACTGCAAAGCAAATTCTGTAACTGAGCTCAGTCTTTTCTTTTCCTAGGGCTTGTGCTTTCCTGCCCCTGTTATCCTTTACAAGCCCTAAATCAGGCTTAGCAGAAGTAGACTCTGTATAGGAGTTTCATGATGTACTTCTCCTGTCTTATTCAGAGAGTGTTTAGGGATGCCTCCTATCTGTCATGCTAATTTATACACCTCTCTTCCAAATGTATTTGTGACTGACAGTTTAAGGCCAAAGTTAAGACTGCCTCATGTTGGTTCAAATTCAGCGATGCTGAGGCCCATGGGTCAATGGATATTCCTCTTGATCAGTAATCATACTGCACAATATCCTAAATCATGCTAGCATTGCACATCCACATTTCTCTGGATGTTCAAGTTGTAATCTAGAATGAGGTAAGATGGAACACTTGGCCTGGTGCCCCACGTTGTCTTGGCCCTGTGTTATATCATGAAACATTGAGTGATATTGAGCAACATTGTGGAACATTGTTGCTGATCTTGGGGCATATCTGTTAAGATGTTAACCTTTGCTTTGCTTTGCTTTGTTGGTTTCTGGTGTTTAAGCCATCACGGGGTGGGGTGGGGTGGGGTGGGGGGAACCCAACAAAATAAATCTGTCTTAAACCAACAGGTTTTTGTTTTGTTTTTTAAAATCATGGAATAAACATATGTCTCTAAACCACTTACATGTGAGTGACTTGGTGCATTCCACTGATGTTCTGTGACATTTCTACCTCAGTGTGGCACTAACTAGACCAGGAGTACAACATAATGTAAATGAAATGGTCTTATTTTATTTTATCTGCATTCTTTTGTGACATGTGCTAAATCATGTCCAAGAAAATGGATGATGCTTTTGTGCATAAGATAAACCAGTGAATCTGTTCTAGTTCTCTGCATTTGTGCACTATAGATCTTGTGTCTTTGTAAAGATGGATAATCACAGTATCTTTGGAGAGAGATTCATTCATTTTCTGTCTGTCTCTCTCAGATGCATTTGTCATGAATTCTGAAAAGTGGGCAATCCTCTTAGATGAGGCTGACAAAACAAAGAGGCCTCTGGTCCCCAAATAGCCATAGAAGCCACACTGCAAGACCAGACCTTGTTAAAGTAGCGATGAATCTTCCAATTTACGGCTTATGTTTCCCTTTCCTTTCTTTGATTAAATAAACATTGCATGATGAAGGGTTACCAAATATAATCAGACCAAATTATGTTACATAAATCATCTCAACACATTGATTTAAAACAATTGCCTTGTTTCACATTGCCTGGGAAGTTTTTCTCCTTCACGGAATAATTTGGCTAATTTCCATTCCTTTTCTTTGCATATGGCAGTCAGTCTTTGCCAATAGCTTGGTGAACAAGACAGCAAAACTTAATGAGCTGTGCATCATAAATCTGTAACACATCTCTTGGATGAGTTCATTTTACACAAGTATGTTCGTGCACAAGCACAGAGATGTGATATTTTAAAACTCTCTTTGTTATAATTTTAGTGTGAAAGAGGAGACTGCATAAGTTCCTTTGCTGTATTTCCTGACAGAATGTACTATGTTGATTTAAAGTTGGTATTCTAAAAGCTGCAAGAGGATTGCTAGGAGAGAACTTTTGGAATGTATCTAAGACATCTTGACAGGAATGTTCTCATTAAACCTGCATTATTTCTTCCAGTGAATGGGTTTTTCAAAACATCTGACCTCAGGGACTCAATCTTCTCACAAAGACCTCTCTTCCCCTTCAACTCTGCTGGGGAAATTCCAGGATGAGATGGGTAATTCTGGAAACAGGTTCTGGACGGTGTCTTCAGAAGGTGAAGCGCCACTCAAATAATGGGATTTTTCAGTATTGCTCCATTTGAGCTGAGCCTGGGATCTAAAAGACATCTCCAAATGGATTGGAATCAAAGGTTCCCATATGACAATAGTTGTCCCCAAAGAGGAAAGAAGAGTGGAATTTGGATTCTCTAGTATGGAGGTTGCTTCAGGACAGGCAACAAATTTATCCAAAGAGACTCAAGGTAAACTATGTTTGGTAGCATTCTTCCTTTTCCTTTTTCCTTTTAATGCTTTTTTAAAAAATTGCTGCTGTAGTATATCCAGGTCTTTGCAAATCTTTGAATAATTTCATCCTGTAGAACATTCACCTAAATACCTCCATTGCTATAAAAAGGACTTACCTACTCTAGCCATCCAGCACCGTAGCTTTCCATCAAATACATGCTGGTTCAGAACCTGAAAATGACATATAGCTGTAGGACCTAGTAGCTACTGACAGCCTTATCCTTTGTGAACTTCTCCAATCTTCTTATAAAGTTATCCAGTTTACTACATCTTGTGGTAATGAGTGGCAAAGTATGAATGCTCTGTTTACTCAATACAAAGCACCATCTATTCCATGGCAGCACTGCAGGTCTGCAATTCCTTCCTGAACTTAGATGAATCCTTTTAAAACTTTCTTACATTGACTTCTTCTTAAGCTTTTTGCCAAAAGTTTTAAATTTTTTAATATGATTTTTATGGAAGCTTTAAAAAGAAGATAAAAATTAATACAAACTAATATAAAGTAAGGAAGAAAAAAGAAAAAGAAAAAGAAAGCAAAGAGAAAGCAAAAAGTGCAAGAAAAGAAAAAAAGGTTGAAGAAAAATAGAAAAGAATGAAAAAAGATATAAAGAAGTGGCTTCCGATATTCTTTACAGCAGTTATAAGTACAGTTAGATTTTAAGCTCTATCTCTAAAGTTATATCATAATACTCTTCTTTCTATTATCTATCCTGTCAAATCATAAAAGCCATAAATCACAAGTTCGTTTTTTCTATTTTTATACAAAAAAGTCCATAAGAGGTTTCCAGTCACCAATAAATGTAGACAGTGTCTTTTCTCTAATCAAAGAAGTTAATTTATCCCTCTCAGTAAGATCTGTCAATTTCACCAACCATTCCTCCATAGTGGGTAGCGTTCAATCTTTCCATCTCTGTGCATATAATAATCTTGCTGCAGTAATCATACACTGAAATAATCTTCCATGGCTTTTTTTCTGTTTATCCATCAGTCCTAAAAGGAAAAATTCTGGCTTCAATTGAATATTAATCTTTAAAATCCTCTGTATCAAAGTATGTATTTGAATCCAATTTTTTTTAGCTCTTTTACACGTCCATCAAGCATGATAAAATGTCCCTCTATGTTGTTCACATTTCCAACATACATTTGAAGTGCCTTTGTAATTCTAGATAATTTCTCTGGTGTCATGTACCAACAATACATCATTTTATAAAAATTCTCTTTAAGATCATAACACAACGTACATTTCAACCCTTTTAACCACATCTTTTCCCATTGGTCCATCTGTATATTTTAACCAAAATTCTTTACCTACTTTATCATACATTCTTTAACCTGTTCTTCCTCTGTTTCAAATTTCAACAAAAGTTTATACATTTTAGCAATTGCATGTTCATCATCAGTGCACAATTGTACTTCAAATTCTGTCATACTTTTGCTCCATACCATAAACCTTTTTGTCCATTTTGAATCTTTCTGATAACTGTAAATTTCCCATTGCCAAAAGTTTTTAAGTCTTTAAAACCTTTTTTTCTTTATTGCTTTGTAATCCATAAAAAATAATAACTCATCTTATCCTGCCACTCAGAAAATCTCTCTTTAGCTGTAAATTAATTATATCCTAAAGTGTTTAAGAAATGAGGCTCTTGTGAACTTTGGGTCCATACAGGGTGCATTATGGCTGTGAGCTTGGTTGAAATCCCTCAATTTGCAGTTGCTCAACTCACGAGCCAACTGCAAAAAACTTCAATTCCTGCAGCCTACTCATCTGGAGTGCAAGTGGAATATCTCACAATCTCTCCTTTATCCAGAAAGACTGTACTGGCCAGAATTCACCATCTGGCCACCAATCTCCACTGCAATGTCATTCCCACTCCTTTGAGGACATCTAGTTCACCATGAATCCTCACTGGAAGCTCCTGAACTTAGATTAACCCGGATGGTAGGGGACAGAAACAGTTTTCTAAAAAATGGATCTGAATTTCAACCTTGTATCTGTTGATGTCTTAACTTCTCCACCCTCTTTTCTCATATCTGTTTCATTATGCTGAAAATGGTAAGCTTGGGTTAGTGATTGCACTGGATTTGAATATATTGTAAACAATTTTGGTTATTCATGGTATGGTAGTGGACGAGCACATGGATCTGACTTGTATTGCAGAGATTTGGGTGAAGCTAGAAATGTAACTGTCTTTCTTCTCTATTCTTATCACATCTTCAGACTCGTGTCCAGCAACATGATATTGGTGAGTGCATTGGATGAGGCTGCAGCTGCAGATGAAGCAAGTGAAGAAATGCTTGGACTGATGGAAAAAATACAAAGAAATTAACTTGCGTGATTGTGACTGGGTACCCATCTACAGGAATATATTATGGTGATAGGGGTGGCAATCTTTCTTCTCTGCTCTTATCACATCTTCAGACTCATGTCCAGCAACTCTGTTCAGGTTACCAACTCCGTCTTGGGAAAAAGATGGGAACGAAGATTATCCTGAAGACTGCTCTGACGTTTTGTGAGGAGCTTTTGCCTGGATGGGTCAAAACAAGCTCAGACTGAATTCTTGAAAGGGAGTTCCACTTTGCTGATGATTGACTTGGCTTGATTCAGGTCCCAACCTTGTCTGTGAAAGGGATTGTACTTCCCCTGCAGCAGAAGATCCATAATTTGAGGAATCCTCCTGAAGTTCTCCTGCTAGAGCAGCAGGTGGAGGCCATAGCCAGAGGGCATTTTGCCCAACTCCCCAAAAGCACTAGTTGAGGTCTTTTTGGATCAACATGGCCTGCCAATGATGACTCCTGCCCGTATCACCTCAATTATAGGCTGCTGGTATGCTGCCTACATGGGGTGGCTCCCCGAAAGATAACTAGGAAGCTTCAACTGATAGAAAATGTGGATGCAGTACATACAGGACTGCTGTGATCACTGCATTGCTTACCAGGTTGCTTCCAGGTCCATTTCAAGGTCCTGGTTACCTCTTTTAAAGCCCTGCAAGGCTAATCCCCCCAGTACTTACGAAAAGATTTTTCTCACCCAAATTCAATCAGACTTCTATGTTCACCGGAGGAATGTACTCTGAGGGTCCCCATCCTGCAAGAGACGATGGAGGGCCTTCTCAGTAACAGGGAACCATTTGGAACACCCTGCCAGCCCAGATGAGGAATGGCCCCAACTTCCTGGCCATTATGAAGGCTTTATACACTCCATTGTTCCAACTGTGAATGCTGGGTTAGCTAGATTAGGAATGCCTGGGATAGCTAAATTAGATTCTCCGTTGTTATTTTAATTGTTTTTGTTTGACTGTAAACCTCTTTGCATCCTTTGTTGAAGTGGGCAGTCTACAGAGAATTATAGAAATAATTGTGAGGACCAAAAGGCAGATTAGAAGCATTCTTATCTATCAATCAATAACAAACCAACTTCTGCTTTTAGGGAAATATTGCCGTCTCTCACTCAAATTCTTCTATGAGTTGTTTAAAGCCATTGTTGAGAAAGTTGAACAATATCGTAGCCTTTCTCAGAGTTTCTCTAAAGAAAAAAATGAAGCAGTTAAGCATCCACTGGATTCCCAAAAGTTAAATGCACGCAGCAAGGCAGTGAAGCACCATGAGGGAGCTATTCAGAAGAGAGAGCTAAATTTTATTGCTTTGGGGGCTAATGCTACTCTTTTTGCAGATGTAGCAGTTATTATTATGATAGCTACAAAAGCTTATAAAAGGTGTTCAACACATAATAACCCGGAATGACAGTGATTTCATAGGATAAAGTGGGAAACAGCACTGGGGCAAAGAACCCAGAATTTAAATTTCAGCCATTATTATTTTGAAATTGTGGACAATCTGAGTGGGAAAGGTATTGATTACACAGACAGATCAATTAGACACTTGCTTTACGAAGTCCCAAATCATATTTCCTCACCTTTCTTCTTTCAGGATTCATATAGAGTACAGTGTTACTTTTTATGCAATTTTCTCACAGAAGTAGTAAGAGGGCCTGTTTCCTAGGAAAAGACAAATCTAGAAGCATCTAAGCTTCTGACTGAAAGAGGTATTGTTCTTGTAACAAGGTGGAAAAGGGAACAGCTATGTGTTGGTTATTAGAATAATTTATATACTGAATATTGTTTTAGGATAGGGAGCATACTGATGCCTTTGAACTCTGGTGTTGGGGAAGACTCCTGAGAATACTGTGGACAGCCAAGAAAACAAACTTGATCATTGAACAAATCAACCCAGAGTTCTCACTTGAGGCACAAATGACCAGACTCAAATTATCCTACTTCAGACACATTGTGTGAAGCTCTAGCTCTCTGAAGAAGGCGCTAATGCTGGGAAAGGTGGAAGGAAAGAGAAGAAGATGACAACCAGCAGCAAGGTAGATGGACTCAGTTACAGTGGCAATGAGTGCACTGTTGGGAGACTTGAAAGAATAGGTTAGGGATAGATAATCATGGAGAAATCTATGTATGTGGTTGCTAGGAGTTGAAAACGACTTGATGGCACATAACTAAACAAATATAAAGATGTACTTTTAAGTGGTAGTGCATTTTACAAGGGATTTATGACTACAGTACTGTATTTGGGCTGCAAAATTCAGGTGACCAACAGGTGGCAGGAAGGAGCTAGAGTTCTTGGTAGCATTTTGCTTCCATCCTGGGTCCCCTGGATTATTGCAGCCCTGATACAGTAGCTCTAGATTTTATTCTGAAAAGCGGCTATAAGATCTATTATACTGAATTAAATACATTTAGGGTCAGCAATTGTGACACTCTTCAACTCTGGATGTATTGCTTGTACTACTTCCCTGACTTTCAGTGTATTTTGGAAGGGAGACAAAAGAGCACTGTTCTGTTATTTTGAGTTTCATAAGGCAGCGAATGCAAATATTTTCTGAATATATTATATAGGTTTGCCTTAAGCAGTTTTGAAAGCTGAAGGGTCATTTTTGGAGAAATAATCATTAAAGCATCAAAAGTGATTCTTGCTTATAATTTATTTATCTAAGTTGCTTAGTTGGTTTCAGATATCCTCAGAAATACTGTAAACTGGGTTGGTTGCAGTAGAATTAACTAGGATACTCCTGTGGTAGGATTCTGTGGATTTGTTTTACTGTAGTCAATTGTCATCGTGGCATTTCTTGATTTAACTTATGCCTTTCAGGCATTGCTGGGTGTTCCACACCTCATACTATTTAATCTTACTCTGTCATGAATCTGTCAGGATTTTCTCATGGGAAGAAATTCATCCCGTTATCTGTACAACAATATTATGTCTAGCTTATGTAGCTCATGTCAACACAACAACTTGTGACTGTGTGTTGTGCACGTCTACTGCTAATTACTGCCACCTATTGGCGTGTGTATGCTAGTTACCCAGTGGGGGGGTATGGAGTAACAATATAACTGGAGCATTTGTATGCCCAGCCTGACAGTTGTAGTTACAGTTGCAGTTGTGTTAGCTACCATGTAGGTATGTAGATTTATGGATTATGTAGTTGTAACAGATAGCCAAGTAGTGTACCTCTTCTCTAGAGTTTTTGGCTAGAGACTTTATGTTTGTGGATAAGTCTTGGATGCTGAATTTATGAGAAGAAGTGTTTTTTCCTATATTTTGTATACAACTTGTATTTTATGAAGTTTTGCATTTTTATCAATAAACAACCAGATAGTATATATTTTCTGGCTGAGTTTCTTTGGAGAACAAGATATGGACATTGCAGCTTGCAAACCTATCATGCTGGTGTGTATTTTTTCCCTGGGCAAAGGGTTTCTGGGAGCACTGCTGTACTCTGCACAACAGAATCTACTTCTGATTATTACTTTGGTCAAGCCCAAATAGATTTTTTTCTTTTCCTTATCTTTATCTTGACAAGTTCTTCCAATATTAGCCATGTGTTACTCTAGGAAGTCTGCCTCTCTGACATGAATCCTTGTGGAATAAGATTTAGAACAGCAAGAAGAAATATGCTGAGTATTGGTGTTAAGAGTACATTCTCAATGATACCTAAAGGCTAGTTCACACAGGTTACAATTATGGACTTGTTCAATATAAGGCAAATTGTGATGGAATGGAATTATGAATGTCGAGCTCAGGGAGACAAACATTTTCTTAGCTCTCCAGAACCGTGTGGGAGGATCAAGAGGATGAGACTGGCACCTCCCTGAGGAATTCACACTGTTGTGGCTGGAGGACTTTGGGAACTGGGGTTTTAGTCTAGGAAGATTGATGTCAGGCCTAGCCCAAGGAACTCGAAGAGACAATGCTAATTCAGTTCAGCTATATTTATTAGCTACAACCTCTAGCAAGAATCTTCCCAGAATAAAGCCCCAGTTCCCAAAGTCCTCCAGCCACAACAGTGTGAATTCCTCAGGGAGGTGCCAGTCTCATCCTCTTGATCCTCCCACACGGTTCTGGCGAGCTAAGAAAATGTTTGTCTCCCTGAGCTTGACCTTCATAATTCCATTCCATCACACAAATGTTCATCTAATTCATTATTTCTTTTTAAAATGCAGAGATTTGTGCAGAAACAGGACTTGTAACTTCTACTTTTCTTTCCAATGAACATATGCTTCTGCACTAGTGAAGCACGCAGCTGAGACATCTAACCAATTATCTCTCTTGACTGTTATGCTGTCAAAAGGTTCTTCCCCTCAAACCTTCTGCATAAGATCTTTGCACTTGGGACTGAAACCTGGCACCTTTGGAAGAAAAACCACAATCGAGATCCTCCTTAGAGCATGGGGAAGATATATTACTACTACTGACCCATCTCTCTCACACAGTTAGACATATGTACCCTACCAACCCCCTCTCAAAAATGAATCTCTATATTTTTATGCAGGTTCAATAACACAAAGGAAACTCTGTCTCAGCCATGACCTACAGTTTGTTGATCGGCCTGTAGAAATAAGTAAGAAGGTTACATTTGCATAAGGCAGAAGCCATGGCAATTAGCTCATTTCTGTCTGCCCACATGTTTTATTTACTGCATTTCTACTATGCCTTTTCTCTGAGAACCCCGATGGTGTACCAAAGGGGTCTCCCCTAATATCATCCTCTCAAAAAAATACCCCGTAGCAGAGTGTGAAAGAGTTTAAGTCAGGGTCACACATTGGATCTCCCAGGTCCGAGTCCAACTGTCCTGGCTCTCCAATGTATGCAGACCTTGGAGGCAATCAAGCTTCTTAATTGCCCCACAATATTCCAGTGTGATTTGCCACCCAAATGTTCCTCTGGTATGGCCAATTGTGTTCACTGAAGTGCTGCAGTATGGAATTGATCCTACAAGAGAGGTCTGTGAACAACACTGGGGAAAAGAATGTTGGTTTCATATTCAGACATGCTTCTTGGACATGCCTTACTTGACTAAGCACTGCTTCTAGTAATTGCCAGAAAGCTCCGTGTGTGAATTTGAGACATAATTCTAATTCAAGATAGGATTAGAACAATCTAAAGTAGGTTTAGTTGCTATGGTGCAGAAGGCAAAGTTCTGGTTGTTAACAAAAACATCATGTACATTCCATATGCTTTGTAGTGGGCTTACAAGAGATCTTTCAGAGTAAATCCATATGATTGATTAAACCAATTATCTTACCATCTCATGCAAAACCTCAACCTGATCTTTGGCCATCTAGTGGTAGAAAATAGATTGCCTTTTGGCTGGTATTCAGAAATCCATGACAGACAATAAGGAAGAAAACAAGAATGTAGCCCACTGGGCATATTGGATGTTGTGGGACAGATTACAGAGATGGCATTTAGAGAATGTACATTGTACAGGGAGGGCCTTCCCACTTAAATATGTCTAATAGTTGCAGTGCAGAGCTTAAACCAAGAGTTCCATCCTTAAAATAAAATGGGTCTACATGTACAGTTTCCATGGGTGTAAAATAACCACGTATCATGCTAGTTGCAAGCAACACATGGACAAATAATTGTGCCTTGTTGGATTAAAGGTGGCCGTGGAATTCTGCAGGAGATGCTTATGCCTTAAAAAAGTAATACTACGCAGTAGTGCATAGACACACCCTTCTTCAGTAAAAGGAACTGTAGCCCATGAAAATGGGTGCTTTGCTCCATTTGTTAGCCTTTATTGCTGCAGGAGACTTTAACGTAAATGCTAAAAAAGGAACATTTTTAAAGTTCCATTTTCTACTGGAGCTTGCAACCATCAGTGCTATTATTTTATGTCACTGTGCAAAATAAGGATGCTGTATGTAGAATTTTCTACCAGAATCTCCATCCAATTCCAGCACTGTGTTTGTCTTGCATCTTTCCTTATATTATTAACAGAAGTAGTTGAGTTTTCTCAACACTGCATATCATATTCCAATTTCCTTTCCTTAATGGTATTTACAGTTCCCCACTTTTTACAAATTGTTTGGAAGTCCATCTCATTTTGTACATGTTCTATCCAAGTATTTTAAATAATTGTTTGTGAATCCAAACTTCAAAGGCTTCTGTTCTCCTGATTGTCATTAGGTCATTACCCGTTCTTTTACTCCATACAAAAAAGGGCACAGTAGGATTTGTTCATTTAACCTGAATACAGAAGCAGTCCATTTGTTGTTTAAAGCACTTTTTATCTTGTCTCTCAATCTATAAAAATGGCTAAGGTAGTATAGAAAAACAACTAAGTAAATAAAAACAGTTAAGAATGTGAGCGCTAAAAGAGCAAAGAGGATTAACATAATAAACCCAGCATATGGAAGTTTATACAAAAATGTTCTAGATTTCAAAGATGGTATTCACTCAACACCCCAAAGTAATTAAAAACACTTCCACAGAATGATTCATACTTTGCGAGTGTCATTTTTTCCTGGATCTGAGGTATGATCAGAAGATAATTTTGGTGGCAGAACATGTAGTACCAGGATGGGCAAACTGCAACCACTGGAGCTTACTCTGGCCGCTATTGCTGAAAATTGATGACATTTTTTTTCTTCATTTGGAGACAAAAAACAGATAAAAACTGTAGCGTAAATCCTATATAGAGGACTTACTGTTTGAAAAATAATAGCCCTCAATTTCCCCCTCCCTCCAAATCAAGAGGAAAAGCCAGCCCAACAATCTTCAACATTGCCCCACTCTCTGTGGCTCCTGATTTTACCCCCAAATATTAAGATCTTCCCAGCAACAAAAAGGTTGCCCAACATTGTAGAAGTGGGCAGTATCTTTAGATAGTACCTGAACCAATGTAATAACTAATTCACTCAAAAGTCCCAAGGGAACTCATCTTGTTCTGCCAAGTCAGTGTTCTTCCCATGTCAACTGCGTTGACTTTTCTAGCACTGGATTTGTAATAAATGAATTAGGACCCACATTAATATATAAAACACATATTTTTTTAAAGTTTCATTTTTGCGTAATGATAGTTTTAGACCTATCCATTATTCTGGCAGATTTCTATCTTCCTCCCCCACCCCCCCAAATGTATCTTGGTTTTACTATAATCAGCTTGGTGTTTCTGCTTTCTGTTCAGACTTAGCTGTTTCATTGCTCTAATCATTTCTGTCACCTTTCCTTTCATGCTCTTTTTCTGGCTAAGAAGAAAAGAAGGGAGTCTGGTATGCCAAGGAGATGGCTTAGCCCCTGACACAATCACATATTTAAACCTGTGGGTGCAATTTCTATCATATTCCACAATGTGTGTGTGTTTTTATTTGCCTGCTAAGAAACAGTTAGTATGAGTTTTACCATTGAAAGGTCTAAGTATTTTCCCGGATGGCTTCAACTCACTGAAAAGACAGCAAAGCCTTTGAGATCTAGAAAAATATTCTGCCCCACTTACCCCCTCAAGATAGTTTCCCCTCCAAGATGACAATAAAGATGTATCAGGTTTCGTTTCTCTTATTTTGTGGCTTTTTATTTAGTATTTTATCTTATTTTGATAGTGATCAACTGCTCTGATGGATGAGCACTGTGTGTGTGTGTGTGTGTGTATATACACACATACATACATATACACACACACACTCTCTCTCTCTCTCTCTCTCTCTCTTTTATTGGCTTCAGTTTTAATTTCTTTTTAGCCACCACTTTATTACAGTCAGCTAGCAGAATTATATTCCACCTGTGCCAATTTAAATGCCCTGAATTCTGGACAGGAAAGCTCTTGGAAATCTTCTAAACAACTGAAAATTGAGGAGCAGCTTCTGATGGACTGTATCTCAGCAATTGTGAACAAATTATTTACTTTAAGCAAGCAATCTGAGCTCCTAAACTCAACAGAAGTTGAAGATGAAATAAGAACAACTGCTCTGCTTCTTCCCTGAATCTGGGCTCTGTTCCAAATAAAGTTAAATAGATTAGGAAGAGATTACTTGCACAAGAATCCAGTATTAGAACACTCTCAGGCAAATCAATGCTTTCTCACAGCAGATGTGTTGTCCCTCATTTTTTTCAAAAACTAACAGCCATTAATGAGAAACTTGGTATTCTATATCAGCTTTTAAACTGCTTTCCTGATTATCAGATTGCTGAAGGGCCCCATCCCTTAGCAGGGGAGTGTTCTAATTTGCCGACTCCTGAAGAAGTTCAGCCAATGTCCAGAAGCCCTCCACAATGACCTATTTGACACTTCGCCTACTTGTATTTTTCAAACATCTCAAATACAGTTTTCTATCAGAAACAACATCAAAAATAAGCATAGATGGTTTTCTCATAAAGCAACTGCTCTTTCTCTGAGTCTGCTGCTTCATGCTCCAATGCCCCAAATTAATATGGAAGTGGTAAATAGATCTTTTGGTGGCTATACAATCTTAATTGAATTTAAAACTCCAATGATCTCACGTGTTATTTAAAATGAGGACATTTCTGACACTTTGTTTGTGGTCTGGATATCAAGATTACCATTACTGCCTAACAAAAAGCACGGGTATAATATTTAATTAATTAGCCAAGAAGTGAAACCAACTTCAGAGGATCCCAAATTGTTAGATAAAACAGCACTAAAAAATGAGACTCATCTAGTGAGCCTTTAACTCTGTTATCCCCCAGTGTTGTCCTGGAAGAAATTTTTTGTAAAAAAATCTTTTTCACTCAGTTGCCAAAGAAGGATCAAACTTTCATCCTACAATGATAAGAGGACTAAAACAAGCCTTGTCAGGACTTACACTGAGATAATCTCCTTTTAAATCTATTTCAACATCCACTTCCAAAGTTTGTGATTTTGAGGAGCCAAATCAACAAGTCAATCCTGTAAACCTCAGACAACTCTATCTGATCCTCCTTCTGTTCATCATACCTTAACTACCATCAAGCTGAATCATGTGAGAAACCTAGTTAAAAGCTGTTTTTACAGAAGTGTTAGAAGGAAATGTTAGATTCTCATATTGCAGATCCCCTATTGAACCAAGCAGCAGCCCAATCCATGGAGGACAGATTTGTCCACTGGGGACCCCATCCTAACATATCTGCTTTGGCTACTAGATTACAGGAGGTTAACTTGAATCTGCGTGCCTTAGCCTCTTCTGCTCCTACAAGAGCAAACCACCCCAAGACAATCCTAGAGGCAATTCTTGCTGAATGACATTTGGATACCTCACCCAACCTATGGCTGATTTCTTGGAATGTAGCAGATTGATGTTCTAAACAGAGATCCTACTTTTAATTGCCTATTAAGGCAATTTGACATGTTTCCTTTGCAAGTAATCTTGAAATAAGAACCTGTGGAACTAGAGGCTTAGATATCTTTTTCACTTCAAGCAACCCCTGGCTCAAAAGGTGGCCATTTTCAAGGGGGGATTAGTATTCTAATCTCCGCTAAATCATATACAATTGCCTCTGTGCCTATTCATAATTCTCTGGCTAATGCTATGGAACTACAAACTGAGGGACAAAACTTTCGGCTAGTTAATGTTTATTTCCATCCTCACAGGTTGCTATCCCAAATTAATGATTTTGGCGATTTGCTTAAGGACTATATATTGGAATCAATTTCCCAATCCCCAAATTTAGAGCTGATTTTAGCAGGAGATTTCTAAAGCAGGCTGGGTCCTGATGATGAATCCTATTTGTTGTTGTTACTTTGTAAATTTTAATCTTGACAGGTACCTCAGTTTAGATTTCACCATTTTATAAATGAAGGTATTAATAATAGAGGGTAGAATGTAGCCAATTGGCCATTAAATGTAATCTGTTTTTTAAAGTGGTTGTGTGATGGAATGGAATTATGAAGGCCAAGCTCAGGCAGATAAACATTTTCTTAGCTCGCAGAACTGCATGGGAGGAACTATAGGATGAGACTGGCACCTCCCTGAGGAATTCACACTGTTGTGGCTGGAGGACTTTGGGAACTGGGGTTTTAGTCTGGGAAGATTCTTGCTAGAGGTTGTAGCTAATAAACATAGTTGGATTGAATTGACTGATGTCGGGCCTAGCCCAAGGAACTCCAAGAGACAATGCCAATGCGAGCTAAGAAAATGTTTATCTGCCTGAGTTTGACCTTCATAATTCCATTCCATCACAGTTGTGCCGTATTGATGTTGAGGGAAAATTCACTTTCTGGGGAGACCTAGGTACCAGTGTGATTGATTACATGATAATATTCTAGAAATTGTCCACCTGTGGTATTGATTTTGAGGTAATTCTCTATGGGTATATGGGGTGTGCAGGAAGGGGTAGCATCTTTGGTAGATGGGCCTTCCATGCCCTTTCTAGGGCTGCTTGTTCACCTTTGGTCCCCACCTGCACTCAGCTCTCACCTGTGGCTCCAAGTAGCTGTAACACATGCAGTGGACACACCCTGGTGAACCATCTCCACAGACAGGCCAGGTGAGGGTAGCCAATGGGTCTTCGACTCTCAGTGAGATAGGAGATTTGTCTATTCCACCATGTGAAGTCTGGCCCTGGCAGATTGAGCGGAGGTGTTCTGTTTCAAGGTAGCAGACAGATAACTGCAGACATAGTTGCCAAGGAACAGAAGCAGATAACAGCAGACAGGTTGTAAATCAAAGATTTAGCAAAGCCTGTTTGCCTAAAAAGTACCACTTGCAGTCCAAGTAGCAAAAGATTAGTCTAGTTACATTGCCAAAAGTCACAAAGCCAGATCGAGTAACCAGCCAGTCCAGAAGTCAGGAATCCAAGAACAGGATACACTGGAACACAAGCTAGGTTTCCAAACAGTTGTTTCCAACAGAAACTGAAGGTAAAACAAGCTACATAAATCTCTCTGCTGGCTTGCAAATCAGCTGGTTGCAATTATTCAGGCCTCACCCTTTGCCTCATGAGGAGTCTCATTGATTGACACTGCTCTGCTCGCCTCTGTGTGCATCTGGATCTGGGGCTTGGGGGACATGCCTCATCATCTGACTGCTCCAGCTGATCAGGAAATGCCTGTGGCTGATCATCCTCAGATGCATCATAGCTTAATGATTCCTGAGGCTGACATTCCACAGGCTCAGCTGGAGCAACATCTTCAGTGTCAGAGTCAGACACTGAATTGTGGCTCATGACAGAAGGAGACTGATCAATGGTCCAACAGTCAAGAAGGAAGGCCCAGCAGACATTGTGGAATGCTAAGAGCACAATAAGACACTTAGACATCCTGGTCATCCACTGCAGCAGGTGAGGTCTCCAGCCGTAATGGTTCTCCATGCCACTGGATTAAGGTCTCTTATGCCAAGAGAGTGGGACTGCTCCTGTGCAATGGCTGTTCCACTTAAAACTCCATCATGCAAGGTTTCTGTTGTGCAATTCAACTTCATCTACAACTCATCTACAAATCATCTTAGTCCAAACCTGATTCATTGAGCCCTGCAGTGATGGGGGAGTGGCGAAGCAACAGGTGGAGATGACCACTGGCAGTTGTGGTCACAAACCAGCATGTGGGCGGCCCTTGGACCAGTGGTTGTTCATCTCAGTACTGGGAGCAGCAGAGATGTTTGGCAGCTTATGGTCCATCTGATGGTAGAGCATGATCAAAGACCAGGAAGGACTGAAAAAACAGTGGAATGAACACTTTTCCAACCTACTCAATAGGCCAGCCATGGTTGATCATGATGTCTTACAGCAGATTTCTCAGCTGTCAGTCTTGGATGCCCAGACCCGCCTCCCACTACTGATGAGATCAAGAAAGCAATCTCACAAATGAATTCAAATAAAGCAGGATGGCATTCCTGATGAGATACAGAGCACTAGACCCAAACACCTTACAGGCATTCCAAGACAGCTTGGAAGACATTTGGTCCACAGAGGAGATGCCTGACGACCTCTGCGATACCCTCATTGTGGGTCTCTACAAAAATAAGGGAAGCAAATCAGACTGTGGAAACTACAGGGGTATCTCACTGCTGTCCATTGCAGGCAAGACCTTTGCCTGCATTCTCCTGAATAGACTTGTCACTGTCTCAGAAAGGAACCTCCCAGAGGCACAGTGTGGCTTTCAGCTGGAACAGAATATAGCAGATATGATATTTGCCATGAGGCAAGTCCAGGAGAAGTGCATCGAGCAGAACAAGCCTCTTTACTCTGTCCTCATTGACCTGACAAAGGCATTTGGCACTGTAAACAGGGAGGCTCTCTGGATCATCCTGAGACGTTATGGATGCCCGAGGAAATTTGTGAAGCTGATTCAGCTACTCCATGACAGAATGACAGGACAGGTTCTTTACAATGGTGATACATCAACTGCATTTGCCATTTCCAATGAGGTAAAACAGGGTTGTGTGCTAGCCCCAGTCCTGTTCAATCTGTTCTTCGCTTGCATGTTGTCACATGCTGTCCAGGGTCTGAAGGAGGGAGTGTACATTAGGCACCAGTTGGATGGCTCTCTCTTTGACCTTCACTGCTTGAACACACAGATGAAGTGCCTCCATATAGTCACCCAAGAAACCCTCTTTGTTGATGACTGTGCGCTCTTGGTGCACAAAGACAGTTATCTACAGTTGATGCTGAACAAATTCTCAGATGCTCCTATGCTCTTCAGCCTGACTATCAACCTGAACCAGACTGAAGTACTTTACCAGCCTGTGACAAATACCAACCATGTAGAATCAAAAATCACAGTTCATGACACCCAGCTGACAGATGTAAATAGCTTCAAATACTTGGGAAGCATCATCTTAAGCAATGGGTCTTTGGACAAAAAAATTGACTCCAGGATCAGCAAGGCCAGCCAGGCACTGGGGTGGCTGTGTACTAGAGTGCTCAATCAACACAACATCCGTATCTCCACAAAGCTGAAAGTCTACAGAGCTATGGTTATCCCTTCTCTCCTATATGGATGTTAGTCCTGGACTCTGTACCGAAGGCACAACAAAAAATTGGAGAAATTTCACATGTGTGTTCTCTGCTCCATCCTCAGCATTCATTGGATTGCACAGAGTCCACCAGCATTAAGTCCCTGATTATCAGAGCCCAGATGCAGTGGGTGGGACATGTCATCAGGATGGAAGACCACTGTATGTATTGCCAGTTGCTCTATAGTGTACTGGAGTCTGGGAAGAGATCATGAGGTTGACCATGCAAGCGCTACAAAGAGGCTGTGAAAGAAACCCTATGCCACTGTGTCATCCAGCGAAGGGAACTAGAAGCTGCAGCTGCTGACAGAACCCACTGGCAAGCCCTGTGCTATGAAGCCTCCATCAGCTTTGAAGACAGGCACCACCAAAAACTGATAGAAAACCATGAGTGGTGTTACAGAATAACATGCACAGTTAATACAACCATGGACTTGCAGTGCCCCATGGTGCTGGACTCTGCTTCCAGACTGGGACTGCAGAGCCACCTCCATGTCCACAGGTGAACTGCACAGCAGTGTGTCTTCTTTGAACCCGAAGGACTACCATATAATTCTCTATGCTGCCAGTAAACATTTTCTACTTATTGGAATTTTTGCTGCTAATGTCCTAATGTGCAGGCAGGACCAGAAGGGCTTGGAAGAGACTGAGTCTGAATTCCCAGATTAAGAGCTTATCCATACAGCCCAGTTGTCCATTGCCAGAACTTGCAAGCAACTGTTTCTGGAAGGCAGAAATGGATGACATTGCCCTCTGTTAATCCTCCATTTATCTTCAAAGTGATGACAGAATGCATTCCTCTACTTCATTTCTGTATTATACTTTTCCATGTTATGTTATGTCAAGTTCTCTTGTTCATTTAGACTAGGATGCTTCAGTTTGTTGCAAGTTAACTTCAGCAGTTCACTGGCTGCTTTGCAGAGAAAGGACTACCCTTTCAACTGAGCTTATCATCCACTTGAATTGTTTCTTTATCGCTCCTTACCAGCACTGCTTCTTAGCAAAGGGAAGGTTGCCAATTCAAAAGTGGACAGTAATGTTGTTTTTGTTTACTTATTATTAGATGCCCACCTTTATCAGGTCAACTGCAGTTGATCTATAACAATTTCAATCTTTTTTAAAAAAAAGAATGTATCGAACCTGGCCAACAACTGACCGCTTAATTTATTAAGCATTAGAAATAATCTGTTTTGCAGATACCTTTATGATAAATTGCTTGATTGGATGATTCAAGAGAAGGTGTTAGCTAACCAGATGGTCAATCAACTTTGGACCAGTGCATCACCTTATATCACCTGGCAGAAAAATATTCCATCTACCTACAAGAAACTCTCTATGCTGCCTTCATTAATCTGGCAGTGGCTTTTGATTTGATCCCTAGAGAGATGCTATGGAGGAAACTTGCAGCCCTAGCTACATATTACCATTTATTCCAACTAATTATGATATTGTATGAGAATACCTACATGTAGGCGAAATGGTTTGCTCATGGAGGCTTTTCTGCAGC
The DNA here is from genome assembly GCF_059951505.1 of Python bivittatus. Taxonomy (NCBI): domain Eukaryota; kingdom Metazoa; phylum Chordata; class Lepidosauria; order Squamata; family Pythonidae; genus Python; species Python bivittatus. Next base: position 49,273,390 of record NW_028277030.1, on the reverse strand, counting down.
AATCCCCGCTCTGGAGGGAGTTAAACAGGGATGTGTTAATTTATTTAATGTTTATGTTAATTCCATAATACAAGCTCTCTCAAAATGTGAGTTCTGTTCCTGTCACTCAATCATAGACCTCTTTGCATCCTCCTCTATGCTGACAATGCAGTCATTCTTCTCCTGACTCAGAGTGGTCTGTGGCAGAACCTTCAGATACCAGCAATAATCTGCAAGAATGAAAAATTAGAAATTAGTTGTTCTAAAACAAAGGTGGTCTTATTCAGTAAGAGACATATTCACTGCCACCATAATTGGAAAATCAGTGGCAACCAAACTGAGCAGATCAAGGTTTTAAATATTTAGGAATCTATTTTCAATCTTCTACCACTTGGAAATAACAAATTTGAGAAATTACATGTCCCAAAGGCTCCTATGCTATAATTACATTCACTAGTTGCAACAGTAATAATTTTGTCCTTGCAGCAATTAAATTATTTAGGCCCAAGGTGCTAAGCCTTCTGTTGTACAGCCCACAACGGTGTGCCTATAAAGATATAATGGCCTTAGAAGAAATCCAGTCAAAATGTGTAACAATTATCCTTCACATTCCTTGGGCTGTACCAAATGTACATCTTTATGTGGTACTGGGTTGTGCTTCTACCACATGAGAATTTGTTGCCCACATGAGAATTTGAGGCCCACATGAGAATTTGTTGCTTGGAATACTGGCTGGGACAAATTTCCTGGGCCAGTCTGTTCTCACTGGCAAGTTTATCTCTTCTTCGAAAATAAAGAATAGCTTATGATCTCTCCAATTGCAATCTCTCAGTCACTGAGAAAGCTAGGTCAAACAGGGATCTTGACTTGGACCTTCAGAATGAGAGGTCCAAAGCTTCAAACTATTGTTATGGAGGCCTCCCAGTACACCTTTCACCATTTTCATATATTTTTCTAATATACCCTCCATCTACTATAAAAAGCATTTATAGTAATGAAGATTAACGCCTTACATTCGAAAGCATTAGAGGTTCAATATCCATATTGAAAAGGCTTCTGCTCAGACAAAGCCCTGAGACAGTTTCACACATCTTGCTGTGCTGACTCTTGTACCAACTTGATGTTCCAAGTTAATATTCCTTTATTAAATGTATAGGCTGGCCTGAAATACAGGCTGTGTACTTTCTGCTAGTGGATTACTCCATCAAAATGTCTACAAAAATTGCTAAATTCTGCTCAACTGTAATTGGTATCAAAGGTCCTGGGTATGAATCATCTTAGGCTTGGATGATTTGATGATCTCTATGTCAGGCCTAGAAAGGCAATAATTCTTAATATATGCCACCGTCTTTATGTTCCTCTGATACCATAATGGGGATATTGGCACTAAGAGAACATGTTTAGTTCAGCTTTATTTCTTCTCCCTAGCAACCTTCTACTATGTTTCCATTGATAAAAAAGCTGAAGGATCTCAGCCTCTCTCTGTCCAATTTTTGCAGTTCAGACATGGCAGTCCTATTGTTATCATGTGACCTAACAAATTTGGGCAGGAGCTCTATCGTGGATGCTTGGCCCATTCATCTTCTGAGAACTTTGACTGCTGTTTTAGGGAGTCACAAAACTTGGGAGTTCTTAGCTCAAGCTCATGACAGCATTCCCTTCCCCCTAAATGTTGCAGTCTGAGGAACAGCAGCAGATGGCATCTCCTCTCAAAGTCAAGCTACATCACATTGAAGGACAATCAGGTTTTGACACATGAGGCAGGAAAGCCCAGAGATGCCTTTTTCTTCCTCCTTAGTAGAAATACAATAAATTAAATACCTAACAACATATTGTTCTTTAAGGACCCTACAAATTAACTGCCTGTGATAGTTGCCCCATGCTGTTTTATGATAGACTCCCCTTGCCTATTTATTAGTTTAAAAAACCTTCATTGTTTACAGGTTATTGTCTGAGGATAGGCAGATACAACAACATAAAAAACACTACTAGATTATGCCCTTACTGAGTTGCGGTATATTGCTTTAATTCCATATATTTAAATAAACATAATTTAAGAGTATTTATATATTTTTACTTCATTTTTGCAGAGCCCACATTTTGTATCTCAAAGATTCTGGAATTACAGTTATTATGACTCTACCTGTATAGAGCTTCAAAAGATAGTAAGATTATCATCTAAACAATTAAACAAGGACAGAAGAAAATGCTCTGCCATTTTCTGTGTAAGCTGGAAAGCCCCAGATCTTGGTATTGTTTGAGGTTAACACACACATCTCATGGTACTGCTTGGTATCCATTCCTTGTTCTAAGAGTGTAATCTCTTCTTGCTATCCCTGATGGAACATGAAATGTTGATTCTTAAACCTGCCCAGAGGGGAAAATATTAAAAATTCTAGACCCTGACACAGGAAGAGGGAATAAAGATTATGCATTTATGAGGAAATAAAGAAAGGGGGGGACCTGATGGCAGGCATGTTCCCCTCCCCCCTTTCTGGCTGCTCTTTGAAGTTGTGGGCAGGAAGAGAGCAGCCGTGAGCACACGTTCACATCAATCCCCAAGGAAGCAGTTTATCTACTAAAGGGCAGGTAAGGAGGTGAGAGAGCATGACCCTTCACTTTAACAATTCATTCTCACCATCATCTATGAATTCATGAATTTTCTACATAAATGCCGATTGCAGGGTCCAGAGGTCAGATGGCTTCCCCCCTTTTATATTTGCCTCCCTCCAATCTGGTAAATTCTTTAATAGAATAAAAAAATCCTCATTAAAAAAATATTGCTTTACAGTAAGCAATTAAAGTTGGGGTCCTCCCCTCCCGTAAAAAGCTGCAGATGAGTCCCTGCTGGAATCAGCCATCCTAACAGATACTCAGATTATTTTTCTGCCTATTAATACAACTTGAGATGCATTGACATTTTATGAGGATGAGGCAGGCAGAGGGAAGAAGCTAAAGCAGGCCATGCTGTGAGAGAGGAAAACCTTTGGACAAAATAAGGTTAGTAGAAATGAGATATTCCACAAGTAACTCATAGCCCTATCTCATTTTTGGGTTCTCTAAACCCCCCACTATTCATCTACCAAAATGTAGGGGTGAAATACACCTTAACACTTTAGAGCAGTGTTTCTTAAAGCATGGTCCAAGGACCCCTGAGGGTCCCCCAAGACCCTCTCGGGGACCCATACAATCAAAATTATTTGCCAGATATTGAAGATATTTGCAAAAATGTAAAACAATGTCACTCTTCTCATTATTATTTTTTTATTTGTAAAAAAATAGGGTTCTTCATGAAAAAAAATCATTTATATTAATATATAATGGGTTTAATATTGTTATTTTTACATGATTCAATAAATAAATATTCTACAAATGTGTCAATTTTAATTGTTAATATGGTAAGTATTGATAAATATAACCTATAGAAGCAAAAGTTTTTTGGGGGGTCCCCTGTAATTTTTAAAAGTGGGAAGGAATCCTGAGAGCAAAAAGTTTACAAAATAAGTGAGTGAGCAATCCAATTTTGGATTACAGTGTTAGAATGGCAACTATCAGAAAAGTGGCAAAAACAGGAGAAGGGAGGACAGGATTGTTTGAGCAACCTGCAGAAAGAGGAATTATACCAGAGTTGCTTCAGAAAATGTTTGCGGAATTAAGCAAAAAGGTGTCTGAATCACTTAATACCAAATTGACAGCTTTTGAAGAGAGAATGGATGAAAGACTTGTAAAGATGAAAGAGGAGAAGAAAGAATAAGTCAAGAAGATGGAAAACTCTGTAAACAAGTGACTGGAGATGTAAAACAAATTAATGACAAAGTGGAATTTCTGGAGAGTAAGACAGAAGTTGTAGATAAAAAGTTGGAAAGAGAACTAGATAATCTGGCTCTATTGGAATTGAGAGAGAAGGAATTTTGTTTGAGATTTAGAGCAATCCTGGAGGATTCTGGTGAGGATATTAGAGAAAAGTTTATTAAAGCTTTAGCAATTGTTTTGGATTAGGATGAGGAGGATACAGAGGCAGAAATTCATAAAGTATATAGAATAAATACAAGATTTATGAGAATAAGAAGTGTTCCAAGAGATGTTTTGTTGCATTTTGTCAGAAAAAAAGAGATAAAGTTTTCCAGCAGCATTTTAATACAAGATTGAAGATTGATAACACAGATGTAATTGTGCTTAAAGAAATCCCAGTTAGAATACTGTGTAAGAGAAAAGGCTACTTCTTTCTGACTGACAGGCTTAAACAGAAAAAGATTCCATTTTGATGGGACAAATTGGAAGGAGTGTTTTTTACTTTTAAACAGCAGAGGTTTCAACTGAATTCTGTTCAGAAGGCAAGAGAATTTCTAGGAAAATTTAAAAAAGAGTTGGAGGAAATACAAATGGAGGTGACAGATGATAGTATTCAAAAACATTGACAGGTGCAATGAGAAGGTGAAAGGGATGTTACTGAATTAGATGCTACAGGTATTGATTTTTCTAAATGTTTGGCTTGATTATGGATTATAAGTGCTTAACGTGGAATATAAATGGAGCAAATGCTCCTCAAAAGAGAAAAAATATTTCATTATTTGAAAAAATTAAAATAAGACATAATTTGCCTATAAGAAACACATATCAGAAAAAAGGACATAAAATATTTGACTTATAAAAATTTGGGTGAAGAATTTATTTCAGCAGGCATTAAAAAAACAAATTGAGTTGTCTTGTATATAAATCCCCAACTACAACCAGAGCATATATTTACTGATGAGCATGGTAGATATGTTGGGGTAGAAGTCTACATAGGGCTAGGACTCTGATATTGGGAATTTATGCCCCAGATGAGGACAAAGTATTGTTTTATAAAGGACTTATGGATAGACTAATGGGCTTTTCTTACGAAAATTGGTGTTTAATGGGGGATTGGAATGGAGTGATTTCCCCACAAATACACAGAAAAATATTAAAATTACCCAAGGCAAATTATGAAAAGTTTTTTTTTTTGGACTTGATAGACAGTTTATGGCTTGTTGACATATGGAGATATAAAAATGGCAATTCAAGAGAGTATATATATTTTTCTGAAAGACACATCTTTTTCAAGAATAGATACGATTTGGATTTTAAAGAATTTGATTACCAAAGTTCATAAAGTAGAGACATTACCAAAGACTTTCAGTTCATAATCCAGTAAGTTTGGTTTATAAAAGGAAACTTAGTTCATTCAGATGGAGGTTAAATGAAATGCTGTTACAGAAAGAAGCAATAGTGGAGGATTGTAAATAGAAATTAAAAGACTTCTTTGAAAATAATTTAGATAAAGAGACTGATGTAAGAATGGTTTGGGGTGCAAGTAAAGCTTTCATTAGAGGTTATTTCACACAATATAACAGTGAGCTCAAAAAGAAGAGACAAGAAAAAACACAAGCTATTTTGGATAAGATAACAAGAAAAGAAGAAGAATTAAAGAAATTTCCAGAGAAGATCAGTATTGCTCAATGAATGAAGCTTCTACAGTGATAATTATCTATGTTAACCATAAGAGAAATGGAAATAAAAATGAACTATGCAAAGTAAAAAAACTTTAAGTTTGCATACAAGCCAGGGAAATGGTTGGCATATAAATTAAGAAAAGAAAAAGAAAAGAAAATTATATTGAAACTACAAGAGGGAGATTGGGCATTAACAGATAATGTGGCTATGCAAAAAGCATTTCAACAATATTATTCCAAATTATATAAAAGACATCTCTCTGGAGAAAATAGATGAATACTTCAAGAAACAAAATCTACCGAGGATTACAGAGGAACAGAAACAGATAATGAATGGACCTATAACAATAAGGGAAGTTTGCAAACTTATGAAAAAGATTAGAACAGGAAAGATGCCTGGACCAGATGGTTTACCAGGATCTTATTGTAAATGTTTTGAGGATGAACTTTCACAACCTTTATAAAATATGATGAACTCTATTTTACGGGGAGGAAAGATGCCAGACAGCTGTAAAGAGGCTACTATAGCATTAATACCTAAAGAGAGACAAGATTTGATTTAACAAAAAACTATTGGCCAATTACTATAAGGTTTTTTTTTTATAGATTTTTTTATCCCAGCTTGGTGGTGAACATATCTAATACACCTTCCTCCTCCTATTTTCCCCACAACAACAACCCTGTGAGGTGAGTTGGGCTGAGAGAGCGACTGGCCCAAAGTCCCTCCCTTTCATGCCTAAGGGAGGCCTAGGACTCACAGTCTCCTGGTTTTACAACAATTTTGGCTGGGAGGTTGAAAATAATTTTGCAAGAATTTATACATGAGGATCAATGTGGGTTTTTATCTAAAAAAACAATTAAAGGACAATATTAGAAATGTGTTAGACATTTTAGAATATTTGTGGCAACATAATGAAAAATAAACCACATTGATTTTCTTAGACACAGAGAAGGCCTTTGACAATTTGAATTGGGCCTTCCTGTTCAAAGTTCTGGAAGATATGAACTTTGGACAGAATTTTATTAAATGGGTAAGATCAACAGAAAGCACAAATAATTGTTAAAGGAGATCTAACAAAACCTTGTGAGATACAAAAAGGAACAAGACAGGGATGCCCATTGTCTCCTCTCTTGTTTATTTTAGTTCTTGAAATATTGTATAGAGATATAAGACAAGATGAGAAAGCTGTGGGAGTAAAGATTAAAAAAGAAACCTATAAGTTAAGGGCCTTTGCAGATGACTTGGTGTTGGTTTTGGAGGATACTTTAAAGGGAATTGAAACATTAATGGGAAATTAAAGGAATTTGGTATATTAACAGGTTTTAAGATTAACAAAAAGCATGAAAAAAGAGGATCAAACAGAATTGATGAAGAAAATGGGTTTTAAGATTGAAAAAAAAGTAAAATATCTGGGTGTCACCATGACAAATATCAATTGTATATTATTTCAAAATAATTATGTTAAGACATGGAATTAAGTTTAAAAAGACAGTTAAGATGGGAGAAATTACAATTGTCATTGTTGGGAAGAATTTCTGTGATAAAAATGAATGTTTTGTCTAGAATGATGTTTTTGTTTCAGACAATACTGGTTTTGACAACTGATGCACCATTTAAACAGGGTCAAAAAATATCTCTAAGTTGGTATGGCAAGGGAAAAAACCACCAGTTAAATATAAGATGTTACAAGATGTGAAGGAAAGAGGAGGAATGGGTTTACCTGATTTGAAATTGTATTTTGCAGCCTGCTGTTTGGTTTGGGTGAAAGAGTGGGTGTTGCTGAGAAATAGAAGATTTTTAGAGTTAGAAGAACATGACCTAAGATTTGGGTGGCATGAATATTTATGGTACGATAAAGTCAAGGTTAATGTAGATTTTAAAAATCACTATGTTAGATGTGCCATATTGAAAATATGGAATAGATACAAATCTAGGTTGTGCCAAAAACACCTTTGTGGCTCTCAACACAAGAAGCATTTTATAGACAAGAAATGATAAGTAAACACAAATGGTTAACATACCGCGAAATGCTAGAATTCTGTCAATGGGAATACAAAATAAAATCAAGAGAACAACTGATGACAGAGGGAAATAGTTGTCAATGGTTTTCACCATATTTACACTTATCATAAAAATTAAAAGTAGACAAAAGAATTTATGGTGTTGAATATTGTAAGACTGAATTTGAAACTGAGTTGTGTACAAATGATGAACATGTGATTGCTAAAATGTATAAACTTCTACTGAAATTTGAAACAGAAGAACAAGTGAAAGAATGTATGATAAAGTGGGTGAACATTTTTGCTATAATATACAGATGGAAAGATGGGAAAATATGTGGCTGAAAGGACTGAAATTTACATATAAATTATGTTATAATCTTAAAGAGAACTTTTATAAAATGATGTACCATTGGTATATGACACCAGAAAAATTATCTAGAATGTATACAAGTACTTCAAATCTATGTTGGAAATGTGAACAACAGGAAGGATTGTTTTATCATGCTTGGTGGATGTGTAAAAAAACTAGAAGATTTTGGATTCAAAGGCATACACTGATTCAGAGGATTTTAAAGGTTAATATACAACTGAAACCAGAACTTTTCCTCTTGGGACTGATGGATAAATAGTTGGAAAAAAGTCATGGAACTTTGTTTTTATATATCTCACCAAGATTATTGTATGCACAAAGATGGAAAGATCTGGCAATACGTACAATGGAGGAATGGTTGGTGAAGATGATAGAATTTGCTGAGATGGCCAAATTAACCTGTTTGATTAGAGAAAAGACAGCATCTAAGTTTATTGTTGACTGGAAACCCCTTATGGACTTTTTGTGTAAAACAGAAAAAAATGAATTTATGATCTATGGGTTTGACGATTAGATAGGATAGATTATACAAAGAAGACAGTCACAATGTAACTTTAGAGAAAGAGGTAAATCTACAGTTCTACTTATAACTGCTGTAAAGAAGATCAGAAGCCACTTCTTTATATCTTTTTTTCTTTCTTTTCTATTTTTCTTCCTTTTTTCTTTATGCACTTTCTCTTTTATTTCTTCCTTTTTCTTTTTTCCCTCTTACTCTATTTTTACTCTTGTTTTTAAAACTTTCAATAAAATTATATTAAAAAAAAAGAAGAAGAATGAGTGAGCAGAGGGAAGAAACCGAAATAGGAAAGGAGAAAAGCTTTTACACAATGATAAGTAGAACTACAAAAGAACGCGCACGGCAATGTAGAGAATGAATGTCTGAAAGTGACTTCTTTACTGTTAGTCTGAAGCTGTGGTCCACTTTCACTTGACCATGGCCCAAACATGCCTGGCGACAGCATTTTTTCTGGGTCCATAGCATTGACCAACCCTTAAGGAACACAGGCTGAAATTGTCCTTAGCTGGATTGGTGTTAAAGTAGTATTTTCCCTCTTGTTCCAAAACTGTTCAAGAGCAGCCTCAAGCAGGGGTAAAATCAGACAGGCTTTGCCTTGGAGAGAAGCCAAGTGGCAGGAATGGGAAAAGAAGAAATAACATCAGGAGAGGGATCAGCAAGTTTCATACTTGTGTAGTTTTGTGGGGAAAGTCTCTTGATCTATATTGGTGTTTCTTAAATGTTTTGCTCTCAGGACCCCTTCCTACTTTTAAAAATTATGGAGGACCCCAAAAGAGCTTTAATTTCTGTGGGTCGTATTTATCAATATTTACCATATTAAACATTAAAATGGATGCATTTGTTGAATATTTATTTATTGAATCATGTAAAAATAATATTAAACCCATATTTTTCATGAAAAACCTTATTTTTTAACAAATAAAAATAATAATGAGAAGAGTGACATTATTATAAATTTTTGCAAATATCTTTAATATCTGGCAAATAATTCTGGTTTCATGAACCCTTGAGACAGTCTTGGGAGATTCCAAGTTACAATTTTCATATGCCATTATCATCACCGAATAGGTCTATAGGTAATGGTTGACCTCTGCCACCCATCATGGCTTTGGTCAATCAAGGCTTTCACATAATGCTTTTTAGTACAATAGAAAAGATACAGACTACGTTCAGACTAGTTGTAGACATGCCACATGTAGCATTCCCTGATAATGGTAATGAATGTGTCAGCCTGTTCTGACATATTTTAACCAGCTTGCCACATACATAGTTTTACCCCAAGCATGCCCATGGTGTTCTATGCAAATTAGAATTTCTAATTTTGAGATTACTTTGTAACCCAACATACAGTTGCCCACATTCCATTAACTAGGATGTACATGCAGCATATTGATACACATTCAGGATGCACCCATAATGCATATTTACACATGTTGTTGCTATCTATATACTACTAAAACTCATTGTGTTTATCTCTTTGCCGGTTTGTACCCTCAAGTTAGCCCAAATGGTGCATTATGCCACAACAATTTTTGAATCAAGGTACCTAAAATCTGCTAACTTAAAGAATGTGTAAAAAATCTGGGACCCATTACTCCGGTGGAATTGAAATTTCCATGACGTTCACACCAATTTTATTCACAAAGTTGTGGCCATTGCAGCATCCCCGTGGTCATGTGATTATGATTTCCGACACTCCTTGCCAGCTTTCCACAAGCAAAGTCAATGGGGAAGCCAGCAGGAAGTTGGAAGTTGCTTCTGCTCCCACTGCTTTTTCGCCCACTCGTGGTCATTCTTTTTATTGGTTTAGGTAAGTAAATATTGACTTATTATTGAAGTTTGTTTGCCACTACCATTATTTTTCTATTTATGATATATACTCTTCTTAGATGATCACAGGACCGTCCAGCACTGGGCTAAAAAAATATGGTCAGCCTAAAATTTAATGTTCATTCTGGTCACATCAGACTGCACTACCTTTCTCTCAAAGTATGACCTAACAGGTCACAGGGTTGACTAGTAACTCTTAATTTTAAAAGAAATGGAATTCAATACATCACAGCAGGGAAGACTGGTCCGAAAGCTTAATTTCCTGCTTAATTTGTTGAGGACTACTCTCAGAGCCAGCACTCTACTTTTAAGACCATGTACAAGGAGACCCATGGGTATTGTAATGACACAATTTTGTATTTGATGAAAGCTGGCCATTTTTCAGATTACCAGGTTGAAAGAAAAGAAGCATAATGTATAAAGTGCATGTATTTTTAAAGCTTTTTTGTTAATACACACCTACAGTAGAGATACACAGCACATGTTCATACATCAGTCACACTGAGTTCAATGGAATGTGCACTTAAATGCCTGTGGATAATTGTAGCTTCAAACTGGTTTAATTATCATGCCTTCATGAATTCTGAACATTCTCACTAAGCAATAATTCCAGATATTCTTTCAACGAAGCCAGGACTGTTAAACAGAAATATGTTTTAAACATTGCAAACCTATTCAGACAGTACAGTCTTTGAGGGATAAAAAGATTAGCATGTTGAGGCTTCTCCCTGCCTGAACTCCTCATAGCTTCCTAGTCTTGTTTTCATGTTCAAAACACGAGGTTGGTGGGGACATGCTGCATACATAGACCACCATCCTCAAGTGAAATTCAGATTCAAAGTCCTGTTCATATACAGTATTTTCCATACAGCAGCTTCCTATACACTAAGCATGTATTTTACAATTGTGAATGATTGCAGCATCAGTTCTGACACTGTTAGTAGGAGAGATCTTAGGTATAAGGCTGGGAGAAGCTTCTGCCAGAATGCTTGAAAAACTCCTGCCAGTCAGAGTAGACGTTACTGAGTTGATAGACCAATTGTTTATCTCAGGAAAAACACCAATATAGCTAACCATACCATATATGTTCTTGGAGAGTACATCTTACCTATTGTCTCACACTGGGTGAAAGCTCTTTATAACCCACCTAACAAATTTAAGTCCTATTGGCCTGATCCTAGCCTTGTTTACTCAAAAGTGAGTAATATAATGACTTCATCCTGTCCAGTTACACAGTGGTATATATGGGTAAAGTCCACTCAGTCTTCTATATATGGACCGCTCTACAAGCATCACATATTCCCCACAAAACGTACATACACCCTTTTTTCTGGTGGAAGCATTGTGAAGATAGGGAGAAGACCCGTATACCAGAAGTATTATAAATGCTGAGGGAGCAAGTATTTGACTCTCCATTGTAATTTATCACATTGGGTTTGGGCCAGAATCCTTTGGCATGCTGCAGAATTGTGAAGCATGAAGAATTGTGTTCTGTAGATGGGGCGTACAGGAACATCTGTTTGCTTAGGGCAGCAGGGGAAAAGGAAAAGCTCTTGTTAGCTGTGTTGTTAAGGGGCCTACTTGCAGTTAGAGGCTCTGGGCTTCTACTTAGTTATTTTTTAAGAAGCTGTGTCTATCTATATTGGAAGCCAGAGAATCTTTGCTGACTCTCCATGTGACAAATGTGAGTTGACCCAACTTTTTTCCTCCCTACTGAGAAAAAACCTAAAGAAAACAAAATGTCTTTTCCAAGTTTGCTGTTGGAGAGGATGGAGAAAACAAGGTACAGCTGCATAAGAACTAAAGAGAAAGTTCAGATATGTGGTGTAATTGGACCCTGGCTTGATTCCAGGGCAACTGATTATTCTGTGTATTCCAGTGGATGGTGCAAAACGTCTGTCCTTCTGAAGCTTCTGCTGCATTTTGTGCTACTTCTGTCAGCGTGTAGCTGAAGCCACGGAGTGAGATTACAGGGACAATGTTAATGATTATGTTCCATTTAACTGACCCCACTGGTTTCTCTTGAAAGCAACCAGTACCTTGGAACTAATTGCCTGCTTGATTTCTTTATTTCTGCCCCAAACTGGAGTTGATAGCCCACCTGCTTTTCTGGTTTATGAGCCAAGGATTCTGTTATGTCCACCTTCATGGACTTTTTCCAAATACTGTAGAAGTGCAATGTATGTATTGCACTTCTACAGTAGTATAAATAAATGTACAGTTTATAAATATATATTTATATAAATATTTATATATATATAAATATATATTTATACAGTTATATTCAAAGTTGTTTGTAGGCTAATGTATGAGTTTGCGAAGGTTGATTGGTCTCCTGTATGTAGCTAAATAAAATTTACTTGAAACCGCTAAGTGTTATTTTATAATGACAAGCAACGAAGCTCAGGACATGATGTTCCTGATGAAACATGAGTCTCCACAGCAAACCAGTTCAAGGTGATTAAATGGTCTTTAGCCAAAGGAAAAGGATTTTGCCATTGTTTGGCCTTACTTTCATATGTAAGCAGAGAGACCAGAGAGAGAAAGGGTGGCAATGCAGAAGTGAGGTACAGGCTTCTTCTGATCAGTGCCTCCTTTTGTTCTACAGCATGTTCAAAAGGCATTTCTTGACTGAGTTCTAGAACAAGGAAGCAGCATTTCCCTTGCAAGAACTTTCCATTGTTCTTCTTGATCAGTTGGGGATCAGGCACTGGCTGGGGAATTCTGGGAGTTGAAGTCCACACATCTTAAAGTTGACAAGGTTGAGAAACACTGTTCTGGACAGCGATGCTGCCTTAGAGCAGAGGAGCATAACATGAGGCCCCTGACAGGGACATCCATAGAGAGGAAGCCTTCAGTCCTAACTGCTTATTGTAGGGAAAAAACCAGTGTCTATGGCTACACATTATATCCTCTCCTAGAGTATGCCTTAACTATTATCTCACATTTGGGATGCTCAAAACCCATGCACTCTGACCATGGTCTGAAAATTGTTTTTGCACTTATTGAGGTTCTGGTTCCAACACTGTTATGCTTCTTTCCCTTCTTCAGATTTTGTCCACATGAGAGGCTCTGTCTCTTCTTCATCTACAGCTCTAAAAATCCTGGTGTTTTTTTTTTTTTGCTGTAGTCCTAGTTATTGTAATACTTGCATACACCTAGACTCAGCCAAGTTTTGAATCCAGGTTCTGGCTTTTATGTTTATGCTCCTACTGTACTTCATTTACCAAACTCTTTTTTTATCCATTCACCCTGAAACCCAATATATTCTTCCCCTGCTCATGTTCAGGATTTCTGATTAAAAAGCAGCAATGATCAAGCAATAGAAAGGAATTAGTGAAGTTTTTTTTTCACCTTAAAAAATTGGCATAGAAATCCTGCTACCTGAATGTCTGAAATTTGGCAGGCATTATAGAGAAGGATAACAAATGCCAATTCTGACTATTTTTTAAAGTTATAGGCACTTTATTAAATAAATACAATTAAAATAAAAATACATAGAAGCCTGGCATTCACATTCCTACAGATTTTGTTTGAAAGTTGTTAGGCTTCATCCCCATAGTTTTTGCTGAGCCTGCAAATTTCATTCAGTTGTATTAAAAAATAATAGTTACTGTGATCTATATATATTTCATGCTAATTAATGGACCTTTCTCCCATGGCTTGATCTGGCAGAAGACTATGCTGGGATAAAATTTGTTCTCCCCACTGCTGCTCCCTATCCTGCCTCTACAGCCTTTATTCTGCCTTGTTGTCACATGATGCGTCCTCATTTAGGGTATGTTCCCACCCCTTTCTGGATTTCATCAGCTCCTGGGAAACCATTAGCCAGTCACAGGTAAAGCTGTGGGCTTGGCTATCTGACAAATCCCAAATCCATCTGCCAAATAGCAGAACCATGGGATGGGATGGGTAACCCCCCACTCTGGTAATCAGCTGTTTTGAAATATGATTTAACACTCTAACCTCAAATGGTAAACACCGTCAGCTAGTGGCTAAGGGAAACACTACTTTAGAACCAGTGTAGCTAACCATGTCTGAAGGCTATCTCATGCATGGACTGAGGATGAGATGAAGGCAGTGTCATGGGACCCTGGGAGAATAAAAGTGTCCCCAGGGGATGCTTGTACATGGAGAGATGCAATTGGGATAAGGCTGAACGAGAGGCAACATAATTTGGGTTTCTGAACTTTGATTTAGATTGGCCACCAGTTGAGTGGCCTCTGATTTAGTCCATGTCAAGTCAAGTTGTTTTCAAACCATTAAATAATTGGGCCAAAAGAAATGACAATTTGACCATAAATTCATGAAACTGACTCATTAGTTTAAGGAGGAACACTTTTGTGAAATGGTCCCTCTCTCATCGTGGTTTCTCAAAATTTTACTGATTCTTCAGCATGTTTATTCTGAAGTAATTGGGGTTTCTCTCTGAATGTATTTGCACACATATCATTGCCTTGTTCATCTATGGTATATACCTGTTGTCCTCAAGAACAAAACAGAAATAATGTGAGATGTCTTCATAACCTTTAGGGCTGGCTTTTGTATAAAGCATCTTACCAATTTTTTTACAATCATAAAGCAGTCCAAAAATAAAAATAAAAAAAAAATCTCCCTTGTTTATTATTTACTTATGCTTGTTGTACTGCTAATTCATCCAATAATTTATATTCAGTAATTAATGTTTCAAAATTCAGATTGTATGGAATGGTACCTTGTGACTTTATATTATGAACAAGACTGCCTCCTGCAGCTCTTGAATAAAATAAACTATTGGAGGGATAATGTACCCACTATATAAATGTCTGTTCCTTTGTAGATATTCACCTGCTGACCATTTTAGTGACAGACCCCCTTCTTAAGAGCAGCCAAGAATATAGCATTTGAAATTTTATAAAATTAAAAAAGACTTCAAAGGTTGGGAAAAGAAAATGGCAGTCAGACTGATTTGTTTCCCTTCAAAATAAATTTACCTCATTCATGCAATTCATTTCAGGATGGATCAAATGGCTGAAATTGTCCTTATCAATATAGTATTGCCTCTCTTTCTGTGTGGTGTGTATGCTTAGGTACTTACATATCTAGGAACCTTAACAGAACTCTTTTGAAATCATAATAGAGACTGCATTCATTTTCTGAAAAGTCGATTGATCAAAAATTCCTGAAATGTATACATCTCAAGTTGTATGAAGTCCTTGGTCACTTCAAGAAACATGCAAAGTTTTGTGAAGTTTAATTTAGATTTGCTCAAAATATAGCACTTTAAAAAAAAGTATTGACTTAATCATGATCAGGACACAATTTTGGGAAAGGTAAATATACACTTCCTTTGAATTTGGACCACTGAAACTTCTATCCAAAATTCAAGAATGTTCCCAGTCTGCACTAACAGCAGGCACCACCTCAGCAGCTTAGTCTACTGGAGGAAAAGTTGGAAACCATGGGAACAAGGAGGAGCACCTTGGCCCACCTCAGACAGACCCACACCCTGTTCTCTTTGAATATGAGGTATTACTACACAGCCTTCATCACTCAGGGCTGGACAAAAGAAGAGACATTACTAAACAGCCCAAGAATTGAAAGCAAGCTCTGAAAGCAAACTTTGAAGCACTGACATATTCTCAGACAATTTGATTTAGTGGGAGAGAGAATTTGAAATAATGATATATTCTTCTTTTCTATTACATTATGCTGTTTGTCCCCATAGTATAATGCTTTAATAAACTTAAATAATGAGGATAAAAATTCAGCCATGGTTATGACATTTGATTGCGGATCTGAAGAACCTGCAAATTCAGATCTTTCCCACATAGTTCTGAATACTGTCACTGAGCACCAGTTTAATACTACAAAGCTTATTTAATGGGGTTTACTGTATCAAAGCTTTCAAAAGCTATACATTTGGCTTTTAAGAAGAATGTTCTTATGACATGATCAATCTTGAAGCATTTTGAAGGAAGAGCAGCCATTAAAAGTATCGACTTTTAAAATGTGATTTTGCATTGATTTAAGGCTACATGTTAAACTACAGTACACTAGGAAAAAAATAAACCACAGGTTAAATATTCCATGTTAAATAACTGAACATGAAAGAGACTACTTGGCAATAATGATGGTCTATGTTTCCTTAGAAGTATATCACATTTTATCTTTTGATGCTTACTTTTATGTAAATGTTTGTAATATTGCATCCAGGTTTGCTTATAGAAGAACTTCTAAAATGCTTCTTCTGTTCTTGGTAAGGTTGTAGGTTTACATAGGATTCCATGGGACTTTCATTGTATTCACTTCTGGTAGAGCAAATAGCATTCCTCTGTAAATTGCTCTATTACTTTGGCTAGTACATTTTATTCTATATGTGATGGTTATCTTTTTACAATATAGCATACATTTTAGTTTTCTGGTTTTGAGAGGAATTACAACATGAGTTTATCTCAACATGGAAAGTATTGTTTTATTTTAAGAGTCATAATTAGGAATACAATACCAGTACTTGTAAAAAATGTATGCCTTCATTTACCATAATGTCCAGAAGAGTAAATTTATTACCGCAGTTGGTATTGCAGTAAAAACAAAGCATTTTATAAAATTACCACATTTATTATGGCAAACATCTGTGTGAGTAAGAGTTCATTCCATCAAATGAAATTGTTTCTAATTCACCAATATCTACACTATACATTAAATAGTTTATTAAGGAGCCACAATTTTTTTCGTTTTGCTTTGTTTTTAGAACACTGGTGATATAAAAATGATCTAGATGGCTTTTGTTTTTCGCATGAATAAAATAAAATCTGAGTCCTGATTCCTTTATCTAAGCTTACAGGGTTTAATTTGACATTTTCCACAGTCAGTGGCAACTTTCTCCTAGCTATTGTACTTGGAATGCGAACTAAAGTTGGAGCTTATGGCAACTGAACCTGATATCAGCACTGTGAATTGAAAAGCTAATTCAGAAAAGAGCAGCAAGGATCTTACAAAAAATGGAGGAATTTTATTTTGTTTTAAAAGAAAAGCTAGATATTTCTGTTGTTCTTCAAATTACATATTATTTTTTAAATAAATAACAAGGAGTGTTTGGGAGGGTAAAAAAGTCAAGGGGCCATGACCATGTGAGCAAAGCCCTTTTTTACACGTGTCATGGCTGCTATCTTGACTTTTTTTTTTGACACACCCACACCCTGCGGATATCCCGATGGATAGAAGTTGCTTTTAACACACCTTCTTGGCAAAAGCAACTAACCAATAAGTTATACAAAGGGCATTTTGGAATACAGCAGGTCACTAGCAGGGCAATTCTACCCTCACACATTCAGAGGAATCCCTATTAAACTGGGTGATACCTCCTTCTTAGCAGATATGTATTGGCTTGCATGCTAATATATTTGTATTGTTACATTGTGTTGGGCTGTTTGGGATTAGTGTAGGTGGTGTTTAAGATGACCTTTGAAAGTGCATTTCCCCTCCCTGCTCCATTTTAGCAAAGGGTGATTGTTTATGACCCAGTTGTCATTTTCCAGCCTTCCAATGCCAGATGTTAGTGAATCTTAGGCTGCTGAAAATGAACAGTTCTTCACAATTGTCCAAATGAAGAGTTCTCTCAAAGAAGCATGGATATTGTGTTGCTTTCAGAAAGAACAGTGCAATCATATATCAGTGAGTCTGCATTTACCTGTACGTTTCACTTTCCACGCTATTGCACATATCACCACCCTATTCCCCTAGCATTGCCCTGAGGCATTTTGCAAGGCCAAAGTAGTACATGGAAACATAATGAAATAGTAGAGGAAAGCTCTAGGCATTTTCTACTAAGCAAATTAATTAAAATAATTCTTCATTCTGAAACACCACAACTGTAATTTTTTGCATGGCTCAGTCCCTTTCCTTTGACTTCCCTTTTCCTTAAGATGGATGGCCACACAAATCTTTTAAATAAAAAAAATAAATAAACTTAAAGAATATATTTTTAATTACTCCTCTACCTCTCAGTGCCTCATCTACGCATGGCTGCTCTCTGTAAGGGCAAGGGGGGCAAGTAATAAATTGTGCATTGTGACTGTGATGTAAATGCCACCCCTTATGTATTTGTGTGTGAAGCTATGCACACTTTGGCATCGTCATGGTTGGGAATGGATGCTGAAACCCCTGTGCAAAAATAGCAGGGTCACATCTGTCAATTGTTTTTTAATGGCTACTGGTAATCATCTATAATCTGACATTTTAGAGTTAGAAGTTCACTTCCATAATAAGATGAGTGATATCACTATGCCTGAGTCAGAAATCTATTAGGTGTATCTGTGGAAAGAGGTTGTGAAACTGCTGAATTTCTGCCTGCATAATTTCTACAGCAGCTGAAACTGTTTAGAACAGTCTTTCTCAACCTTGACAACTTGAAGATGTGTGGACCAACTCCCAGAACTCCCCAGCCAGCCATGCTAGCTGAGGAATTCTGGGAGTTGAAGTCCAAACATCTTCAAGCTGCCAAGGTTGAGAAAGACTGGTTTAAAACAACAATGCACAACTTCCAGTGGCTCAAAGGCTGCACCAGGCTTTGTTTGGTATGTTGAGGCCCAGGTTCCCAAAGTGGGACAATATAAATGTAATAAATAAAGTTGGGCTGTAAATACCCACATGGCTTCTAGATGGCAGCAACCAATTAGAATTTTCTGCATTTCTTTACTGCTAACTAGTGATCACCCCCATTTTTGTGGCCCTAACATGCTGGCAATATTGAAGAGTGAAATGGATGCATTAAGTACCTGTAAGAATTAAGACACCTATTTTGCTTTTTTAAAACTCCTCAACTCCCTAAAGGTTGATGGCCCCACTTATTCAGGGGAATTCTGCTGGCCACTAAATGGATGTTGGCAGGCTGCATGCCATCCCCAGGACACGCTTTTTGACCTCTGGTTTAGAAGAATGGGAATATGCATCAGGCAGAAACCCTAAAGATGGGTTTCTATTAGAATGGTACAAAAACATAAAGAAGCTTGGCCACTGAGTTGTCAGAGAATAAGACTTTTGGAAAAGGCATCCTTCTTTTAACCTCTATGAGCCTTGAATAATGGCTTTCTTGAAACTGGATAAAGGTCCTACAAATTCTGCAGGTGATCACCCAATAACCTTGTTAAGTGTGGTTACAAAATTTTTGACTGCAACTTGAGCCCATCAGTTGCAAAAAAAATGCCAATATGAGTAACAAATCCTGCACACTGTGGTATTATGAAAGGACACTAAGCTTCTGATAATATGAGTTTATTGGTGGATGTTCTACAAGTCCATTTTGAGACTCTTGAAATTGCTGTTGTGTCTTTGTTGGATGTGAGAAAAACCTTAGATATGGTACAGATTACATTTTTGGGACATGTCATGTACGACAATGGATTTCCTTCTATTTTTATTTCTAGTATTAATGTGTATTATTTATCATTGTTTTATAAATATGAATCATTTTGACATAGTTACAAAGAGTGTAGGATTATTTTCTTCCTAATCATGGTGTCAGGATATCTGTTATCTCATTTCATAATTAATTTAGTTTTGGAATCCTTGACTAGCCTTATTATATAATATCTTTATTGGTAAGCTTGAATAGTGATATTAATATATGATTTTGAGTCTATGGGAAGAATAAATGTTATAAAAATGAATATAACCTGAAGACTGGTATATACTGTATTTAGGATGGGCGGCTGTGGTGTTGCAGACAGATTGACATGTTAATGATTCCATTCTTATGGAATGGTCAGACTCCAATGTCCTTTCTTTCCAAGTTGTGCCTCCCATCGGAACATGGATGTTTTAATTTTCAGTTGTATCATTGGACATATTTATTAATCTTTTTTACTAGAAGATCAAGCGTGGCATCACCATTATGGGCATAGCTAAAGAGTTATTTTTTGGAGCTTTTGGAATCTTGGCAGGTACGCGGTTCCAATTATACTCAGAATTCTATTAGCAGCCCTGTAGACAGGGCTTTTCCATGCTGCAGCCTTAAACTGCTTGACTCCCATGTGTAAACCAGCTGGAAAAAAAGCTGGCTTAAGAATTTTTTTCTGGGTTTCAGTCTCCTTTGGCCATGGTAATAGCCTGGCATTCTGTCTGGACCATGTTCATCACAGCTCCCAATTGGTGGATTCCCCTGCTCCTGTACTCCTCATGTTGGGAAAGCAGGCATTAATTACTTTCCTTCCCATGGGCAGCTTTTTAAGGACACCCAGTTCCTATTGATAGATCTTTTGGATGAGTCCCTCTCCACTGACTCCCCCATGTACTTGACACCTTCCTATAAGGTGCATCCATCAGTGGACCAGTAAAAAAAAACAAAAAGCAGAACAAAACATAGCAAACACAATTCCACCATTCTTCCTGTCACTGTTCTAGAACAGCTAGCAGGGCTCTTGTCAATTTTCACCTTCTCCTTTCTGAAAAAAAGAAAAGAAAAAGCCCACCTTTCACCTGTGAACTTTTTAGAACAGAAACAGAACAAGAAGAACACTGTACTTGAACCATTCTTTTGGTGAAAAGGTTTTTTTTTTTTTTTAAAGGTTAGGAAAAGCTATCCCAACAGCACAAAATGACTGTGGAGGGCACTGAGCAGTTACCAGATGGGAGGGGCTGCTCCTGCCACAGCACACAGGAATCAGTTGGAGTGCGGGCATTTGCCTACATTGAAACAGAACAGAGCAGGCGAAGCGGATAGCCCCACCTGTGTGCTGGCACATGATATTTGATGCATAACACAAAAAGACAGGCAGAGGTTGCCTTCCTGGTGGGTCAGGGACAGGTAGAGAACATCATCTTCCTTTCTTGCCTGAGAAACATTCAGTGGTCTCTACTCATGCTGGAGAAACTTGATCATGCACATCAGAATTTAAAATTTGATTCTTGTTCCTATGATAAATTGAGTGTCTGGAATAATTCTTATTTTAAAATGTCAGGTAAATCTCATTTTTTAAAATTTGGGGCTTAAAAGGTTTCCTTCGATCATCTCATGTTAATGCTAGTTTTAAATTTTTTTTAAGGTGCTACAAAAAGGATATTATCTGTCTGAAACCACTGAATGGCTATCTTCAGATAAAACATTTGTTAAATTCTCATTTTAAAGCTGATACATTGGAAGCCTTGGAAATTTTTAGGATTTTGAGTGTATTAATGTTTTTTTGAAAGGCTAAACCAATAATTTAATCTTAGCAGTAAAATAAACTTATTAAAATAAATGTTAATCATTTACAAGAAATTTGGAACGGAGAAATGGATTTTTCTATTTTAATGAGCCAGTGGTTTCCCTCCCTAAAACTATTTCATATATTTCTTAAAAGCCTTAAGATAAGTCTAATTCAGAAAAAAAATATTGGAGCCCTCATTGGATGTTCAAAAAGGATTGGTTGTTTACCTTCCTATGTCACAGATGCAACCATTTTGAAGGGACACAAACACACATGATTTAGCCAGATATTCTGGTTGATACATATTGGTTGAATATTCTTAAGTATGGTGAAGCAGGTTCTAGGAAGGAACTTAATATTTAAACTATAATCCAAACATCTGGAATGCATTTATTTATGAGGAACTTTGGAACTATCATGTGTAGAATGTTGCAAAATAAATTTATCAGAAAGACATCAATAGTTGATGTGTATAATGTGTAAATGTGTATAAACCTTTTAACTGCGCCTACATATCTCGTGGTTATCCAGATTATTGCAGCCCAGATATTGTAGCTCTACACATAACAGTTGCTGAATGTTGCCATTGTAGCAAGTACTAAGGGAACCGGCATCACTCTTGTAACTGCTAACCTTTCCTTTCCTTGTTGTTATGAAGATTGACAATTCTTGGAGAAAAATGCCAGGAAAAATTTTGAAGATGAAGCTGGATTGACTCTGTTGTCAAAATGACAGCCAGAGGCACAACGAAGTTGCAAGAGGAAAGTATGTGTGGGCTGCCATCATAAAGGAGAGATGCGGCTTGACAATTGGAGAATTTTTTGTTCAGAGGGAGGAAAAAGTAAAACGTGATGGTTAATGTTTCTGTCAAGCATGTTGCATCTTGAATGATAAGTGTACTAGTTACTTGCACTACATGTTACCTTTTCCAATGGTTGCATAGCGGCTGGATAGTGTAGTGGTTAGAGTGTCGCCCTTTGATGAGGCACTCTAATCCCAGCTGATACCTATCTTACCAGTAGGAGTCCTTGGGCAAAGACCCCCTAACACTTCACCTGGCTATCTTGGATACGAGAGTGCCATGAACTAAGAGAGTCTTGCTGGCTGGGATGTCACCTGGATTAACAAGGTCCGCACCAGATGTTGGGGAACCAGGACAATCTGACAATTGGAACAAACCATACTGGACAAGAGAAGAGAAGCTGGAATTGATGGAATGCTACTACAACAGTAGATCTAAAGAGAGGGGATATCTGAAATGTATGAGGGAACTATGGATGGACAGAAGACCTATATCCATGCTAACTGAGAAACACCTAGTTACCCAACAAAGAGGAAGCTGCTTTCACAATTTGAGATAGACCAACTACACATTGCATCCCGGACTCAAGAAGATTTGGAAGAACAACTGAATGTGCAGCTAACACCTGAAGCTGGAACATAACTGCCATTTCCTCCATTACCAAGCACAGTAGCTGATATGAGGCATAAGATCATAGATAAACTAGCTACAGTCAATCCTTGAGACCAATTACCAAGGTTCAGTGGAGAAGTACCATCAGATAGTATGCTAGAAGATGCCAATAGAGCCCTCACGACAATCCCTACTACCACTATAACTCTAACCAATGAACTGGTATACACTACAGCTGCTGCAATCCTGGAGATGCTTGGCCACACAATCAAGAAGAAAAGCAGTACATAACCACCCCTCCAGAAAATGAGGCTGGAAGCTAAGATCAAGGCAACTTGGAGAGAAGTTAATCAGCTGGTGGAATGAAAGAAGGGTGTGGCGATTAAGAATAAGACTTGGCTACAGAAAAAATACAAGGGCTTGACTCCATCTGAAGCCCTAGAGCCTAAACAAAGGCTCACAGCACTGGCTACCAGGCCAAGGAGATACACTAGAGAAGCAGAGGCCAAGAAGATAAATGCCCTCTTCTCCAAAGAACTATCCAAGGTGTACTCCCAACTGCAGTGCAACAACACAGTAACAGCACAGCCACCAACAGCAGAAACTGAACAGAACAGGCTCCCACCCAGACTGGCTAACACAAGGAAGGACAGTGCTGATCATGAAAGACCCCTACAAGGGAACAGCACTGTCTAACTACTGGCCAGTAACCTGCCTCCCCACAACATGGAAAGTCCTATCAGGCATCATACCCTTATGAGCTATGCTCAGCACAGCTCAGAAGGGCATTGGGAAGAACACCAGAGGCTCAAAATACCAGTTGCTCATAGATAGAGCAGTTGCCCAAGACTCAAGGTCTAGACAGACCAATCTGAGTCAGCCTGGATTGACTACAGGCAACTCAATGCCACACACATGGATCTGTGAATGCCTGGTTCTATACACAGTCAATAGGACACTAAGGACCTTCCTCAAGAACTCAGTGGAACTGTGGAAGACAACACTGGAAGATCCCAGAGATCCATCCCTTAATATTTTATACTGCAGGGGGAGGAACCATTCACGTGATCACTGGTTAAGCAATTTTCTTAACTCTCATTCCCACATGTAATATAAAATCAGCATTCTTACATACAAAATATCTTCTAGGTTGATGTGTAACCAGAAACAGAGAATTGTAGGAGTGGTGAGTGGTGGAGAGTTGTTTTAACCTTTTTATGAGTAATATGAAATTTTCAGAACAGAAACATTGGCAACACTACTTCCATCGTGGTACTGATAGCATTTTCCATTGGTACTTGTCTTGTAGGTTCCAAAACACTAACAATAGTTGCAAGTATGCAAATAACACAGAACTTCCTGTTATTTGTATTCTCCTTAAGTAGATTCTTCTTGTTTGTATAGAGTAAGAGAATGATAAATTACACTCTAAATGCTACTGAATTATGGTAATATTTTGTGGCTTGGTAAATAAGTTGAAAGATAATATGCATATAGTTTTAATAATTATTATTTTAAAATAGTGTGAAAGTTTTCTTTTGTCAAGCATGCTAATTTGCAAGATCATGCTATATGTACTCTAGTAGTAACTCACATACAGTATACCCATAGGCTTACATACTAATTTGATTTAATGCATTAATTAATAGTACTGCACCCTTTTACTAATCTAATGAATCCTTCTCATGTAACTACTGAACATCAAGGAACTTAGTGATGTTCTAGCCAGCATTTAAAGAATAAATGTCTTATAATTGTGCCTTTTTCTGTCAACTTAGGTTACATCTTAAAGGAACTCATCAATAAAGTAGTTTGTGCCGTAAGGTGGCTCCTAATAGTGATCCTGGAATACTGCATGAAGTAGCCATGCAGAAGTTAACCTCAGCTAAAGGAAGTGCTACTATTATTTCTGTCTCTTTCACATTCACACATATACATCATATTGCATTATTTGTGGTAACATTCGCCAGCAAGTTTTATTTTTTAAATCCATATAGTTAAGTTGTTATTTTTATTTTGTTTATTTAGGAGAGCCACATCAGCAATCTGAACTGATAAAAAAGACAGTGGGCTGGAGAACATAGAATAGGCCTGGAAGATAAAATGCATAAAGATTAAATTCTACTGCAGGCAGAATGAGAGGGAAGCAAGTTTTGGAATATCTCATGCAGTAGATTCTGGGATAACATTAAAAGATAGGGAGCTATTATTCATTTAGAATCAGAGCCGAGCCATCCAGAAGGCAGAAGAACAGGGTGAGAAGATCAGGAATTATGCCAAGGAGAAGTCAGAGGCAAAGGACAAAACTACAAATTAGAGCCACCAAAGAATATATAAAAACTAGTGCCAAGAAAGTAGTTACTGATCAGAGTCTATCCCCAAAGAAGTCTTGTGTAGCTCTTCCAGTCATGTGTGTGTGTGTGTGTGTGTGTGTGTGTGTGTGTTGGAGGCCAGTCCAAGGGATGAGACTGGCCCGCTGCTTGAGAATCCTAAATGACCCAAAATGGTCCATACTACAATTTTGATGAGAATACCCAACTCTTTAGCCAAATAATTCAGTGGAAGGCCTCTTTTGGAGGAAGGGCTGGCTGAATTATCTGCTTTTTGAAACCACAACCCCCTCAAGAAGCTTGAAGAACATTATAAACCTATTAATTCCCATAGAATGTTAGAATCCTGAATAAAAACATCCCTCTACATTTCTGTTGAAGGAACCACATGCATCTAATCATAACTGATAGACCTGTCCCCTACCCATTGCTCTAATAATTACCTTTGAAATGTAAACCTATATTATAAAATTCTAAAGGGACTGTTCTTACAACTTTGTTCTCAGAAAAAAAGTTAACCTAATTTTGTATCTTCTTGAAAGTCCATTTTCATTTTTCTTTCTCTTTCTTGCTTCATTCTTTTAAAGAGACAACTTGCTTCTGCACTACATATTTCATTGGTGGCCCCAACCCAGGACCAGGGATTCAGTATATCTCAATCCCAACTAAGTTCCCTCAGCTCCTTATTTTATACTTTGCAAGAGAGCAGAATGGGTTCCTGTTTCCAGCTTTGGACTCACTCTAAGCACAGGTGTAGGCTTTGTGGCTATACTGCCTTGTGCTTTCTGCTCAAAGATCCCAAACAAAAGGACTTTCACCTCCATTCATCCCCCCCCCCCCATGCCTGGGGGTCCTCTGGAGTTCAAAGATGAGGCGTGCCAGCCCAGAGACCCTGAATGAATATGCCAAGGATGGAATCTGAACTGTTCACATTGAAACTACCAATGTGGGCTTTGGGTCTCCATATCACTCATTTGGTTCTGGTATTTTTCATTTTACATCGGCTTGCCACTTGGCTCATTTGAGAAAATTAAATGAAAATGAGAAGTTCTGCCTGCTCATTCTACACATTATCCAGCTGGTAAAATATCTACACTGCAAAGTGAAAACAGAAGGAAAATTGGTTTAAAAGCCATGATTTCTCTTGAGGTCTTGGGCAGAGGTGAGCAACTTTTTTTTGTTTTAAGCTGGGGATTGGTTTGCATGCAGCTTGCAGCTTGCCCATCCTTGAGGTATGGGAAGTGTAATGGTGCTATATGTGGCATACTAATAAATCAGATTGGGTTTTGTTAGGCAAACATAAAAGGATTATAAAAGCTTTTTAAACATTTCCCAAAATGCTTAAATTGTTCTGTTGCCTACCCAGTGCACTCTTTTTCCTCATGTACAAATTTGGGATGGACTCCTTGTTTGTATTGTGCTTAAAAATGTGGGTGTGCAAAGGCCATGTTGGCTGGGACTTCTAGGAATCAGGGGCCTCTCAAAGGGAGAGGCCACAAGGGCATCTGCTTTGGGCCCCTCCCCTGGCCCTTGTCTCTACTTCAGACTGCACATCTTGGGGAACATTGGGTCTGGGTCAAAGGACAAGGCTGCTGGAGTGAACTGAGAGAGATCTGGGGGAAAAAATCTATCTGTGTGGTTTCTAAGAGTCACCACCGATTTAATGGCATATAATCAATCAATCAGAAGTGGCAGGAGGAAGCCTGCAGTGAGAATGTAGTGGAAAATTGTGAACATGAATCATGTTTCATGGTGCAAGCTGAGGGAAGAGAAACAAACCTTTTCAAATCTGCTGTTCCAGTGCATCAGCGGTTAATGGTCTATGATGACCCAGTCACTTGGGGGCATATTCATAAACTTCAGTGGGGACTAATGGTTCCATCCAACTCTGCAAGTTACCCTCCTGATTTTTTCAAATGTTTATACCCTACCTCTGTTTTCTACAAGATCCTGCCTAATGGTGAGAACAGAACCATTTGGTGCCATAAGACATCTGGATAGTTTGCTTTCATGCTGTCTCTTTTGAGATGTGACCAAAACCAATCCTTGTATAACACACCCTTTAAATCTAAGAGGTACCCATGCCATGAGGAAGAGTCCCAAAGTCAACATATATTTTTAAAATACGCAAAAGCTGTACAATGTATTTTCATACATTCCTGCAAATGGAAAATCTTTCAAGAAATTGCAAAACACTCTTTGCTGTACTTCAACAACTTAGATGGAGCTTTAGAATTGATGCTGTCTGCCTCCTTGTGAAAAATCATCTTTTCAAAATTGAGGAAGAATTGGACTTGACAGCAGAAACTCAGGCTGAAGTTTCAGGTCTCGCTGAGGGGCTGCAACCTTTGAGTTCATCTTTCTCACCACAGTGTGGCACAAGATATTGCACTCTATTGATATCCAAAGCAAACTTGTCCAAACATCCCACTCACCATGGAAGAAAGAGTACAGCATATGAAAAGCCTCTTGGAAGAAATCCAAGAGCTGAATGATTCCTGGCCAAGTTTTCCCAGAGAAGCTAAAGCCATTGCTGAAGGTCCAGGTCTTACTACTGAATTTAAGAAAACATGCAGAAGAATCCGAACAAGGAAGTACTTCCACGATGAGCTATCCACTATAAAACATATATCTTCTTTCCCCGAGGATAACTTCCTCTGCAAATTTCATCACAGCCACAGATACATTCCTCTCAGATCTGTGAAATGTAGATTGAACCATGGAGAAACCCAAGGGATCTAAAATGGGAACAAGAATAACTTTGTTTTATAAAATCAGGAAAGACTCAAATCTCATATCCCTCAGATATGCATTTCCTTGAGAATGCTCATTGCCTTGCCAGTCTCTGTTTATAGAGAATGCAGTGTTAGTAAGTTGAAGTTTATTAAGAATGGCTTGTCATTAGTAATTGGGGAAAATAGTCTGAACCATTTGATTCTTCTTTCAGTGGAGAACAAACTTGCAAAGCAAGTAAACCATGATGATGCCTTTATGACTTTTCAGGATTGAAAGCAAGAAAGAAAGACTTTGTACAGAGATTTAACAAAATTATAAGTGAGAAGCTTAACTGAAAAGGGTAGGATGGTGGTTTTAAGGTACTTTAAGGCAAATGCATCAGGGAGGGATCAGACAACTGTGGGCATTCTAACTGATTTGGGGTCAAATGATGATGAGCTTTGATTGGCTCATATTAGGCATGAGTGATTATTTCTGCATGTCAGGTTAACTGAAGAATAAAGAAATGTGCAATTCTGGTGACCCTTCCCATTACCAGAATTGCAGTTCAGTCCTTCAAAAAGGCAAATGGCTATGGCCTGTTGACAGGACTTGCAGGGAGCAAAAGAGTAACATCTGGTGGCAGTCCCAGTGGGCTGGTGGCCATCCAAGCCCACCTGCAATCTGCTACATTATATAAATGTATGAATTGCAGGTAACAGTGAGGAGGGCCCCACACATGAAACTTGACCCTAAGTAGTTTGAGGGATATGGGGTACTGCTGGGAGTTGAAGTCCCAACTTGTTGGAAGGATACCAGACTGGGAAAAGTTGCCAGAGCCTTGAAACACCTTTCTGGGAAGATATAGAAATGAAGGCTGTGTTATGCTTGGGTTGACATGTCACTAAATAAAACAGGGTTTCCAGACAGACTGCTTCTAGAGGCACTACTTTGTGTATTTCCTCTCTTTGCTTCTTTGAGGAGAGTTGAAAAAAGAAACACAAAAGCCACTGTGGGAAAATGCAGGACAGTCACATGTAGGCGACAATATCATCTGGATCCTTGTGAATGAGGCAAGATGACTGCATGATGCAAGTCTCATCTGGAAGCACAAGAAAGGGATAAAGAGACTATATGTATAAAAGTGTCTCTGTGGATATGGACTGCATGCACTTCTAATAGTAATTCAGAGCTCCCTCCTCCTAAATGAATCTCCAAAGTTGACAATACGGATCCCTCCAGATGTGTTAACTCTCAGAAACCCCAGAAGATTCTGAAAGTTGAAATTCAATCTATTTAGAGAACCTCAGCTTGAGGAAGACTAATCTAAATAAACATCATTTCTGATAGGGTGCCATATTATCAGTCAATGAGAGCAGTGGATTTTAGGTACTGCAAATGGCAGTGATTCAACAGTATGATTCATCATCTACAGGGCAGTATCCTGCCAACTGTCTTTCAGCAGAAAACGGTCTCTTCCGGTGCAAACATTCACATTTGAAAGTGAATGTGTCACTAGCAGCTATATGTTCTCTTTGTGCAGCATATGTTGTGATAAGTGGTGGTGGTGGGGATGCTAGGGCTGCAAAAATCTGGACAATTAGTAGAAGGTAACAAAGAATTAACGTTTTCTCTATCTTTTTGCTGCCATCTGGTGGCCATTGGGATGTTTGCGATCCAGGTGTGATAGCTCAAAGGGATACAGAACGTTCAACCCTAAGAGGGAGAGAGAAAAAAGCCCGCCTGTTAAAAAGAGCCTTCTTAGAACATGAAAGAAAGGTGAAGTAATGTCTGTCAGCTGGGGTGTTATTGCCTGATAAAAGGGTTCTGGTGCCCTTTCCTCACAAATCACATATTGTTAAAACATGCTGCAGAGAAAAAGCACCATATCCATCCACAAGCCTTGCTATAAAGAAACTCCAGCTTCTCATCAACTTTGTGTTATACAAATGAAAGACAGCATCTTCTGAACTGTGAGCAAATGTCAGACTCATGGTAAGATAACCAAATGGTGTTGCAAATAGAAAAACAACAACCAACCACTGGTGGTCATTAAGGTTTACTAAACTGAAACAATTCAAACCATTATTTCTTGAAAATGCATTTCTTGCTTCCAAATTACAGCTGAGTTTCTTTCTTTCTTTCTTTCTTTCTTTCTTTCTTTCTTTCTTTCTTTCTTTCTTTCTTTCTTTCTTTCTCTCTTTCTCTCTTTCTCTCTTTCTCTCTTTCTCTCTTTCTCTCTTTCTCTCTTTCTCTCTTTCTCTCTTTCTCTCTTTCTTTCTCTCTCTCTCTCTCTCTCTCTCTCTCTCTCTTTCTCTCTCTCTCTCTCTCTTTCTCTCTTTCTCTCTTTCCCTCTTTCTTTCTCTCTCTCTTTTCCTTCCTTCCTTCCTTCCTCTTTTGCTTGCAAACATACATTTTCATTTGTGAATCCAGCTAGATTAATCAAACCTTAGTTAAAACAGAACAATTACATCATGATCAGAGCTATTCTCTGAAGTAACAGACTATTCAATCAAGTCATGAAAGAATTTACAAAAATCAATAACAATAAACATTTCCTTCCATGGGAATAAAAATAATTACATTTCAGGGGAAAAATCCGAAATCCTAGCAAAGGGTCTTACCTTCATTAAGGCAACCACAATTCTCCAGAATTCTTCAGGTGCAGTGTTACAAGAAGTAGAGAATGGTTTAGAAAGGGAAAGAGAAGGAGAAAGACTCCTTCAGGTTGAGCTGAGCTCCTGGTAATTTCATCTGCACATCCTTGTAGCTTTCTTGACCCTAGTGAGGAAGCGGTTTAGCCATTGTCACATTCTGGATTGTTTTTTTGACTTCCCTATCTGACCTACAGCCTTGGGGTTTCTTAGTAGTCTCCCATCCAAATACTAATCCAGTCCAGATCAACTCAACTTCCAAGCTCAGTCAAGAATAGCCCACTGAGAAACAGAAGGAAGTCCACATAGTGGTGTAGGTGTCTGAACTGTGTATTCTACAGATCAAAGTCAGTCTTAAGATGGAGCTTGTAGCTGATCTTTAGCCATCTGCCCCAGCTCTGAAACCCAAAGGCTGTTAGTCCTCAGTCTATCCTCTCTCAGGAACAAAACAGAAAGCAAAATTAATGAAACATTAAAGTCTTACTAACATTACTCACTAAACCAAGAGAGTGATTTTAACTCATGTGTTGGATAAATTGTGTAGTAACACCCAGCGGTTTGAGGGAACTGGACCGTAAAATGTCTTCCAGGTTGTACAATATCATCTACCTCCCACAATGGTTTCCATGTTATTTTCAAAGCCAAGTAGCATACTTAATTTTGAATAGTTGTACTACATATCTTGAAAGTAGAATACTTATTTATATTTAATATATTTGTATTAAATTTATATTCTTGACATGCTGCTGTTTAGCACATGGAACCCGCAAAATAACTCATGACTAGAAAGCATCAACAATAAAGTAGGTCTGTTACTATAAAGTTAATAATTTGCCAAGAGCAATTGGTAATTGATGAAAGAAATACATAACAATGTGCATTTAGGGGAGGAACCAGAGTGTGGAAATGACAACATGTGTATGACCTCATTATCATGTATGCAATCACAGCATTTGTGTAACAACATCATATTCATTTGTTACTGATGCTGCTGTGCACAATATCAGTGTAAGAAAGAAAAAGTAAACAGATGCTGAAATCTGTTTTGTAACCATCATATTTGCTTCGAAAAAGACGTGCTTTAAAATAAGAACAAGATGAGAAGTTCTTTCTGTAGCACAGCTTCATATGGAAATGCAGGAATGGCAATGGCAAACTCGATGACAAGAAGTTAGAGGTGACTGGCCACTATCTCCATGGTTACAAACATAGTGATGGTAAACGTTTAACTATTTTTGAGAGGCCTTACAAATTGCCTTTTGGTGGGCTTCCTTGTTCAGTTTAATTTGCAACAATGTTTCCTGGTTATGCCATGCCAGGAGCTTTGTTGGAAATCAACTGGCCACCCATCATGCTTATCTCAGTGAAATTCTGACAATGCCTACCACTGATGGAGACATTCAGTCCATAATTTGAATGGTTACCATGTCTCTTCAAGTAGTTTCTACAAGTCCCAGGACAACGGCTGAGGGCACAGCATTCTATTAGGGCCTGGCTGCATCCTGGATTCTCAGCTCCTGGCATTTAATTTATAAATTTATTTATGCATTTATTTATTTATTTATTCCTCACATTTATATAGCCATCCATCTCACAGAACGTGACTCTGGGCAGTGTACAATAAAAGCCCATTTCCCACAATGCTTTGGGCACTGCCAGAAGACAGTGTCAAAAATTAAAATGGAAGAGGAAACTCAGGGTTGAGTCTGAATGTTAACTTCTCAAGGAAGACCAGTTAGCAGTTCAATCCCCAATCCAATTAAACTGAAGGTAGCATAATTGTGGTGAGATGGGCGGGGACAAGTCCAATAGATAGATAGATAGATAGATAGATAGATAGATAAATAAATAAATAAATTACTCTGAATTTCTCAAGGGAAACAAGTCACCCCAAACCTGAGATTTCTCTTTAATGAGGTTGTGAATTCTCAGCAGTAAATCAGTGCAGGATTTGAGTATATGGTTTTCAGAAGTAAGAATTAAATGTTCCCAGTTGTTCTACAGATGCTATTTCTGAATTCTATCCACCAGATGTGTAGCGATTACGACTCCCAGAATTTCTAGTCAGTATATAGGTTCTTCCAAACAAGGACTTTTGGCCAGTTTGAGATCAGCTTTGCAGTTGGACCAGACCAATCTCATGTCTGCTCTGGTTCATTGAAACTACAGAGAATTTTCTTATTGTCAGGAACTCCTACCATATCCCTCTTTCTCTTAACAACTGAAATGGGCTTTACATGCTGGCCACCATCATAACCTTCCTCCAACTGATCTCCATCAGAGGACTCTGTTGGAATGCTTAGGAAGGAGATCCTGGACATGTGTAGAGGTTGCCCATGCCTTAAGCAACATTGTTTACATCACCTTCAGCTAACCAAACCTTTGCAGGACTACCTCTGCTCTGTCGGTTTAATGGTGTGCTATGGAGGCCACTTCAACAGCTGGAATCAGAGAGGTTAAAAAAAAATAAAGTCAAACTTTCTTTGTTTCTACTTCATGCATAAACCAAGCGGTTTTCTTGGCAACAGTATGGAAGGGTATTGCCTTTACTACCTTCCGGGGTGTTTTCTTCAATTTCCCAATCTAGCCTACAGTCCTGGGATTGCTTAGTAGTCTTCCCCTCCAAGTACTAACCCAGTCTGACCTTGCTTAGCTTGTGAAAGTCAGCCAAGGTCACATAGGTAGTGTTACTTTGCTGGGCAGCCTGGGGGAAAGGAAGATAAACATACACTTTAGGCTCCCAGAATGAGATGCCAAACCTCTATAGGTTGCAAATCTTCCACCATGATGTCATTCTATCTTCACAGCTGATAGAGGGGATTTAAATGAAGCAAGAAAGATAGTTTCAGAGAAGAATGGCCATTTCACAGCCAGGAAACTTTCTCCTGGAGTCAACAACTTTGATATTTCCGGAAACCACCAGACAAATATACACAAATTCTACTGACAGTGGAGTTTGTGTGGATCCTTGCAGTTTAATTTTTCTCTTTTCTATGTTTAGTGAGGGCGAAAGGATTTTGCTACTTCAAGATGATATTAGCACAGGGGCAGGATGCTGACTGAAAGAAGTTTTCCTGATCTCCTAATAGTTAGCTGGAATGTGCATAAATGGGCTCATGGTATCTCAGTATCCCTGCATTTTGAAACCAGCCTCAGAGAAAACAGTTGTGAGATGTGTACAAACTGCTTCTGAGGGATTGGGGAGTGTAAATTGTGGTAATGCAGTGCTAGAGTGCTGATCTGCTGTTTAGCATGGAGCACAGGAGGCTAGATTTAGCTCTCCTGCTCAAAGCAAGTGTTTGTAGTAATTACCCAAATCTCTGAAAAAAAAACATCACATGTAGATCAGGATCAGAGATGTCTCTTATCCCTAAGGTCCTTGAGGGTGATTGTTAGTTTCTCTGTCTTATCTAAACTTCTCCATGGAAAAATTCAGATTTTAGAACACAGTTTAATTCTTGTATGCACACTTCCAGTATATAGCAAATACTTAAGGGATTTTAGAAATAAAAATGGTATACTGTTAATGATAATAATAGTGGGTCATATTTATTTTTCTCATTTACTGTCAAGTAATAGAACAAAGCAGGTTGAAATTGCATAACCATTTAAATGGGAGGAAGCCCAAAGTACCCAGTGGAGCTTACCATTACATCATCATGGGGCTTGTTAAAATCCTTATCTATCTATCTATCTATCTATCTATCTATCTATCTATCTATCTATCTATCTATCTATCTATCATTTACTGTCTTGGTGTAGTCTCAAGTCTGTACTTCAGTGGTTTCACAGCTGCTTTGGTGTCCTGATGACTACATTCATTTGATACAGATATCTGTAAACACATTTTCACCATATTTTTTTACATTCATAACATCGTCAGTCTACATCTAAAAATGTAGTACATGAAGTCACCCTCAGAAGAATATTTGACTTTTTATTTTCACTTTGAAGGTTAGCCTTCATTAGCTTTGCAAAATTCATTTCGCTGAAAGCTCATATCCTCTTCATTCTCTTAATACTAGAGCAAAATGGGGAACATTGGAAAACTTGCAGGCTGCTACTACTGACACTTTATGTGCATTTTCTATCACATAAAGGAGAATCTATGCCACTGACCTAAGCATGAGACAAATATTAACAGTTGCTAGGCAACTAGAAACAAAGCCTATGTACAATATGCTGGAGAAACCATGTTGGATTTCCTGCATAAAAGGTCAGGGTGACTTTAGTATTCCAAGCCTCAAGTTCCACCTTGCCATGAATGTAAATCAGAAATAAGTTGCGTACTTCAGCAATCTATCATTTTGGTGCCAGAACTAAAATCCAGTCATTGGAAAGACAAACTCTCTCATTTAATACAAGCATACATAAAATCTAGATTCTAGTTTTCCAGATGCCTACAATGATGGATAGAACTATGCAAAAATAATGAATACATCTTCAATCCAACTGGCTGGCCAATGGAGAATTTTCACAGTATGTACTGGCTGCCAAGCTGGTGGGGATGACAATTGTTGGGTACATCATCCTCATCCACCAAATTGTTTTCTTCATGGTGCAGGATACAGGAGGGATCACCTACTTTCCACCCCTATTCTGCTGTTACATATATAACATGGTTAAAGCTGAAATAACCAAAGGCTGTTCCAGGACTGTCCATGCCAATTATTGTTTCTAGTGGCTCTGAAAGTTCTGTGTCCTTTTGATACAGACATATAGATGATGTAAATTCCTGGCTGTTGCTCCTCTCCCCTCCCTCCCTCCCCACCTTTTGACTGCCTTTTTATCCGATTTTGCCAGATAACTGCTTTTGATGTTTGCTGATGTTTAATAAAGCTATATATTTTTTGCTAGCTGAACTGAGTGGCTCTGATCTGGATATGCTGGAACTAAATTGAACTGGAAATTACCTACAGCAATTTTCTAACTCTGACAATGATAGCAACAATAGAGACATTGGGGCAATTGTAGATGGTGGGAGAGTGGGTTAAGTATAGGGAAGTGATTAAAGCCCATGAAAGCCTTTTCCAAGGGACCCTCAAACCTTGCTGCTCCTCTTACAGGAACTGTCTCAAACAGCCAGGTATCAGGTAATCCTGGCTGCCAACTATCCCATCCAGTGATATATTCACTGTTAATGAGAAAGAGACGCCACACATGGGGCTGCCCTTGAAGAGCATTTAGAAGCTTCAGCTAGCGCAGAATGCAGTGGCACAGGTAGTAAATAGTGTTGGTTACTCAGTGCATGTAACACCACCACTCTCTGAGCTGCTTTGGTTGTCAGTGTGTTTCCAGGTGCAATTCCAGGTGCAATTAAAGCCTTTCATGGCTTGAGACCAAGTTACCTGAGGGACCGTCTCTTCCCAGTTGTTTCTACCCGTCCGATCTGGTCTGACAGGATGGGCATGCTCTGGGTCCCATCAGCCAGGGAATGCCAGCTGGCAGGGCCCAGGAAGCATGCCTTTTCTGCCGTAGTGCTGGGCCTATGGAACTTTCTCCCTCCAGAGATTAGGATGGCCCGACCCTGCTGGCCTTTCATAAGGCCCTAAATGGTTCTGGGCCTGGGCCTGGGGTATGAAGGGCCCCATCTCCAGGCTGTGCCAACAATCAACAGTAGTGATATCTTCCTTGGCTGCTGTGTATTTTAATTTTTGTATTTCCAATGAGAATTTGTTTTTAATTTATTTTATGATTGTTTGCCTCACAGAGTCACTTGCTGAGATGGGTGGCCATAGAAATTGAATAAATAAATAAATAAATAAATAAACATATCCTGAAAAAATGCATTCAAGCTCCTTTTCCCCCTCAGCATTGCTGATTGTGGACCCTTCGGTGGACCTGATAATTGAGTTGTGTGGCACATTGCCTAATCCCTCTCCCCTTTCTTATGTTCATTGGGGTAGAATTGTGTATGTGCATACAGGTCCTCAGAAGATGAGGAAAGGAGTGGAGTGCTCTTCTGTGGCCCACAGTTCAGGGCAAACACTGCATGAAGTCAAACTGAGAACAAAGGAAAACATCGCCTAGGAAATATACATGGGCATGCTGGAATAATGCCCTGTCAATCTGAGATCTGTGCACTGTTAAAGATAACACAAACAGGCCGTGACTGTTACGCTTACTAGCTGGGTGATAAGAGAGAAATGTCAGCTGTTGGACAAGCTTAACGCATAATAGTAATTGCCACTTTTAAAATGTAATTAATGTTGTCCCTTTAAAGAGTTGGAAGACTTGGTTCTTCAGATGGAAAACAGCACAGAAATCCTAAGAAGAGATACACTGATTAAAAAGCAGACCAGAGCTTTTGAGAGGAAAATAACAGTGCTAAGTGCTACCTTTGATAGGCTCGCTGTCTATGTGGATGTTGGAGATGTCAGGTTCGGTCAGCACGGGCTTCGGGGAAGCTCCACCGGCGGCAGCTAGCGAGGAAAAGAGGAACTGAAAGCGCCGCTAATTAACGGGCCACCTGCGCCCAGCCAAACAGGAAAACCGCAGCGGAAGCTTTTAACTATAAACTGATAACGGCGCGAGCCAACAATGAACGGGGCCGCAGGCAGCGAAACAAGATCGCGCGCAGCACAGAACCCGCGGGCTTGCACGTAACGGGGAGGGACCAACCCAAGCCGGGGGGGACTGCCCATCAAGGACAATGGACCCTGACCGAACCTGCCATCATGGACAATCAAGGGGGATTATTGGGGGGGCCTAATAGCCCACAGCCGCAACGCGATCACAAGGCGGGAAAAAGCGCGGGAAGGGGGGAATATAACAAGTGATGCAATTGTACCAAGCCAGTCCTGGCTTTGCTTGTGACTACTACGTTACGCATGAGTAAACCTTCTTTGTGAACCACACGTGTCACGAGAGTTTCTCTGTCGAACGGGGCAAATCTCACATAAAGCCAGGACTCACATTGAGTGCTACCCGGTACACACCGAGGAGCGCTCACCTTTCTTTCCCTGCAGCCAAGACCGGAGAGGAATTGATTAACGGCACCAGGAGATGGCAAGCGATGGGGAAACCGCGTGCCAGCTGGGCTACCAGGAGCCCAGATCCGAAGGCGTGATGGCGGGACCAGTCCGGGGCGAATGGCGCACGGACACAGCCAAGAGGGCGCCAGAGGACGGGTGGTCGTTCGGCGGGGGCAGGAGCCCCAACGGGTCGCCAGCATGGGGGTCGCGACGAGTAGTGACTCGGAACCCGAGGCCCGAGAGCTTGAGGAACAATTCACCCAACTGGAGGCCAAGATCGAGCAGCGGATGGATGCTGTCCAAGTGATGTTGCAGACCATCTTCCGGCGGGGCAAGGCCCCAGGGGCAGAGTCGCAGGCGAAGAAGGAATCGGGCGATAACGGCAGCAGTGAGGATATGACCTCAAGAAACTGCACGGAGCCTAGACCAGAGGTTGCGCAGATGACTCCAGTCCCTAGCGTGAGGAAGAGGGGACCCACAACCATGGCCAGTTCGCGGGGCGCCAAGCGGGCGCTCAGCAGCGGGACGGAGCCAGAGGGCTTGACGGGACATGCGGTTCCCGGGAGCAGCGGCGCAGGGTCCGGGAGCCAGGAGCCGGAGGAGAGGCTGGACGGGCTGGAGGGCGACCTCCAGCAGCAGACGACAGCTGTACCGGGCATGCGGGAGGCATGGAGTGGCGGACCCAGGGCCCCGGCTGGGGCAGCCGCAGAGGGCGGCGTGGAGACCAGGCTAGCAGAAGTGGTCAGCCTGACGGGGAGCGCGAAGGGGGGTCGGCGGCCAGCAGAAGCGCCCCGATTCAGGAGCTCAAGGAGCGAGCTCTCAGGGCGCCCCAAGCCACTAACCTATCTCCCTGTGCAGGACAGGCTCCACTCAGAGATCCAGGGGGGAGCACCCAGTAGGGACGACCTGGAGGCTCTAGTGAAGTGGAGCTGGCTGGTGGAGACGGCGGGGGATGCCGGAGACCCAGGGAAGCGAGAGGCGCGAGCCCCGATACCAGCCACAGCGGACCAAAGTGAGGCGGCACCGGAGGCGAGGCGCAGGAACCGACGGCAGAGGATCGAGGTTGGAAACGCCCGGCAGACTGCAGGGACCTGCTACCGGTGTGGAGGCAAGGGGCATCGGATGGTGCAGTGCCCCTCGAGGCAGGGGGTCTTGGCGAGCTGCACAAAGGACGGGGGCCGGCGATTCCCGGCTATAAGGGACCCCGACCGATCCTGGGAGGAGACAGCAGCTAGTGGAGCGGTGTGCAGCGGAGCCGGCTGGCTCACGAGGAAGCCCGGCTCTGCGTGGAGGGGAGAGCGAGCCAGCGGGAGGCGATGGCCGGCGACGCTGAGGCGCACCCCAGAGCAGCCAACGGAGTGGCAGCATGAGGAAGGGCGGGACAGAAGAAGCTACTCGCCCATGAGGATCAGGGTCCACCTCAAGGGGGTGAGATCAGAAGCAGAGGCGAAAATCGATGCCTTGCTGGATTCGGGATGCACCCACTGCCTGATCCACCCGGTACTGGCATCCGCGCTGGGGCTCAGCGTGAGGAGACTCAGGAAGCCCCTCGCACTCAGCCAGTTGGATGGATCGACGGCAGGGGGGGAACCGGCGCAGTATCGCACTGAGCCGGTCGGTTTGACAGTGGGGACAAGCCGGGAGGAGCTAGGCTTAGTAGTTGCCCCGGGGGCCAGCCATGCACTAGTGCTGGGGCTGGCATGGCTTACGCGCCAGAACCCGCACATCGATTGGGTGGCCAAGACGGTGCGGTTCGGCGGCACCACCGAGCAGACGGGGTCGAGCTGCGGAGGTGGCACGAGAACAGGGGGCCCCACAGAACCCGGCGAGGTGGCGGCTGGGCGACGGCGAGCCGAGGGCCAGCGAGCTGCGGCAGCGGCGGCAATAGAGCCCGGGAAACCAACTGCACACGCGGCGAGGGCGGCGCCGAGGGAGACCGGCAGAGGAGCCGAGGCGGCAAGCGCACGAGAGAGCGTGGCAGCAGAGACGGTGCGATTCGACGGCACCACCGGGGAAGCCAGGTTGAGCCGCGGAGGCGGCGCGGGAGCTGAGGACCCCACGGAGCTAGGCGAGGTGGCGACTGCGCGACAGAGAGCCGAGGGCCGGCAAGCCGCAGCAGCGACAGCAGCGGGGCCCGGGCGACCAACCGCCCGTCAGGCGAATACGAGGACGGCGCCGAGGGCGACCAACAAACGAGAGGGGTCAGAGACCGCCGAGGTGGCGGTGGCATCGACGACGAAGGGCCCCGCAGCAACGCAGGGGTCGGCTACAGCAGAGACGGTGGCAGCGGGACCCGAGGGCCCCGTGGCAAAGCAGGCGGCGATCACACTGGCATCAAGAACGGGGGCAGGAGCGGCGCCGGGAGCCGACTGGTCCGCGCCAAGCGTGAGTGAAGCAACCGGCGATAGACCGGGACCTGGCCGCGGCCAGGGGAACCTGGAAGGTTGTAGGACACTGAGGGAGCCGCCGCTCGAATCCAGGGACCCAACAAGGACGACCCAGCTGGAGGCGAAAGGCGGAGCCCAACCCCCAAGGGAGAAGCAGGGGAAGGGAGCCGAGCCGGAGCTGAGGCGGCGCTGTGCAGAGGCGAGCGAGGGAGACCCCTGGTTAGTAAACAACAAGGACTCCCTGAAGAAACAAGGGACCTGCTGGGAGCACAAGGGGAGGCTCTACGTTCCAGAAGCTTGCCGGGTGGATGTGCTCCGGAGAGGGCACGCCGAGGACACTACGGGACACTGTGGGTTTGTTAGGACTTTCCACCTCCTGCGTGAACAGTTCTGGTGGCCGTCTCTCCGGAGGGATACGAGGGAGTACGTGGCCAGCTGCTCGACGTGCGCAGCGGCGAAGGAAGGGAAGGAGGGGAAGGAGAACCTTCGGGGACCCATCCTATAAGTGACTTAGCCAAGGAAAGGCACACCGTTATGGCAGATGGGGGCAACACCCTAGTAGCCCAATTAAGAGGGGGACTTGTCTTCAGGGGGGCGGTATGTCAGGTTCGGTCAGCACGGGGCTTCGGGGAAGCTCCACCGGCGGCAGCTAGCGAGGAAAAGAGGAACTGAAAGCGCCGCTAATTAACGGGCCACCTGCGCCCAGCCAAACAGGAAAACCGCAGCGGAAGCTTTTAACTATAAACTGATAACGGCGCGAGCCAACAATGAACGGGGCCGCAGGCAGCGAAACAAGATCGCGCGCAGCACAGAACCCGCGGGCTTGCACGTAACGGGGAGGGACCAACCCAAGCCGGGGGGGACTGCCCATCAAGGACAATGGACCCTGACCGAACCTGCCATCATGGACAATCAAGGGGGATTATTGGGGGGGCCTAATAGCCCACAGCCGCAACGCGATCACAAGGCGGGAAAAAGCGCGGGAAGGGGGGAATATAACAAGTGATGCAATTGTACCAAGCCAGTCCTGGCTTTGCTTGTGACTACTACGTTACGCATGAGTAAACCTTCTTTGTGAACCACACGTGTCACGAGAGTTTCTCTGTCGAACGGGGCAAATCTCACAGGAGAAAGATGCTTCCACAGAACTGGAGTGGAAATGATGGTGATCCTGTGTTCTCAAATAACAATATGTTTCTCTAAACTTGAAAAACAGCACCATGGATGGTGAGATTCCCAAACAGTTTTGAAAGCCTATATTTTCAAGGGAACTGCTTCCCAGATCGAGTCACTGACAATTTCTTTTTTGACTCGCTAAGAAGTTTTTGGCTTTTTCAATGGTGAGTTTTGAATCTTTCTAATAAAAATTTCCCCTTCATGATCATTACATTATACTCTTGAGAGGGCTTGCATATCCCAATGATACTATGAACTCTATCATTGGGAGGGTACACTTCCAGAAGGGTCACCCGTAATGGGCAAGTTGTAGATGAAGGTCAGATTGATCCACTGGAAAAAGGAATGATAACCCACCTCAACATTCTGTCAAGAAAACCAAATGGATATTTATAACAGCACAATGCCAACATTAAAATTTTTGATTGCAAAAAGAAGAAAAAATACATAAAAGTGCTTTTACAAAGAAGTGAAAAAAATTACAATAAAGAGAAAAAAGTGTTAATATATTATTATAACAATAGACAGTTACAATTCTATATATGCTTATCTAATACAAACATTATTCAAGTACATACTGTATATATTTCTTTTAGAGTTATATGACTATCATGTTGTTTTTTTAAACCCACTGTATTTTGTATAAATGGGTCCCATATTTCATTATACTTGTCCATATAAATTCTACATCTATAGGCAATCCACTCATAAGTAGCAAGTGCAATTAGGTCTTCAGTCCATTGAATAAATGGGGCCATACATTTATCTTTCCAATGCTACAATATCAGTCTGTTGGCCATAGTAAGGGCATGGGGAATCCATTTATATTGTCCAGTTCTCAAGTTCCATGTACTAGGTACTGTAGTTCAAAAGAATATTATCCCCTGAAAATTTTAGATTTTGTCATACAATAATATTTATATAGTCCACTACTTTCTCCCAAAATGTAATAAATACAGGACATTGTAAAAACATATGCTTTAAAGAGGCATTGTCCTTATTACCTCTCCAACAAAATGCTGTTTTTGATAATCCTTTTCTGTACAGATGTAGTGGAGTCCAATAAATTCTAAATATTATTTTTTGTTGTATAAATCATAGTTTAAGGTTCACTGATACTCTTGCTATAGAAGTTAAGCATCTTAACTTCTATAACAGCACAATGCCAACTTGATACTGGAAGATGACCCTCCCCTCCTCCTCACATTGGAAGGTATCCAATGAACTACTGGAAGAGCAGAGGACAGG
The DNA here is from genome assembly GCF_059951505.1 of Python bivittatus. NCBI lineage: Eukaryota > Metazoa > Chordata > Lepidosauria > Squamata > Pythonidae > Python > Python bivittatus. The sequence goes on along the minus strand of NW_028277030.1, from coordinate 49,231,150 downwards.
AATGTGCTCATCATCTGGTGGGATTAGAGCTGAAAGGAAGTCCAACTGCTGATGTGCCCAGAGGCAAAGAAAAATTTGATGCTGCAAAGATATATACAGGTACCATTGGTTATTTGGAATGTCAGAGCCATGAACCGAGGCAAACCTGATGTTGTCAGAGCAGAAACATCAAGAATGAGCACTGACTTTATGAGAATCAGGGAACTGATATGGACTGGAATGGGTCACTTCACATCAGAAAATGGAAAGCGGGGGAGGTCTGAGATGGTGTGAGAGAGTGGGTGATTGCATGAGACAGCTGGCTGCATATTAACTTGATTAAAGCAGCCTGGGAAGGTGGTTAAGAACAATATATTGGAAGAATTTGACTATTGGTGTTTTAACTCTGTCCTCTGTTCTGTTATTTTGTCAGCCCTGATGGATTTGGGAGGGAGTGGACATTTCTGTTTTGGGAGAGGCAATGCCGGGAAACAGAGGGTGCCCTGAAATAGGGATTGGCAGAGGGACATGTGGTAGGAGTCAGAGGGTTATTCACACTCAGGGAAGGTGAGGAAGATCTTGTTTTAATCCGTACTTCCAGCTCTCCTGTTTCTACCTTGATGTTAGGTAGTAGACTTTCAGTATAATGTTGATAAATGCCCAGTTTGTCTGTGATAAGGTCATTCTCATCCATGGTTTAATTATAGAGGAGAGATCAGACCAGGCATGCATTACTGAAACCTGGATGGTAAAGAGTAGGGATCTGCTCATCTGGGTTTCAGATGCTCCATCAGCCACAACTCCAGGGTCAAGGAGGCAGATTGGCAACTGCTATCCTGGAGATCCTGGCAGGGGTCAAAGATGCTGTTCCACAAATGACCAGGTATGAGGCCTTATATGTAAGGATGGGCCATCAGGCAAGCTGGGATTGTTGCTGTTCTACTGACCTACTTGTTGCACAGCTACACCACTATCTGAGTTGCTGGAACTCATTGTGTGGTTGATACTAGTGTCTCTTAGCCTTTTGGTGTTGGAGACTTCAATGTATCTTCCCTGTGTGAAGACACAGCTTTCCCCAAGTTATCTTAGCCCTGGCCCATATAGGGGGCTACACATTAGACCCAAAGTTTATCTTGTAGCAGTTGAGATGTGATCTGAAAATGAGGGGCAATTCCAGCATTCCCTAGTCATGGTCAAATCACTTTGGTTGCCTGGGATCTCTCTTGGGGTCACGACAACCTGCAGGGGAGAGGGACTATTAGATTGTTGTGCCCTAATTATCTGATGGAGCTGGAGGGGCTTGGTCCTTTCCCCTGCTACCATTTAATATCAACATGAGGCTGCTGGATGAGGTCATATGCCAGCATGATATGAAGCATCATCAATATGCAGATGACAACAAGTGTCCTGTGCTAGCAATTACAAATGCAAGAGGTCAGACTTTTTGGAGGCTATAAATTTCACAACCTATAGGAATGCAAGACCTCAGGAAAAACAAACAAACTTACCCCAGAGCCAAAGTTCAATGCACACAAATCCAAGATTCAAGAAACAGAGTTGGGTGCCATCTCGTACAGTCTAGACGGCAGTCAGGGAACTGGAAGCAACATACGGTCAGGAAGCCAGGTCCAAGACTGGAAAGTTAATTGCCAATAACTGACTCCCAAGAGCTTCTTTTATAGTGCTGACTCAGGAATGCTTATCTTCCTGAATCATGCCTCATTAAACCTCTTAGTTTTGCTAACTTGATTTTTCTGTGTATGCAGGGCTGAGGATCTTTTCCTGCTCAGGTTCTAGGTTGGGTGACTAATCCTGCTGCTGTGCTTCAGCAACAGGTGGCTGATTATCTCCCTGCTCCAGTTATGCTCATCCTCCACAGGTCTTTCTCTCTCTCAACCTCATCTGCAGATATGTGACTGGCTCCTGAGTTGCAAGGTCAGAATCTGACAAGCCCTTCAACCTCCCATTCAGAGTCTGATTCATCAGATTCGTAATGCCCAGTTGTCATCTCCACCCCTGGCTGGGCAGGTGATACATTGACTCGGAACCTGGAGATCCCAATGGGGAAGAACAGGCTTAGCTGAATCCTAGCAACATGAAATGGCTGTGGATGTGGAAATACCTAAATTTTAGTTGTAAATAGAATGATGTTCCGTTGGACAGAACTGGCTTGCAATTTGGGGAATTCTCCTGGACTCATGGCTCCTGTTTCAGCAGCAGATAGAAATTGTGCTTAGGAGAGTCTTCACATACTACATCTTGTGCACCATCTGTGATCTTTCCTGGACCAGGAGTATTTCATACCTCATGACTAGATTATTGCAACTCACTGTACATGGGGCAGCTCTTAAAAAATATACCGAAGCTTAAACTGCAGCAGCCCAGGCAGTGTTGGAGACCTTGAGATTTGCCCACATCACTTCTACTCTATGAGCTGCGGTGGCTGCCAGTCAGCTTCCAGGTTCAATTCAAGGAGTTGGTTATCACCTTTAAATCTGTATCTGGCTTAGGATGAGACTATCTCCAAGACTGCCTGCTCCAAAGTAAATTACCCCATGCTGTAAGATTTGGGAGAGAGGCCTTGCTGAGGGTCCTATCTCACTATGTCACCTTATATGAGCCATCTTCTTTCAGCTACATTTCTTTATTTGAAAATTTGTGGTACAGTGATACTGTTACATGTTTTCCAGGCTTTTTGTTAGGGGACAGATTATCAGAGACAAATGATATTTTTGTAATATTCAAATGGCTCAAACAAATAGGATGGTTCAGATCAGGAAATATCTGACTGATTTTACCATCCATATTGGTAAGATTAGTAAGATTGTAGGCCATGGGTTTTAAAATAAAACTTGTTTTCTAAAATCTGCAGAAAAATAATAACCATGGATATTTACGATGTTTCCTAACATGTTTCCCTAATTTATGTAGACAGTATGTATAACTTAATTAAACTTTTTAAAATGTAAATGTTCTACTTGAGTTCTTTGACCCAAACATTTCCCTGTTGCAAGTTTTTACAACGTAATTATTACTATGAAGCTTTAAAAAATAGTTGAAAAGAAGCGTACTTCCTTTTCAGATGTACTTGTAAAGACAAGAGTGAGTAGATTTCATCTGATATGATTACAAAATCTGGTGAAAACAAAATGCCCAAATTTGCCCCATTGCATTATTTTTTAGTATCTAGAAGTAGAACAACAATGTTAACAGATAGTACAAGAACTAACCCACTGCTATCCAATCCTCAGAGAAGGTTGTATCCCAAAATGCTTTTTTCCCCTTCTGTTAACTTTCTGCCTTCCTCTCTTCCAAAACTATTTTGAGTGTTTCTCTGCTCTCTCACACACAAACCTACCCTTCCCACTTTAATTGGAGGGGGTATTATTTTTCTCCAGTTCAGGGTTGGGTGTTCCTCCATATGTTCTTGACCTCCAGTCTAATCAGCTCTGGCCATAGTTAGAAACAATATAAGTTAACCTAGAACAATATCTTGAAGGTTATAGGTTTTTCAGACAGATAGCTGTCTCTCTGCAGAGCATTTCAGAGAGATCCTATTCATTAAGGAAGCATCATGAACCATTAATTTTCCATTAATTTGCTTTACAAAAAGAATAGCTAAGCCATCATTCATAACAAACTGCTTCATACTGTTTGTCCATATTGCCTCTTTGGTTCTCCAAAGTCAGTAGAATAAAACTCTGTTCCCTAAGATCTTTTAATTAAAAATCTTAGAGATTGAAGCTGAACCTTATGTAGGCAAAGTACAGGTTCTTCCTCCTTTTTAAATAAACCATTAGTTCATTGCACATAATATCGTACCATGCATTCACATGTTTCTTTCAGGCGTGCCTAATAAGGAAGAACTATTTTTGCCCTTCTGCCTTTAGTTTTTACCTGGATATGAGGCTACAGTAATATAGCAACCCTCACCTCAGTGTCTTGAGGGCAAATAGAATATTTAGGGGAAAAGAACACAACTATGTAAAGCTTAGGTAATTTGTTGGCTTCATATTGTGAATGGAAGGAAGAATGAGATAATTGGGGAAAAGGTTGAAACAGCAAGACCTATGATTGATTGGATAAATTAAAGTAAGACTACCGAGCCACCTTCACTATTGACTTATTGTTTGGCCTGGACTTACCTTTGGGGGATGGCAAGGGAAATGGGATAATCAGAGGAAAGAGTTTGAAATGTATGTTGTTTGCCTCTCTCTCTGTTGGAGCAGACAGACTCCCAGGCTTACTAGGGATAATGGCAGCTAAGAGTGGGGTAGGGCGGGGGATGTTAAAACTGAGGAAGGCCAACTTATGTTGCAGTTGCCTGAATAAGGGCCTTTTGAGCAGTGATCAATAAGCACAGGCTGGGCTCACACTTCTCACTAACATAAGGAAGCTTCTTTGGTTCTGGCTTATGGAGTATGAACACAGCCATGGTATTTATTAACCATGGTTTATGGCTTAGCATGGTTTATGACTTAGCATATTATGAACCTAGTGATGGTAACACCCAACAAATCATGGTTAAAATGAACTTGGTTTACCTAGAATGCCCTTGTTTTCAGTTACTCTAGTGGAAAGGAGTAAAGAATTCATAGGAAGGAGTAAAAACTTATCAGCTGTCGTGCCTATTGTCTCTCCTCTGACTCTTTGGAAACTTTAATGTTTTTGTCAATTAAAAAAAATGATTTGCCTTTCCATTTGCTTTATTGAGTAATTGTTGACTACAACTTTAAATTAATTGTGGTCTTAATTGGCATTGTGCTTAACAGTACTGTTATTGTGAACCTGTTTGAAATCTTCTATTCAACTCTAGTGTTTTTATCTATCCGTAAAATCTACCCTGAAGCACTGCCCTGGGGTATTTGGGGAAAGCTTAATAATATACAGCTACAGTCCCTTGGTTTTCATTGTTGCTCATTTTAGGCTACATTGTCCTTAGGGTCTGGGTTATGGCTTTCTTCTCTCTTTCTTCATCTAAGGCAGGAGCAGACAACTTCAGTCAAATGAGGGTTTTTTCCCTTTCCTTTTGGGTTGATGTGTCAAAACTTTCAGTCTCTATCAAGGGATTTGGAGGGAAATTTTATTTAAAAAAATACTTATTTTCCCTTAGAATAATTGCCTTAAATTTATTTCCATGAAGAAGTGCACCACAATTGCCATCTCACTGCTGAATTAAGTTTGATTGTGGGGGGGATTCTCTGGCAGCAGGGCAAAATGGTGATTTAAGGTTACTTATTCCTGATCTAAGGGCTATACTTTATGAGAGGACCAAACCAGAGATAGAAATAATTGGATATAGTTGATAGAAGTTACAATGTTATGTTTTTATTCCTGTAATCTGATTAAGAGCCTATTCTTGACTGTTATAAAAACTAGTTAGCAAATCTAAATCAGATTAAGTGTTGACACCTTCAAGAACTTATGAAGGTATCGCCCAGGAGTGTTTTCTGGGACCAAGGGAAATACAGCCCCAGAAGGGGAGAAAGAAGAAGGCATAAAGGGAGTGGTTAAGAAGTGAGATGAAATGGAATTATGAAACAAATAGTGAAATCTGGTTTTAAGGTTCATGCTTCAGTCTGTTTTAACATTAGAGGAAAAGACGCCCACTGTGGGGACAGGAGGAGGTCTGGTTGCTGTGAGGAGAGAAGCTGAAGAAGCTATTGCTGCCACTGGGCTTTGGGGAGAGGAGACCCACTGGCATGCTTTCATGTTTCCATGCCAAGGCATATCTGTGTGCACCCAACTCTTGCCTGCCGTGGTGACTTTCCTTCCTCCTCAGCTGATCAATATCCAGCAAAAGACACCGGCCAAAGAGAATTGCAGCAGAGCGAAGATATCTAATTGCAGCCTCCTGTAATCTCTTCCGCAGTCATTATAATTAGCGTATAGATTTCCAGCCCAATTCGTTTATCTTTTCCAGCCTCCTGTCTGTGCACCTGCTGCCTCTTCTCCTCTTCCTGATGGCTGCAAATATCTGCTTATCGCCCTTTCTCATACTGTGTTTTGTTTACCTCGGCCTTTGTGTCTTACCTCTTGGGCCATTCATTCTACCCACCCAATGCCTACTTTGCGGGCATTGTTGCAAGGAAGTCGGCTGTGCAAGTTCTGGACCCTGGTTATTTGGGGCAACTTTGTATGGTCTGCTGTGATTTTCTTTTGATGAACTGGTCTCAGGTCCAAACCAAGAGCTGACTGCTTTTGGCCCCACAGCCACCATGCATATATTGTGGGTTCATGAACCAGATGGAGCTGTTTGGTGCTGAGGTCTCTGGTGGCTGGAGGTGGGGGAGGACTCTCTTCAGCTTGCATTTGAAGGTGAACATACCTAATGCTGCATCTTCAGACTGCGACACCACCCACACTTTAGCTACCATTCAAAAAAACACAGCTCTTTGATCGTTGCAGTACTATTCATTATTTAAAATTTATACTGGGAAAACATCTGTATAAATGTACACTTAATTAAAGAATTATTTGTGAAACAAAACTGCATGTGTTTGAAGAACCATGCACCCTTTTCAGTGCTAACATAAGCAAAGAACACCTCTAGCTCCGTGACATATATTTGATATACTTGAAAAATCAGAAATAGAAAGAAACCAAAACTGACAGTCACCCACCTTTATCTTTGACATGAATTATAGCCAGTTCTATTTTAAAAGTGGATAGGGAAATGTCCTTTTTTCTTAGGCAGAAATAAAAATAAATATCTGAGATATCCATTATAAATCAGAAAGATTCATTTAGGCTACTGATTGCATACTATCATACTGGTCCCGTTTTCCTTTTACTTAGTTTCAAACTTTTATGTCCCATTTTTGCCTCTGCAAAACCAGGCCTCGAAAGTGTGTGTGTGTGTGTGGGGGGTACATTTCACTTCTGTGCTTTGGGATTTTAAGCAGAGCTTTGCTTTACATTTGCATTTTGCACAAATTCCAGTGATAACATTTTCAACATTTTTCCTTGTGATAGCAGGTTGACAGCATTGGAAAAGTGTTAAAAATGGGAAATTACTCTAGTGAGAAAACAGGTCCTATTCTTCATAAACTGGACTAAGTCTTGGAATGACTTAAAAACCCACAACCTCTTGGGTGCTAAACTGAAAATGCTTCCACCTGGATTAATGATTCAGTAGAGTTTAAGCTTTTGATAAATAAAATTGTTTGGCAAGTTAGTTCACTTTGTAAACATTTGTGGACTGTTTACTTATACCTACCTTGTCGTGGCTTTTTGTCTTAAAGATACATTAGAGGATAACTAGCTTTGAGTCAGTCAAAGAGAAAGTGTTGGGGGGATGTGGACAGAAACACAGGATTTAAACTGAAACGGTGGTGGCGGTGGAGGAGAGGGAGGAGGATGAGGAGAGGAAGGAGAAGGAGAAGGAGAAGGAGAAGAAGTTCTCCCAGCAAAGGGCAAGTGAGGGCAAGTACAGCATGTTCTCTCATCTACCGTTGACATCCTCTCTGTTCCTCCAAGAATTTGTCTTGGCAGACCCCTGACCCCGAGTGTGATGTCAACCTGAAGAAAAGTGTTTGGAGGAAAGGTGGCAAGGATATGCTTGAACAGGGCACACTTCTCTGGTTTCCTCAGCAACGTTGTCACTAACGAAGGAATCCTATATCCCTTTTTGATTGGGTTAGGTTAGATTCAGGTTTAAAGACATTACCTTCTCTCTAGTTTAGCTGTTTTTTCCCTTCAGGAGAAAGATATCATTAAACTGTGCAGAGATTTTAGGCAGTGACACCAACATTTCCAAACAATTTCATTTAGCAGAGGCTTAAATTCTACTTAAGTCATTGAATCATTTTAGTTTATCACCCAGAATGTAATAAGTGTATTATTTCATTCACTCCATAACACTCTCAGTTCGTGTTACAATGAGAAGGTCATGTTTCCTCTCTAGGATAACTTTCCATTTTTAACCATTTCTAAATGCTGGTGAACAGCTGTCACAAAAATCATGTTGCCAATTTATCTCTGGAGTTTCAAAGTTGCTAAATGGTAATGTAAATAGTGCTCTACTTATAGTTCTAGTGCAATGGTTTGAAGTGTAAGTGTTGTTCTTTCTCCTGGGGCTTGCTGTGTTTAAACAGGTGCGTCTGCCTAGTTTGGTCTTATTTTAGCCCATGAAGAGATGGTGATCTGTACATTTCCTTGAAATGTATGGGACTTCTTAATGTAATACAGTGGTTCAAATGTTGGGCTAGTACAAAGAGACCTGGATTCAAATCTTCATTTAGCTCTGAAATTAGTTGAATGAACCTAGGCTGTCATTATCTTTCAGTCAAACCTCTGTACTGTATTTCTATAGTGACTATTTCTATACTGATTATTATATAAACAGATCTAGGCACTGTATAATACTAAAATGACACGGTAAATGTACATTATAGACAAAAAAAACCCCTTCTAATGTAACTATTTAACAGAATTACTAGGCCAAAGCTGAATATATTGTACATTATGAAACAGATGCAGGTCAAAATTTGTGATGGGTACCAAGTCAGCACTGGGCTTATTTCTGGGGGGGGGGCATTCCAGAAAGTGGGCACCATAAAAGGAAAGGTATTCTTTCCAGCTGATGTCAAACGTCCAGCATTTGTATGTTTCTATATGTGAGAGACATGATGGTTGGTATATGTAGATGTGGATCAATTTATTCTGTACATGGGGTACTTTATTTTACAGGCACGTAATTGTAAGTAATCCAATTAATATGCATTTATTATTTATCCTATGCTTGACTCTTTTTGCAGTGCATAAATTGCAGGTATAAACACAGACATACTGTACGTACATGCATCCACATATATAACCTGGTCACATGTGCACGGGGCAAGAAAAGTCTCCAGGAGCTGCAATCTTAGGCTGGCAAGGCAGGGAAACTGGGTAATCCTTGAAAATAATTTTTTTTCCTGTCTAATCTTTCTTTGGGGGAGTGTTGTTTTCAATTTACGGTTTTCAATTTACTTCTTTTCAAATACTGTAAACACAGATTATAACTAAGAAGTTATTTCAGGATCCTAAGCTGTTTAAAGCCTTATTAGTCCATACCAAAACTGTAAATGTGGACCAAGAGCAGAATCGAACCCAGTGTATGATTTTCATAGGCTGTGGGAAAAACACTGGAAACCAGAGTTTCTTGGCCAGGATTCCTGATTATGTGAACAACCAACTGTCCCCTAGCATAAATTCTGAGAAACCCCATACAAGGTACAAGTAGTCTTTGCTTACCAACTGCCTCGTTTAGTGATTGTTTGAAGTTATGATGGTATATATAAAAAAAAGCTTTGTGACCAATCCTCGCATTTATGACCATCACAGCATCCTGCAGTCATGTGATCACCCTTTGGGCACTTAGCAACCATTGTGTGACGAGCAGAGTTAATAGAGAAGACGGAAGTAAGAGCATAAGTTGTGGTCATGTGATGTTTCACTTAGTGACTGTAATGTTTTGCTTAACAACCAAAGAGGAAGTAAGGTCATAAGCCTGTCTGGTCACATGATTTTCTGCTTAGCAACCATGATGTTTAGCAACCAAGTTGCCAGTCCTAATTGTGGTCGCTAAGCAAAGACTACCTATATAGATTAAGCCATGAGCAACATGGGAGAAAGAACTGCCAGATTTGGACTACATCTTCATGTTGACAGAGGACAATCAATTACTTAAAGTGGCCTCATTCTACTATGCAATGTTGTACAGATTTATCTCAATATGCTATACTGAGTATCTGTGCAGCTTATGTCAAGCTTGGGCAAGGGACCCTGATCCTGTTCACTCCTGAATTTCCTATGCTGATTTGACTTCTGCAGTGGGCAAAACTAGCTGTTGGGCTTCAAAGAGGCATGGCTACAGCTCTCAGCATTCTTGGTGCTAAACACTTATTAAGGAACTGGTGATTCAGCAGTAGTCTTGTCATGGGTTCACATGGGTTCAGGCATTGGCAAGACAGATGAATAGGCATAGGCTTCACCCTTGTGAAGGATTTTGGGCCATTATGCTATCTGTGTGCCTGAGTGGCCCACAACTGCCAAGCAAGATGGTCACTTCTTTAGGTTCAGTAAAGAAGTGGCTGAATTAGGCAAAGCAACTTGCTACATCCTGAGGGCGTTGAGGAAGTGGGAGACCTTTAAAGGACCAAAGCAAGGGAAAATTAACTCCTTATATGAGTAAGAGGGGCAGCTAAGAGTCTGGTATGTTTAAAAAGTATAAGTTTCTTTATTGATTGGCTAAAGGCTGCTAAGTGTCTTTTACTGATGCTAATTTGGATTTTTGCTGATTGCTGATAAGTATGGTTCCAATAAAGTATACAACCATTTGTCAGTTGATGATTAAGACAGAGCAGAAAAGAGATAGCTTGCTTTCCTCACTTGAAAGCCAAAGCAATAAAAGCTGTCACACCAAAACTATTGTGTTGTATTTATTCCTTGACACCCTCTATTTATTGATTCAGAGATAGGCAGATAGCACTTACCTTTTTGCAATGTGATCTTAATCTTACACTTACACCTAACTTAACCTTCCTAGATATTTTCCTATAAGCCTATTAACTTATTTACAAAATTTTCTGTGTTTTCTCTTAGCATGGTAACCCGAGTTCAAATAACACACAGTCTCCACTTTTATTTCTGACTCTGCTTCTTTTATATGCTATTGAGATTCCGCCCCCATATTTTTATTCTACAGTCCCTTTACACAGTGTTTTCTCAGCCTACTGGTTTACATTGTAGGAAATCTGTTTTTCTCTCTCTTTTAGATAATTCAAATAGTAAACTGCACCTTTCATCTGAAACTGTACACTGTTTCTCCTTTGCTTGTGATAGCTCTTACTGACTCTGCTTCTTTTTGTCAGTCTAACAAGGATTCAGTTCTTATCCTGGTTGTTCCACATTGCTTCTTCTGTCTTCTTTAGAAGAACTCATATGCTCTAGGCTCAGATATGCCAGCTCCTCCTCCAGTGCACTTCAGATTCCAGCACCATCCAACCACTCAGCAGTCTGACCTTCCAGGCATCCACCTCCTTCTGAGTTCTGTTTATCAGCAACTGGCAAGGAGGTGAAGAAGATGCAGAGATTCTTGGTTCTTTTAGAACAATTCTGAATGTACTGCACAGGGAAAAAACATGAATCTTCCAGAACCATAGTTCCCCCCAAATCACGGAACACAGGGAAAAAAACTGCCCTTTTCTATTACAGCTATGCCTCTATCTACACATGTGAAGGAAGAGTTCATATTTTCCAAACTCTTCTATGTGCACTTCCATCCACAAGTCTCACAAACATAACCCTTCCCACTTCTATATTGTGTTAAAGAATGAAGCCACTCAGAAGATTTGCCTACTACAGTACATAGCAGTTAAAGCCTAATCATAGGTCTACACCCCAGGGTTTACATTCCAGGCTTTTCCCTTCTGCCTTTTTGAGTCAATGGATATTTGGCTGTTCCCTTAATGGCCCTGAGATTGAGAGGCACCTGATGTATGTGAAATGTAATGGTTCTCTACGTGCACATATTAATGAGGTTCCTGCTTCACCAGCTTCATTCCTTACAGTGGGGAGACTGGAAGAAGCCTTGGGCCAGCTCTATGTTAGCATCTAAGTTTCTTTTGCCAGTCTAAGAATAAATACTTTATCCACAGCAGTCTTTCCCAGAATGGGCCCTTATAAACATGTTGAGCATACAATTCCCACCATCTTCATCCCATTTCTCCGCTGTGCTTGGAGGGCATCATTTGGGGGCTGCTAATTTGAGGTATGTATAGAGGCATATTTCTAATGCTTGATGGAAAAGCAAAAATGGAAACTGTCATATAAGGCAGGGGTCCCGAACCCCCAGGCTGCAGACCTGTACCCGTCCATGGCCTGTTAGGAACCAGGCCGCACAGCAGGAGGTGAGTGGCAGGCGAGCGAGCGAGCGAAGCTTCATCTGTATTTACAGCCACTCCCCATCGCTTGCATTACCGCCTGAGCTCCGCCTCCTGTCAGATCAGCAGCGGCATTAGATTCTCATAGGAGTGCGAACCCTACTGTGAGCTGCGTATGCGAGGGATCTAGGTTGCACACTCCTTATGAGAATCTAATGCCTGATGATCTGAGGTGGAGCTGAGGCGGTGATGTTAGCGCTGGGGAGTGGCTGCAAATACAGATTATCATTAGCAGAGAGGTTTGACTGCACAGAGACCATAATAAATCAATTGCTTGCAGACTCATATCAAAACCCTATCATGTAATGCACTTGAATCATCCCGAAACCATCCCTCCCCCCGGTCCGTGGAAAAATTGTCTTCCACGAAACTGGTCCCTGGTGCCAAAAAGGTTGGGGACCACTGATATAAGGTCCTAAGTAGGGAATAAATAAGAAAACCTTTTTACTTTAAACCACAGACCTCAGAGAAGAATCTTGCTTTATGTATTAGCAGATGGTTCCTAAACGTTTCTGGAAACATTAAAAAATATTCCTTTAAAAATAAGCTGTTAGTGCAGAGTAACTCCTCAGTCTGTATTAATTCCAGAGGTACAGGCAGATGGGGAGGGAGTCTGGAGTGCACATGATATGAATGTGATGGGTCCAGACCAGAAAGGCTCTTATTCAAATGGGGCTTCCCTGCAAAATTCCTAACTTTGAAGCAGAGCTGCCAAAATCTGTTTTGTGAGAAAATGTAATTTAAGCAATATAATATCATGAAAGCCATAGTCTATACTGGTATCTGTAAAAGCATCTGTGCCTTCATAAATAAATTAATTTACCCAATCACAATTAAATACATGATTTGGATTCTAGGACATCATTTTTGAGGCAACTGCTTTCTCCTACTTTCTCTCTCTCTCTCTCTCTCTCTCTCTCTCTCTTTCTCTCTTTCATACATACACACTTTTTCCTGTCTTTTTGCAACCTGACAGGCTCAGGTCTGCTGTCTGAATCACTGTGTTATAACTGCAGTACTTCTCTGCCACTTCTGGTTTCTGGGCACTCTGACTACAAGGGGACATTGTACCTCACACAGATGTTTGACTGCTATGCTTGGCTGGTAGCAACATCAGACAGAACACTGATATGAGTCACCCATTTTACTAATTTATCAGAGCAGCCTTCCTTGAAATCTCAGCATAAAGTCCTATGCCCGCTCTGTCTGAAAGCAAATGTAGCCTTGAAGCCAATAAAAGCAATGGAATGAGACACTGAATACAAAACAACGAATCTGCCCCCTTTTTTTCCTTGTGGGTTTCTGTAGGTTGTGTTTTCAGCGAGAGCTTTAGGAATCCCAGAACAAAAAAGACAAAAACACCATCACATCACAGGTAAAGTTGGAGCAAAGAGAATGCTACACTGTGGCAAGCAGAAAATAACAGCAGTAGAGAAATCCTGGCTATTGCAAATAACTATCATCTGGGATTTCATGGCTTCTTTGCAGATTATTGATGTTTTCACCAGTATGTACCTAAGAACTGTTTTAATGGACATCTCAAAATATAAATGGAAATGCAACTAACAGATGCCTATCAGACAAATACATTAACCTGCATGCTGGGATATGCTCCCCCTGCCCTCCTTTAGTATACTTGCCAGCAAACCCAAGTGTGCAGCTTTATAATATATGAACGGGCTCTAAGCTTTGTTACCAAGATACCAGACAACTCCCAGAAATTATTCTCCTTGCTGTTCTGTGTTCAAGGAGGATGCTAGCTGGAGGTCAAGGCCATTCCTGGGCTTCCCACAACGCTGTGACGCTTCTGGCAGTCTTCAGAAGCTGAGTGGCTCTGTTTCTGCTGCTCCAGAGGAAAGGCACAGAAGAGAGTCGTGCTCTTCTCCTCTGCATTTGGTTGGTGGACAGGTCCTCATTTGTGAGTGCTCCCACCTCTGGAGATTTTCCCTGTCCTCCTGAAGTGAAGGCCCTTTGGCGTCCTGCTGCTCTTCCCCCATTGGGTTTGGACAGCATGGCTGGCTGGGGAATTCTGGGAGTTGAAGTCCACACATCTTAAAGTTCCCAAGATTGAGAAACACTGCTTTAAGGGATGGCTTTCTGACCCCTCCCTCCTCCCCTATAGTGGCATCTGTCTTGCCTGCCTGCCTGCCTGCTTGCCTGCCTTCCTATAAAAACGCGGTGAGAGGAAAAGTAAGGAAAAAGGAGGGGGCTGACTGAGAGTATGCACCTAGCTCAAGGAAAGGGAAGAGCAAGATATTCAAGAAGTGCATATGGGTGCAAAAATGTCCTCCTAAATTTGGGGTGGCAGTGAACCAGCCGTTTGAAAGGTGATCCTTTGACTGAGAATCTTGAAGATGAAGTGCTTGCCTTGGAGCTAGCTCGATTTGTTACTGATAAAGAAAAAGTCATCTCTCTGGAACAGAAACGGGCAATATTTTGATGGTTCTTTTAATGGTTCTTCAGGAACAGCCCCCAAATAAGCTTAATGTTAAAGCTTATTTTTGGCTCACGCTACAATTTTCCTGTGTTTCCTGCTTTATAATAGGCCCAGGCTATGGGGATTTGGAACCTCACATCTAGAGTTTAGTCCCCATGATCTGGAGAAAAGATTTCAACTGAGATTCATAAGCTTCACAATACATAGCTGCTTTACAAACAGGGCATCTTCCATATTTTTGTTCACAATTGGAGTAAAAGGATTGATGGACATAGTTAGAGCCTGGTTTCTTGCTTGTTTGAATGTGTGTGTGCTCTCCTGAAAACCCTCCTATGCTCTCTCCCTCTCTCTGCTTTTATCACATTAATCTCAGCTGGGAGCTCAGGGGCAAATCCTTAACTTTGCTTGCTAAAAACTCTTCAAATGCATCAAGAGGTTAATAGAGAAGAACTGAGTGAGTTGGTTTTTAGAGAAAAGCATACACAGTACAAGGACAAACTAAACAGATTGGAAAATAATTTATTGGATACAGAAAAATAATATTCCAGAAGAGTGTCTCCAAAACAAGCAAGAAATGGAGCTTGTAAAGCTAGGTTAGATTTATTTCATGCATTGCTCAGAGGAAGAGCACACATTCTGCATACAAAAGGTCCCAAGTTTAGCCACCATTTGGGGCTGGAAATGATTTCATCTGAAATTTTGGAAAGTTTCCGACTGAGAATGGAAAAGACAGTACTTAGTAGGCCTGAGTATGCTTCAAAACTGATTAGGATGGGGTACTTTGGGCCTTGCAAGAGCACAGTAGAGCTCTGCAGATCACAAAAGCAGCCACACTTTTCATGTTTCCACCTGAGTTTTAAAAATACCTGCCTCTGAATGCACTGGCATCTTTTTTTTTTCAGGTTTGTCAAGCCGGAACAAAGAGTTTTGCTGCTTTAATGAAAAATAGAGAGGTAGTGGGCTCACAAGAGGCCCAAATTACTTCTCCTGAATAATTCTCATAGTGTGCACAGTCCTAGTACTTAACCATTTGCACCAGTGGCTTGACTTAGACCAAGTCAGCTTCCTATATTTCTGTTATGAAGCCGTGTCCCTTTTTTTCTGTACAGCACCATGAGCATCTTCCCCTCTATTTCCCAGCCCCTTGGCTAAAATATTGGCTCCTATATCCGCTTGCTTTTTTCTTAATTACTTTCTCCTTTATGGCATCACTTTCTCTCATCACATCTGCTCCATCCTGTCAGTTTTGCCGAGAACTTTGCTGCCAATTAAGTAATGTACATTTCCCTTATTCTCTCTTTTAAACATTTCCACGACTTTGAATGACCTTCTCCTTTGGCTTTTTCTCCTCCTGTCTTTGTCTCTGTCTTCACATTTCCCTTCCTCGATGGCTGAGCTTCTTTTTACAACATCTGCTTTTAAGTGTCCTCCTTGAGGATTCCTGAGGACCTGCTGATGTGCCGGATGGCTAAGGGACAGAGAATGTGGTCTCTGTCTTTAAAAAGAGGAAAGAAAAGATCCAGGAAACTACAGAAACTACAGACCAATCAGTCTGACATTGATGCTTCGGTGGTTTCTAGAGCATATCATAAAGAGATTGATCTGTAAGCATTTCTAAACAATGTAGTAGTTGCCAGAAGTCAGCAGGGGTTTCTCAAGAACAAGTCTTGTCAGGCTAACCTTATCTCTGTTGTTGTTTTTTTAAAGATAATATTACAATAGATTGTGGAAATGCAGTTGACATATCTTGATTTCACCAAAGCATTTGACAGATTATCCCATGGTATTCTGATCCAGAAGCTTGTTAAGTTTAGGCTTGTTAAGCACATGACAATTAAGACAACACATGGATCACTTGAAACTCATACAATACTCAAAAAGTATTCCTTGGTGGTTTCTTATCAAACTGGATAAGGTGACACAAGGTTTACTACTTGGTCATTATTTTTATTAATAATCCCTTGATTAAAAAGCCTTCCGCAAACAGCAAAATCCTTCCTTGGAAGGAAGCACAAAACTGGATTCAAGCTTGGCAAAAATGCTTCTGAAGGCAAGGACCCATAGCATTTTTATTGCTTGAAATGACTCTAAAAATGTTACATACACAGGTATACTTGTTGAATATATTAAAATATTAGAAATACTATTATTTGTGTCTTTTAGAATTTTTAAAGCCTTCTTTCTTTCTTTTTCTCTCTTTTTTTTCTCAGCAGCCCACTTCAACAAGCTAATCATTCCTCATGCTTTGAATGCCAAGAACCCAAGTGCTACTTCTGAACAGAAGTACACATTGTGTTCAGAAAATTACCATTGCTATTTCATCTTTTTTGTCTATTTTCTTTTTGCTTTTGGAAATGGAGATTAGATGAATATTCAGATAATATTTTTGAGGGAAGGTTAAATAGAGAAATCTGATGGGCAGGACCCTTCCCCCCACCACAACCAAATAGCCATCTAAAATAGAACAAGTCAATGGGATAGAGAAAAGGAGCTAAGACTAATGCTTTCTCTATAGTTGAGTCATACCCATTCAAAAAGTAATTTGCCATTTTTTCTTCTCCATTTTGCACTATACTCTAATGACCAACTTCAGTAAATAGAACAAAAGATTGGAAATGCATCCATTTTATTTCTGTGAAAAATGTATCTTTGTTCTACAGAATTCACAAATGCTATTCTGGAGTGACCTGAACTACCCAAAGTATTTTAAACATGGAAACACCACAATTTAGATAATAGTAATATAATGAGTGCTATTTTTTCAGCTCTTGCTATTGAATTTCACATTTTCATTGCCACAATACTGGCCAATCTTTTAATGCACTTCAGCATGTTTTTTCTTTGGTTAGTTAGTGCCTCAACAGCATATAGTTATATAGGACTTTACTTTAAATGTACCTGCTATTCTGTGGTCCAGTTACAGAGTTCTAGATGATCCAGCTGAACTTTCTCAGTTTGCTTCTTGACCCCTTGTCTGTAACTAGGGGTGATGTGTGACCAGTTGGGTACCTGACACATTCAAGTCCACCAAATTTTACAGCTTTTGGAACCAGGATGACCATAATATGCTGTTTCAGCTGTATTTTTTTCTTGCCCCCTATTTCTCAGAACTAGTAGGCAGCTGTGTTGAGATGTGATCCTCTCTGTACAGTGGCTCATGGTAATTGCTGGCAGCAGTAATGGTTTCTCCCTGCAATTCCCCTGCTTCCCATCTCTTTGCTACCCACTACTCCCTTATGGGAAAGGGCACAACTCTGATAGAGACTATTGGGAATTTTCAGATTAATTGATTTTCATCCTTCTATTCCTTTTTTATTTTCACAGTAAAAAAAAAAATTAAGATACGTTAGAGTGAGACCAAATAACTTGACAGCTTGAGGTGAGAACCAGTAACTAGTTACAGAAAGAAATTGTTACTGATCCCACATTTTCGGGAGATCTGGGGAGCTGACATGAGGAGGTGCTGTTTTTTGGTGGCACCACTGATGCTGTGGAACAGCCTCCTGGTGGTGATCAAGCGGGCCCTCTCCTCAGTGACATTTTGGAGACTTTTAAAGATGGAGTTATTCTGGAGAGCCTTCTCCTGATTTTATTATGCCATCTTCCTTTTCTATTTTACTTCCCCCCCCCCCCCCGTTTGGGTGGTGGTGTTTTACTGTTTTTACAGTTGCAATATTGTAGATGTTTTACTTGGTTATTATACATTATGGAAACTGCTGAGAGTCTCTGGATTGCAGCGGCTTAGAAATGAGGGGGAAAAAATAAAAAAAATGCCCAGAACCACAAACCAGACTTTGTGACTGAACAAAAATTTGAATCCAGATTACCTATGTTGGATACCTTTTAACTATAGTTTTCTACTCTTAGGCTGCTCCTCACAGGAGATCCTATAGTATAGCTGCACTCAAACAACTATGTGCTTTCCTTTCTGCAAACAAAAAGGTTGGGTTGTGACCTGTATTTCAACCAAGGCAGTGGAGGCAGGACTGATATACAGTATTAATTGCCAAATTTATACCGCTACCAAGAGCTACTAATTGTGATATCTAATGCTACCTCCAGGATTAGATTGCCCTGAATACCAGTAGCTGGGGAATAGAAGGAGGGAAAGAGTTATGTTGCCCTTCTTCTAGATTTTGTTTAACCACAGTGGCAAACAGGATGATGGACTAGCTAGAGCTTTGGTCTGATCACGCAAAATCTCTTCTTAGGTTCTTATATTGTAAGAGCATTGAATTGCTGTGTGATTAGTCAATGTGAGATTAGCAGATTGCAGGAAACTAATTCTAAGAGGGTTTCAGTGGGCATGGCTGTAATAGGAAAATGTTTAAAAACCCAAATGAACAGATGGGACAAAGCTAGATATAGCTAGAGCAGTGATGGCAAAGCTATGACACGTGTATCAAAGATGACACACCACGACGTTTTGGGTGACCCACCAGTGTTCACCAACACCTGACAACAACTATTCCCCTTTTTGAGTTACCAAAGAAATTGAGTTTGTTTTACTTGTATTTCATTTTTGTATTTGATGTTTCTTTATATAATACATAGCACCACACATGGTTGGACTGTATTTTTTTAAAAAAATAAATGAATATGTAAAGAATTGTTTCTCTTTTGTTCAGGGGCAGGTGACACACCAGCAGAGTCAAGTTAGGCATTTTCCGAATTTTTGACATCCTGTGCCCAAAAGGTTTGCTATTACTGAGCTAGAGTCCAGATATTGTGTGTGTGTGTGTGTATGTATGTATATGTGTGTGTGTGTGTATGTATGTGTGTATATATATGTGTGTGTGTGTGTGTGTATATATATAACCTAACATTTTGCATCTTCCCATGTAGGCCATCCCTTCAATGATCAGCTTTAAGGGATCAAAAGACCTTTGCATTAGATGATGTATATAATTGGAAAGCTGTTTGCTGAAGACCTCAGTGCTTCTAATGGAAACTAAAGTCTGAATTACCTTGCATAGTTATTTTGAAAGCCTTTCCCACAGACACCCGGTTTCAACAGAAAATGTGGCTTTAAATGACATTATTTTAAAACTTCCTTTTCAACAATGGAAGAAAAAGGTGAAGTGAATGCAGATAGCAGTTCCTTTTACTACTTGTTTCTCATTGTAACTCATTGCTAGTTTATCTTCTATGCTCCTGCTGCAGAATTTTGTTAAGAAATATTGAGATAAATTCAATTCACTTTCAGCCATGACACAGTACCACTGTTGTGATTACAGCCCTTCCCCACGGTATTTTTTC
Source organism: Python bivittatus (assembly GCF_059951505.1). Classification (NCBI taxonomy): domain Eukaryota; kingdom Metazoa; phylum Chordata; class Lepidosauria; order Squamata; family Pythonidae; genus Python; species Python bivittatus. Next base: position 49,211,548 of record NW_028277030.1, on the reverse strand, counting down.
CCTTCAGATGTAGCCAACTGTTTCAGCCAGAACACTGAAGAGTCTGTGGATCTGCTGTGACAGTCAACCATTAGTATATTATGTTTAAAATGAAGGGGCATTACCTATTCTTTTTCTTCTTGGCAGGAACATCATTTATTTTGTTGAAGAAGGTGTGAATATTTTAGATGATACCTTGATTGGTTTTAGCTGGCCTTTTGACTTCCTAACTTGTACATATGTTTGATTAACAGGCAAGATTTTAAGAGGTATAGGCTCATGACCAAATCTGCCACCAAAATATGACCCTGGAACTGAGCAAGATTAATAACATTGTAGTGCTATCAAACAAAGTGGACATTTTGGTTCTATGAGGCAACATTAAGCTTGCCTTCAATTCTGTGGTAATGGATGCTTAAGAAAATATTCACTGCTGTCATTGCTAGATATGGGTAGGCTTGGAAGCAGCATCCAAGATTTTAGGCAAGGCTAGTGATATTGATTCTTTTTTTAAAATAGTAATTTTATTAAAAATTATGATTAAAAACTAATACAAACTAGAAAAAATAGAGGAATAAAAAGAAAAAATAGGTGCAGAAAAGAAAAAGAAAATAGAAAGAAAATAGAAAAGAAAAAAAAGAATATAGTAAAGAAAAAGAAATGAATAAAGAAATTACTTCCCCTTTCATCATGATGAGTATAAACAATATCACCTTCTCTTAAAATATAACAAATGATCTCTTCTTCCCATATCCCATCTCTTATCTATAAACAAATCCTTAAAGCCTCATCATTTCAGTCCTGATCAACAAAAGTCCGTTAAGGGTTAACAGAGATAACAACATATCTACTTTAACCTTGATCAGGTAAACCACCTTATATTCCTTCCTTTTACTTTTAACAATCTTGATCTTTGGTCCTTTCAAATAATGTCTTAGAACTTTATTTCTTTTCATTTTTGTCTTTGTCCCTTCTCACAAAATTCTTAAAAGTTTTAACAAATCTCTTTTGTAAATCCAATATAGGAAAATTATCCAAGTCACTCTCTTGGTTTGTTATTTGTATATCCTTTTTAATTATTAAGACATCAGTCAGTTTCTTTTGTATGTCCAGTGTAGCATTTTTTTTTTCATATCATTCTTGTAGCCTGTCATCTGTAAATCCACTTTCAGATCAGTATCAATCTTAACAGGTAAATCTTGTTCCTCTTTCATAACATCTTTTAAACAGAGTTTATCTATAGAGGCAGACACTTTTAAAATTAACTTCTGGGTCCATTGTTCAAAAATATCCTTCAATATATCCAGTGTTAAAATATTTTGCTCCATTCCGTATTAGTAAGTCAAATGTAAGTGTTCTCCTTCCATTGTAATCTTTGGTTCCTTCTAGTTCCCCCTAGTGTCCAACCTTCAAAGTTTTTGGTCTCATTCCTGAGGAAAATGCAAGTTAGAAGCTAACTTTAAAACCCTTTTTCTCATATATGTTTCCAAGAAAGAACACTTTAAAGATTCTAAATCTGTATGATCTTCAACATTCAGAGCTGTGTCTCACTATGTTTTATCTGGACTAGTTAGAACCCAATGAAGTTTCAACATGATTGGTCCAAAATTGACCAATATGAATTCCCTACCCAGTTTCCATAGGTTACTCTTGGAGAAATGTGTGAGAAGATAGGGCTTGTCTGTATGACCACTCATCTTCTCTCCACCGAAAGCAAATAAAAGTTACTGTTGTTCTTCCTTTCCATATCTCCCTTCAGCCATCTGTTTATCTCCTGTGCACACAATACAGAACCCAGTGGGAGCTAGGAAATAGGAGTAGAAAATGGCTTTTCTGCCATACCTGCATGGTGAATTAAGTCCTGGCTGGCTCAAAGTGTAAAGAGTGGAAACAGAAGAGCACACAGTCTCCTTATGGTATGATGGATTAAATATGTAAGGGGGTAGGGGGGGGGCGACTAAAAGTGTTTACAACAGAGAAGCTGCACACTAAGGAAATGTAAGTTGAATGTTAAATGTGAATGCCATCACAGGAGATGTGATGGCAAGGACAATCAGTGCACAAAAGCCTCTTTGGGCTACTGGATATGCTGGAGGAGTCAGCTGCAATGATGTGAAGTGCTTTGAAGAGGCATTGCTGCCACAGCACAGAATGCCTTGTCAAGGCGAACTGCAGCTGCCTTGCACAAGCGTATGACATAAGCTTCTTGCAGCTGTCAGGAAAGATTTCCATTCCTGTTAATTTCTAATTTTCATCAGGTCCCATATCTAGAAGAGGATGCATTCCCTCTGGGGAAGTAGCATTATTTATTATTATTATTATTGTCAGTTGCACAGTCAGCCTGTTGTTTAGACTGGATTTGGTATTTTTATCTACCTTTGAGTCTTTCCCAAGGACCTGGGATACGCAGATGTTGTTGTTTGATGGTGTTACAGGTATCGTCGCAGGATGTAAGCTGTTCCAAGTAAAGCTGCCTTTTGCAATTGACTGAGGGTGACTTTGTCAATGCCAATGGTGTTCAAGTGGTGCTCCAGAAGTTTTGGGATTGGTACTATCTTTGCTTTCTTTTGCCACAGTCATTCTACTTCTATTTGCAGGTCTTATATTTTGTGATTTTTCTCCATTTCTTTCTCTTTTCTTCTGCTGTCTCCAGGCATTGCAATGTCCAGTATCCAGACTTTTTTGTCTTTCTTATCAACAAGTGTTAAGTCTGGGGTGTTGTGTGGCAGGTGCTGGTCTGCTTGAATTCTAAAATCCCAGAGCACTTTTGCTTCTTCATTTTCTATTACATTGTTTTGTGTATCCACCAGTTCTTGCTTACAGGCAAATGGTGTTTCTTGCAGATATTCCAATGCACCATTGTTGCTACTTCATCATGCCGTTGTTTGTAGTCAGTCTGTGTGATCTTCTTGCAGCAGCTGACTAGGTGGCCCACTGTTTCTTCAGCTTCTTTGCACAGGTGGCATTTGCTGTTTGCTGCTGTCTTCTCAATTCTGGTTCTGTATATATTTGTTCTTAAGGCTTGGTCTTGTGTAGCCAGAATTAGCTCTTCTGTCTCTTTCTTCAACTTTCCTGCTCTGGGCTATTTCCAGATCTTCTTGTTATCTGCTTTGCCTGCTAGTTTTTTTGGGTACTGGCCATGTAATACTTTGCCTTGCCATGTCTCTTTTCTATTCTTCATTTGGTCTTTCTTATAGGCCGGTTTGGTCTCTTTGGTATTCAGTAAGCCTTCATGGTGTACTAGCTTCAGTGCATCTTCTTTGCTGTCCTTCAGATATTCTTCCAATGTCCCTTTTTCTTCTTCAACTGTCTGGTGTACTTGCAACAATCCATGCCCACCTATGTTGCTTGGTAAGGAGAGTCTGTCAACGTTGCTTCTTGGATGAAGGGCATGATTCATTGTCATTATTTTTCTGATCTTCCTACCCAGGGCTTCTAGTTCTGCTTGAGTCCAGTCCACTATTCCAGCTGTGTATTTAATGACTGAAATTGCTCAGATGTTAATCGCCTTGATGGTATTTCCACCACTGAGTTTGGACTTTAAGATGATGATGATGATGATGATGATGATGATATTATTATTATTATTATTATTATTATTATTATTATTATTATTATTATTATTATTATACAGTAGTAGTATACGTGGCCTTTCTGTTGATATTAACACTGAAGGCAGATTACAACACTAAATATGTTGTAAACAGGAATACAGTAGGCAATATTTAGGGGGTCATATGACTAGTCAACTGGGTCATTGCACAAAATTAGGCTGAGCCCCACTGTAATCTAAAAGGAGAGGACTGTGCTGTGTGTACAGCAGTCAATAGTTCTTTATTTTAGACACAAAGGTGAGTCTCAGCAGGTTGCAGTACCTGACTGACAATGTTTGGGCTTCGAATCTAAGCAGGCTCAGGTGTGGTTAATAGTTGAAAGGGAGATCACCAGCAAATTGCCAGGCTATAGGCCAGACTAGAAAGTAAAAGAATATCAAGCAAGAAGGCAATGGTAAAGCACTTTGGTATTGCTGCCAAGAAAAGAACATGGACATCTGTCCATATAGTAATGGACCGGAGTTGAGCTCATCTCAAGAGTATGTTTATCATAACTTGGAAGTTAGTAATATGCATGAACTATATGCCAGGGGAAAACATTTTGTTTTCTCATACGTGAAAAGCAAGGATGCCTGTTATGCATACATAGTTTAGTAACTATGCTTTCAGACTCAAGAGAGGCAAGATGAGCAGCTGAACTGCTGTGAATCAAGGAAGCAAAGACTTCAGCCTCCATGAATCAGGTTACTGCTGAGATTCGTGCCAGCCCGCCAACAACTTCTTGTTGCTTTGCCATGATCTGTTGCATTTAATGAACTGTCAGTTGGCTGTAATCCATTTCCTGTTTTATTCATTCATTTTCTACTGTTGTTCTGTGGCATCAAATGTATCACATTTTTGCTTAACAGGACTAGAACTGCACAGGGAGGAGCAACAGGGTTAAAAACCCAAGGTCCATTTTCAATTATATTTTTTAACTTTCTCCCAAAATAATTGTAAGTCAGCAGGCCCATGCCTCCAAATCACTACTGGTACAGCCTAACCGTATTTACATACATTTACGTTTCTAAAGTTTAAGAACCTTAAAAATCTTAAGTCTAAGATTTCAGGGAAAAAGTTAAATACCTAATTCATTCATTTCTGCTGGAATCAATAAGAACTTAAAATGTTTGAAAAAGAATTTGGTGGGATGATACTCACTTGCTGGGGGTGCAGATGTGAAGGGGTGTTTGGGGACATTAAATTTGGTAAGAAGCCAATAGATTGTCTGAAAATGCTAAATGCAGATGATACTAGTCCTGAATGCTCCATAGAAGGCTAGCAAAATTGTTGCCTATAATCGGATGGCTTCTAATTGTGACATGCAAATCAAATTAGTGGCCTCAAATAATATTCTGGGTAATTTGAAGCTAATGGGCTTCCACATGACTGAGCTCCCTGATTTTGCCTTCTTCCAGCCTTCAGAGATTTTCTGGAGAATCTTGAGAGGTCTCCTGACTCCATATACCCTGATGAAGGATATGGTTGCAAGGTGAGTGGTCACAGGTTTTTTGAGTTAGCCCTTTCTCTTTTTGTAATGCCAGATAACACAAGACCAAGCTCTCTGTAATGGACCTATTGCTTGGGACTTCTTTGGACCTGGAAAAGTTAACAAGGTTGCAACCTCAATGCAGGCAATTTGAGTGGGAATTGTGATTACTTTCCTTTTGTCTGGTATACCAAATTCCCAGAGATCCTCCAGGGCTGGATAGACAGGGATTGAACCCATTCCTCTTGAAGATGAGATAATATGTTGCGCTTGTTGTCTACAACAGGTACAAATGATTTTAAGCAATGCATATCTGAAAGCCTGCTCATTAATGCCCCCAGAAGTAGCATGCTGCCTTCCAATTCTTGATCTAAGAGCATTGTGGGGTGGTGGAGTGCATGCAAGTCTCACAACATGAGCACTGGTGTCAACAGAAGTATTTCTTGCTACCATCTGTTCTACCTGCCTGAATTTTTAGGTTGTCTGTGTCCTTTTTTCCAGCTGAGGAGCCCCTGAATGATTGGAGCAAAGGAAGTTTGCCTTCCCTATCTCACTGGACATGAAGTCCTTGAGTAGTTGTCATAATCATAATCAAACTTCAAGTTCACCCTAGGATATTTTCCTTGATTGTATTCCCCAAATATCCCATGCTGGAATGCTTTCATGCTAGCATGGCTAACTGGGAGCTTTCATCCTCTCCCTTTTATTTGTGGGCCCACCTTCAATATTCTATTGCTGGTCCCAGTATGTTTTCTCATTCTCATTTTCTGTTGGGGAAGGGCTTCATCAAGCTTGATGGCTGTAGCCTTGATCTTGCCTACCAGTGTCTTAGCCCAGAAAACATTGGTTAGGTCATACAGCAATCGCCAACACCTTTGGGGTATGTGGACAAGACCTTGCTTGCATTAGTGGCATAACCAGCAAGTTAGTTGTTGAAAGATTTTGCTGATTTGGACTTTCTATCCTTCCTGACCCCTTTTTTCCTTCTCCACAATTCCATTCTTTGCTCCATACTTAAGAAGGAGGAAATATATATATTAAAAAAAATTCCTCTCTCACTCCTGTGGGTGGTATGTGTCTTCCTCAATCTCGGGTCCTCTACCAGAGGTCTGGGAGTTTGAGGGTTCTGTGCATATCTTAGCTGTTCCTAGCACCGCACTCTTCTGCACAGAGAGCTCTGATGTTGTTCCTGGGATCTGTTGGAGCCACTCTCCCAGCTTAGGAGTCACGGCCCCGAGTGCTCCTACCACCACTGGGGCCACTTTGGCCTTGACTTTCCACATCCTCTCTATTTCCTCCTTCAGGCCCTGGTACTTCTCCAGCTTCTCATACTCCTTCTTCCTGATGTTGCTGTCACTTGGCACTGCTACATCTATCACTACCGCTGTCTTCTGGTCTTTGTCTACTACCACGATGTCTGGTTGATTAGCCAGTACCTGCCTGTCCGTTTGGATCTGGAAGTCCCACAGGATCTTAGCCCTGTTATTCTCCACGACCTTCTGTGGAATCTCCCATCTGGACTTGGGGGGGTCTAGCCCATACGCTGTGCAGATGTTCCTGTACACAATGCTAGCTACTTGGTTGTGCTGTTCAGTGTATGCTGTTCCTGCCTGCATCTTACACCCTGCCACTATGTGTTGGACTGTCTCTGAGGCCTCTTTGCACAATCTGCACCTTGGGTCCTGTCTAGTGTGGTAGACCCCTGCTTCTGTGGATCTGGTGCTTAGTGCCTGTTCTTGTGCTGCTATGATCAGTGCCTCAGTGCTGTCTTTTAGTCCGGCCCTTTCCAGCCACTGATAGGATTTCCCAATGTCAGCCACCTCAGCTATCTGCATAGCCTGAATGTCTGGACGATTATTATCATTCAGGTTTATTGAATTAATGGTTTCTGTGTTGATTGCTTCTGGCTTATATTCCAAACTTTGCTTGGCCAGATCTGCAAATCCAAGACTTGTTTATGTTCTTAAAGTCTACCTGGCAGCCCTGGAATACGTATGTGTGTACAGTAAGTAGCCCGATACTTGTATTTTCATCATGTAAAACTAAAATCGGATATACCACTAAACAACTAAACTAAACTAAACTAAACTAAAACTAAAATCAGATATACCTGGTATCTTCTTTCTTTTTGATCTATTGTCTCTTGAGTGCTTTTTTCAGTTTGACCTCTTTGTGCAAGAATGTCCCTCCCATTCATGGGACCTGGAACTGCTGTTTTCTGAAGTATTCCACTTATGTATTCTCTCAATTATGTGTTTTGTCAATACTTTCCATCGAGGTGGTGTCGTTCCAGCAGTGGTTCCAAGGTTCCATCCTTCTACCGACTCTTTCCAGTGTCACCACCATTTCCATAAGGAGGGTATAGAATATCTGCATAAATCATGATTTGCTGCTGACCTTGGCAGTGCTGTTGAGCCCAGCTGAACAACCTTCTTCCTTGGATGATAATTTCATTCTTTGTCTTTGGTGACAATGAAACAGCATAGTTTGTTTAATTGTTTTCCCTTTTGGGAGGCATTCTTGGGCTGCTAGAAAACATTTGACAACATGTCATTGCTATTGTTGAATTGGCCGGTTAAGTAGGCCCCTGGTAAAAATTAGATCAAGAGACTCACAGCAGCAAGTCTGTACAACTTTTAACTAAGCAAACAAGGAAGGAACATAAATGCCAAACCAATGCCAGCTACATTAATCGAAGAGAAGATGGAGACCCAGTTCCCTTCAACTAATCATTTGTGGAGGACATGAACATGCATAGTCATCCTCAGATGGCCCCCAGCCAATCACAAAAGCTGCCTCTGCCAGTCTTTTCTTACTTCACTGCAAAAGTGACATTTTTAATTTCCACTGGCAGCAAATTGTTCCAAGATAAGTTTAAGGATGGGAGCCAGTTATTGCCCACTTGAATTATTGCCCACCATTGCCCACACTCCCACTTTGGTCCTTGGCCATTGATTTTCATTTGCCTTTGGCAGTGGGAGAGTCAGCTCCCCCCCGTGCTAAAACCCATTTCTCCCACTTTGTTTGGCAAACAACTGATGGCAGGAGAAGCAGGAAGAGAAGGAGGGAAGGGAGTCTTTTTAGGGCCACTTCTCCCGGTAGCAAAAGGAGCCACTCCCCCCACCCCCCAGGGAGTTGTTAAAGGTTGGCTTCCCCTTGCTTCCCTCTCTCCATGGGAATGGACTCCCCCATCCCACGGCAAGGCCATGGCAGGCTTACCACTGAGGTGCCAGAGGCAAAGCCTAGAGGTCAGGCCACCCTCGGTGTCTGGAGTGCCGCAGAGTCACAGCACTGAGGAAGGCAGAGCTTTAAGCTCCCCTCTGGGGAGAGAAGTGAGAGAAAGTAAAGCAGCTCTCAGCCGCCCTAGTTAATCTTCGGTTTAATCCCTGGCATGATTATAAGATGTAAGAGAGGGTGGCATTTTCTTTTTTCCCCATTCTACTTTTCTGCTGTAAATTTGGGAAGTAAGTTGTAGTGATGTGTTTTCTAAATTATTAAACTTCTGTTATATTGTGTGAGGGGGGATCCTACAATTGTGTTTTTAAGAAAACACACCCACGATTATCTTGTTTTCAAAGCTTTTTAGAACAAAATGGATCCATGTTTACACAGGCATCAAAGCACTCTCGAAGCATCACTTTCCTGCACCAACTGTTATCCCCAAGCAGTTGTTTGTGTTAAATATCAATAACACTCCTAAGCAGGTTTGATTAAAATAATGGTAACAGTACAGTTCCATACAGGATCAGTCCAGGGATTAGTTGATTTTGACTCATTCCCAGCTCAAGAACATGAATTAAGAGAAAAGGAACTCCATCTCTCTCTGTGTTTAATCCTCCTGAAGCATGTTTCTTCCTTTTCTTTGTTCTTTAACTGGGAACATTGTCTTGACCCAGCAATGGATAGGTGGCCAAATCTTTTTTTAATCTTCCAACTTCCAGTCTTATTTAGAAGTTTGTTAGAGAAATTCCATGTACGTAGCTATGCCAGGTTGGTGGTTGTTGTTATGCTGCCTTTGTCACAGAACTGAAGATGCCTATTCACACCATACCTATAAGAAAAGATAGGATAGGTTGATGATTTGCAGGATTAAGGAGAAACTCCTTGAGATTCATGACTCACTGCAGATCTCCACTTAGACACTACCTCGCCAGCTTCTTCAGGTGACAGTGACTCTGTTGTTTTGCAAGCTGGACTGTATTTCTTAATCTGTGATTTGCAGTCATTTGCATTTTATTAAAAAAAAAAAAAACACCCAACAGTAATCACTAGCTCAGCCCATTTGTACAGTTACCCAAATTCCCAGTCATTCTTATGGAGTCAGTGTAAATAAGATCCTTTCCTGTCCTGTCTGTCCTTCAGGTCTGGTCTGATTGTAAGTGGAAATGAATCTCTGCCTGCACTGAAGTCCCTCTCCCAGGGATTTGACACTTCTGGAAAAGGCTGTGATTAGGTTTACCAATAGGGTACTGATTGCAAGTGTCTCTTTAACTTGAGATATGGATTTAATTGGATCCGTCTTCCCACTCCCTATTCGTTCAAGATGTTCTACAGGACCAAATGCAAAAGGCTTTTGATTCCTCCTCCTCCTCCTCCTCCCCCCTCCCCTTCCTCCTCCCCTTCCTCTTCCTCTTCCTCCTTCCTCCTTTTTCTTTTTTGAGGGGAAGTTCAAGGAGATCTTTGCATCAGGGACAGGATGAGTTAGCAATATCTTTGAGAATTACAAACTATCTCTGATTGTCCCGGATTGGTGTACAGTCTTTCTTCGGTTGGAGCACAGGCCTGGTATATAACATTGTAGGACTATCTGGTATCATCTTTACAATGCCAGCTAGTGCAGTGCTTTTCTCTCAGAGTCTATAAGCTTTTCAGGTCACTTAATGGATTATCCCCTTCCCATCCCTCTACAGCAGGCTTGGGTGTAGCAGCATGTCCAGGATGGTTTGAATTGCTGCCTTTTTACTTGGCTTTCCTTTCTTTATCCCTTTAACATGCAGGTTGAGATTTGGAAATTTAATAGGTGAAGTTTTTTGTGCCATCTCTCTCTGAGCCAGGAAGTGTGATAAATTTCTGAGCATCAGGTTGCTACTAAAAGAACAAGAAAGGTCCCGTATCTAATCCCTGACTTTCCCTGGGATCTCTATCTGAAGCCCTAGAAAACATTGGGAGAAAAGGGGACTTAGTGGAAAATCTCTTTCTAGCCAGGCTGTCGTAGACCCATGAATTAATGGCATTTCCATGTGAAGTTTTGTTGTCATTCCGAGATTGGTGCCATGCCCTTGTGACCCCATGTAGTCAGGCAGGTGAGCTGATTTACAATCAGTTGAGGTTGTAGTACAGCAGAGGTCACAAACAATCCAGTTTAAACTGCCTATACTTGAAACATGCAAAGCTTGTGGGTGGCCATTTTCTATATGGCAGAAACTCCTGCTTCTGGGCTCCTCCCTTCACCATCATTTCACTATCTCTGAGCACCAGTGTTGAACTGAGTAGGGAGATGATGCTTTGGAACCACGTCAGTCTACCATCTGCTACCCACCCACCAAACAAGTATAGGAGCGGGGTTGGTTGAGCACCATGTTTTGTCTTCTGCAGTTGGGCAGCTGGAAAGAGCACTGTGGGCTATACATGCGTACGTACTGTACATACATACATACATACATTTACAGGACATGTATGGCTGCCTATCTCACATGATTACTCTGGGCAGCTCACAACAATCCATTAAAAAAAAAAACAATCCAACCATAGTTAAAAACAGAAGTATCCTTCCCCCAGGTGCCACACCAACCATTTCAAGGTTGGCTGCAGTAAGATCACTTACCAGTCAGTCTTAAACTGTTAGGGTTTGAGGATGAAACTGGTAGTGAGGCGGAAGTGTCCCAAGTATGCTTTCCAAGAACAATGTCACATATCAGTCTATAATGTGGCTTAGCCACAAATAAGCACGACCACACCTGCTAGTTCCTCCATGTGTGGATGTGCCTGATGGCAATGACCTTTATTTAATATCTTGTATAAACTAGGAACTTTGTTTTATTCTTCTTGAACAAACCAGAAAAAAAAATGATAGAGGGTTTTTTTGGTTTTTTCCCCCTGACTTGCTTGCAGGGGAGTAACCCAAATCCCTGTTTACATGATATATTAAACAAACTATGAATGGACCTGCCTGTTGTTCATTAACTCTACCTACTTACAGAAGGAGCCAGTGGGTGCAATCCTACTCATCTGCAGCTAAGCTGTATTATACAATGCTATATCACAGTCTGAATCATCTTGCTTACGGAACTCTGAGGCTTATGCTTATGTTTGTATTTCAGCATCCTGCAGGGCCAGCTAGTGGAAGCTATCCCATGGCCCAAAACACCTGGCTTTGCTATCTTTTAGACTGACCCAGTTGCTGGAGATCTTTCTCCCCTCCCTCTGTGAGGAGTGAAAGGCCACCACTTTCACTTACTCTAGGCTGCCTGATCTTCCATTTCCTCCCCTTCATCTGGATGCAGCCACACCAACTTGGAGCTCTGGGAAGGAAGGAAGGAAGGAAGGAAGGAAGGAAGGAAGGAAGGAAGGAAGGAAGGAAGGAAGGAAGGAAGGAAGGAAGGGAGAATGGTAGGGAAATGCTCTGTGGGATAGTGGTAGTGGTGGTGGTTGGGTTTACACATCCTCCCAATATTTCAGTTTTCTTTCCCTAAAAATTAAATTGAGTTGGGACCGATTTGTCTCCCCAGCGAATCTGAGCTTAAATGATTTAATCAGAGAACTTTGGTTGGAATGCTCTTATTACGCAAGGTATTCATGGTAGAGTTATGTGTGCGTGTGTGTAATAAAGAATAAGAAATCTGCTCACGTAAGAGGAATTGTTCCATTTCTATCAATTCTACTCTCTAGCTGCAGCAATCCACTCTACCCCAACTTTCTCTTTTTGTGAAGATGCTTCTTTGGAGCCAAGGTGAGTGCGCGCATGCACGCGCACACACACACACACACAGTTTGATATATGGTATACTCTGGAATACATATGTTATAAAACAAAACAAACAAAATCCCAACTCAGTATTACTTCAGCACATAACTATTTTATTTCCGTACTATGTTTATCTTTATTAGCATAGCTTTTTATTGCATCCATCAACCAAACTTTTGAAAATGTTGGGGTAATGAATGTCTCTATGATGCTTAGAGGAGAATGGTATAAAGATGGTCATTCATCATGGGAAAAAACAATTTTCCTAGATGATACATTGCCTAACTGGATCACAACAGAAATATAAACAAGGAGTTATGTATTGTCCCAACATTATAATCTAATATTATCAGGCTATAGAAGACCAAATGTACCGAGACTCATTGGAAGAATTCAAATGATGCGAAAGTCAACTCTAATAAAAAATAATTAATAGCAAGCTTCCTGCAATAAGAGAGATTCCCAGGTATAATTGTCACAGTCAATCATGCTTTTGGCTTGCTTGCTGTCTTCTAAAGGTTATTGTGAGTTCACAGATATTAAGCTGTCTATTAAATTCAGCCTTCGCACTCACCATTTTTATATCATTGTTCTCAACTCATAATCTGCTTTGTAGATGAAATGAAAATAGCAGGACTATGCAAGGTGAGACTGCAAGAGACTAGCCTGTGTCTAACGAGGATCTGCTTCTGATAATGGGAGACAGGCTCATCTTTCCTTACACCCATTTTTGGGGTTGGAACTAGCTATGGTATATTTCCTTTGGATGGGGTGCACTCTCTTTTGAGGGATATTTGATTGAAAAGGTCAGCGCTTCCCTGGATGACAGTGCAGTCTGTGGGTGTTGTTCCTGAATGACAGTTGAAAGCTTATTCCATTAAGGTATCAAGAATTACAGCTTATTTTTAAGGTATGGACTGCCCAGAATATCAAGGCGTAAGCCTATTGGAGCATCATTGTAACACAGTACTTTAGGATGTTTACTGGAACAGTGGGGTCTTGAGTTATTTGCCTACCATAAAGTGCAGTTCATTTTATTTGCCCCCTTAGATGAAACTTTAGTGCTGTCTGTATTTTTTAGCTGCTTGCATTGTATATCGAAGGTATATTAATATCATGGATTTGCTTAGCAGTTTAATAGATTTATTTCACTTGCTGTACTTTGTGGTTTGGTTTTTACTGACTGCTACCTGGTTGATTTTAATTATAATGTACCTGAACAATGACTGAACATTATAGGAGAGACAGGAAACTTCCCTGCTACTGTACTCACTGCCCGAGGAAGTTATGGGGTGGGGTGGAAGATTCCCTTTTAAGGGTAGAACAGGAAAACATCTATGCACATTATCCTTTTCTGCTATCTCCTCTTGACCCATACCCAGTTGGATGCGGAATCACTAGTGCAAAACCAACAATAGCTGGTAACTTGTGGTGGAGGTTGTTGCCATCCATGAAGAATTCCTCCACGAGTCAAATTTCATCAAAGTCCAGATTTTAGCATTTGTCCCTAATGTCAGACTAAAGAGACAGATTAGACATTTGGTTAGTCTACCACGCATTGCACTGCTCATGACTCCCTCCACACAAAGAGTCTCAGTGTGATATTGGAGAATACCTGGACCACCTTTTTGGAGGACTTCAACATGTGTTTAGAGTTGCTTTCCATTCTTAAACTACTGTGCAGAGTTGATTATACTATTATCTATCTATCTTGCCATAATTCCAGGACATTCTTCAGTGCATTCTCTAGGTTATAATTTACAATCAAATCAATAAGTGAAGGTCAAGATTAAGATGATTCTTGGCAATCCTATTGTCATGGTGAGATAATTTCTTGGACCCTTTTCATTCTGTGGTACAGTGAACAAATTATGATGGTTCACCCCAGAGATTTTTGGGGGAAAATGTCTTCAAGGGCATTGAAGGATCAGCTGGATTCCTTGTGTTCTTTTTTTTATTGTTAGGCTAGTGCTTTCCTAGGCTTTTCATTCCATTTAAATTCTGTCCGTGCCTCTCTTATTTGAGAGTGGATCCTGGAGACTGTACCATTAGACGGACTGAAAAATGGGAGTTCAGATGCCAGGTTTTGGTTTTACCATCTTTTGGTTTTTATTATTGTTGTGAGCCACCCAGAGTTGTATTCCGTAAGATAGGTAGCCATATAAGTAAAACAACAAACAAATAAACGAACAAACAAAATAATTTCCTATCAAGAAAGTAAGCAAATTGGCATGGTCCATATGTTATTTAATCCAGTGCTTATCTATCCCAGCTACTTTGGCCAATCACTATAGATCAAAATGTCAAAACCTGGAGAACACCTGAACAGTGCATAATTTCAGTTATACCCCTGTACAGGGGAAAAAGGCTTACAATATTTAATCCATGTAAGTCTAAAGTCAAGCAGCATAGATGGTTATTAAATGTTTGCCAAACAGAAGGCAGGATTTTATGCTGGATGTCCGTGATATAGAAAGTTTGTTTTGAAAAGGGCAATTTTAGCCAAAACAGAAAGCTATTTGTGACAGTTATTGAGGACATTACTGAAAGACCAATCTAATCTTATGGCCTCTTACATTTCCTTAAACGAATCTCGGGTTCAGTACAATCCCAATATATATTTTCTCAAAATAAGACCCTTTAAGTCAAACAACGCTTACTCTGTGAGTAGACATTGAGATTGCAGCCACCGTCTGTAACAAAAGCGCTGCATGAGTCTTAACCTAGTTCTTGTTCAGACTTTTTTTTCCCCTCCAGAAAAATCCCCATCTTCATTGACAGAGTGAAAACGTTAAACATTGTATATAGTTTGTTATTTTTACCTACAAGCATGTTGGTTTGCAGATTGCACACTTATGTATGCAATTCAATTCTTCGACAAAGGCAGGAAGATGACTTGGAGTATGCAACAGATGGCCAGTGGATTTAGGAATATGCACCGATGTATGCAAGCCACAATTTTTTTTTAAAAAAAGTTAAATTTGCTTTGCAGTCTGAATTTAAAGGAACTTACATCCAAGCAATCTGTAATATGACCTGTTCATTTTCATAATGTAAGTGTCATTTATTTCTCCTTCTCCTTCTTTGGGTCTGGTATGGATAATACCTAAGCGGGTACAACTCTCTCTCTGATGACTGGGAAGGAAACCTAGAAAATGGAGCATGCTCAGTCTCTCTCCGTCCAGCTGTTCAAAGAAGCACACAAAGAAAAGCGTCCAGTCAGTGCCTTGCTTCCCGAGCTACCTCCTGCTGTGGTGTAACATTCACAAAAAGGAAATAAAATAAATTGTTAGTGCCTCTTCATATCCGTGACCACTCGCTTGTTGCTATGGTTGCTTGACTGGGAATGGATACGTGAAGAGACCATGGATGGTCCAACAAAAGTATGCTAAACCTCCATTTGGGGGAACAAGGAAGTAGAGAAAGCCAAAACTTCTCAATCTGAGAAGACAGATTGACCACATGGGTTTAGAAAAGTCAGTTAAGTACTGGCTTTGTTGTAGAATTTGATAAGCTGGAACAGAGTCAGAAATAAATCTATTCACCTCTGCAAAACAGATGATATTGTAAGAATAATTGGGAATGGAGCCATTTCTGAAGTAGTGCCAAACTCTGGTGGGGAACTGTCATTAAGTTTTTATAAGGTATTAAAAAACACATGTTTTTACAACGTCCTATACTTACTAAGTTTTGGGAGAAAGGAGTGGACTATATAAATATATGCGACAAAAGCTAAAATCTTCACAGGATAATTTTCTCTTGAATTACATAGCCATTATGCGGAATTTGACAACTGGACAACGTAAATGGATTCTCCGTGCCCCTACTATGGCCAAAAGACTGATATTGCAGCATTGGAAAGACAAAGGTATGGCCCATTTATTCAATGGATTGAAGACCTGATCGCACTTGCCACCTATGAGCGGATTGCCTATAGACCTAGACTTTGTATGGACAAGTATAATGAAATATGGGACTCATTTATACAAAATAGAGTAGGTTAAAAAAAAGAATGATAGTTATATAACTGTATTAGAAATAAATATACAGTATATGCACTTGAATAATACGTTAGATAAGTATATAGAGAATTGTAACTGTTAACTGTTATAATGATATATTATACTTTGTTTCTTTTTACATTTTTAAGAGCACTTTTTATGTCTTGTGTTTTTTTTCCTTGAGAATGTCTGTATTTGCGTCGTAATTTTCTTTGTGTTTTGTTCTTTTTCTTTTTCTGTTGCTAATGAATTTAAAACAAAACAAAAAATAAAGTTTTTGGTAGGCATTGGTAGGGTCGGAGTTATGTGGTGCAAACTTAGGGATACAGAGCTAGAAACGAGCACTACCGACTTCAGTGGAAGTTGCTCTCAGCAAGCCTGACTCCACCGATGAAGATAGTCCTTTAAACGATAAGCAGGTGCAAGTGAACTTTGTGAAAAGAATATTATAGAATTGCTTTCCAATTTGTCCAACAGTGCCCAAACCACTGGGTTCAAATTAAATGTTAATATTTAAAACAATAGTTCAGTATATTATATTATATTATATTATATTATATTATATTATATTATATTATATTATATTATATTATAATTATATTATATTATATTATATTATAATTATATTATATTATATTATAATCCCGACAGTATAAGTTGTTCAACAATGGAGCAGACTGTCTGGAGGGTTAACTGTGGATTCTCCTTTGTTGGAGGATTTCAAACAAAGGATGGATTTGCCTCCAAAGCTCTGGGCTTCCTGCACTGGCAGAAGGTTGTCCTAGATTACTTTTGAGGCCTTTTGCAGCTACATAGTTTCGTGAATTATGGGATGTCAAAGAAATGTTTATGGTTCTGATGTAAAATGCTAGAGACTAGGTGTGCATTTTATGGAAATGTGGACATTTGGTTTTTTTTTTTTTTTTAAAGAATTCAGCTAATTTATGGAGAAGAGAAGGTTTGCCATTAAAGGATAAAACATTTTGCTGAGTTAGAAAATGCCATTGCATTTTATATTAATGAGCTTATCTGTTTAGTGTGATGGTAATTAAAGGCTGAAATATTAATGGAAAGGTAAAAATGTAATGTTTGCAAGAAGTAAACATATATTTAAGTTGGTTGCTAAGTCTTTTTTTCTTCCAACATGCTGCCGTCAATTGCAGTTGGGCAGATGGTACAGAAATGATGCTACTCAATCGCAAAATTAGTTGTCTTCAATGTTGAAAAGGTGCCTATTGTATTTCATGTGGTAAAATATAGCTATAAATGCAGTTAAGCAGATGTGAAATGTCTCTTCTGGATGGTGAACTGTGAAGGGAGCACCCATCAGAGCACTCTCAAGCCATAGACAAAACTGCTCCCTAGATAGGGGGTCCTGACAGCCTCTGGCTGAGCCCAGCATTCTGGGGTTGCACCTTGAGAGTGACTGTGACCGTTTTTGCAGAACGGAGCTTGGCTAGGTTTAGGAAAAGAAGAGGAGTAATCCCAAACAGTGGAGGAGTAATTCATTACTTGCCCTGGGGATCCCAACAAACAAACTATGGGGTGAAGAGACTTTGCTTAGGTTCCCTGGGATGCTTACTGGTTGCTTTGAGCAGAATGGTTCCTGATTTGCTGAAGAAGGAAGTTTAGCAAAGTACTTCCAGCAGATCTTCCATCAGTTGCATCCTGGGCTCCTTCCTTTGACATCCCTTTAACACTCTCTTGTTTTTTTCCTCTGTCTTTCTAGAAGGAGGAAACATATCGAGTCCTTAGGGTCCTCTGAGCTTGGTTGTTTTCTTGCAGACATTTTGTTACCTGTCTAGGTAACATCTTCAGTGCAGATGTTACCTAGATGGGTAACAAAATGTCTGCAAGAAAACAACCAAGCTCAGAGAACCCCAAGGACTCCACCATTCAACCCTGAGCTACAGATATTCTCTTCTATTGGAGGAAACAGAATTTGGTCTTAGGCAGCTGCCAATATTTCCCCTTTTTCCAGGCCTTGCTTCCAATGCTCCTTTCTGTGGTGATTATCCTTTCTGTTCTATTTCAGCACAGAAGCGGGGGGACATTAGTCTCCATTGGCGGCAGCTAAACATCAGCATTTGGAGATGCTCAGATACCCTGAGCTGGTGAAAATCCTGGACAGAGTCTAGCTGGAGGCTGACTGCAATAAACACCATACAGAATTTCTGTAGTACAGTGCTATGTATCAGTAATAATGACACCCACATCTAACACCTGATCCACCATTCCACTACTAGCAGTGATGTCTGCTTAGTGGTGTGGTGTAGATCTTGCACTGCCTGCTCCAAGATTTACTATACATCAAGATGCAATCTGTGTGGACTGGGGTGCAGGAGGACATAGGTGTAGCTCCTTGTAATTCATCCTTATAAAATTCTTTTTATCCTCCTTTGGTTGGTAGGCTGGTTCATTCTGATGGAACAATGTGAAGACCAATTGCTGAAGTTTTTATTGATTCTTCCTGGTCACCCTCCAGTTCTCTATTATGGCATCTCAGGTGTGTGTGAAGCATGCTAGTATGACTTCATATTATACAGCTACTGGGAATACAATGGCTGGGTGGGGAACAGTAAGAACCTCTACATTTATTTTCCATCTACCTTACAGACTTTCAGCCATGTAGTCAACTGCTTCCCTTCTTCTCTTTTCCAACTCGTTGTGGGGAACAGAATGCCAGCACTGAAATGTGATTAAAGTAGAGATGGTCTTCAAATTAAATCTGATTGTTCTTTTAGGTATCTCCTTATTGTGAAACTACCTTGGTTTCCCTGGTTTTGCTAGCTGAGACTGGCTGGCATCAGTTCAGTTTTGCACAGAACCTACTATTGCAAATGGAACATTTCTGATGAAAATAGGGAAAGTCACGTAAGTTAATGTGGAAAAGAAAACCTAGGAATCCTGGTGAGCCACAGGGCTTATCTTCTCAATGACCCTAAGATCTCGCAGTGATTGCTGTTTCTTTAGTCACCATCTGTTTGGGTCCCCATCCCCTTACAATCTGTTGATATAAATACATTCCTCTTCTTGCTGCAAACTGGCCAAAACATGCCTGAGAGCAACAGAACCGTATGTGCCTTTCCTTGCATCATACCCTGGTAAACAAGATCTCTTTATCCTTGCAAGAAGTCAGTGGGGAAAACAAGCTGGTAACAAATGATGCTAATGTTTTATGTATCATAGATGGTCTCTTATTAAGACTATTAGGGTTTGTCTACTCTTGTTGCATTGGAATGTTGTCGCAATGCTTGAGAGGTGATGAAGTTTGCGGATAATCACATATGGCAAAATAGAGGCAAGGCCATATGAGGTGCATGGATATAAATGGGTTTTTAGATATAGACAGACACCGTTATACGTTATGGTGCTAATGGACTGACTAAAACCATGTCTGATGAGATGAACTTTTCTCATGCATCTTCTCTGGTTAGTCTGTGGAGGTATAGTGAGGTTCTGATGTGCATATACATTAGTTTCCATAGGAAAAACAATACATTTCTATCATGGATAATGACATTTTAACATGATGGTAATAGGATTTTAGTTTAGAGTGCGACCAGACGTGTAGAGAGCAAGGGAACAAAGGGATGTGTAAGCAAATGAGGCCAAAATAAATTAAAAGCTAGACATAATCTCCAGCAAAACAGAAATAGACTGCTAAGATCTACTGACACAGTGGCAGAAATGTTGGTACTTAATGTAGTCCAATAGTCCTTGTCTTTCTCTGCTGAGAGATTTGCACACATGCACCCCCCCCCCATAAAGCACTAAATAAAATAAAATAAAGTAAAATAAAATAAAATAAAATAAAATAAAATAAAATACATATTTCCTAATATCGCATCTAAAAAAGGGATATACTGTATGTAGGATATTTCCATCTTCAAAAAACAAAAAATATCGTCACAGGGGCTTCCTGTGGGATCATGGGATTTGACAAATGACAGCGCAACAGCAATTCCTTTTGGGGGTGAGAGATTTTTCTCCCCCATTTGTTAAGAAAACATATCAAAGTATGCAAGCTGCTTTCAAATTCACCACATTAGCAAGGATTATTTCCTTCTGGAGAAGGTGAGGCCATCTCTGCTTCCCCTCCTTTCTTTCCTGCCTGCTCAGCAGCTTGAGATTAAAAAAAACATTGCAAGTGAGCTGTTTTATTTTCTTGTACTCCAGAATAGGATGGCCTAAGGTTTCTTCATATATGTCTGCCGACTATCATGCTGCTCGATCATATAGGTACACCTGGCTGTTCTGAACTGTTCCATTCTGTATTTACTTTGTACACTAGAGATAAGGAAAAGGTTAAGAGAAAGGCTTGTGTTTTTCCTTAGTTTTATTTCTTCTTTTTTCTGGTTTTCTGTGTTGGGGTTTTTATGTGGGGATTGGGACTGGGACTGGTTTTAACGTGACTGTGGATGTTTTAATTCTTGTTTTTTAGATATATTGTAAACTGCTGAGAGTTGCTTTGATTGTGACAAGGTAGACGTTTGCTGAATCAGTGAATAAAAATATTCAGGCTGGCCTCCTTTCTCTCTATTCTTGGCTGGTAGAAAGTTGTATCTCCCTTCAGCCTCAGTCTCTAAGGGATGATGCACATTGTAGAAATGTCCTGTAATTCATTTTCCATTATATCCTCAGCACATTTCTCCAAATTGTGCCCTCTTCTTCATCAGATGCCATCTATCATACCTAGAACTAAACCAACCCTGCCTGATCCATTTTAGTTTACTTATCACCATGGCTCTTTACTAAAACCAGCAGCACAACACTATCTAGATCCTTCTTAGTTTTCCAGGCATTACACCTCCATTCCAGTTCCCACCCCCCACCCCCACCCCTCAAGTCTCTTTCCCAGAATCCTCTGGTCATTTAAGATGCCACTTCTGATGCAAGTCCTATAGTTCTTCCCTCTCCTACAGGAACATTTTCCTATGAGAACCTAAACCAGTGTTTCTCAACCTTGGCTGCTTGAAGATGTGTGGACTTCAACTCCCAGAATTCCCCAGCCAGCCTTGGGGCTCCAATTCTGGGAGTTGAAGTCCACACAACTTCAAGCGGCCAAGGTTGAGAAACACTGAACTAAACTAACAAGATAATAATGGATCTCTCCTAGTTTTTAAAATCGTTTTAGCTGTGATGGGAAACCTGTCATTCTCTGTGAGATAAAGCATGTCAAAGGAATCCCTATCTGATGTGGATGTTTCAGACTGTTTACCCTGAAGCAGTAACAAGACAATCTGTAAAGTACTTGCTTGATCATTTGGTCTTTTGAATTGTACTTTGCAACACTGTACTCTAAGGAACAAAGTCCAGTATTTATTGTATTTAAGCAGCTGTGGTAAGCAGAAGCCCTGTTTGTAGATTGAAGACTCACAGTAAAGGCTGATGAGCGATAAGTGATGACGATCCATTCCATACAAGTATTAGTTGAAGCATTTGACTCCCCAAACCAAACTCAGTATTTCCATAGCTGTTTGTGCATGCGACAGAATCAGTGTCCAAAAGTACTCACATGGCTTTTCCATTCACTTTTGATGTGAGCCATTGTTGTTGTTTAGTCGTTAAGTCGTGTCCGACTCTTCGTGACCCCATGAACCATATTGCGCCAGGCCTTCCTGTCCTTCACTGCCTCCCTGAGTTTGCTCAGTTTCATGCTCATTGCTTCAGTGATGCTATCTAACCATCTCATCCTCTGCCGTCCTCTTCTCCTTTTGCCTTCAATCTTTCCCAGCATCAGGGTCTTCTCCAAAGAGATCTCTCTTCGCATTAGGTGACCAAAATATCTGAGCTTGAGCTTCATTATCGATCCTTCCAATGAGCAATCAGGGTTGATTTCCTTTAAGACTGACTGGTTTGACCTCCTAGCAGTCCAGGGGACTCTCAAGAGTCTTCTCCAGCACCACAGTTCAAAGGCATCAATTCTTCGGCGCTCGGCCTTTTTTATGGTCCAGCTCTCACAGCCATACATTACTACTGGAAAAACCATAACTTTGACTATGCGGATCTTTGTCGGCAAGGTGACGTCTCTGCTTTTTAATATGCTATCTAGGCTTGCCATAGCTTTCCTCCCAAGGAGCAAGCGTCTTTTAATTTCATGGCTGCAGTCTCCGTCTGCGGTGATCTTGGAGCCCAAATAAATGAAGTCTGTTACTGCTTCCATTTCTACCCCTTCTATTTGCCAGGAATTGATGGGTCCAGATGCCATGATCTTAGTTTTTTTAATGTTGAGTTTCAAGCCAGCTTTTGCACTCTCCTCTTTCACCCTCATCAAGAGGCTCTTTAGTTCTTCTTCACTTTCTGCCATTAGGGTGGTATCGTCCGCATATCTGAGGTTGTTGATGATTCTCCCTGCAATCTTGATTCCGGCTTGTGATTCTTCCAGCCTGGCATTTCTCATGATGTACTCTGCATATAGGTTAAATAAGCAGAGTGACAGTATACAGCCTTGTCGTACACCTTTCCCTATTTTGAACCAATCGGTTGTTCCATGACCGGTTCTAACTGTTGCTTCTTGGCCCGCATACAGATTTCTCAGGAGTCAGGTAAGGTGGTCTGGTACTCCCATCTCTTTAAGAATTTGCCACAGTTTGTTGTGATCCACACAATCAAAGGCTTTTGCATAGTCAATGAAGCAGAAGTAGATATTTTTCTGGAACTCTCGTGCTTTCTCCATGATCCAGCGAATGTTGGCGATTTGATCTCTAGTTCCTCTGCCTCTTCGAAACCCAGCTTGTACATCCGGTAGTTCTCGGTTCATGTATTGCTGAAGCCTAGCTTGTAGGATTTTGAGCATAACCTTGCTAGCATGTGAAATGAGTGCAATTGTGCGATAGTTTGAACATTCTTTGGCATTGCCCTTCTTTGGAATTGGAACATAAACTGACCTTTTCCAATCCCGTGGCCACTGTTGCGTTTTCCAAACTTGCTGGCATATTGAGTGCAGCACTTTAACACCATCATCTTTTAGTATTTTAAATAACTCAGCTGGAATACTGTCATCTCCACTAGCTTTGTTGTTAGCAATGCTTCCTAAGGCCCACTTGACTTCACTCTCTAGGATGTCTGGCTCAAGGTCAGTGATCACACCAGCGTGGACATCAGGGACATTAAGATCTTTCTTGTATAGTCCTTCTGTGTATTCTTGCCACCTCTTCTTAATCTCTTCTGCTTCTGTTAGGTCCCTGCCTTTTTTGTCCTTTATCATGCCCATCTTTGCACTAAACGTTCCTTTCATATCTCCAATTTTCTTGTAGAGATCTCTAGTCTTCCCCATTCTATTGTTTTCCTCAATTTCTTTGCATTGTTCATTTAAGAAGGCCTTCTTATCTCTCCTTGCTATTCTCTGGAAATCTGCATTCAGTTGCTTATATCTTTCCCTTTCACCCTTGCTTTTCGCATTCCTTCTTTCCACAGCTATTTGTAAAGCCTCATCAGACAGCCATTTTGCTTTCTTGCATTTCTTTTTCTTTGGGATGGCTTTAGTTGCTGCCTCCTGTACAATGTTACGGACCTCCGTCCATAGTTCTTCAGGCACTCTGTCTACCAAATCTAATCCTCTAAATCTATTCATCACCTTCACTGTGTACTCACAAGGAATATGATCTAAGTCATATCTGAGTGGTCTAGTGGTTTTCCCTACATTCTTCAATTTAAGCCTAAATTTTGCAGTAAGAAGCTCATGATCTGAACCACAGTCAGCTCCTGGTCTTGTTTCTGCTGTCTGTATAGAGCTTCTCCATCTTTGGCTGCAAAGTATATAATCAATCTGGTTTCGGTATTGACCATCTGGTGATGTCCATGTGTAGAGTTGTCTCTTGTGTTGTTGGAAAAGAGTGTTTGCTATGACTAGCTTGTTCTCTTGACAGAACTCTATTAGCCTTTGCCCTGCTTCATTTTGTACTCCAAGGCCAAACTTGCCTGTTATTCCGATTACTCCTTGACTTCCTACTTTAGCATTCCAATCCTCTATGATGAAAAGGACATCTTTTTTTGGTGCTAGTTCTAGAAGGTGTTGTAGGTCTTCATAGAAGCGGTCAACTTCAGCTTCTTCGGCATCAGTGGTTGGGGCATAGACTTGGATGACTGTGATATTGAATGGTTTGCCTTGGATACGCACTGAGATCATTCTGTCGTTTTTGAGGTTGTACCCCATTACTGCCTTTCCCACTCTCTTATTGACTATGAGTGCAACTCCATTTCTTCTAAGGGTTTCTTGCCCACAGTAGTAGATATAATGGTCACCCGAATTAAATTCACCCATTCCCGTCCATTTCAATTCGCTGATTCCCAAGATGTCGATGTTCAATCTTGTCATCTCATGTTTGACCACATCCAGCTTGCCTTGGTTCATAGATCTTACATTCCAGGTACCTATACAATATTGTTCTTTACAGCATCGGACCTTCTTTTCGCTTCCAGATACATCCACAGCTGAACGTCCTTTCGGCTTTGGCCCAGCCGCTTCACTCTTTCTGGGGCTACTTGGAATTGCCCTCCGCTCTTCCCCAGTAGCATATTGGACACCTTCCGACCTGAGGGGCTCATCTTCCGGCGTCATATCTTTTAGCCTTTTAACATTGTCCATGGGGTTTTCTTGGCAAGGATACTGGAGTGGGTTGCCATTTCCTTCTCCAGTGGACCACATTTTGTCAGAACTCTCTGTCATGACCTGTCCGTCTTGGGTGGCCCTGCACGGTATAGCTCATGGCTTCACTGAGTTACGCAAGCCCCTTCGCCACGACAAGGCAGTGATCCATGAAGGGGGATGTGAGCCATATTCATGGTCTAATTTCACTTTATATGCTACAGATTTTCAGGTAAGCTATCCCTGTTTCATTTTCATTACCAAATTCTTCATTGTATACTGAGCAAAGGTTTATGTTTGCAAATGGTTTGCTTTTCCCTGATCAACAGCCTCTCTGAGTATATCTCTCTGTATTATATTTAATAACGTTTCTCCTTTAACATTCCTCCTTTAAATTTTCATTTAGGTAGTTATATGAACTTCTGCCACATTGATAGCACAGTTCATTTTGACCCATTACGTTCTGACTGTATGCTATTGCAAGCTTATTTATTTTTGCTTTTGGTCTTAACTGCAGATAGCAACTTCAAATGTTTCTTAAGTATTAAATCTCTATGTGTTAAGAATTTTGAATATTTTCTTTCAGGATTCCACAGGCTAGCATGTTTCTTAATGCAAATCCTTCATCAAATTTGCAGTGTTTAGACAGCTTTTTAAGTTAAGCTGCAATGGACTTGCTTTTCTGTTTGCACTTATAAAACTGAAACTCTCTGCAATTGATAAAGGCTGTAACATCAAATGCTCTTGCATTTTTTTTACTAGTTCTGCAAACCTGAATTGCAGGGGTATTTGTGGGGCATTTAAACTTCTTAATAAGCTGCATGGTTTGCCTCCCATAAAACAGGCAATATTTTTTCAACAATTATTTCAGAAAGTTTTCAGCAAAAAATTGTTCATGTCTCTCTGTATGTAAAGTCCAATCCTGTGGCATTATCAAGCACATTCATCTATCCAATAAAGCTAGTCATCCTGCCATGCTCTCATTCTCTCTCTCTTTTTTACAATCCCTCCTTCTTTGTTGCCACTGTTGTGTCTTTTCTATTGATCAAACAAAAGACAATAGAGTCAGGAATAGATTTTTGTGTTGCTTACATTATGGAAAGTTCTGGAAGAACTAACTTCAGTGTGTTTAAAAGAATTGTCCTGTAACTCATATAGGCTGGCCATAGTAATTGAGTAACAATATTAAATCACAAGAATGGTTACTCAGTAACAGTAACCCAATGCGCTGCATTGATTATTAGAGGATGATCAATTGCTCAGGTCTGATTTCTTGCTCTACCCCATCCCCTTTACCCAACTGGTGGAGCCTATGTCCATCTATGCACAGTTGATTAATCAGCCTGAACACTTGATTATTTTTACAGCCTTTCTACATAACAGGATTATCCCATTCTATGAAAGATTAATGGAAAGGAGATAAAACATAGGTGGTTAAATATAGGAAAGCAGTGTCATCTGTAGGGTATGTAAAATTGGCATGGTTAACTCTCTGAATTCCACATTAAAAGATCCACATGTAAACCTATGATTTATAGTTTTGATGATTAGAAAAAAAAACTAGATAATAGAAAAGAGAGAGTTTGTAACCATAGAGTAAGAGGTAATTTTGTGTTTGTACTTATAACTGCTGTAAAGAAAATAGGAAGCTACTTCTTTCTATTTCTTTTCATTCTTTCTTTTTGCACTTTTGGCTTTTTCTTTTATTTCTTTTGTTTACTTTATATTAGTTCTTGTTAGTTTTTAATCTCCTTTTTAATTTTTTTTAATACAATATCTATATCTATATCTATATCTATATCTATCTATCTATCTATCTATCTATCTATCTATCTATCTATCTATCTATCTATCTATCTCCATGTGTACGTATGTAGGATCAAAGGACTGAGGATTAGGAAAATTATGTATGTATTTCAGTACATAAGGACTACTGGTAAAGGTTACTTCCTGTATTATTTTCAGAGTTTAGCTTCCAATGTTCATCTGAATTTGTGTTTTGTGCTAAGTTAAGACAAATAAAAGCAATATTGAGGAAAATATCTCATTTCTCCACTTTCATAGCAAAAACATGGCAAGCTATTTTACCATGGCTCTGTAAGGCAATATTACACAATTGCCAATAAGGAGTAATTCAAAAGCCTAGCCTGTACTAATGGTACAAGAGGGATATCGGGTTCTTATTACTTTCCCCAGCTCTGACCTTTTTAATCACACATTTTCTTTCAAGGCTCTCCCCCGGTGTCTGCTTGAAAATTTTGGCTTAGTTCTTGGTGTTTTAAAAAATAGAGAGAATGGTGGCTCCTGCAGGTGAATAAGATGCTTCACACTGTACCATCTCCTATCCTTTTTGTTGCAGTGCTCAGCAGGAAGGCAAGGGAGCAATTGTAAGATGCAGTTGGGGCCAATGAAGGGCTTACAGGTAGTCCTCACTATCCAACCACAATAGGGACCGGAGTTTAGGTTGCCAAGAGATTTGGTCATTGAGCGAATCAGAGCTGATTTTACAACCTTTTTTTACGATGGTCATTAAGCAAATCACTGTGGTTGTTAAGCAAATCCAGCTTCCCCAATGGACTTTTTTGCCAGAATTTGCTTAACAACATGATTTGCTTAATGACCATGTGATTTGCTTAATGACCTTGGTGATTCACTTAACGGCCATTGTAAAAAAGGTTGCAAATCGCAATCACATGACTGTAGGAGTTGTAAAACACTTTTTCCAAGGCTGTCATAACTCTGGACCATCGTTAAATGAACAGTCGTTAAGCGAGGACTATCTGTATAGTAAGCCCACATTGTACAAAAATGGATTAAATATGGAACAATTCAAATGCACTAATCCTCTAAACTGCATGGAGGTAAAAAGCAATAGAAGAGACTAACTTGTAAAAGAAAAGCATTCAGTTTAAAGGAAGAACTTCTCATAAAAGCCTGACTTTTAAGGCTTTCTGTATGGCAGCACTGAAGTGCTGTCCCCAGTATTGGAGCCAGCACAAAGTATGGTGGCTCAAAAAAGTGGATCCCTATTTTGACTCAGGAGTGAGGCAGAACAGGGGTCTGTCCACATGAAAAAGAGAGAGGTGACATAGGGAACATCTTCTTTGATGACAGTTACTGGTAGCACAAGACCTGTTGAACTTCTGCTGTTAGTTCTCTGAATCCAGAGATAAAATCAAAGCCCTGCCACCTCTGCTGCTTCTCTCTCCTTTTTTTTATGGCTATCCATGGCAAGAGAAGTGTGGCAGGAGTGGGGGAGAAGAGATCGGGTGAGGTGGGAGAGAGAGGAAGAGGACACAGGTCCTCCTACTTTTTCTCCCAGAGTTCAGGCAACAGAGCCACTTCTCCTGGCTGACAACCTCCCCTTGCATTCTCAGCACGACAACACTGATGCTGCAGGGAGGGGCTACTGTGCCATGGTGGGGGTACATTCATTAATCTCCAGGTCTTGGGCACTGCAGCAACAGATCCATGATGGTGGGGGTCATTTTGAACATACTCCAACTCAATGGAATTTCACAAATGGTCCAGATGACATTGTCTGCCATTTTCCAGTCCCCTCTGGTTTTTTCTCATCATTTGTGACATTTTCAATCCAGAGGAAATGTATTGAGAAGGAAAGCTGCTTTTCGATTGGCAATGCCATAATTCCTCTCTGATAACAGCCCTATGAATTAGCCATGCCTGTGGATTGTGGTATAGTACTCTAAAAAAAAAAAAAAGGCAATCACTTACCTCCTAGTAGCCCAGAGGAAACAGACTAGGATAGAGATAAACAGTCAGCCAAGACTACTTACTAACATATTTCTGCAAGGTGAAAAATGTTTGCTGTGTTCTGGGCTGATGGGATTTTAGCAAATATTTACCATCCATTTGACTTGTGAACCATTCATAATGGTTCTGAAAAGTTAAAAAATTCAGGGCCAGCAACCCAGGCCTTTTAATCCCTTGGCATTTGCTTTTGGTTCTAAACTGGAACATAGCCCAGATACATCAAATAAGGTTCACCAAGACGATTTATCCCATGACTGCATCCAGAGTTTGAAGAAGTAGTCAAGCTTTCATTTTCAAGTTTCACAGTAACAATAAGAGTTCACTCCAGAAGTTATTAATCACTGTCATTTCATTCCTGCCTATCAGTCTGATTACTTACAAAAACATAAATAAATGATCTGTTATTGCCAGCAAATAGGAACATTTTAGAAAGATGCTTTGCTTTGTTGTTGAGAAAAACTAGCTCATAAAAGAATATTCAAGAAAAGACAGTGTTCAGATGATTATCACAATATGATTTGTAGCTACTTATATTTTTTAAAAATGACCCTTTGAGATTTTACCTTCAAACTTTTTACTGCATATGTCTTCATAAATCGTGGTGGGCAGAGATTGCAACCTATGTAGACTAAACCTCAACGAAGCCTTATAATGAATAAAATGTACACTGGGTGAGGTAGTGGTAGAGGTTCTGGCCTTGGACCAGGGAGACTCAAGGGCCAACCTACCTCCTGCCATGGAAGTTCATTGGGTGACTTTGGGTCAGTCACTCTCTCTCTACCTCACAGAGCAGGTAGCTCAGGGAAATTGGAGTAGGGAATGCTAGGTACATTATCTTGAGCTCCTGAAGAAAAAAGTAGGATATAAATCTAATAAACAATTGCATTAACAGGTTAACACATAAATTGTTACCTGCTGATTGCTGGCAGATTCTCATTAGGACTTCAAACTGTACAAAGTTTGTATGTTTGTTGTTGCATCTAGATATGACAGGTAGAGGGGAAAAGGTGAAGCATTTAATGATCCTGTTTACTGAAAGCTTACTTTAGCTTAATTAGTATCTGCCTCCTAGGCAAACTTGAATTATCTTCTTTTCTATCTTCCCTGAAAATCACTCTCATTAAGCAACAAATAAGTAAAATGAAAAAGGTCACTGATATTCACAAGAAAGCTTTCTTTATATACTATACCCACTGGTGTCATGTATAACCTTTTCAAGGACTTCTTCACTGCTGCCCCAAGGCTAGACCATCTTTAGGATAAAGATAGTCTTGGATCAGAGATTGACTCTTTTTTGCAGTTTTAGCAGGCTTCCCCAGCCACGCTGCTAAAATTCAGAGTCACGGCTTCATGCCATTTTGAGACAGTCTCATTTTGAGAAAAAGGCTTAATACAACTCATTTGCCGACCCAGAAAGCACCATCTCTCTCTGTATGCATGAT
Organism: Python bivittatus; assembly: GCF_059951505.1. NCBI lineage: Eukaryota > Metazoa > Chordata > Lepidosauria > Squamata > Pythonidae > Python > Python bivittatus. The sequence goes on along the minus strand of NW_028277030.1, from coordinate 49,181,716 downwards.
GCCACCTTGTCCATTTTGCACCACTGCCTCGCCTATTATGGCTATTGAATCCCACCTCCCTTCAAACCATTAAGCATCGGTATCGAAAACTTGCCCCCCGCCCAGCATTCTGGGGTGGCCCACTCACTTCCCTAGCACTTTCTCAGAAAGTTCATGGGAAGTTTTGCTGTGGGATGCTAGAAGGAAAAGCGAGACAGTGGACACTCGCTCTGCATCCTCTGGCCTTAGAAAAAATGTGGCATAGAATGAAACCTATATCACAAACCCCTCCTGAACATACATTTATGAAGGATGAAAGAAAAGGTAATGATGCTGAATTAACATTTTCTACATTTCTGCAATTATACCATAATTCACATATCCTTCCTCTCTTTTGCCATTTTTATTTAAGCCTGATATGTAACTTGAAGAAGATATTCATGCAATCATAGAGTTGGAAGGGGACCTTTTAGGCTATACGGTATCCCTACAAGTAGCTGTTTTTCTCTATCTGAACACATCCAGTGAAGGGAACTTACCAGCTCTCTGGATAATTGTTCTTTTTATTTATTTTATTTATTTAAAACATTTATATGGCCACCCATCTTAAAACCAACGTGTGGGCAGCTCACAACCAAAGGGTAAAACAATAAATATAAACATTAACAACAAGAAACAATAAAACCAAAAAGAGAAAAAGCTTTCTTAGAGCTAGCAACTTTTCTCCTATTGAATCTGATCTCCTGTGAAACTTGAACCATTCAAGGCTTCCACCACGTTCCAGACCCAGGTTAGGGGACAACCTAGGCCACTGTGGATTTTTCTAAAAATATAAATATCAAGACAATTTATAGAGAAAGGATGGGGAATGCTTCCCCTTTCCCACTTCCACTACTGGTTTTTCCTCACAGATATATGAATTAGTTTTCTTCCAGTTCTTGAGGCAGCCGAAATGGATGGCTCAGTTCTAACTTGTCTCAGTAACAAAGCGTGCTGTGCTGTGCTTACAACTTTAATGCGGGATGAAAACAACTGGTGGATTCCCCTGGCTTTGTTTCTCCTTTCCCAAACATCCACCAATCACTCATTAGAATAGGATAGGACTGTTGAGGATGAAGCAAGTTTTGTGCACATGTTCTGCACAGGTGTGTCAAAGGGAGACAGTGTATCTGTTGCTGGGGAAAGAGTCATTCCCCCACCCCACCCCACCCCACCCCGATCTCTTGCCTCCACTCCCAGAGCTGGCAGCTGGAGATCCATTTCCTGCTCTGGGTAGATTGCACAAAAAGTGGGGCTTGATGGCTCTTTTCTCATGCAGTCTCTGATCTCACAGAACAGCCCAAAGCAGTTGGATACCTAGTGAGTGCAGGCTAAAAGCCTAGTTTGAAAGAATCAGATTCACTCATAGCCCAAAGTAGTGAATGGCTCTGGAAAAACGTACCCAAGACTAGAGAGGAGGGGGCAGGCCCACAGCAGTGTAAAATAACCCATGGGAACTGGGCAGATCCCAGCCCCTGACCTCCTCTTTGATCACATAATCAGTCAGATCATTTATAAAGCGAGATGCATGTTTGAGGAAAGGGAAAACACCCCTTTAACTCCAGACTAACTGAAGATAAATTTAAGCTGCCTCCATGGGGGCCTGGAAATGAGAAGTCATGATGAAGTCATGGGGATGATTAATGAGGAGTTCAGGCCATGATTAGTGGGATGTGAAGATGAGCCTAACGTCCATGCAGACTAAACATGCATTTACTGTGTAAAGCTATGTAAAATTAACTTAATAGTAAATTCATTATGAATTTCCAGGTATTAACTGACTGGTGATTTATTTTGGTTTTGTAAAACATGTTATGTTAATGCTAGTTGCCTTCAAGAAATGAGTGTTTTTGTAATAGGTAACTTAGGGTAGATATTTTTCCAGATCATTTAAAGTTTTGTATGCTTTTTGTGCCTTTAAAATCTTGGACTCCACTATATTCATTTTTATCCAACCCTTGCCCACTGTTTCTGCAGATAAACAAGCATGCTGCTTTATTGGCTAGTACTTCAAATGCAATTAAAAACAAAACTGAAAAATGGCACACTAAAAGTCCAAGGGGCGGAATCTAACTCAGCTCATATTCAAAAGGTCTCATATTTAACTTTTGACAGATTGTACTACTGCACAAGCCCCCACCACCACCCCAATCACTTGATTGATTGAACTTTGAGATGATTTTCTCTGGATAGTGAATCACTTACAACACACAGTTTTCAAAATGAAATATATAAATAAATGACCACACCACCAATGACAAAAACAACAAATAATGAGATGTTGCAGCAAGAATAGAAATGATACAGCACATGCCATCAAAAGAAAATCACCAGCAAACTAAAACAGGGAAAAATACTTTTTAAGTATATTTGGAGAATAAAATATTATTTCCCTCTGGTTCTATGAAAGCAATGTACATGTTAGGCTGCTTGGAGAAACCATTCCACATGACTGGAAAAGTCCTTTATCTTATAGCCGCTGGCCTTTCCACAAATTGGGTCCAGTACCTATTAAAAGCCAAATCTCTGCTCAGAAAACCTGGTTCCTTCCTCATGTAGACAGCAAGTAGAGTATGCAACTTCAGGAAGCCACGATTTAGAATTTAACCTCAATGGTTTCCTTGTAGTAGCAAGACTGTAGCTTGTCCATCTTCCTCTCCCTACCCCACGTACATTTCCATTCTTGAATGTCCTTCCTGTTGCTTTATGGTTGGACCCTGCATTCATCTCTTCTGTATTCCTTTCTATATCTCATTCCTTGGCATACGGCTGATGCTGCCAAATATATTATACCCCCACCCCACCTTTTGATCAAACTAAACCCAGTGGCATTGCTTCTTTTCTTCCTGTCTGGCTATTTTAGAAAAAGGGAAGATCTGCCAACTATATTCCAGCATGAACCAAACCATTACAATGGGCTGGAAAAAATCCCTCCAGCTCTGAGCATCAATAACAGCTATTGGAACCAGTAGTCCCCAAGATACACATAGGCTTTTGTTCATGTAATGCCTCCTTTTGGAGGCTTATGTGTGACTCAGATCTTAGCTGTATGGTGAATGAAAACCAGATCCATTTTTGTTTCTGGCAGGAGATATAGGAAGTAAATGGTGTACAAGGTTTCTGGAATATGTTCTCTTCCATTAAAATGTTGGCATTTAATGCTTTCAAGTAAAGGACAGCTTGATGACAGACCCATTTGTAACTGACTGCAGAGAAAGTATTTTTAAAAAAGCTGACTTTAACACCCCAGAGGACTTTTCTCCTCTGCATGTAAAGTAAGCTGTCTTTATCTGATCAAACAAAGTACCTGGGTCACTTGATTTTTTTTAAAGTCCTTGTGAAATACCAAAACTAGCAAACCCCCTCTCTTTGATAATGCGCTATCATAGCATTTGTTCAATTACCATTTGAAAACCAGCTACACCTTTCAGTTATTCAAGCAATAGTTCTTTTAAGCATTTGCCACCGCAGCATAAACTGCTCAATGCAAATTTGTATCTAGAAGGCAGAAGGTGACTGGTTTCACCTTTTCTCAGCCAGAAATAGTAACTGAAACCACTTTGCCTAAATAATAGAATTATGTTCACTTTCAAGTTAAAAAAGGGATGCTTTTCATTTGCAGATGCGCAGTACACATAACACTTTATGTCACATGTTGTAAGTCAGGCTTTCCCAATCTGGTCCCTTCTAGGAGTACTAGACAGCACCAGAAGAGTGAAAGTCCAACACAATGGACGGCATCAAGACAGAAAGCAGCACGATTTTGTATTGTGTTTTATATTTATATTTAATTACTTATCTAATTGCGAAGAGAGGACTCCTTGGAAAAGACCCTGATGCTGGGAAAGATTGAAGGCAAAAGGAGAAGAGGATGGCAGAGGATGAGATGGTTAGATAGCATCACTGAAGCAATGAGCATGAAACTGAGCCAACTCAGGGAGGCAGTGAAGGACAGGAAGGCCTGGCACGATATGGTTCATGGGGTCACGAAGAGTCGGACACAACTTAATGACTGAACAACAACAACTTATCTAAATTGCATCTTTGGCTGTTTTGTTCACTGTTGCATGTCCTACCCTGTCTATTACAGTAATTCACAAAACATCCCAGACTCTAGGGTTTCCTCATCTTTTTTTATATTTTCAGTATTGGAAAGAAGTATGTAAAGGGGCCAGTACCTCTGTCCATTGGTCTGTCAGCAGGATATCTCTCCGAAAACAGATCACAATGGGATGAAATTTGGTGTGCGGGAAGAAGCTGACAAAAGAAAGATCAAGGTTGAAAATGGGCTGTATGCAGCCAGGAACTGCAGAGAAAATGATTCCAGAAAAAAAAAACAACTTTAATGCATCCCTGTGGGAGAGGCAGATAGGTACTGTAGATGCTTGGAAAGCTGCAGATTCCTCCATTCTAAGTCTCCCTTCCTTTTCCTTCTCAGTGATCCAGAATAGAACTATTATTAAAGAGTTGGAAGGAATTGTGGAAAGCCTTGCTCTGCATGCTTTCCATGTCTTGTTCTTTTTATACTTTCCCCTCTTTTTTTTAGAAAGGAGGAAAATGAGGTGAATCTGAGAGAGTTGTACCAGCAAGACAAGTCTTTGGACCAGCTCAGCAGATTTATCAGAAAGGTGTAGAATAGGATCAGAATGTTTTGAAGCTTCATAACCATATTATGAAGCCATACCCATTACCACTTAAATACCCAGAAGACCATTCCTGAAATTCAAACTATTAAATGCATTGTAGCAGAAAGAGGAGTGCTGGGAAACTAAGATTTGCAGTTCAGACAAATCTATTGGGAAAAAAACCCTGAAAGAAAAGTAAGGAATGATGGGTTATTGGTTGGACCAAAACCCTCCAGGTTGTAATTCTAAACAGGCTCAACCTATATAGCCAGAAGTGAGAAATGCTAGGAGTTATAACTGGTTCCCTATCACTGTGATGGATCTTGGCTTCAGGGTTGGCAAAGTTCTTAATACAGAGCAGACCTGAAACAGGGTTTTTCCTAAAAGTGTAGACTTTGGGCTTAATGGCCTTAGGCAGCATCCTCTAGACAGCCATGTATTCACTTGAGAAGCTCACAACTAACACTTTCTTCTCCCTCATCCCACTGTTGTTTCTCTACGGCTGCTCTGTCTTCCTGCTGTGTTACAGCAAATAAATTAAACAGAACTCTCTGCCAACCCTGATAATTTAAAAAGCAAACAGAGAAACCTATCAGCATCATGCAGATACACATTTTAAACTTACCTAAATGATTACAGGGATAAAACGTAGCTTGCTTCAACTGTCCAGAGAGCAGCATATTTCCTGAATGTTCATCCCATCTATAGCCCATGACGATTTGTTAATGGTTGATAGATGACTTTAATTTACATGATTTGCTTCTACTACTTTCACACACCAATCCATATGTTGTTTTCTCTACCATTTCGCTTAGTTACAGAAATCCACCTATTTGCTGTGATTTTTCACTAATTTTTAACACTTGTAGTAATTAATTTCCCTATTAAATACAACCATTGATACTTTGATCTTCAGATCCGTACTTTCCAATGCATGATATAATCTCTCTAATAATTCCTGCAAATCATTCAGATTTTATTGAACAATAAAGCATTGTCTGCATAAGAAAATGTAGACACTTTTGTGTCCCAAATCAACAACCTCTAACATTACTACAAATATTCCTTCTGCATTTATCCATAAATCATTAAACAACCATGGGAGCATCACACATTCTTGTATTACTCACTACTCAATGTTGAACCATTTACTAAGCATTCCATTTATGTATGCTTTGTTTCCATATATTGGACTTACAAACAGACAAAAAACTCTACATTCACACAAGACCCTCCATACTTCAAGCCTACTCACTTTATCATGTAGTACTCTTTCTCTGAATCAACAAAGGTAGTAGCAAACTTTCTTTTCACATTTCTCAGTGACCGCTGAGGAGCAAAAATTTGGTCTGCACATCCTTTGTCTAATGTAGAGCTATGCTGTACTTCCCAAACTGTTCTTAATATTACCTCTTAAACTCTCTCAGTAAGAATTCTGCCAAACATCTTGCCAAGCACAGTTAACAGATTAATCCCCCCTGTAGTTTTTGCATCCACTCCTGCTACTTCACCTTTCCCTGTTACCATTCCCTAAATTTCCTTTTACTAGTAGTTTTTTTCCCTGTCATACTTCCACTTCTCTTTCCTCTTCATTTAGCTAATGAAACTTTGGGGAAAGCAATATATCACTTTTCTGCCCAGCACACTCTGGATATTAATATATGGTGCAGCAATTTAGTAGCCCTGTCCCCTGAAGAGGAGTACATTTCTCCATTTTTTCCTATATGCCCAAACACAATATAATTTCTGTGCTGCAAAGAGAAATGCTGAATTGATTATGGAATTCTACCCAAGCTTTGCTCTCAGTAATATATTGTGAGAAGGAGAACATGTGCACATAGTAACACAAAATAGTAAATCCTTGTTTTCTTGTTCATTAATGATACATTTTTGTCGCTGTCATGATTACCTGCCTTAAACTTACTATAGGTCTCCCCTTGTGTTGTATGGCTGTTATTCTGAAAATGTCTGCAATGTGTCAGTTACTCCTAAGGTGCATGGTTAATAATTAATCATACTTCTTTGATGGACAAGGGGTTTTGCTTCATCTATTCCCAAAGCACCTGGCTGAGGGTTGGGGGTGTTTAGGTATGCAGGATTCAGTGTTGAAAGGCAGAAGATGTCAGTCTTATATGTTGAATTCATCTATTAAGAATTTTCCTGTCACTTTCACCTGCTGCCCATTAGCAAGCAAAATTTCATAGCATTGTAGCCACTGTGGACCAAGCGATTTACTGAACCATCAAAATGGACTCTGGGCCTAGTTTTACTGCAGTAGTACTCAGTAATCAAGGTGCATGACATCAAAAGCTAGGCCAGCAGCTAACAGTATGGAAATTGTTCCTGAGGTAAGAAGCTCACATTGCATTTTTGTTTCTTAGGCACTTCAAAGAATCCAGGGAATGAAGATGGAAAAGGCATTGGTGTGTGTGTGTTGCGTGTGATCTGCTACTCAGTGAGGCAAAGCTGTTTTTTAACATTATTATTACAGAGGTATTCATGTAGACGTTTTGCAAGCTAAGCAAAAATAATGCTTAAGTTGTCCTCCATACTGTCTTTAGGGCAGCTGGCATCCTAGAGAGAAAAAGGGAAATAATAGATTAACATGTTTTATTGCAGTTATATTTATACACAGCACCATTCCTGTGCATGCTTCTCCAGGAGAAGCCTATATTCAAAGAAATGTATTCCAATAGAATATATCTGTATCTGGGTCTGGGTCTGTATCTGTCTGTTGATACAGATAACCACACGCCCTGATGACAGGAAAAGGAGAAGATTCCATTCCATTGGAACAGGGAGAGATTTTGTTTGCCTGAGCACAATTTATTCAAAAATAAGCCCTACTAAACATATTGCTGGATTCACACAAGACATTTAACTGGGTTGGTTTAACAGCTAGTGGCTATATTCATACAACATGCTAAGCTTGGTTAGTGTTGACCTTGGTTAGTTTTTTTGGTGGCTTAGTGTGTTATGCAAAGCCAGCCTGTTTGTTTGGCTTATGACCTGATGTATTATGCTGATCTAGAAATTGGTTAATTGAGTAATCAAAGCAAGTGTGTTGCAAGAAACCAGATTTAAACTCTTTGCTATTATATGGACCTGCACAGTTTGCGTATGAAGAGCCATTACATCTTCTTACCAAGACAGCCAAAGGGAAAATGCTGAAGGTAATTAATGTAATATCTTTCTTATATTTTGAGACAAATTATTACCTTAGGTAATTAATATAGCCTCTTTGTACAAGCAGAACAACCATTGGTGTAATGGAGAGCAAACCTTGATAACAGATTTTTATAGAGTGTTAATAATTAGTATTTGGAACCCCTTGGGATTAAAGGATTTTACCTTGTTACAGTTCAAACAAACGTGCATATGCACACATGCACGGAGACCAATTCAGGGTTTTTTGCACATCTGAGATACATAGCTTATTCGTTTCAAAACAGATTTAAATCCACAAGCACAGACAATAAAGCGACGTAAATGCATGCCAAGTAATCTGAGTATCTAAAGTTTGTTCTGTTCAACACTGTTGAATCAAAAGTACAATATCAAACCAAATTTGAGATTGTTTAGGAAGTGGTTGGGAAGCCTTTTTGGATCCATATGCAGATATATGGATTTGAATACGAATGTGTCTTCACCTAGTTCTTTTCAGTCTGCATCATAATGTCTTAGGTTTGTAGACAATTACAAATATAGGAGGAACTTCAGTCTGTTTTCAGCTCTTAGATTCTTTGGGAATAAAAACTGAACCTCTTCTCACAATCTATTTAGTGTAGCAGTTATTTCGTCTAAATCATCCCTCCTTTCCTTTCAGTCCTTTTGTCTCTTTTTCTACTGCAGAGTGCTGTAAAATTGGTGCTTTAACATTTTACATTTAAAACCTCATGTTGTAACATCTTTGCAATCAGAATCAATAAAGCTATTATGGATTTTCAAGGGCAAGCCCTTACATTCTGTTTCAGAGATGATATCAAAAGCATGATTGGCTTATCACCTCCCAAGAAATTGCCTGACAAAGAAAAGAAACAATGATCCATGATGGCTGATCCACATGGAGCAGTTTCATGTGTCTTCAAGGTGGGAAAATGCAATAGGAATGACCCTCCCTTCCACACCACTTGCAATGTCCCTTCCACTCCTTTAACAAAGCCAGCCCTGTTGGCCTTGAGCCCACCTGCACCTGATCTCTGAACTGGACTGAATTTTTTTTCCCCCATGGGAAGATTATTCTTACTTCCTTGTGAGCGATGCCTCCAAAATGATTGCAGTTCGTATCTTCAGATTATCCTGATAGCCTTGCCATGTCTGAAATGTATAAATATTAATTTGGAATGGAATTTTAATTCATTACAGTATTACACTGATTTTGTGTTTTAGATGTAAGCTCTGTAAATTGCTCAGAGTCTGCTTGGTTTCAGGTAGTAGACAAATAAATAAATAAATACATAAACAGGAAGGAAAGACAGACAGACATTAGGATGACAAATCACTTCCCCAATCCAAGTCAATACCTTTCCTACTCAGCAATTTTCCTTTGCCACAGCTTGGGTAAATAGATCAGCCTTGCAGTTTATTACCTGAAAGTTGTTCCGATTCTGTGGGGGGAAAGTTAGGAAATAAATCCCAGAGTTTGACTGCCACTGATGGATACTTTATTTCCTTTTAATAAATATAAGGCTGTAGTGAACTCAATCTACTGAAACAGTCCCCTTTTCTCCCTGTTCATTCCCCAACCGCATTTGCCTCTTTAGTCATGACATTTTATTACATACTTTCCATAAGCAATCGCCCAGAGATCTTCTCCTAGAGTGCTGCAGTCCAGCAACATTTTCTTAACATCGGCTCGCTGCTCTCTGACTTCAGATTACAAGGAATTTAAATTGCTTTTATTTTCTTTCTGGAAGTTTTGTTGAAACTTCCTTACATTTCCTCAAGGGGAGATCTTTGTAGAAAGAAAACAAACATACGCAAAATACCAAAAATTAACACAAGTTGAGGCCTTTAATTCTATCTCGTGTTAAACAGTTTTCAGTTCTTTGATGGGGGCAGGAATCTTTGGGGATTGCTTTTAAATAATGTTGCTTAATATTGCTACTTCAGTGCCTACGAGCCTCATCCTCAACTTATGTTTTATATAACCCCTAAATCCAGTAACATTCACAATAGGGAGTGCTGAGAAAACCAATTACCTGAAGATTCAGCTGATTCACAGTGTTGTATGGCAGGATTGCAAGAAGCACATATTAATAATGGATTGTTAGAACCATTTTTCAATACACCCACTCCTCGTTTAATGGCTACCTTGGTTAGCGACCATTTGCAAATACAACAGTAATAAAAAATTCATTTTCTGACCAATGCACACATTTACAACCAAATGTTGTGCACCTGACAACCATGCACATCAGAGTAAGAGTAATGCTTGCATAGCTGTACGAGAGAACTTTATCTGAATGAGATGGCAGCAACCACCGATCTTTGCAGTGTCCCTCTCTCCCTCCCTCCCTCTCTCTCTCTCTCTCTCTCTTTGTCTCTGTCACATGTTCACTTAGCGATCATTTCACTTAACAACCTGGTCATTGGAACGGAACTCAGTTGCTAAATGAGGAGTGGGTGTTTCTTCATTTAATTCTAGTTTATTCTGAGTGTAGTTCAAAGTACTGGTACTTAGGTGTCAAAGAAGTATCTTTTCCCACACAACCTTGGAATTTGATTGGGGGCTTATTTTCACCATGAGAAGTCAGCAGTGTGATGACTGGAGAGCCATTTGTTATTATTGTGCCAGATGCACACTACTTTTCCCAAATAGCCACTTGTCAATTTCCCTGTCAGGCACTACGCAGAAACACACTTGCTCGGTTTTAATAATTTCCACTTATATTCTGTGGCTTTCTTATTCTGGTAATTTTTATGAGGTTTTTAAAAACTGGATTTAGTTTTTATATTTTGATTTCACTGTGAGTCTCTTTGAACATGTGTTTTCAAGAAGGAGGTTATAAATATTTTTATTAATAATCTCAATAGCAGTATTTGCTTGAGAATATCTATCCCTTAAATTTATGAACTAGAAAAAATGTTGAAGTTGCTTCCCCATAGCAAATAAGCTATGATAGTTTCGGTCTGCTATATTACAACTGACCCATCTTTTTTGGGGTGGGTGGGGAGATAAAGTAGATCCTATGGCAGCAAGTGTATAAAAATAAACACGCAGATACAATTGGGTTTAATAATCTTAATTTAAACGCTAGCACTGTATAGCTGCAAGTTTAGTTAAAATACAAAGACAGGGGAACAGAAGTGATTAATTGAAGAAGTGAAAGAACTGTACTGAGTCAGAGTGAAGAAAAATATCTCAGCATTTAAAAATATTAATGGAATTGATAAGAGGAATATATTCTACAGAAAGAGTTCATTTTTTCAAAGAACCTGTACATAGTATTGATTCTAAGCTTATCAGTGTTTAAAATCAGAAATATACATGCACTGCTAAGAATTCTGGCAGATGTCAGATAGTGAAAGAATAACCTAAGACAATAGTTTTTCAAGATCAATGCGGTATAATATTTTCCCTGTTATCTGGAGATACACTGATACTCATTGTTTTTGGTCTTCCTATGGTCTCTGATTTCAGAGTTTCTTGCTGCACTTCACAATCTTGTAAAACTAGCCTTATTAAATACAAAGTGTCAATGTAAATGCCTGTAGACAATGATTACTATATAGCTTTTCTATTTCTAAAACCAGTGTGGACAATTGGCTTCACGAGCTTCAAATGAAGCAGAATGATTGTCTAGTCAATTTATTCTGGACAAAAAAAGTATGAAAATATCCCCCAACAAATAAAGGAATAGAGTCTTGGATTCCACTTTTAAAACAGTCTGTTATTTAGCTTGTGGCCTCTGGCAGGCTGATTTATTTTTCTATGACAATTTCCCCTCCCCTCCAGCTACATGTCCTTGTTGCAGGGTGGTGGCGGAGGTGGGTGGGTAGGCAAAAGTTCCATCCATTTTTGAAGGGGATGTGTGTCATCTGGGTCCTGCCTCTAATCATTTGTGCACGAGACAGGCAGAATTGGCCAAAGCGTGATCTTTTTGCTTGCTGCCATCTTGAGATATGTCATTTGGGGAGCTTTAGAAATTTCTGCAGCTAAGCTGTAGAGATTTCTGAACCGCTGGCATAAATAACAGGGAGCCTACCCTCAATTAGAGCTGTGCAACTTACTGATTTCATAAACAAGAGAGAAATTCAGCACAAAGACTTTGACCAGGAATAAAAAGGAAGAGGTAGGAGACAAGGAAAGAAAAATGTATGTGCAGAACAACCAATAGAGAGAAGGCAAGCCTATCCTGGTTTCTGGATAATGAGTTGTCAGCTGCAATAGTATTACTTGGTTTGGAGTGGAATTATTGAGCTGATTATGGGCAACCTCTTGTTTCCACACTCTGCTAGAGGTCAAGTAACAAGCTGCAAACAAGGCAAAGTCAACCTAAGAGAAAAGAGCACTAATAAAGTGTATTATCTAGTAGGAAATGACACATCAAGAATGGGGAGTTCATCAAAAAAAGTCACAGAAATGGGAGATTCTTACTTTTTGGTAGAAGGCTATTTTAAAAATATGCTGTATATCATGGATTCCTGAGGAAAGGACAAACATACCCATCTGGTGGTATAAGGAATACAGTTCACAGATTCAAGAAACCTTAAGCTGTCCGTTTCCACAATGAATTATAGACAAATTCTGCTATCAACATACCAAGTATACCGGGGTTCTGAATCAATGTAGAATTGCAAATTAGTTTTCTGTAGCAATTCCACTGGGAGACCTAGGCCAACTGCTTTTCTTACCAGCTGTCCCAGCAGAAGTGTCTTCTGTGCATGCATGAACAGAAGATGCCAAGAGGGCCACAAAACAGCTGTCGGTGCCACGCCTTCATGCAGCTAGAGCTCTTTCGTGCCTTAAATGAGGTGGATTCAGAGGGGCGCTTCGCTTGCCAAAAGATCCACATAAGCCTCATGTTCTTAAACAGCTGAGTGGGGAGCAGGATTTCAGGTAATGCAGAATTTTCCCCAGCATGCAGATAGCGTGAAGGGGAAAACTATTACATGCCATTACATAGCGCTGCTTCTACAGACCCAGGAAAACAAGTTGGCAATGCCAAGGGGGTTGGGGGGGGGGGAAAGCCAGCTGGCACTCCTAAACATGGTGGATGGTGGTCTTTGGGGACCAAAAGCTATGATTCTTTTAGCTGACATGTGCTTCTTTGAAGCTGATCCCACTTTTCACACTGTTACATCCAGCTTCTCACATTTGCCATGGACATCCAGAACACTGAACTGCACAGTAGGAACCTGCCTTTTCTGATATCTGTGCAGTTGAAAAAGTGTGAAGCAAAAGAGTGCATGATTAGCAACTTTCAGTGCTTGTGCCAGGAATGTTTCTGTGTTACATATTGTTCTGAACAGCCCATTGTGTTTAAAATTTCATGTAGCCAGGAAATGACACAAAACTAGTTTGACAATTCTTATTTCTTCCTTTATATGCAAGTTCCCTTCCCACAGTCATCAAAATTGTGGTGTAAATATCCTATCCTTAAACTTGCCGGATCAAGGCATATTTCTGATGTTCTTATTTTGGAAATCAAGGCATATTAGGCACCTGAATTGGGCCTCTTTGAAATATTTGTGTCAGTTACATAAGTGATGAGGGTCCAAAGCTACAGTATATGTTATCTTTAGTTTGAACCTTATCCAGTAGCTACATCTACTCCTTTTTCTTATTCAGAAGTGTGGGAGTCATGATCTGGATCAGAAAATTAGTTTATGTGAAGGTTTAAGAGCAGTTTTAATTTGGGGCAGGGGATGAGTAAGGGCTGCCAAAGATAAAATTTACGATGATCAAAAAGGCAAGGATAAACTCTATCATGTGAATCAGCCCTTAGCACCAATTTGAATTATTCCATATATTTTCATATCTTTCCCGAACAAAATGATACTCTAACTAGTAATAAAAAATAGGGCCATAGTGAGTTTGGATTATTTGGATGATACATTTTTGTGTGGAAGTGGAATATAGCTATCAAGGAAGACCTAATATGTTACACCCTTCATCACAGCTGCTGAATTAAATGCATAGTGAAGAGTGCTTTGCATCAGACTCTTGCATTGACATGACTTTGGTTTAGCCTTATGCCTGTGCTGTGGGAATAGCTATAGCTCCTTTGCTTTGTGCTCGTACCACAGCAATATGTGTAGCCCACACTATTTTCCTTGTTCCATCATTGACTCAGTTTATAGGAGACAAATGGTTAGAAACATGTCCTCATGCCTTCAGGGTGACATGAGGAAGCCACATTGCTGCTACATCCAAGCTTCCCTCCCCCAAAATATGAAGAAACCTAGACCATTTTTGCAAGCATTTTGTTATAGCTGTTGTTCATGCCATATGTGCGAGCCTTTCAATCTGTACACAACAGAAGAAATACATATATGCACAGAAGTACTTATGGCATTTATGAAGTTTCTCCATTTCATCCCTGAAAGGAATGCAAGACATATGTGACTAAAATGGTGAGGAAAAATTCTAGGGTTGCAATAACCAGCTGCTTTGTAATATTTTCTTTGATTCAATAACCTTCCTTAATACAATTTTCTTTCAGCATTATTACCTACCACTCTGTGTGTGTGTGTGTGCGCATGTGTGCCTGTGCGTGTGCGTGTGTGTTAGTTAACAGTACTGCAGTTTTTCCAACAAACTAGCCATGTTAGGAGAGGTACAGGAATTTACCGGTAGTGCTTAACAATGGGGACTTAACAGAATTTACGTGTTTCTTTGATCCACCCTCAGGCATACAAATCAAAGTCTGTCTCTGGGTATGCACATTACAAAGCAAAAATGAAAGTAGCTGCACTTTGTTTGGAAACGAGCTGCTTCAAGATTGTAAAATAACAGACCACATATCAGAACCAAAGACAGCGAGTTCAAAACCTTCAATTATTTACTGAGACTATAAACACCTGCCTTACTTTTATTATGTATGCATTATTTTAACGTATTTGGCTCAATCCATCAGGAGGTTCCCATTCTTGTGTGCAGCTTCCAAACACCAGTTTTCCACAGAAGTTGCATACATGCATGTTGGACATTATCTTCAGGCATATGCATTTGTTACAGTAGCTTGTGATTCTGTTCTATCATTAAATAATCTGTCTTTCCCCCTCTGTAGCTGTATGCATGTTTACGTGTAGATTTATTCCTTTATTACCTTTTTTGGTGTGGGCCTTCTTTCAAGAAACCCAGCATGGCTTAGTTGGTGGTCTTCCTGTCTTGCATTTCATCATCGCCATTATGCGTGATTTCACACATAACAAGCTTTGAGGTAGCCCAGTGATGTTTTCTCATCATTCCTAGCCAGTACAGAGGATGCTGCTTACAGATGACAGATGACAGAGAAGGTTGAGAAGGGACACGAGAGCTGTCTTCAAATATCTGAAAGGCAGTCACATTGTTGAGGCTTTAGACTTATTCTCACTTTCTCCAGGGGGCAAGACTAGAATTAATGGGATGAAACTTCAAGGATGTAGATAGAGATTAGACATTAGAAAGAACTTGACAGTAAGAGCTGTCAGTCAGTGGAGGAAGTTACCACATGGAGTGGTTTCTTCCCCTTCACAGGAGGTTTTCAAACAAAGTCATCTAGTGGGGATACTCATCAAGCTGGCTGAGGAATTCTGGCAGTTGGAATCCACACAACTTAAAGTTGCTAAGGTTGAGAAACACTGAGGTAGTGAATCCTGCAGTATGCAGGGGGCTGGACTTGATGACCTCTTAGGTACCTTCCAACTCTATGATTCTATGACAGAATCTAATATAGATGTAGGACCCCAGATTGGGAGGGCTGGTGTGGTGATTGGCCCAACATCAACTAGAAAGTTTGACCAAAATAACACTTTTATCGGTTTCTGTTTTTATGATAGAACCATCTTGTAGAGAGAATGGTTGGTGGTGAGGTACCTCTCAAATTGTTAATTTTAGTGACACTCTTCGCCCATCTGTCTAACAACTAGGCTTAGGAAGTAGCTGGTAATTCTATGGAGGCTGGAGTCACACAGGTCTTTGATTTTTACTTCTTGATCTCTACTTTTTCAGCCTTCTTGATCAACAGCTTCCTCGGTTTAAAGGGTATTGTTTTCTCAAATGTGTTTTTTTGTTGTTGTTGTTGTTAAAGAAACAATTATTCAAGAAAAGTGCAGGTAATCCTTGACTTATGACCACAAGTGGAACCAGAACATCCGTGCCTAAGTGATGCAGTGGTTAAGTGAGTTGCACCTGATTTTATGACCTCTTTGCCACAGTCGTTAAGCAAATCACCATGGTCATTAAGTGAATCACGCAGTGGTTAAGCAAATGCCTGACTTTTGAACATGTGACTGCAGGGACGCTGTGATGGTTGTAAGTGCAAGGACCAGTTGTAAGTCACTTTTTTAGTGCTGTCATAACTCTGAATGTTTGTTAAACGAATGATCATAAGTCAAGGATTACCTGTATACATTCCGTAGAAGATGACCTTATTGGATTTTCATCCTGAGATGCTAGATGTAACAAAAAAGGATAATCAAAATACAGTTATTTTATGGATATAACATAGTTTTTCTGACCTAGGCACCCTGCTATTGTTGTCTATGATTCTTTTCATCCTCAGTGAGCAAGGCCAATGACTAGGTATAAGACCTGTTGAAATCCAGAGATATCCATAGCTTGGGAAGGACTGACTTTTAAAAATTTTGATGGAATATAGATAAATCTTGCTGCCTTTGATGAAAATGCATTTACAGCTATTTTGTCAATGATGGAATAAATGGCAGGTCCCATATTTAGAGACATTTCAGTTTGGATCAATATAACATCAGGATTTGTATCACTTTTTTCCTGCAACTTTTGCAGAATTTGCCTTCCCTATTTTTATAATGAAATGGGAAGCTGATGCTGCATAAGATGTGCTTCGCATGAAAAAAAATCTGTAGCACAAAGGCAGAAAACAAAATGGAGGAAGTGCTTTAATTGAAAACCAAAAACATAGCAGCCTGGAGAATTACTGATGTTTTCTCTACTATTAAAAAAGTGATTTGGAAATTTGTTAAGGCATTAGAAGGAAGTGTTTCTCTTTTATTTCTTTACCACATTTCCTTGGTAGTCTCAAATGTCAGTATATTTTGGAATAGATTAAAGATGATGTTGAAAGCAATCAGTCTTCAGCACCTTCAAGATTTTCAGAGTGAAGTCTCTCAACATTTCAAGAATCAGACCAGACTGTGATTATGATGGTAGCATGAAAGGATCACGATAAAGATTGTTTTATTCACATAACATATTAAGTCATGTCTTATTAACTAGGCCAGAATCAGTTTTACAATAAACAAATTTGGCTAATTCTTCCCTTTGTTTTTAGCTGCTCTTATCTTCCACCTCTATGGATTTATTACACACTCTGGCAGGCATAAAATCAAACTGGAAATGTGAATCAGAGCTGCAGAAACTGGCTTTGGTCAATCACTCTAGAAAACTGTGTCAGCATTTTATAAACAATTATTTTGGCCACAATTTTCCTTGGGCTAATCCAAAGGAAAATCAGAAAAAGAATCACAAATAGAATAACTTCACGAGCTTTCTGAATTGCTTTGTCAGTTTGTTGCCTTGAGGACTGCTGCAGTGACAAGAAACAGTATAAACAAGGTCAGAGACACAAATCAATTCATTGGGTCATTCCACTGTCAACCAAGGGGATAATGCAGTTAATGGCAGACCTAGGAGACCTAGGATTACATGGCACCATTTTAAAGATAATATCATAGGGATTTTTTGCACTGTAGCCTTAGGCTGATGGATTCCCATGTGTAAACAGGTTGCAAATGCAGCTGGCTTAAGAAGTTCCTTTTCAGATTCCACTCCCTTTCTCCACTTTGGCTATAATAATGGCCTGGTATTCTGCTTGGATCATGCTTATCACAACTCCCAACTGGTAGATTTCCTGCTTTTTTATCCTTCCTGGGAATGCTGGGAAAGCATGCACCCAATTTCCATGGGCTGGCACTTGGGCTACATGGGGAAACTGCCAGAATTCCTGCCAATTTCACCTGGTTAAGAAAAGAAAAGGCCCACCTTTTACCCTTCCATCAATGAATCTGTTGAAAAACTCTAGTCTTTCACTGTTTCATCAGACTAGCTTGCCCCCTTTCCATTTTGGTTTCTTTTCTATTGTTACTCATAATTAATAACCGGGATTTCAGATACTCTGTGAGCAGGCAGTCGAACGGAGCAGAAATGAATGGGAGAGGAGACTGCTGAAAAACACCACTCACCACTGAGTGATCCAACAGATCCACCAGTGAAACAAGGAGAAAAAACATAGAGATTCCCTAATCAAGGACCCTTCAGAAGGGGGCAGGGAGCCAAGGACCAAAAGGCCACAGAGGGCAGCAACCACTGACCAGGGGGGATGTGGCATTTTTGCCACAGGGCACGGTAGCCACTTGGAGTGCAGGCATTTTTCTGCAATGAAACAAGGCAAAGCAGGCAAACTGGACAGCATCACTTGTGCTGGCACAAGTTGGAAAAGGTTAGTTTTTATGTGTAGCCAGAAAAGATGGGTGGAGGTTGTCTTCCTGGGCTGGGGAAGAAGGTTCCTGCCATTGAGAAACAGTGACCTGTATTCATGTTGGGGCAAATAGGCCATCCATATCAGCCCTTAATCTAAACCAAAATATCTTTACTATATTTCCTGACCACTTCTTGCCATTTTAATGGATTTACAGAAAAATGTTCATTCGCATCAATATGTTTGTTATCTCCTTACATCTTAAACATGTTGGTTATCTCCTGACATTTTAAAAGCTATATGGCTTCCTAAAGAGTAAATGGCTAAATTGAAATTTCATTCATCTGCATTGCCACTGTATCGTAACCATCTCCCAGCAAATAATATGGACAGTATATGCAGGCTCATAAGATAGAGGAATATAGTTATAACATTTTCACTGGATTCCTTAAAGAGTGACTTTATTAAGGAGGGCTTGTCTGCTTCCGAGCCAAAAGGCATGGAAGGTCACTGATAGTTTTGACTTGAAGATATAGCTTCATATATATAGAAACCTTCTGCTGTGCAACTCATATAATTATCATCTGGAGGATGATTGGACCTTGAAAATTATGAAATTGTAGGCATCACACCTGAAGGGCAACAGGATGGTGAAGGCTGCTATCTAAGGTAATCACAGCCTGCAGATCTTTTCGATTCTAGAGTGGCAGAACTTTGGTGAGTTAGTCTGGCAAAATATACATTGATCCATTGGTTCAAAAAGATTTGTCTGGGACTAATCCAGTTGCCATTTAGCTTCTCAAAAAGGATTATAGTTATTTTCTTCCATATAAGACTAGCCTGGGCAACCTGTAGTCTTGGGCCATCAATGGTTCCTAGAGCCATTTTTTTGTGCTACCTAAAGTTCTCTTGGATCACATTTCTGAAAAATAATAGCACAATTTCTGGCCATTTAGAAGCAGGAACACATAAAAACTGGAGTGTTAGTCCTAAAATAAACTTAGCAGAATCATTAAAAGGGGGGGACCCAAACCCCCCCAATCTTAGTCTTGCCCCTGTATATGACACTGGTACTTTCATATGGCATCACAGTGCCATCCATTGCTCTTGCCCAAAACATTGGCACTTTGTTGACTTTACAACTCCTCTCACTTTTGTCATCAAAAAATTATACTTTTTATACTAAATTTATACTAAAATTATACTAAAAAAAAAGTGGACTATTTTGAAAGTACATTAGCAATGCATTTCAGATCTATGGAAGAGACTCTGAATATGCCACCACAGTAGGTGATGTGGAAAATGTTTTCATTATAGCTTGTGCATTAGTAATTTAATGTCCTTTCACTGCTGTGGCATTTCTCTTTTGGAAAGCTTGTCTTGTGAGTAGAACAGTAAAACCACCTGCCATGCATACCATCAACAATCTCTTTTAGATAATTTGGTAAAAATGTACAACTATATAAAACAGTATAACAATAACACTCTGGCCAGAAGCACAACATTATCAATGCAGAACTTTCCAAACAATCACTTAAAACGTAGCCATATTAGTTGCTTGATCCGAAACTGAGTAAGGATTTGTCAAATCACTTTCTTTTCAAAATGTATAGGACCTGAATTGACTGTGATGCCATGAAGTACACCCTTTCAGCCAGCAATTGAAGGCTGCACTTCATATTCCACTGAGGCAGAAAGAAAACTCTCACTGATTTTATGGAGACAGCTGGAACCCGAAGTTTATGTACTGATATATATGTATGTATGTATCAATAAATTTTATTAAAAGTTTAAAAAGACGATAAAAACTAACAAAAACTAATATAAAGAAAGAGAAGAAAGGAAAAGAGAAAGACAAAAGTACAAAAAGAAAAGATGAAAAGAAATATAAAGAAGAAGCTTCCAATTTTCTTTGCAGGAAATACAAGTATAATCTCTCACTCCATGGTTAAAAAAGAAAAGCTATCTTTTTTCTATTAGTTTTTTTCTAATCATCAAAATCACAAATCATAAGTTCATTTTGTTCTGTTTCATGAAAAAAGTCTGTAAAGGGTTTCCAGTCAACAGTAAATGTATATATTTTCTCTAATCAAGGAAGTCAATTTTGCCATCTCTGCAAGTTCCATCATCTTCATCAACCATTCCTCCATTGTGGGTAAATAACGAACCTTTCCACTTTTGTTCATATAATAATCTCACTGCAGTTATCATACATATAAAAACAGAGTTCCATGACTTTTTTTCCCAGCTGTCTGTCCATTAGTGCCAAAAGAAAGGCCTCTGGTTTTAATTATACATTAGTTGTTAAAATCTTATGAATTTGTGAATCTATTTGTATCCAATTTTTTTTGGCTTTATTACATGTCCACTGGACACGATAAGATGTCCTTTCATGTTGTTCACATTTCCGGCATAAATTTGAAGTACCTTTATACAGTCTAGACAATTTATCTGGTGACCTACACCAACGATACCTCATTTTATAAAAATTCTCTCTAAGACTAGAACTTAATGTTAATTTTAATCCTTTCAACTGTATATTTTCCCATTGTTCCATTTGTATACTTTGACAAAAAATTTTAGCCCATTTTATCATACATTCTTTCACTTGTTCTTCTTTTGTCTCAAATTTCAACAAAAGTTTATACATTTTGGTAATGTGTTCATCATTTGTATATAATTCTGTTTCAAACTCAGTCTTACATTGTTCAAAACCATAAAATCTTTTATCTACTTTAAACCTTTCTGATAATTGTATATAAGAAAACCCTTGGAAAGTATATCCTTCTGTTATCAGATCTTCTCTTGATTTTATTTTACATTCCTCTTGAAAAAATTCTAATATATCCCAATAAGTTAACCATTTATGCTTGCTTATCATTTCTTGTCTATAAAATGCTTCTTGTGCTGAGAGCCACAAAGGTGTTTTCGGGCATAACCTAGATTTGTATTTATTCCATACAGGTAGTCCTTGAGTTATGACTGCAATTGGACTGGGATTGTTGACGCTAGGTGATGTGTGATGTCATATGACTGCATCACTTAGTGACAGCAATCTAGGCAGTCCTGGTTGTTGTAAACCAAGACATGCCAGTCATTAAGTGGGAAGCGGAGGGAGTCCCTGGTAAGGATCACAGGGGTTCCATGGGGGGCGAGGCCCAGTGCAGGGGTGAGCTGAGGAGCAGGTGCTTGATGTGGCACAAGCTAGAAAGGCCAGGGAATGAGGCTGCAGGGTACATGCAATTGCAGGGAGGCCAAGGAAAGAAGGCGCAGGATACATATGTGTGTGCGGGCAATTGGAGGGAGGCTGTGGAAAGAGGATGTGGGGTATGTGTAAGTGAAGCGGGGAAGGAGGGTATGGTACATGTGAGAGGAGAAAGGCTAGAGGGGGAGACTTACCCCAGCAACTTGCAACCTTCCTTGGTGGCTTCCCATTCACTTTGCTTGGGGGGAAGCCGGCAGGGAAAGTTCCAAATGGTGATCATCACAGGGCACTTTGTAAGTTCAAATGGGTTGCCAAGCACCCGGTTTGTGATCATGTGACTGCGAGGGTTCTGGGATGGCTGCAACTTTGAGGACCAGTCATAAGTCTCCTTATCAGCACCCTTGTAACTTCAAACAGTCGCTGAATGAATGGTCATAACTTGAGGGCTACCTGTATTCTCAGAGTGGCATGTCTAACATAATGATTTTTAAAACCTGCATTAATCTTCACTTCTGGTGAGGAATTATGGCAGCTGACATCTCCGAAGGAGCAGAGAAACGCTGCAGCCGAGAATGCAGGCTGGAAGGTGGATGGGCGCTGGCCTGCGAAGTCTTTCTGGATCAAAGAGAGATTGTGAGATAACCCAGATGGTGGCTCCTTGTGAATATACTGCAGAAATGGAAGTTTTTGCAGTCAGCTCAGGAGTTGAGCCCCCGGCAGTCCCAGGATTCCATCTATGCTCACAGTTGCAGTGTAGCTATATGGACTACATAGAGTGAAAGTGTTAAAGCCATAGAAAGATAAAAGAAGGGAAAAGGGGTGGGGGAATAGAAGCTTGCCTTTTACTTTTGCCTGTTTGAGTACTTTCACTTTTGGATTATAATATGTAATGGCAACTGCTAGAAAAATGGCAAGAGAGGGCAGGAGAGGATTTCTAGAGCAGCCTGCAGAGAAAATAGTTACACCAGATTTTCTTCAGAATTTATTTGAACAGATGGGCAATAAGATAGAAGCTTTTGAAAAAAGATTGGATGATAGACTTGCAAAGATGAAAGAGGAGATGAAAGAAGAAGACAAAAAGTTCTATAAAGAAAGTATTTGGAGAGGTTAAACAAATCAGTGATAAAGTGGAAATTTTAGAGAGTAAGACATAAATTATAGATATAGAGTGGGAAAGTGAATTAGATAATCTGGCTTTATTGGAACTGAGAGAGAAAGAATTTTGTTTGCAATTCAGAGTTATTTCAGAGACTTCCAATGAAGTTATTAGAGAAAGGATTATTAAAGTCTTGGCAAATTTTCTGGATTGGGAAGAGTAAGATATGGAGACAGAAATTGATAAAGTTTACAGAATAAATTCTAGATTTTCCAGAACAAGAAATGTCCCAAGGGATATTTTGGTACATTTTGTTAGGAAGAAGACAAGGGATCAAGTTCTACAACAGCATTTTAACACAAGATTAAAAATGGAAAATACAGATATAATTGTTTTGAAAGAAATTCCTATTAGAATTTTACATAAGAAGGAAAAAAAACCTTTTTGGCTGAAAAATTAAAACAGAAAAAGATCCCATTTCAATGGGATAAATTGGAAGGTGTAATTTTTTACTTTTAAACAGCAGAGATTTAGATTGAATTCTGTTCAGAAGGTGAGATAATTTTTAGAAAGATTCAAAGGAAAATTGGAGAAAATGCAAATGGAGATTTCAGAAGAAACTAGAATTTATTTCAGCAGATATTAAAATGAGAAATGGAATTGTTTGGTAGATTTGTGGGGGTAGAAATTAATTTACATGGGGTTAAGACTATAGTGTTGGGAATCTACACCCCAAATGAGGATAAAGTAATGTTCTACAAACAACTTATGGAGAGATTAATAGCTTTCTCTTATGAAAGTTGGTATTTGATGGGGGATTGGAATGGAGTGATTTCCCTGCAAATGGATAGGACTTCTGAGAAAAATATTAAAATTACTCAAGGTAAACTACCAAAAGCTTTTTTTTTTTTAATTTGATTGATAACTTACGGTTGGTTGATATATTTGTTGTTGTTGTTCAGTCGTTAAGTCGTGTCCAACTCTTCGTGACCCCATGAACCATATTGCGCCAGGCCTTCCTGTCCTTCACTGCCTCCCTGAGTTTGCTCAGTTTCATGCTCATGGTTGATATATAGAGACAGAAAAATGGCAGTTCAAGAGAGTATATTTACTTTTCAGAAAGACATAGATCTTTGTCAAGAATAGACATGATTTGGATTTCAAGAAACATGGCTACCAAGGTCTCTAAAGTAGAGATTCTACCAAAGACTTTTTCAGAACATAATCCTGGGAGTTTGATTTATAAAAGAAAATCTAGCTCTTTTAGATGGAGATTAAATGAAGTGTTATTACAGAAAGAAGCAATTGTCAAGGTCTGTAAAAAAAAAAAAAAATTAAAATAATTATTTGAAATTAATTTAAACAAAGGCAGTGATTTGAGAATGGTTTGGGATGCAAGTAAAGTCTTTATTAGAGGTTATTTGATACAACATAATTCTGAACTTAAGAAGAAGAGGCAAGAGAAAAAACAAAATATTTTGGATGAGATAAAAAGAAAAGAAGAAGAATTAAAGAACTCCCCAGGGAATATAAGTATCTCTCAACAAATTAAGATTTTAAAGCAACAGTTACCTATGTTAACAATAAGAGAAATGGAAATAAAATTGAATTATGCAAAACAAGAGATTTTGAATTTGTGAACAAACCAGGGAAATGGTTGGCATATAAATTGCAAAAAGAAAGAGAAAAGAAAATGATATTGAAATTATAAGAGGGAGATACTGTATTAACGGACAATGTGGCTATTAAAAAAAATTATCAGCATTACTCTAATTTATATAAATGACATGATATTCCATTGGAGAAAATAGATGAATATCTTAGAAACCAAAATTTACTGAAGATAACAGAAGAACAAAGACAAATTATGAATGGGCCTATAACGATAAGGGAAGTTTCAGAAGCTATTAAAAGAGCAAACCAGGAAAGGCACTTAGATCTGATGGATTAATGAGTGTATATTATAAGTGCTTTGAGGATGAACTTTTACAACCTTTACAAAATACAGTGAATTCTGTTCTACAGGGAGGAAAGATGCCAGAGACTTGGAAAGAGGTTAATATAGCATTAATACCTAAAAAGGGACAAGATTTGACTTTAATAAGAAATTACAGACCAATATCATTATTGAACAATGATTATAAGTTGTTTACAATAATTTCAGCTGAAAGACTGAAAATAATTTTGCAAGAATTTATTCATGAGGATCAATGTGGGTTTTTATCTAAAAGACAGTTGAAGAATAATGTTAGAATTGTGTTGGACATTTTGGAATATTTGGAGCAAAATGAAAAACAAGCCACACTGATTATTTTTAGATGCAGAGAAGGCTTTTAAGAACTTCAACTTTTTGTTTAAAGTTTTGGAAGATATGAATTTTGGAGATAATTTTATAAAATGGGTAAATTTTGATTTATACTTCACAGACAGCACAAATAATTGTTAATGGAGATTTAACCAAAGCATATGAGATTCCAAAAGGAACAAGACAAGGCTGCCCACTGTCCCCTCTCTTGTTTATTTTAGTTCTTGAAATATTGAATAGAGACATAAGACAAGATGAGAGGATTGTGGATGTAAAGATTAAAAAAGAAACTTATAAGTTAAGAGCTTTTGCAGATGATTTGGTGTTGGTTTTGGAAGATCTTTTAAAGGGAATTGAATTATTAACTGGTAAAATTAAAAGAATTTGGTGCATTAGCAGGTTTTAAGATTAATAAACAGAAGACAAAGATGTTAACAAAAATATCAAAATACAAGATCAAACAGCACTGATAAATAAAATGGGTTTTAAGACTGCGAAAAAGGTAAAATATTGGGGTATCACTATGCCAAATATGAACTGTATGTTATTTCAAAATAATTATGTTAAGACATGGAATGAAATGAAAAAAGATGCTAAGATGGGACAAAGTGCAACTGTCACTGTTGTGGAGAATGTCTGTGATTAAGATGAATGTTTTACCTAGAAAGTTATTTTTGTTTCAGACAAAACCTGTTTTGACAACTGATGAACCATTTAAAGAATAGCAGAAGGATATATCTAAATTTGTATGGCAGGGGGGAAAACCATGAGTTAAATATAAGTTATTACAAGGTGCAAAGGAAAGAGGAGGATTGGGTTTACCTGATTTGAAATTATACTTTGCTGCTTATTGTTTAGTTTGGATGAAAGAGTGGGTGCTGCTGAGAAATTATAATGGCATGTGAGAAATACCTTGGGAGACAGGGCAAAAAGATGCTGTCTAGGGAACAATTGGATAAGAGAGGACATAGCCTGCAGCTGTATAATGGGCAGAGCAAGAGGCTCAGAAAGGACCCTCCCTAGCTTCTCAGGCTGTAAAGAAGATGACGGAAGATTTGCACTTTCAGACTTGCAAGATTCTGTTAATGTAGCCTTACAGTAAAGTAGAATTCACTCATCTGGTTGTGTCCTGTCTGGTTTACCTGGGAAAGCTGACAGAAATAGAAGGCTATTGGAGTTAGAAGGACACAATCTGAGATTTGGATGGCATGGATATCCAAAGTTTATGTTCTGCTGATGGTTGCATTGGGCTAATAGGTTTTCAGAGAATTGGAAGCAATATAGTATTACCATCATTGCCTAGATTATGCATTGCTTTTTCTGTCTTTCTTTTTTTCCTTTCCTGGTTTCTGGCTGAACAGGTTTCATAGATTTTTGTAGCTCTATAAAAAAACAATTTGCTTCATCAGAAACCAAACTGGGTAATTACATAGTACTATAGCATCTTCAGTTCTTTGAAATGTATTGCTTTTATGTAGTCTAAATGTTTATCATGGACACCAAATAAATGCAAGTTTCTAATAGTTCAGATCCTAGGGCTGTTTTTCCCCTTAGGACTATGACGGGGGAAAGGCCAGAACTGATCCAGAATATGGTTTCTTTTCAACAGTGACTGAACATTGCATATAAAGTACGCAAGCATGACTAAGTGAAGAAATCCTAGAATAGCTCAAGTGCATACTCAATTTTATAAATGAGTTAACCCATATAAATTAACTTCCTATTTTATCCATAGTTTACTTTAGATCAGCTCCTTTAGATCAGACTGCAGCTATCAGTTTTCTTCACAGAGATACAGACGCAGTGTGCCACTGTCTCCTTCTGGAAAGCTTCTTCAGCTTCTCAGTCTGGCCAACAGCCTCTGTCCAAGTGCTAAGGCAGACCCAGCTTAGCTTACAGCTTTGGTTCAACCAAAGTCAGCTAGGCGCCACTTCCTACCGATCATTTTTCAACATGGTCATGCTGGCTGAGGAATAATGGGAACTGTAGCCCATCGTATCTGAAGACTCTAACTTGGGGAAAGTGCTTTAGACAGCCTGATCAACTTGAAAGATCAATCTGGCTATTGCTTTAAAAAAAACAACAATGTGGCAACTAGACATAGAGTGTCTGTCATGTGCAAAGGGAGAATTCACCATTACCACAGATGAACTTTTGAACTCTGCTGCATTTTTCCCACTTAGGCTGTTATTTGACTGACATCTTCAAGGCCCACCACTCTGCAAAAAAGGATGAGACATGCCCTTATTTATGAAACTATTATGCAGCAGCGCTATTAGTGATACGGATGTGACAGCTCTGGGTTGTTGACATATTTAAAAACTTGGTTTATCTTCAACAGCTTGTGCTATCAGAATATTATGAATCTTTGGTGACCTTGCCTATCTCTCGGGGAGCCCACATTCAAAATGAAGCAGAAAGAACATTCTGTAGCTGACATTTTGGTCTGAGTGTTTTTCAGCTTCACTGCCATTTGTAAGAGATCACTGTTATTTTACAGTTTTTGATGAGATGTCAACATATTCAGAAATGTAAGCATGGTGTGTTTTGCAGTGTGATATATTCAGAGTTGTACCCTCACACATTGTTTGTGTTCAGATTTATTTCTAATAATACAACTCATGATTGCATAACCTACAGCCCAGTGAAGAAACAAAATACTAATTTCCTCAGACTATTTGCAGATTGCTGATATGTTATACTTCAATTTATATAGTATCTCTTTATTAGCAATAGTACTACAGCCTCTTTTATGACCCAACAAATCCCACAAAAACAAGAACTATATGCTTGGTTCCCCTGACAAATGTTGAAGGATCTGTTGATTGTATCTTGTATCCAGCATTTCACATAATATCCATAAAATCAGTTTCTAGGTCTTATTGTTACAAAGAAGAATTTCTGAACTTTAGTTACGTATCTTAAGAATTGGTGCCTGTTTTTCAAAGAAAAAAAATTGAAACATAGTGGTTAAAGCAAATGCATATTGATATTCCTCTGAGATTTTGCATATCAAAAAATGAACTGTTAAATTGGGGCAAGCTGCTGGAGCAGTTGGGGACTAGTCAATTACAGATATTTGGATGATACAGGTTTTCTAGACCTAACTGGCTTCAGTAGCAAAAGTGACTTAATTGTTCTATTGAATGATCCAAGCCAGGAGACAGGAAGAGTCCAACCCTGTACCTTCTCCTGAATAAATTGGTGCCTTTTAATATCATTGATCACTATAGTTTCTGGAGCAATTTTGCTAGTTAGAAACAGTCTGCTTTTGGAGAGTAATATTGTATGATGTCTATTAATTTTAGCCTGATATTTAAACTGCAGAGTGTCACAGCATTTAATCTTTTACTCAGGCTTTATTTATTTGAGCATTTACTGTACATGCTGCCTTTTAAAACAAATGTTTTGTTTTAAGTGTAGTACGTAAAAGTGTCTTACTATTCCTGTAAGACATTTTGGTGGTAGGTGATGCAGAAATTTAATTAATGGGGTGAGTTCCCATTAATAAGCAAGTACCATCAATATCTATATCTATATTTCATTTGAATCAGCTTAGACAATATAGGAATTCTGCCATATGGATGATGCTAGATCCTGATAAACTAGAAGTGCTACTAGTGGCTTGATTCAAATCAAGGAGTTGAGGAGGCAGCTTGCTTTTATGAGTTCACACTGACCCTAGCAAAACAGGCATGCATCCTGGGTTTTACTCCTGGTTTCACCTCACCAAATACTTACAATGCTTAGGACTGCCTGCTCTCTTCACTTTTGCATTCTTTAGCTGTGCTTTCTCCTGAAATCTGACCGCAGTTTTCGTGTTTTTATCATCATATTTGGACTACTGTTACGAGCTGTCTTATGAGGCTACCTCTGAACATAGTCTAAAGACTTCAGCTAGCAAGAATGCCACGACTGAGCAAAGTCAAAGTCACTGGACATTTATTGTCTCAAACTGCATTATTTGTCCCAAAGCCTACTTCAAGGTATTTGAAGGTATTTAGGGCTGGAGTTCATATGGAAACATCTCTTGTGACTTGCACTTAGCTTGGTAATTGAAGTCTTTGGAACAGGTCTTGCTCATAGGTCTGCCTATAGACATTGCTTGGAGAAAGTTGACCTAAGTAAAGACCTTCCCAGCTGAAGCACCCTCATTACTGATGGCTTTGCTTCTGGAGTTGATAGCTAGGCTTTTAGATCCTCTTGATGTGGGTCGAATGAGAGCTGTTATGAAGTTGCATAAACCTAATAAATAAATATGCTTATTATATTCTGGTATCATTAGAAGGGGTTGGAGTATTTTGCTCAACCCAGGATTTCACACAAACACCACTGATAAACTGGGGTATCAGTGGAGAACTCAACAGTTTGGTAAGATATATTTAGAATCATGCGATGAGCAAAACCTTAAAATAGTTGCTGACTTCTAAGAAATTATGTGTGTATGTATGTCAGTCATTTGGAATACTGGTTTTGCTCAATGAGAAGAGGAGGACATTTTCTATTTTCCCATGACTTCTTATGTGCCATTCTCTCTTTTCTGACAGCAGTGTCCCTCTTTTGTTGTTTTCATGGATCTCTGATAGCAAGCAACACAAACAAGATATTTACAAAAGAATAATCTTCCAGAAGAAATTCTCATGCTATTCACTGTGTAAATTATTGTACTTCTCTGCTAATTGTACTTATAATGCTTACAGCCTGGAAGAATTACTCTAAGCCAAACAGTTACATAAAATAGCTTTATCCTGTTGTATTGGAGAAGGAGAAGGAGAAGGAGAAGGAGAAGGAGAAGGAGAAGGAGAAGGAGAAGGAGAAGGAGAAGGAGAAGGAGAAGGAGGAGAAGAGAAATCATTGCAAGATCTGCAGGTAGATTATAATAAATAACATTAACCATAGTTATGTGCAGATTTTTGACAATAAACAATTTCAACCTCTGTGGCATGTATATACAGTGGAACCTTGGTTCACAAATTTAATTGGTTCTGTGACTCTGGTCACGACCCAAATTGGTCGCGACCTGAAGCAAATTTTCCCATAAGGTTCAATGTAATTACTGTTAATCCGTTCTGGCGTGGAGGACAGGGAGGCGGCTATTGATTGGAGGGAGAGTCCCCCTCCCTACGACCATGCGTCTGGGGTGGAAAATGGCCGCGGATCATGTGTCAGGGGCGGAAAAATGGCCGCGGATCACGTGTCGGGGCGAAAAAATGGCCGCGGACCATGTGTCAGGGGCGGAAAAATGGCTGCGGACACATGTCAGGGGTGGAAAAATGGCCACAGACCACGTGTCAGGGGCGGAAAAATGGCCGCGGACCACGTGTCAGGGGCGGAAAATGGCTGCGGACCACATGTCAGGGGCGGAAAAATGGCCGCGGATCACGTGTCAGGGGCGTAAAAATGGCTGCGGACCACATGTCAGGGGTGGAAAAATGGCCGCGGACCACGTGTCAGGGGCGGAAAAATGGCCGCGGACCACGTGTCAGGGGCGGAAAATGGCCGCAGACCACATGTCGGGCGGAAAAATGGCCGCGGACCACGTGTCACAGGTGGGAAAATGGCCACAGACCATGTCACAGGAGGGAAAATGGCCGCGGATCCTATTCGTAACCCGAGGTAGAGTTTGCGAACCGAAGCAAAATTTTGCGGCCAGAGCTGGTCGTCACCTGAAAAGTTCGTGAACAGAAGCGTTCGTAACCCGAGGTTCCACTGTATTTGATGGGAATAAGAAGTCCATGGATAGAGCCCCTACAGGGCAAGATCTCATCCTACAAAAGTAACAAAGCTGACAAAAGGACAACTGAAGGGGGAGTTAGAAGATGCTAATCCAGGACTCACTTTTACCCTCTAAAGTGGGTTCCAATCAAGAATCACAGAAATGACATCATTCCTGCTCTGTAAATAGGACAGAGCAAACATAACACAATCATATTTGATCTCAAAAGAAGATATTTCTAAGAAATTAAGATAAGTCTTTTTCATTAATAAAAAGGAAAGGAAAGGGGGAAATCATACAGATATTCAAAATTGTATTAACAAAAGCTCAGCTAGAATCCATACAACAGGTATGGCCTATCAAACCAAATGTTATCAGCCTCTTAACAAATGAATTAGGCTGTCAGGAAGCTGGAAAGATAGCGGGAAGTCTTGCTTCAGAAAATGGGAATCTTGGGCAAATGAGACGAGAAAAAAACACCAGTTTTGGCCAGATAAATGCAATCAGACTAGAACTTGGCTCACAAATCTCTCACTAAGCCAAAATAGAGTTATTTGGGTTTGTCTCAGTTTGTTGTGTGAACCCAGTCAATTGCATTTGTAAACTACATTTTATGATTTAGCAAATTATATGAACCCAGCCTATTGTGGTTTATTCACAAAACATGACATAGCATAACATGTGAACCTAGACACTAAGAGATGATAAAAACAAAATTCAGAATATTCTTGAGAACATCAAGACAAACAATAAACAAGGATGGATGTTAAAAGCAGGAAAAAGGCTAGGGAGTCAATGTAGAGAAAATTTCAGGGTAACCCCATGGGAATCTTTTAATGATGGTTTGTTACAAAGTATAGCTGTACTTGCACCAGCTTCCGCAACATGAGAATCTTGTACAAAGGTGTAAGGCCGGTGCTGAATTAAGGCCTTTTGTTTTAATCATATCCCAATTATTATTTGGGGGAGGGGGGTAAAGTTAACAGATATAATGGCTATACATATTTGATAAATAAATTAATCAAAACTCATTGTTAATTACAATATTAGCTGGTCTATGATCTGGACTGAACTCCACGGCTTACATATTCAGCTGAGCCAGGATGACCAAACTGGGCCAAGCTTTGAGCAACACCAATTAATACTCCATTTTAGTAGGCCACCTGAAATATATTGTCAAATATTTCAAATTCCCTTCTTACCATTTTCTATAAGTATTCCTACAGGAAACAGCCACCTAAACAAAGCCTTAGTGTTACATTCATTTACACTGTATGGTGCTTCCCACCATCCAATTAAAACAAGATGACAGCAGCCCATGTCAAAATGAAGCAAGCAGAGGTCCGACATTTTTTTTTTCCAGCCAGAGTGTTATTAACACAGCTGAGGTCCCCAGGATCTTATTGTATTCATTCATGCTGGCTACAGCTGTTCTTGAAGGTTTCCATATCAGAAGCAATATGTTCAGAATTGCTTTTGCTTCTGGGTCACCTGGAAACTGTTCAGCTGGTACAATTTTATTTTGAGACACTTAACAGCATGTCTATCAAAAAGCCTCCTAGTCGACCTCCACTCGTTTGTATCTGAGTAAATTAGACCAAACATGATCTCACTTACTGTATTCATATAGATGAATGCTTTGGAAAGTGTTTGTGACAGACTAATGGTGCTAGATGTGGTACAGGAGCTTTGCATCTAGAAACAGAATTTGGCAGAAGATGACCCAGGAGATGGTAATATGCCGTGCTATAAGCAGGGGGGCTGCTGGAATCAACTGAGCAACAGATCAACTGATCATTCATCCAAACAAAATTAATGATTACAGGAGGAGCTTCAGCGTTCACACATGTTTTATCACATGTTATAGCCACCTGTAATAATGCCACTGTACGAGAAATGGGAAGTTACTCCTTCCAATTTTTATTTTCAGGTCAGGTAACTGTACTATTGTGCAGAGGAATGCAGATTCTTTTTGAGAAGCCTATAATAGAAGGTGGAGGTTCATCTCCATTGATGGAGCCCATTAAGTTCAAATGTATTATCCTCTCTGAAACACAAGCCTGCCTCTTCAAGTTGCTTTTCTTTTCTTTTTTTTCTATCCTGATTCTTAATTTAATGTCTAATAACTGCACATTTCTGCAACTGTGTGCAGGAACGTACATTTAAGAATCAAGCTTATGCAGAATAAAAGTAGTTCTGGGGCAAAAGAAAAAAAACACACAGAGACATCATAGATTCCCTCTCTGCAGCTCCCTTCACTTCTGCCTGAGTTCAATGGAGAAAGTAGGGGAAAATATTGCAAAACAAATGCTGGTGTGTTAATTTGTTTGGCCTCCAAAGGCTGCACTAGCCAAATTTGAAGGTTTTTAAGGGATGAAATGAATTGGATTTTAATCCTCACACAGGAAAAATTAGAGATACCAGATCACCCTGCAAAAACTCTGGACAATCACTAGAGGGCAGCAGAGAGCTACAGAAAACCCACATTTTGCTGCCATATAGTAGTTATATAAATTTTTCCAAACCAGATCTGATACTTGTAAAAAAAATCAACACTATTTGCTGGGGGAGGGGGGGTTCAAGGTGAGTTTAAAGGGTGAAATTGGAGAGATTAGTCTCTGCATAAAACCAATGAAAATGTTTCCCTGACTTCTCCATGGTGTTCTAGGAGCTACAAAAAAGTATTAGTAGCTTGCGGGTTGCCCAACTCTGTTCGACAGGTTTAATATTTCTCCCAGAGTTAAGAGCGATGTCGTAATTTGGATCCCCGTAGTGCAACACTGCATGATTTTTGAAAAAAAATTGTCATAAGATGGTTTGAGGATAAAAGAGATATGAAATGCTGTTTCCCTAGTTTGTAGATGGAAGATAAGTGTTTGGATCCTTCTCATCGCTAATGTGCATATCTTATGTAATAATTTAGGAAATGTCTAAATGCAACTTTCTATCAGGATTCATCATTACCAGTTGTGCAGTAGTTAGTAGCCAGTTATGGGAGGGCTGTGCTTTTGTTTTAATATAATCAAAACCTGAAGTCAATAAACAGACCATTTACTTCAATTTTCCATCTCTCTCAAACCAGTTTTCTTCATGTAGTAATATAATATAGAATTTTAAAAATCATGTTTAAAATGGGTGACTTTCTTGGTCTTCCTGCAATGGCCTTGCATTGTGGATGATGTAAATCCTTCCGCCTGGAATCAGGTTGCTCATTCATTCACATGTATTCAGTGTTTGGGGGATTTTGACAGCCAGTCCTGGCATCCGTCATTTTACTTTCCAAATGCTTTGAATATTGTTTGTTTGAACTTTACCATGAGGTACCCCATGTTTGAGATTGCAGGAAGGATAACATATAATTTAGTTAGTGGATAATGTTGACTCAGCCATTCTCATGTAGTATAATCAAGGTACTCTCTTATCTCCAAATTACTGCTACCCCTTTTGAAAATAAATTGTACCTATATGTTTAATGGAGATGTAGCTTAGACATGAGACTGAGGAGCACTTCTGAATGCAACCTTTTCATAGATGGGAAAGTGATTTGAAAGCTTGTCCTGAATTCAGCCAAACTGGCCTTCTCTATTCTGAGTACAGCAACTTTACTTCCTGAAAAAGTAGGAACTGCATTAGGTCCATTGCTCTTGCTCAAATGAAAATATCCAGCACAGGGTCAGAATTGAAAGGAAAATGCATGGCAATCTCTTTACAGACAGGTTGTCCACTTTAGAAACCATTAGTAACTTAAAAGGTTCCTTTAACCATCTTATCCCCCAGGAGTTAGAAACTCAGCCTGTCACCTAGACAAATTGCTGGTGGCCCATTTTGTCCTTCTAAATGAAGTTTCCCTTTATCAGTCTGCACAATTCTTCCATTATCTGTCTGGTGAAGAAACTTGTCCTTTCCTCCCCAATCCCTTCTAATGTTTAAAAGTGTCCTCTCTGGATTTGCACTACATCAGCTATGTAAATCAGCCCATTTCCTGTAGTTTGATTTCTCTTTGTGAACTCCGCATCACCATTTGTTTAACCTCCCCTCTGCAAGTGTAATTTAAGCAGATTCTTTTGTGGGAGCTTCAGGAGACTCTTTTAATTTCCATATACAAGAGGAGCCTGCTGGTTTCCTCAGCTCAGCTCAGCTCTGAGCCTGTTTCAGCACAGGATTGATTCGATGATAGATAATGGACCTACCTGCATTTTAAGGCATTTCTAGGGCTGTGCTGATGAACTTGAAACAAATCTACTTTCTTGATCCAGGATACTTCATGGGGGAGGAAGGGAGGGAGCTACATTTTGTGAATCTTTTTGCCATCTCCCAGATTGGAATGCTCCATTTTGGGGATATTTCACAGGACATACAAATAAGAGACCTTTTGACAAGTATGGAGGGCAGACTTCATTGCAGATTATCATCTTACTGTAATTGTGCACTTTTCAACACTGCAAAGAAAAAAAAATTGTTCCAGAGTTTACCTCATTGGCAAGGAATATGTTTGTATACTTATTTTGACCTATGTTTGGGATGGAGAGGGGCAAATGATGAGAAATATCATTGCACAAATGATGCAATTTCCACACTTACATCAAGTATCACAATGCAAATGATGCAAATTACATAACTGGGTAAATTGCACAACAATATCATGATGCCTGTGTCGTCATGTTGACATTGATGTGGCTTGCAATGGAGACCTATCCCTTGGGAGGTTTCGTTCTGATGTAAGGCTGAACCTCATCTAAGTGCATTTCTAGAGCTTCAGCTATCTTCCCCTTTGAGGAAAGTTGGATAATCAACAGAGGTTTGCTTTTTGGCAGAACTGGATGATATTTGCAGTCATAATGCTCCTTTCTGTGTGGATGAATGCTACTCTCTTTCAAACTCTGGCTCTTTCTGTATCCTCTGGTGATATTAAAGGCTGGGTTCACACCTTCAGTGAAAGGAAAAACACTGCTTCTGAAGGTACAAGAACATAGCTCGCAAAATGTCTACCCAGAGGGAAGTATGCTTTCTCCCACCCACCCCGAATTTTGTCATCTTTTAAACGACAATTGAAGTCATGTCTGTCAATACAGTCTTTTGTAGGATAATAATTGCTCCATCACAAGGCTGTCTTTTAGGCTGGTTTTCTTTAAGCAACAGCAAATATGTTCAACAGTGTTGGGGGAAAAAAAGAGATGACAACCCAGCCCTTGTTCCAAGCTGCCTCTATCACAACACAATCCAACTGCAGGTGGAATTAATGACACCACCCCATCCCTGAATTGTGCATTCAGTCTTAAGATTGTGTATTACAGCAACTTTCATTATACCTAGATGGAGAAATAATTTATATCGGTATTTTGTATTAAATTAATGTATGCTCTTACAAGCTAGAAAGCGGGAGCTGATTGAAAAACTTGCTCCCAGACTCCTTTTTCCAAGGCTTTCTGCATAAAAGACACCTATGGAAGGCTGTGAAAGGGAAGAGTACTGAGTATTCTGTCCAAAACCAAAAATACAGAACTTCATAAGTCTTGTGCCAGTCCTGAAACACAAGATGTGGTAACGCAACTGAACAGTCTTATGCATGACTATGTAACACAGTCTTACACAAAGTTTTAAAGAAAAAAAATCCTTTTAAACAATGAAGCCAAATCGAGTTATAAAAAGAACTTTATTTTGAAAAGGGGGAGAAAGCTGAATCAAAGGGAGGCAACAATCACACATAGAATTCGAAATAAAATCAATATAAACAGCAAGGGTACATAAGATATTGAGATTCAGATTTCACTGCAAAATTGATTGGTGGAAATATATCCTGCTTGGGTATTGTTAGGAGGGCCTTTTTGTTCCTTCTAACATCATCTCAGGTTTGAGCACTAATCTCAGTTTTATTCACACATGGGGGATAATTGAACACAAGACTCTTTAGGAAGATGGTCTATTACTTTGCAAAAAGTACCATATCTCGTATGATGGATCTAGCCAGTAAATTAAACAATTATCTTGTGACTGCATCTATCTTTCTAAAGATACTTCCTCGAATGATAAAAGTGCTGACTACTTTTCACCATTTGGGCCATTATATAAAAGGAATTGTATGGGTAAGTCTTTTAATTTTGCCATTTCAGGTTTTCCCGTTTTGGGTCAATTAACCAAATGCTTTAGATGGCACTCTTGTGCAATACCGAACATTCAAGTAGGCAATAGCATATCTACAATTTGGAGCTGATTGCAAGATTAGCATATAACGTTACATAAAAGGTGGAATTGTTTATGTGCAACATTTGACATTGGACACAGTCTCTTATGGATCAGCCCAGTGAATCTGCAAGTCATCCCACCACATGCCATTGCAGCTTAATCTGATTTGTTGGTGGGAAGAAAACTGCAGAGAGATTGCTACAAATCAAAATTGGCCAGTGAAATATGTGTGTAATGAAAGTCAGTACTGTATTCCAGAATCACAGGCATTGTGAAAGAAGCTTCATGAAGTGAGAGATAAAGGGCAGTAACGGAAAAAAGGGAAGGGGGAAGGAAATCTGCAAAAAGGCATTTCCTGGTAAGGACATATTGGCATTAGATGCTCATATAGGAAATCTATCATATGCACATATGAATAAGCTGAATTAATAAACAACAGATTACTAAATTAGATAGGATCGCAACGATAGGAATCCATTGGGTTGATTCATGCAAAGCTACTAACCACATGCAGCAAACACTGCTGTGTCATGAAAACCAGCAGGATAAGAGCAGGAGGGAAGAAAGGCTGTAGTAGGCAAGTTCTCAATTAAGAATTCAAAAATTGATCCACCAGCATTAAAAAATGGGAAGGCAACAACATAGCTTGAACCAATAATAATTTGAAGCATGTTTCACCTGAACATGATCGGACTATGAAATGCGTCCTTATTTCAGGTGAGAGAATTTTATTTGAAAGATTCATTTTTAATATGCCTTTTGATATGCCTTTTACCACAATAGAAAGTTAATATGTATACTAATTCCAAGAGTGTTACTGGCTTCAATACACAACTCCTCCTGAATGTTTTGCATACTTTAATCTGTATCCAGAACCCACAAGAATGTCTGTGTGCCTTTCTGTCCCTCACATAATACCTAGTTCAAAATGTCCCAACAAGGACATTTTAATAAAAACTGGGACCGAAACAAAGCAAGCAAATTTAGCACATATTGCTCTCGATTTCATGAAAAAGCTTCAACAACCTCTGGACATTTTTCATCATGAGAAATGGGGTAAAATACAAGGATTATTTCTTTTTAGTTTTAAAAATGTATTTAGTAAAGAATTTTAGCATATTTTCAATTATTTCTTTTTGCAAATCCCTACCAGTTTGCATGTCCTGAATCTTTCTGGCATGTTAAACTAATTGTTCGCCATGGACATTTTTCTATTGCAGTTAAACACCAGATACTCAGAGCAGGAATCAATTGCTGCAAAGAATCCTTGGCTCTGGGGGGGCTCCATTTCTGAGAGCAGACGGAGTTGCTGCTGCTAGTTGAAATCTTCAAGCTTGGTCTTCGGGTCCCCTGACGTTCTTTTCAATGGGGCCAAACAGCAGAAAAGAAAAATGTGACAGCAGGATGTAGCATCTGAGAACCGTGTCCTGGGCCGCATACATAATCCAGCTGGAGCAGCTTACACAATATTCTCCCTAGCTTCCATTTCTCAATAGCTTGCCAACTTCAGAACCTGGTGTGTGTGTGTGTGTGTGTGTGTGTGCGTGTGCGCGTGTCAACATTATCCACTCCCACAGAAATTCTGAGGCCTTCATATTAGATTATGGCAACAGCAATGCCAACTCAACACAAATAGGCAGAGAAATTGAAATAGAAACAGACTTTGTTTTTCTAGACTCAGAATGTCACAGGGACAGTGATAATAGCCACGAAATAAAGAGACACCAGCTACTGAGAAAATGAATACGACGGGTCTAGACAAAACACTAAAGGGCAGCTCTGACAACAAAAGTATATATTGTTGAGTCCATGGTCTCCCTAGTTGTAATATATTTCTGTAAAAGCTAGACCATCAGAAAGGCTGAATAAAGAAAAACTGATTCCTTTGAATTGTGGTGCTAGAGACAAATATGGAGGATAACCTGGATGCAAGAAGCACAATTAATTGAATACTACCTCAAGAGATATGTGATTTATCTAATTTTGAAAAGGCAGTTTTATCTACTAATCCAAAAATGATTCAGTATGCTTTTTTTCTTTTATTATGTTGTTGTAAATCTTGATACATTATATTGTTTTGATACAATGATATTTATAGAATATTAATTTAAAATTATTGACATTCTATTATTTAGATAACTTAGCATATTGGAAATAAAGAAAATAGAAAGAAATATTCTATCAGTACTAATTACAATTTGGGATGTTAATATTACAAGCATACAATTATTTGACTTTTTCAGCCCAAGTTGAATATAACATTAAAAAAAAGAATACTCAGTATGTTTTTCCATGGTATATATTTTATGATATTTTGCAATGTAAGATTATCATTAATTACTTTTTCTCTCCCAGGTAGATTTAAAAAGCAGTTTGACATTGATTAATATATATAACATATATAAATATGTTCCCCTTTTCTGTTTCTGTTTTTTTTTCTAGTTTTTTAATGCATTTCTTTCTCCTTTTTTGTATTTTGTAATTTTTCTATTTCTGCCTGTAAAACTTGTTAAAATAAAATATTTAAATAAAATAAATAAAAATATATTTCTTTTATTACAAATTTAACAAATACCCCCAAATACAAAAAGAATAAGAAATCTAGCTAACCACAAAAAATGCAAAAACAGACTATAAACAAAGGTTAAAAAACAAACCCAGAAGAATGTAATTAATAACACAACACAACAAGGAACACAGAAAAAAAGGAAAAATCTAAGCAAACCACTTGTATATCGAATGTTAAACAATATATGAAAATTTCAAATTAGAAAGAAAAATACCTTTAAAAAATTGAATACTACTTGAAATAAAACCAGACTGCTTGGTTGGTGAAGATGATAGAACTTGCTGAAATGGCCAAATTGACTTGTTTGATTAGAGAAAAGACTACCTTTATTGCTGACTGGAAACCTCTTATGGAGGTCTAAAACCTTTTGTGTAAAACAGAAAAAAATTAACTTATGATCTACAGTTTTGATGATTAGATCGGATAGATTATAGAAAGAAGGGAGTCACAATGAAACTTTAGAGAAAGAGGTAAATCTACAATTGTACTTATAACTGCTGTAAAGAAGATTGGAAACTACTTCTTTATATCTTTTTTCTTTCTTTTCTATTTTTCTTCTATCTTTTTTCTTTTCTTTTTTTTTGCACTTTAGCTTTCTTTTTTATTTCCGTTTTCTTTTTTTCTTCTTACTTTATTTTAGTTTGTATTAATTTTTATTCTTGTTTTTAAAATTTTCAATAACATTATGTTAAAAAAAAAGAAAAGAAAACCAGACTGCTCACAAACTGCAGTCACTGGAGAAACCCATGATGCTTGGAAAAAATAAAAGACATTTTTTCAAAAAAATGCCCAGAGAAGACAAGGTGGTGAGATACTATCACCAAGAGACAAGCAACAGCTTGCTTGTTATCAAGAGAACTGATAACAACTCATTTATCAGAACTGAGAACTCAGAAGAGTCTGTTACTAACCCACAATCTTGGCGAAATGATATCCACAGAGTCAGAAGCAACTAAACATAAAGAATACAAAGAATGTACAGAACTAGTCCAAGACATTGAGACCATATACATATTTTGAATGAATTGAATTAAATTTGAGTATGATTTTTTTTTCTGGGCGAAGAGCTGATCTTGGATAAATAATCTGTGTTGTTCAAATCACCTTCTGATTTCCCCAGTTCAGTGACCAACAAGGCTCAGTAAAGTTGTAGCCTTGCACCAAGGTTGTACGTTTCTAAATCAAAACTGGGCAATATGTTTCTTCTTCATGCAATTGACTTATTATCCCCATTACTCCTAACTCCCATGACTTAAGGTGAGAAATGATAATAGCTGCAGTCCAACATCTGAAAGGCCACAGTTCTCTATCCCTGATCTATATCATTCAGCCAGGATAAAGGTGATGATATAATACTGTTGTTAAGTAAACTGAAGCTTCTTTTCACATCAAAAATTTCTACTTGTAAATCAATGAACCACATTTAACATTAGACATGAAATGGTCATACCATTGGGCAAAGATTTAGTGTACTGCTCCTTTGATTCCCCACTGTAGTTTCACAGGTATTGTGAGTTGTGATCCAGAGCACAGAATTCTGTTGACTTCACTGAGACATTCTGTCCAACTGACTGGATATGCAGTTCTTGTTTTTCCCAAATCCATCTACCAGTTTAAATAAAAGCTTAATATTTAGCTGAATCAAGTTAGCTTCTATGCCAAATAGCAAACTTTTAGTTGTCTTTGACTTTTAGTTTAGTTGTTTTCTTTCTGGTTGTTCCCACTTTAAGGTCCACAGACACTCCAGGTTTATGTCACATCCTTCATACTGACAAAGAATATAAATTACTTATTTACTAAAACGTGTCTATAGCAGTTCTCAAGCAGTTTACACAGAAATTTTAACCAATGATAAAACAACCATGTTAAACAGATAGTATAAAATGTATACTGTATATAAAAGCTTTTGTTTTGTTCCAAGTTTCAGTTGAGTCTCAGCTGATCTTAATAAAGGCAGTTGGTTCACCTTTTGTGTCACTGCCACCTCATCAGTGAATAACATATGGTGTTACGACTGAAGCTGAATTCCCATGAATTCAGTGGTGTGCTACAGACCCAAAGTGGGCAAAAAATTGAAGAACTTCTGCTAGCTTATTCAAAGAAGAAAATGTGAGTATTATTCCAAGTCAAACCACAGAGTCAGCACAAGGCTAAAAGGCCAAATTGCAACATTACTGAGTAGCAGTTAGAAAATAATGCCCTCTTTGGAGTCAGCTGAATAGTGATAGCCTGAAAAAAAAATCGATGCTCTGAGGCCACCACCAGAACTGAAGTTCATTGACAGTATGGAAAACATTGGCAACACCTTCAACAAAGATTTTGGTTGTATCTGAAAGCAACTGGTTGCTATGATGAACAGACAATAGCACTATTCCTGACGATGGCTGGAGCAGATGCTCTTGGTGTGTATACAAAACATGTACATTCATGGAGGAAGAAAGAATAACTTGAAAGTCCTACTGCAGAAATTGGAGGCCAACTTCTGATCATGCCTACAAAAGGAGCTTGAGACAGTTGACAAATTTGTAACAGATCTGAAACTAAAGAGTAAGCCTTGACTTTGGTAGATTGTTTGGGACATCTGAAATAAAAAGGGCAAGAACCCTTATTTGAAGACATGAACTTGTCTCTAGAAAACACTATTGATATGCCAAGCAGCAGGTGTTGCTCATTCACAATTGAAAGTTATGGGACTCAGCAGTGATAATACCCTGGTATTGGTCATCATTCATAGTAAGATTTATGGAAAATAAGGAGACTATCAGACTTTAGTTAGGAACAAAGCAACCAGCAGAAGGTAAAAAGTTTGGAAACAGGACAAAGGATATGCAAACAGTGTAACTATTGCAACATGAAGTATACTTCTAAAAATGTCCAGCATAAAGGCAGAAATGTCACAACATGGAAAATATAATCATGTGGCTAAAATCTGCAAAATTACAAAAATGATTCAAATACCCAAGCAATATGAATCTAAAGAATATGATTTGTTCATAGACTTAATTGATGTGGATAGGGTGAGACATCAGAAAGAAGGTAGTTGTAACAATTCCATGAATGGAATCCCCATTGCTTATATGATTGATATTGGTGTGCAAATCAGTTTAATAGCTGAAAGAGACTACAACAAGCTGACGCCTAAGCCAGGCTGTATCCAATCCAAATTTGATTTGATTTGATTCAGGCACCACCCAACTCCAAACAACTTTGGACAGCTCACAATATACAGTAACAACCAATAGTAGCTATGCATCTAAAGTTATGTAGCAACACCGGGTGGGGGTGAATTCACATTGAAAGTCTTGTAGTATTGAGTGTCTCTCAATAATTTATCACATTGCTCTTAGTAAAGAGCACAACCAGTAGTACTCGCTATGAGCAATGCACCAGTAGTATTGAGAACAAAGCTGACAGCAGAAGTGAACAGAAGGAAAACAAGAGGAATTTTTCACCATACTGAAGAAACATTTAAATGGATTCATTCCATGATTATAGTTCACAAGGAGAAGGAAAGTCTGAGAATTCTTCTGGACCCAACCCCAGTGAATTAGGCATCTGTATGCAGAGAGCATTATTACATCACAAAAGGTTTTAGCACTTACCACTGGGCAAACACATACCCATGTACATTTAATATGCCTAATGGTCAATGCAGCTTTAAACACCTTCTCTTGAATGCTGTCATCTGGCTCTCCTCCTAGGTCCCACCCAACAAAACTCCCTAGCTGATGGGACTTGCAGCATGCCTCTCCTGCTGGACGATGCACTGGGGAGAGGCAGTCTCTCAAATAACCTAGTCCCATGCCACATAGGGCTTTAAAGGTCATGACCAGCACCTTGAATTGGGCCTGGAAGCAAACTCGTAACTACTGCAGCTCGTGAAGCGGAAGTGTAACGTGTGTGGTTCTTGGAGCATACATAACTGCCTGTGCCGCTGCATTTTGCACCAGCTGAAGCTTCTAAATACTCTTCAAGGGCAGCCCCATGTAGAGTGTGTTACAGTAGTCCATCCAGGAGGTGACTAGGGCTTGAGTGACACAGAGTAGAGCCTCCCAATCCAGGAATGGGCACAACTGGTATACAACATGAAGTTTTGCAAAGGTCCCTGTGGCCGCAACTGTCATCTGCTCTTCGAGCAGGAATCATGAGTCCAGAAGAACCCTCAGCTTGTCCGCTGGGTCTGTTTGGGGCAGTGCAACCCCATTCAGCACCAAAGATGGTAAATACCCAGATACAGAAGGCCCCAAAACCCAAAGCCACTCAGTCTTGCCAGGGCTTAGCTGAAGCCCGTTGTCCCCCATCCAGACTCCAACAGCCTCCAGGCACCTAGAGAGGACATCAACAGCATCTCTCAGTTCACAAGGGGCAGAAATATACAACTGGGTGCCATTACAGACTTATTACAGACTGACCTGGCGTTTAGCAGCAGCTAAATTAAATTGAAAGCCAGGGCCTCTAAAGGTCCGCTGACCAAAAAACGGCACTGAGTTCAGGGGCTGGAATGCAACACTGGTATAAGAAACTGGGATGACATTCCCCAAAAGTGGCCATCCCACCATATCCCCTCATACCTGTCACTATCAAGATGTACTGACCCATCCCAACCCCCCCAAGGTCCCAACATCCCCCAACCCAGATCTCCCGGTATCCAAAACAAGATCCTTACATCTCGCCACTAGGCACATACATCCGGGGTGGTGGCAGTGGTGGTATCTGAGTCCTTGGCACTTTAGCACTCACTCTAGGACCAAGGAACATAGGCAACAGCCATCCTTACAACCCATCCATCAGCCACCAGCCACCAGCTGCTCTCACAAGGCTGGCTAGGGGTCACCATCCATACCACATACAGGCCCCACTACTGCCCCCCTCCCCCCATTGGCTCTCACGTGAAGGAAGGAATCAGTCCCTTACATAGGGAGGGTCACTCACTGTCCACAACCCCAGTCTATCAGTAGCCACCCAGCCATCCCGATGATGAAATCCTAACAGCAACGTCTGACTGACTACAAAATGGTCGTCACGCTGTCCTTTTTGCACACCTGGTGATGAAGACAACAAGATGTCTCCTGCAAAGGGATCCACAGCAGCTTCCAGGCATAAGCAGTCCACTGCTGCTAAACCTTCTTGGTTTAGCCACCCCAGCTCCTACTCTTCTAATTCCCCAAACTAGGAAGCAGAGCCATCTTCTAAGTCCTGGCCAGTGTTCCACTGCTGCCAGTCCTCTGTGTGATCCAGCTAGGCACCGC
Source organism: Python bivittatus (assembly GCF_059951505.1). Taxonomy (NCBI): domain Eukaryota; kingdom Metazoa; phylum Chordata; class Lepidosauria; order Squamata; family Pythonidae; genus Python; species Python bivittatus. Next base: position 49,137,146 of record NW_028277030.1, on the reverse strand, counting down.
CAGAAAGCTAACGTCACCCACGTGTGACTGCATGCCACTGGTGCCAGCCAAATGAGCACCATTGCTGCCACACTCAGAACAATCCTCCAAACTCCATCTGCCACTGCCAAGCAAAGTGCTCCTGTTGGCACCACTGACGCTGCCAAGGCATCCAGTGCCACCACCAAGAGCTGTGTCTCCCCTGCTGACTGTCCAGCCGCCGGCCACTTCGCTGCCCCCAAACAACAAAATACTGGCAAGCACAGTCCAGCAAGTCTCCTCCAGAGCGATCCTGGCATAGTTCTTGCTACTGATGACAGTTTGCAGGAACGAGGAACACGTGTGCTCTCTCTCCTTACAGCCAACAGACCAGAGGGAAACCAAGCCCCACAGTCCAGCTGATCCAGCCCAGGATCCAATCCTCAGCAGTGCAGCTCATCATCAAGGTGCAGCAAACAGGTAGGCTCCAGAGCCCCCAACAAACCAACACGCCTCTCACCATCTACAACCTACCAAAAAAAAAAAAGAGAGAGAGAATCCTCATGAGCCCACACCACACAGTGTTCATTCTCTCCACCATCTTGAAAAAAAAATCCCAAAACTGTGCCGGAATGTAGACTGAACAGGTCAGGGTTCTGCCAAGACATCTACACTATATGGACAGTATGGTCACCAAGACCTTGTTCCCAAAACAGGAGTATTCATGACTGGATGGTCATTGTCATTGTCCAGGATGCTTTTTTTCAAGGGCACATCCAGAATTGCCTCCTCTAAGGTCAGCAGCATATCTCCATCATGGAAGGATGAATACAGTATACCATTCTCAGACTTCACCCTGTGATTCCTCCTTTGGTTAGTTCAAATAAGATGGGCAAAGATGAAGAGAGCATGTTCTATACTGGACAGCTACTAATATCTTGCCCATGTTTCAAAAATTGGAAGAGGTCTGATATAACTGGACCAGACAGTACACTGGAAGCCTCAGTGTGCATGTCAGCATGAAGACAAGTGATGTTATCTCTGAAGTTGCTTGCAAATTCATCATAGCAAGATTCTAAAGGTTCCAAAGTGAGATTATCTGGTACCAATGGGAACAAGCCCATAACCGCTCTAAAAATCCTTTGCATCCTTCACCACTGTGCATTAGACACTGCTTTTCCACATTTGTCTAGTCAACCTCAAAAACAGAAGTTATATCAGTTGCACTCTAACTATCCCCTGTTCTCTTTAATTGCCCAGGGCTTCCAGGAGAAGCAGGCAACAGGTTAAGTTCTACAGCACCTGAAAAGACACTTGATCATGATCAAGAGCGATAATGAGAATCTCACCATAGCAAAAAGCAGATTATATACTGTAAGCCTGGAGCTGTTGGGGTGCAGCCAAACATGTAACAACTGAACTAACCTAAGATCTTCATGGTGACTAGACATAGGATTAGCATAAAATATGTTTTTCTTTCACTTAAACAGAATCTTTGCTTGTCCATCTCCTGAAAATCAAGGTGGGAAACCATTCTTAGGACTATTTTGGTATTTTGAGATAACAGGTTATTTATGTAGGGAAAAAAAGGATAATGAACCACTGAGATTTTATTCACTTGTATTTCTGTAGAATTTCCTGGTAGAAAGGAGCATCAGTCTCTCTGGATCCTTTGGGTTTAACCATGATTTAGACAATAAAAGAAAATAGTCTGCTTCTGAGTGCAATAATAAGAAATAAAAATTGCTCTGGGATAAAAATAGATCCTTTTGATTGTACATTTTGTCCTCATATATTGCCTTCAAGCAATATACAACAATTTTGGGAGCATTTTGCCCTCCTCAGGTACTGTTAGATAGATGTTCACCTTTCTGCCCATCAATATTTGTGATCATCTGTCTGTTGGTTTTCTCCAGGTGTTAGAAAAGTGAATCCGAAAAAATGCAATTAAAGTTTCTTTTCTCCCAGAGACAGCTTGAGATCATTGCATCAATTACTAGAAAGTTTATGAATGATTTGGTCTTCTCTTATTTGTATTTACAAACTAACAATATTATTAGTAGAATTTGTCCTTACCAGTTATTTACTGATTTGGATTTCTTTCCTCCGGCCATATAGATAGACAAATAGATAGTTAAGTATAGTTCTGTATAGGTATAATATAGCTAGATTTTCTTTTTCCCCAGGGCTACTTATACAACATTTTTAGCCATGTACATAAAATAAATGTCCATTTAAAAAACATAAAAGGAAGATGCAACATACATGTTCTAAATGATATACACCATTCAGGAAAATTTGTCTGCCATTGAGGTTGCCAGCACAGCGCTCTGTTAATGCAAAGTGGGAGGGGAACCAAGTTTATTTCAGTGTAATGTGCTAAATGGTCCAAAAGCCACAACTATAAGCTGTGTTTGGATGAGAAACAGTAGTTTTTTTTGTAGCCCCTCAGGAAGTTGTGTGGCTGAACAAGGAACTGGAAGAAGCTGAGAGCCGTCTCCAAATCCAGCTTATTTGCTTTTCTGGCTGACTAGAGACTTCAGCAGGAAATGGGGAGGCTTGAGAAGCCAGGCAGAAGGATGGGTTGAGTTTCTGCCAATGAGAAATTGTCTGTATCATAGCTGACCTGGAAGTTAAGAGACTAAGCTGCAGAAAGGCTACAGAAGCCCCCCAACACCATGGTGATCCAGGAGCATGGTGCCAGTCCCGCATCAGCATGAACACTGCGTGTGCAGTGATGCTCGGTCATGTCCTAACTATACCAGAAAGACCCTAATTGTCTAACTGAAAAAAAGAAGAGGTTCTGACCAGGATTTTTTTTCTTTGTTAGCCTCTTCTGACCCAGCAGAGATCCGAAAGTGGATGGAAATCTTTTCCTGTGAGTTGCATTAAAATGGAACTCTTCCTAATTCCTGTAATGTGCAAACTTGTGGCTGTGGAATTGACACAAAGAGGCAAGAGAGGGCACAGCTGGCTTGCAAAACTCTGTCATTAGCATGCATGCATCAGCAAAATCCGTTCATAGCAGGTCACCCAGCTGGATTTTAATGCTACTGCAGCTCTCATTTCAGAAGCTAGTCTTTTTCTTCCATTTATTAGAAAGGAGTGTAAAATAATAGAACCAAGAAAAATGTAAATGTCTGGGGGTGGTACAGCATGAGGAACAAATGTAAGACTACTGGCCTTGGTGGTGCCCTGTAAGAAAGAACTGGAAGTGTTTGTTCTCAGTCTGGCAATACAACCAAGCAGACTGTTAACGGAATGTGCTGATTCTGGAGCCCAAGTCCTTTGAATGAAAATCAACCTATTTTATATATTTTATATACATTAATGGCTCTAAGCCGGCAATGGCTAAAAAAAGAAAAGGCATCTTGCAGTCATCATGGACAACCCAATGAAAATGTCAACACAGGTGTAGCTGCTAGGAAAAAAAGAAAAATCCATACCTGGAATGTTTAGGAAGGCAATTTAAAATAAAACAGGCATAATAGGAATGACCTTATATGCAATAGACCACAGTTAGAATACTTTGGGTACAATTTTATTCAAAGCTGAAGGAAGGAAGGAAGGAAGGAAGGAAGGAAGGAAGGAAGGAAGGAAGGAAGGAAGGAAGGAAGGAAGGAAGGAAGGAAGGAAGGGAGGAAGGGAGGGAGGGAGGGAGGGAGGGGGAAGGGGGAGGGGAAGGAAGGAAGGAAGGAAGGAAGGAAGGAAGGAAGGAAGGAAGGAAGGAAGGAAGGAAGGAAGGAAGGCAGGCAGGCAGGCAGGCAGGCAGGCAGGCAGGCAGGCTACAGCAGTTTCCCTGTGAAGAATACAGCATCTGGGGTTTTTTAGCTTGGAGCAAAAGTAGATAATGGGAGATATGATAGAAGTATATGAAATCATGTGCAGTGTAGAAAATGTGGCTAAAGTGTAGATTTTCTCCCTCCCACAATGTTAGTCTTCAGGATTAGCCATTAAAACTAACTGTGGGGAGATACAGGGCCTATAAAAGAAAGCACTTCTTTCCACAATGCACAGGGAATTTGCTGCTATCAGATGTAGTGCTATCAATTTAAGTTGTTTAAACAGGAGCTGGAAAATTCATGAGCGATCAGCTGTTGACTACCTTCAGAATCACAGGCAGCATACTACAGATGCCAGTTGCTAGGGAGTGATGATAAGAAGAATAAGCCCTCCCATCCATGCTCCTGAGTACATCTGGTTGGCCCCTCTGTGACACTTAATACTAGACCAAATGGGCTCTTGGCCAAATGGCCAAATCCAGCAGCAGCCAACGCAGGATAGCAGCTGCCTTAGGGTCTGCAGACACAGGAGGTTCCAACCAGACCAGCTGTCTTTAACAACAGAAAAAAAACCACAACCTAAGCCTGGCTGTGGTTTGCTGCAGTGCCCCCGTGCCCCCATAGAAGAACCTATGTGTTTAACTAGGATGGCACAATCGATCATCCAAATTTATACAACTCAGATCTTGTACTGGTGCAATCTTCCTGTTCTACTCTGTCTCAAGAGACTGGCCCAAGCTCTTGGTCCCTGAGAGTAGCTTGGGTGTGCAAGTCTTGAGCAATAGAACAGGCCTGCTCTTTTGAATGCAGCCACTTGTTTTTAATTGATAATTAAGATTGGAAGGGTGGGGAAGAAAGACCGTTCTACTTCTGCTCCTAACCAGCAGGTTCTCATGTTCTTCGAAGGGCTTATTTCATTGGACCCCACTGATTATGAAGGCAGCTTGACTTCTGATGGAGAGTCTTGCCCAGTCAGGGTCCTAAATCACAGGTCCTCTTTGTCATACGCCCCCTGCAAAAAGCATGAGGATACAAGGAAAGAGAAGGGCCAAGTGCAGGTAGGAAGTACATTTTCTTGCTTATGCAATTCTAAACACATAACGGATTCATGATAAATCTACATCTGAGACTTGCTACATACCATGCTTTACTATTTTATACCTTGTCCTCTCCTGTGGGGGAAAAAAAAAGGAGTTATATCAATACTTTTTTGGTAGGTGCCCTAAAAGTCTTAGGTCAATACAGATAGAGCTTAATTTTTAAACTCTCAAAGACTAGTTCTAGCAAGATCTGAAGCAAACAGCCTGAAACCAGAGTACTCAAATATCCAAACAAGAGAAAAGCAGAAACCCTTCTTTCTGTCCAGAAGTAGGAGGCCCTGAGAACAAACCTTTAATGTAAACAGAGTCTGCATTTTAGACTGGGCAGTTAGTTGAATTCTTTCTTAATGGCTGCCATCATTCTTGCGATAACCTCACTTATCTGACACCTGCGTCTTTGAATTCCTGTCTTTCAATTCTACATGTAGTATCAGGAGAAGCCTGACAGGCTGAAATCCTATGCACATTTACTTGGAAGTAAGTCCATCTGTCTACCAGGCTGTCTATCTATACTACAGCAGTTGTTATACAGGGAGTCCCTGGGTTAAGAATGCCTGCTTTACAAGCGACCGTAGTTAAGAATGGAGCCTATTGTAGCAAAATGCGAGTTAAATACATAATGATTAGAATTAAATACACAATGGTCCGGGTTAATTATACAATACTACCTATACAGTATTATACAATAATACTGTTCTGGCTTACGTATAAGTTCGACTTAAGGACAGACCTTGGGAATGGAACTCGTTCTTAAATTGGGGACTCCCTGTATTCCATATCAAATAGCTTTTTGATTACCATTTTTAAAAACATATGGCTGGCTTATTTCAATATAAAATTTGAGAGATAGTAGCAACTGATATTTACACAGTGAACAGGGATATAAAAAGTACTGCCGATGATCTAATTAGGGACTCTGTTCCTGCCTCACGTCCATTTATCTAGCATCACATTTAAATTCTAACAGCTTATTTCCTCTACACATCTTTCAGAGTGCAGCTAATCATTTTCACAATAGAAAATTGATGCAACTGCCTAGGACATTGGTCTATCCCTTTTCAGCTGCTTGGTCTCTTTGCATAAGATTAGGAATATTAAGGCTGCTGCTCCTGCTCCTGCTCCTGCTCCTGCTCCTGCTGTTTCTCCTCCTCCTCTCCGCCCTTGGTAATCAGCTCACATGTTTTCCACTGGGGAGAGAAGAAGAAAAACTAGCGGTAATATTAATCATGAGGTTACATGGCTTATAAAAACAGATGTAATTAATTTTCCTTTTGACTTTTGGTATTATTTTATCCAAAAAGTAAAGTCTCCTTTGAGGCAAGCTCAGCTCCTGGTGACTATAAGGACACATCCATACTGTTTTCCTGGCAAGAGTCCAGAAGTGATTTTAAATTATCATTTAGTTCAACCTCAGCGTAAAATATATACGCTGTTTCTCTCTCACGCACATATATCCATCTCACTATTTACTTTTGGGTAGGAACGTTATACAGAACTCAGAAGACGAGGAAGAAATAGTAATCCAAAGAAATTAAAGGTATGAGATAAGAAAAAGAAAAGGAACATTGCTAGAGTTAGTTTATATCATTCACTCTACCTTCCTACATCTTTCTCTCCTTGCAAGCATCTTTGCTTCCATCATGTCCACACACTGCTTTGTTCACCGCCTTTTGTTCTTCAGAAACTTCTTGTCTCTTTCCTTTTCAGGGTTTCATCTACTCCATCCAACCCATAACTTTCCTGGCATTCATATACTTGTTTTGTGATTTGATTCAAGTTCATTTTCTCTTTATGACCAAACGACCTCAACGTACTTCTTTCATACTAGTCGTTCACTTTTGTATTTCGTCCACATTCCTCCAGCACTCGTATGCTCTTGATCCTATCTCCTCTGCTTTCACCACACACACTTCTGAAGTACCACATGCCCACTGCATTTAACCTACTTTTATATATCTCTTGACATACCCAATGCTCACTTGCATATAACAAAGTGGACAGAAGCATACCTTTTATACACAGACATTTTGCTTCTTTCAACAAACTTGCCTTTCTCATAACAGACAACCTACAGTACTGCCTTTCTCACACTAACAATTGTATATCATAAAATTTCTCCATCTGCCTTCTCATCACTAGTAAATTTGGAGGGTACGTCAGTATCCTGCATATGCCTCCTAGTTGGGGTGATGCAGGCAACAGTATGTTGGCTTGTGAGGTAGTCTCTAGATTGAAGATCTAGCTTTTATAGAGTAAAACTTGGGATAAATGGCTTTGGCCAAAGTGCGCCAAAACTGGTTGACACTGTCCTTACCATTAGCAGGTATTCTGCACTTGCCCTGGCTATTATTAAAGCTTGTAACCTGACCTGCACCTTCTCTATCATAGTAAAAATGGTAACAGTCTTAACGTAAAGCAGGGGTGGTCAGCTTTTTCAAACTGGAAGGCCACTGGAGTCCTCAATAAACTCCTAAGGGGTGTACAAGTATGTGAGGTAGGACGAGCCATGGCATAAAACAGACATCACACATTCACGCTCACATGCACACAGGCTGGAGATATTTCACTTTGCTTGAGCACACTTCTTTCTTGTGCTTTATGTGCAACCTTTCTTTTAGCTCTCAATATCTCTGATGAATGTGGAATGACTGAGCACATTTTGGAAAGCAATCTCTCTTTCAAATTCTTCGCCTCTGTGGGAGAAATGGAAAATATTCTTTCTTTAATTAGAGGGAAAGTTTTCAGTGGTTGCTCACACGTATGAAACTCTTCACTGTCTTTTACTACTCAGTAGAATCTATGAGCAACCCTTCTCCAGAAGTTGTAGGAAGAATTTCATTCCTGACTGAAGACATGCCCTGATTTGAAGAGAATTACATGCATGTAGATTTCCCTTCCATACAAATTGCATTCTCCTGCCTTTATTTCTTTATTATTAATTTGTTTCCTTTGATTTCAGCACTGCCCAACTTCAGACCAACTCTAGGTGCCTCACAATATAACAAAACAAAATAAAAATATAGTACACAATACATGATAAATAAGATGGGGAATCCAGCCAAACAACACAAAAACACATACAAAACACAACCGGCAAGGGGCTCCTTCAGCCCTAGCCCAAGGCCTGGGAGAAAAGCCAGGTCTTTAAGGCCTTCTGGAATGCCATCAGGGTGGGAGCATAAGCTCTGATAAAATAAAATAATTATAGCAGGATTGCTCTGTAATAACATGGCATTGCTAAGAATTGTGTATAAACATTTGGGGTGATAGTCCATAAGGAAACAACTTCATCCAAAGCATTCTACATTTAATATATCTATATATTCATTTGAGGAAAACAGTATATATTTGCATATATGTTTCCACACTGACAATGAGCTCCCTAGAGTGTAATGCTCAGCAGACAATTAAGTTAATGTTTTGCTATTTGTGAAGCTATGCAGCATAGGAAATCTATGACCTAAATGCAGGTGCCGACATTTATTACCTCATTGCACGAGCTTGTTTGAGAAACTTGACTACCATAGACAACTGCTGGGCTTCCATTAATCTTCTTCTTAATATAATGAAGCCCCACTCTACCCTTTGCAAGGGAAGTAACACTTCCCCAAACTCTTTGGGTTTGGGGCACAATGATAACAATAATACTAACCATATTTTAAATACCTTCCTGAAAAATTCAGGCTTCAGTTATTATTTTCAGGATTCACGAAAGCTGGACTTGTGTTCATTATCGATTTATCCCTGTACCATCCGTTGTGCATTAAGATGTGGAGGAGGGGAGAGCCATTTTTAGTGCTGACTTTACAGAAGCAGCATGAGACTTTCCTACTGCATCTGGCCTCCACAAGTCTTGTGACGGAAAATAAAGCCCCCAAGAAAGATGCTAGTTGCTTCCCCTGGACTAAAGTATGGGGGGGGGCAGAGAGAGAGCGTGAGACCTCCCCAAGTCCTCTGCTCTTCATAAGAAGTACTTGCTGGGGGTAGAGAGACAGTTAGTAAATGTGGACAGATGTTGAGCTTTACTGGTTCTCTGATAAGCTTTTCTAGCCAGAGCTAGACTGCACTGGAGTCAGGAGCCTCTTGGTCTACCCTTGCTTGGGACTCATGTCGCTTTTGTATTTTTGATTTATATTTATGATTTTGGAAAAAAGACACATGACATGCCAGCACTGCCCTCGTGAGAGCAGGGAAATTCTGAGCACAGCAATGCCATTGTGCTATCTTTGTTGGCTAAATGTTGCTAAGAATGTACAGGGTTCTTTTTCTCAATGGTTCTCACAGAGTCAGCACAACGGATGCAACATCTGCAATAGGTATCCATGAGGGAGGAGGGGAAACTGATGAAAGGAGCTGCAGGTAGAAAAGGGGGGGCTTTGCATTATGATGTCATGATGTACATGTTCACATTTTGCCATCATTGTGATCAGGAATGGACAGGAAAATGCATTTGCTCCTGGAAGAAATCACTTACCTATTAAGTAAGAAGTTCTACTTCTGTCCTGATATGACATATTTTTGGCAAAGAGAGGTTCTATCTCAGCTGCGTCACTTCCACTGCAAAATCCTTTTCTGCAAATTTTCTATCACATTCCATATTATTTAATTCTTTCATTGTTTAAGCAGACTTAGAATTATATCCTGATTGCCAGGTCAGTGATTTCCAGGGAATTCTTTCCATAGTGATATCTTCTGGGAATCCCTTGCACCTTTGACATGAAATGTCTGCATTTTGCAATAGATTCTGGAACATATTGTAACTACACATTCTCTTCATACCGGACACTGACCAAACTTTCTCACAGTCATTCCATATGAACAGTGCTTGACAAATAACATAGCCGATACTTTCCTGTTGCAATAAACATTAGAGAAAGATTCATAATGATGGGGAATCTGCTTAGTTGCGCTTGCCTAGTTACTGAGAAATGCTCAGCATATGTTCAAGGAATGTCAGAATTCCCCAGTGTAAAGATTCTGTTTGGGGCCAATCTTCACCAAAGTGGCTTCCTTGAGATCTCCTGGAACTACAATTATTAGATTTCTGGCAACTGTCCTACCAATACATCCAGAGGGTGCTAGATTACAGAAAGCTATTCTTGATTATAAAATATCTTTATTATAAATTACAATTGTTAATTGTAATAAGGAACTTGTAATCTGTCTCACATGTAATTGCATCTGCATAACCAATCTGCTCCCCTTTCCTTCCTCCCCTCCTCACCGCTGTTTAAATTCTACATCAGCCTAGGTACTGTATTGTAATGGTATATGGGAATGACCTTGGGAGACAGGAGGGAGAGCTGCAAATTGGACAACTGGTGTGTAAAAGATGTCTCAGCCCACAGAAGGAGGGAAGGCATGTCAGCATCTCAGAAGGGACCCTCCCTAGTTTTCCAGAGAGCAAAAGGAAAGGAGGGGAGAGATACTTTCAGTCTTGCAAGATTCTGTTAATGTAACCTTATAATACAGGTAGAGCTAGTACTCCTGGTTGTGCTTCTTGTCTGGACTACCTCGCAGGACTAATATGTATGCATCTGATGAAGTGGAGTGAGCTGTAGTTCACAAAAGCTTATGCCTTTTCATAAAATGTGTTAGAAAACATGCTACCAGATTCCTGATTTTTATGCCACTATAGACTAACACAGCACTCCTCCTACAATGTCTTTATTGTATACTGATGTCTTAGGGCTTCAGTAAGCCCCCTTGTATTTTCTTTTGAAGATAAAAGTAGCATTGATTTTTCAGAGGTAAGAATAAATTATTGTTGACTTGTTTAAAATTTTATAAATCTGCTTTCATGTTGTAAGTTAGAGAAATGAAATGACTATTTGCTGTAACAGTGTAGGAAAGGTTATTGAAAACAGAAAAAAAAAACCCTTTGTTATGGGATGCTGGAAATGGAAAAGTTCATTTCAATGCCCCTTGGAATTATTTTTTTAGATTTCAAAAATGATAGGCGAACATGGGAGCAGCCTTTCATCATGTCACAAAAGCGAGGCTGGAAATAAATGTGGAAAATAATTTCTTTTAAACTATTGAAGGAAAGACAACACCCACTCCCCACTTTTTACTTCTTCAAAACATAATAGTACTTTGAACTTCTTAATCATTTTTCAGGAACAAGTAATACTAGAAATTCTGGAAAATAGAATATTCTGTTACTATATATTCTTGGCATTTATGCTTAGTTAAAACCAAAACCAAAACCAACCAACCAACAAACAAACCTCACCTTATTTCAATAAGTGTTTTTTTTAGAAAAGCAATTGGAGGAAGAGGAAAGAAAAAGAAAGAGGAAGGTTTCCATTTAGTATTCTGTTCAAATTCCTAACATGCTTGCCAGATAGGACTATGTGTTTTGTTAGTTTCTCAGTGAACCAAGTTCCTGCATTAGCAGAGTCCTTTGCTCGCATGGAAAGAAGCCAGAATTGTCTATGGAAACAATTGCATTTACTGTGTGAGTGTCTGCAGAAACTAATGTCATTTGTATGCCTTAAATAGGCTTAATACCATTCTAAAAAAAAACCCCAGAGCAAACACTCTTCACAACCTTTCCCCAAATCCATAAAAGGCTGAGGATCCCAGCCTTGCTATGTATGTACTAATTTAGCCCTGTTACTGACTGCTGCTCTTGTCCCTCCCCAAAATTAAAAACAGCCTTTGGCCACTAAAAGATGACCATTTGTGGATTACAACTGATCTAAATGACTTAGTAGCAAGTATCAAGTACACCTTGTCAAACTTTTTTCTTTCTTTCTTTCTTTTTTTAATGAAGGGAGAATGTCAGCATGAGCTGGGTCTGTACTGATTGGGGACTGAATACAGCCTACACTAGTCGTGCATACCATATATCATGTCTTATTTCATATCATATGCTAATGGTTTTATTTTTCTTTGGGGGCCCTTTTGCTCTTGGGCTGTCAGTTTAAACTTGGAGCACAGGAAGTCGCTGTCAAGACCTGCTGTTAGAGAATCCACAATTCCTAGGGAGCAATACTGCTCTCACATTATGAAAGTCACAGAACAATTCAGGACAATGACATTTTGCAAGCACGGGGATAATTTGGAGCCAACTCCAGTTTATAAAGCTATGTTATTAGATTTTCCCTATCCCCTATAGGTCTACTGGAACATATGATCCATAACTATGAAAGTGTTAGCAGCTGCACTAGAAAATGTATCCATTCACAATATGGTTGGCATATACAGCAAAATACAGACCTCTTCTTTGTCTGGAAAATTAAGTGGTAATTCTTGCTTTATTAAGGGCATATCTACACAGCCACTTGCACCAGTCCAGGACTGGCACCATGTCCTTCTGTTTCCATACAGTCCTTGTTCTTCGACAGCTGAGCCAATTAACTTCTGGCTGAGCTGCAGGGAAAAGTAATTGTTGTAAAGAGGATTTTGCAGCTGTAATACTGGAGCTGGAGGGCACTTGAGAGCAGGATATTCTCTGTCAGCAGGATGTCTCATCACCTCCTACCTCCATGGTTCTTCCTCTTCCCAGTTGAAACAAAGTCACCAAAGCCCACCACCATTTCAGTGAGGTTTTTAAAATGAATGGAGGGACATCTTTGCAACTCCCCTTCACAAACTGGCCTCGTTTTATTTAATCCCCATAAAATAAATGTTGGATGAGCTAAAGATAAACATTTAGAGATAGGTATGGGGCAGGTGCCATTTCTGCATTCCTCTGTTGGTTCAAGAGTGAGAGAACTGGTTTAGTGATTAAAAGGGGTATCTGTGTCTCCTAGTCTGCTACCTTTATGACCAGTCATAATTTCCAAGACACTCTTAGCTTGCTGGCAAGGCAAAGCTGTGAAACCAATTCCATCTGAATCCAGGTACAAGGCTCCTACCAGCAAACTGGACTCAGAAGAGGAGGCAGAGATGAAGTCCAGGCAAAGTAGAGGTCAAAGATTCCAAATAGCAACCAGAGTCACAAGGGCATAGCAGAGACCTAGGAAAGAGATTTCTTCAAGGAGTCAAGAATTCCAAAAGATATATGCACAGCATGGCATCCAGATTCCTTGATCAACATGATACAGAGTCAGGAGCTCTAGAAGTTAAATACAATATGATCTGAGGCATGTGAGAATGGGCTGTAAACAGGAAGTTGTTGCCAAGATTTAATTGTACTTGGGTAAAGAGCCAGGATCTATCACTCTTAATTACAATTTGGTGCTTCAAGGCCACATAATGCTTACAAGAAGTCTTACTGTAGGAATTTTCTCCCCTCAAGCCTTTTTTCTACCTTCTGGCTCTCTATTGGGAGGCCCCTATGGGCTAAGTAGTTTGGTATCTACTTCAAGGTCTGTGGGGACAGAGGCTGCAGTGTTTTCTAACCCTTTCTTTGGTGCTATGATCAAGTCTGCTATATGAGTGCTGTCAGTGGGACTCACTGTGCCTGTTCCAGGAACCATTGTGTAAGCTGATTTTTATCCCCAGGATCCATGCCATGCCATTTTCATGCCCCCTTCCCTGCATCAAAATTACATAAGTCAGGCCTTACCTAACTTGGGAACTGCCTGTATTAGTGATCCAACCCAGTTTTAAGTTATCAGCAAATTTGATAAGCATTCCATTCATATGTGACCAATTCATTACAAAAAATGTAGAAAACTACCAGACCTAGGACTGCATTTCATGGCACCTCACTCAGGTTGGATAAGGAGCCATTGAGGACCATTCTTTGAGTCCTGTGACCTAACTAGCTGTGAATCGATCTGATAAACAAACCACCCAGATCATCCTAATCAGCATGAATTCTGTTAGCATGAATTGAGATTATAGGTTATTAAATAGGCATATGCATTTCTGAAGTTTAAAAATAAAGCTAATCAATAGCCAATGAATACCATGTATTAAATAATATTTGAGACCAATGGTATAGAGAGCAGTCAAATAATAAGCAGTTAATAACCTATGGGGAATTTGGCAGAAATAATAATCTATAGATATAGATATAGATATAGATATAGATATAGATATAGATATAGATATAGATATAATTAATCTATGGAGAATTTAATACATTCACTTCAATGAGGGAAATGCAAACAATGAGCTCAAAAAAGGGTGAAGAAGTAGGGGATTTTAAGAGGTGATTCACTTGAATGGAGCATACATAGAGTTTAAGTATAGACTGATGATACTGAAAATACAAGCTAAAACTTGAGTTCTAACATTAAAGCTTCTTGCTACATCAGAGATGTAAGGCTTTTGTTACAGCAGAGAAGGCAAGAGATTTAAAATGTAGCATTCACATACAAATCACACATGTTCATGCTAAGGGGGACTCTTGAGCACTTTACAGGGCACAATTTGGGAATAAAAAAAGAGGCTGCTATCTTGATGAGAAAGAGAACAGGATTTCTGGTTTAGGAAGGAGAAAAATACATAATTAGTTTTCTTTTGCAGCACCAGCCTGCTTTTTTGGCTTGGTGTGAAGGAAGATATTTCTTGTGAAGAAAGGAAAGGAAAGTTGCCCAAGTGATTTGGAATCCCTGTTCTTCTCTTTTCTCTCCTGTTTTGTTCTGTTGAGAGCCATTTTTATATCTTTCTTGGGGAACTTAAAAATCAAAAGAAATCAAAACCAAATTCTCATTTCAGGGTTAGGGAAATTGTCAGTAAGATATCAGATAGACCAAAGAAAATATTTTTTTTCCTTCTCTTCCTGCCTGAAGGAAGGGAAAAAGGAGAGAAAAACAGCAGCATCCATGTGGGGCTACATTGTACCATTGTGACCCAAGTCACACCCCTTTTGCACATGTATTGAGACATCATACTCACATCAAAAAAGGGTGGAGCTTGTGACTGAATGGCTCGATGTGGCTTTCAGCATTTTGATGAAAGCAGCAAGATCCTGCAGATGTCCACAAGCGGAGCATCTTTGGCCTAATCTTTTTGTGATGGAATATTTTTTCAGTGATAATCCTAATCTGACAGCCTCGCTGAAGGACATTACAAACTCAAAACTGGAATTATCTACTATTCACTGTATCAAGGTTTAATCTGCTTCCTTCACATTCAGCATCAGGAAATTAAACAGGAAGTTCAAATCCCCATGGATTTTACTAGGTAACCACTTCTACAAACATACCCTTTAAGAAATATCCACAATGTTACACGTGTTACTTAGAGGATGAGAAACATTAAGAGCATTCATGAGACCTGGGAGTGCTTGTAGAAGCTCATGTGTGTCTTGCCTGGGTTATAATAATAGAGGGATTTCTCAAGTGCTTTTGCCAAGCTGGCATGGAGCTTCTCTTTTCATCTGCAGGCTATCTTAACTCAACATGTGTGAAAGCTTCCTGGCAATTCCCTTTGTTGTTGATCCAGCAGGCCAAAGTTCTCCCACGTTCTATAATCACTTTTATGGATAAATTAAACTGAATCTGCAGCCAAGAATGGTATTTCCCCAAGAAGGATCAGAAGCTGTTTCTGCTGATTCTAATACTGTCTCAGTTCCTAACTGTTTGAATAGAGCTTGCTGTAAGGAAAGATAACAAGAAAGATTCTTAAGGGTAGAGAGAGTATTAACTCCAAAGACATCAGATAGGGAATATTTGAAAGATAAGAAAAGGGTGAATTTAGGAATTCTAGTATTAAAATAAAATTACAAAAATAGTGATTAATAAAGGAAAAGCATAGATTTAAAAAGTCATAATATAGAAGATGCTGGGATGTATGTAATTGAGTTCAGTGTCTGGTTTGGTGAATGGTTTTCTCCCGGCATGAACAAATAATAGTCATAGAATGTGAGTATTTGCTTAATTATCTAACTGCAAAAAGGACTTGCCAAACATATCTAATGCAAACTTCCTTCTACAAAATAACCATTGCCTGTTTAAAATTCAACAATCAGCTGTGTAAATAGGGAGACAGAGAGATTGTTGAAAACTGTAGGTTGGAAAGATCATCCTTGGGTCCTTCTTAATATTTTATTCATGGCTTGGCCAAACACTAGCCATATTGGGGGTGCAGTTTAGGAAATGGGGAGCAAATGAAGTACCAGAGTTATGGAGTACTCTGTTAAATGCTTTGTTGAAGTAAACTCATATTAAATCAACCATATTTCCACAATCTGTTAAAGAAATTACACAGTCAAAAAATGAAAGAAGTTTGGTTTAATAAGACTTTTTCTGGACAAATCTATGTTGACTTGGAATAATCACTGCATTGTTCTCAAGGGGCTTATCATTCAATCACATTATGGTCTGCTTTGGAATCTTTCCATGTACTCATTTCAAACTGATTGGTCTGTACTTACCCAGATCTTCGTCTTCTCTCCTTTTGAAGGGATATTTGCCCTCTTCTCACCATCTGATATGTTATCTATTCTCCAGGATTTCTCAGTTACAAGGAATAGAGATTCAAGCCAGACCATCAGCAAGTTCCTTTGGTGCTTTAGGAGGTAATCCATCTAACCAAGCAGATCTGAAGTTATTCATAGTGAGTAGATATTCCCTGAAAATATTTTATCAAGCTCAAGCTGGAACCCTGCTCCTCTTCACAATTGCCTGATTAAACAAAATCTTTTTTCTTAGTAAAGTCAGCCAAAAGAGATAAGCCCTTCTGTCTTTTTCTTGTTATTCTTTTATCATTATTTTTCTTGTTATTGTTTCTTGTTATTCTTGTTTTCTTTTTTATTACCTTCACCGAACATCTGGTATACTATTCATTTTCTTTTCCTTTTCTTCTGAACATATCTGCAGAAGTCCATTCTGGTTGTTCTTAGGACAACAATTAGGAATCTTTACTAATTTCAGTTCACAGTGAGCTTTACTTTTTCTGTCATCATCTCTACAAATCTGGATTATCCATATATACTATTCCTTGGTCACCTGTCTTTTTCCTTTGTTTCTTTTTCTTTTATTTCTATTTTCAGATTTTCAGTAAGGCTTTGGTACAATCACATTGGCTTCTTCTGTTTTTAATTCATTGGAATTATTTGATTGTGCTTTTAGTACTTCTTCTTGGTGTCCTTTTCCAATTAGCTTCTTTTGCCACAGAATCCTACTTTTCACTGGTCTGAGTGTATTAAAATTCACTTCTCTGAAGCCCCAGGAATGTATTTGATTACACTTACCCCTAGTTCTTAAAATCAAAAACTCCAGCATTACATGGTCATTTCCCAGTGTTCCTGCTACCTTCATTTCTTCAATGAAGCCTTTCTTAGTGTTTAGGTTCAAGTCAAGTATAGTGGATCCACTTGTGCTTTCTTCCATCCTTTGACAGAGAAAACTGTCAGCACACACACTGATAGAATCATCCTAGGCAGAATCTCTCCCCAATGGATACTTAGATAATTAAAATCCCGCATCTCTACTAATCCATACTGCTTTGAAGGAACTGCATTTTCCTTTTTAGAAAGTATCATCCTTAATGCAGTATTAGACAATAATAGCTTCAGTAGCAACAACAATATTACTTTTATTCCTTCTTACTTTTATTTTAATTTTGATATTCTCAACAGTGCCACCAAGTTCATTCCCATGGATTTCTCTATTGAACTACATATATTTAATACACAATGCAACTCCTCCCCTCTTTCTCTTACTTCTGTTCCTTTTGAATTATTATTTTAGCAGTAATAGTCATGGGAAACATCCCACTATTAAATCATATTTGCCTTCCTGTGTTAAAAGTTCAAGCTCATCTCACATATTTTCTATGCTCTAAGCATTAGTATATGAATACAAAGGAATGAACTTTATGAGTTAATGTTCTTCCTAATTTTTTACTGAGTGGTTTCCTAAGCCCTAGCATGGTTTTTTTCTACCCTTCTTCTACCATGCATGCCCTTATATAAAGTTCTTATTCTGGATTTATGTCTCCAACTAAAGGATTCAGTTTAAAGCACTCTTGACCAAGCTTGTCAAGACAAGACATACCTCCTGGTGGATGAGGTGCAACCCATTTCATAGCACTAGTCCAGAACTCAAATCCCATCCATTAACACCACTGCAGCGAGTCAGTCATTTGTGGTCTAATGTTCTTCTGGTTCAGAAGAATGGATAATATCCCCTGACCCTCATTTTCTTCAGTTTTCCTCCTAGAGTTTGAAAATCAAAGGAAATGTTGTAGCTGTTCTTCGATATCTCATTCATCCCAACTTGGATAAATGGCAAAAACTGACTTGCAGTGGATTGATGAGTCACCTTCAGAGCTCTATTTCACTAGCCAGTGAATCTTGCCAGGCTTCTCACCTGGGCTTGGCAGTAAATCACCAATCTCCCAATAGTTCATCCTTAGCTCAAACTCTCAGCTTGATTTGGCAAAAGATACACAGACACAGCTTGGCTAGATTAAAATCTTTATTGCAGACCAGAATGAAGCCTCACACAGAACAGTTGATTGCTCACTGCAGAGCAAAGATGTTAGACGGTTTTACATATTTTCAAAGGTTTAAACTGGAATTTAGTACATAATGGCCATCTTCACTCAGATGACTGCTCACTGGCCTCAGTCCTTACAGATCTGGGTAACATACCTTTGTTGAAAGGCACAAACTAATACAATGGTTTTTTGTCTGTTTGAAAACAACGGTTGCATTCCTTCTCACTTTGGGGCTCCAGTCCAGCACTTTTTTTTTTCTTCCTTCCCTGAAATCACAAAGCATTTTACTTCAGTAAAGACCTGAAAACTGTTATTGAGTTTCAACAGCAAGGAATATCTTCTGATTCTCATTTCTGGTGGCCACCATAATCCCATAGGCTAGTTCCAATATTTGTTTCTCCTAGTTGGGGAGAGTTGCTTCTGCAGTCTCATTCTTGGAGAACCTCTTTTGCTTGGCTGACAAAACATTTTTCCTTTCTTGTACTCTATGGATGTATCAGCTGAGGCATTTTTCACACTGTCTTAAATTGAAGCTGAGGATCAGAAAACTGAAGATTCTGGCCAATGGGAAATTTTCCCAGAAAATAAAGACCAAGTTAACATTTATATTGAGGGGGCTGAAATGATAAATGAAATGGCCATTCCATGGATCAGATAAACAGCTCATTCCATTGTGCTGTCAGTCAGCTCAAAATGTGTTTAAGGGAGAATGGAAGCTGCAGACCACCAGGAGCAGCTCATTGGAAGGCTGGGAAGAAAGAAGAAGCTGGAGGCGAACGTGCAAGTACAGCTGTAATCAGTAAGCTAGGGGAAAGCAGTGTAATTTGGAGATGAGTGAGGTTGCATCACAGCCTGTTAGGCCTGGGTTCCCAGGAGACAGCATAGAAGAACCTTGGGTGAGGCAGTTGTAAGAATGGGAAGTTATTAATTTGCCTGTACTGTGGTTTGTATTTTTTGCCACTGACTGGGGGGAGAATAGGTTATAAGGAAACAATCTGCCTTGAATGAAGAATTTGATGGGAAATTGTATAGGAAAAATTGGCCAGTACTCCAACCAGCATTCTGTCTCTATGTGTGTTTGTGTGTTACCAATAAAGTTATATATGTTTGGACTTTTTAAATTCTGTCCCTCACTGGGCCATCTTTACTACTACATCCAATAGTTCATTATGGAGTTTAGAAGAAGAAGACTTGGTAATTTGGGAAGACACCCCTTTTCTTCTTCTCCCTTGTTCCATCCGAGTTTGTTTCTTTGCCATCTTGTTTCTTTGTTTTGTGTTTTTTGTATTTTTATTTGTAAACTGCCCAGAGTCACTGGGAGTTGGGTGGCATACAAATTAAATTTATTATTGTTGATCGCACAGTCAACCAGTTTTTAGATTGGATTTGGCATTTTTGTCCACTCTCGAGTCCTTCTCAAGGACCTGGGATGGGCAGATGTTGTTGTTTGATGGTGTTACAGGTATCATCGCAGGATGTAAGCTGTTCCAAGTAAAGCTGCCTTTTGCAATTGACTGGTGGTGATTTTGTCAATGCTGACGGTCTTCAAGTGGTGATCCAGATGTTTTGGGATCTGCACCCAAGGCGCTTATAACTGTTGGTACTAACTTTGCTTTCTTTTGCCACATTCTACTTCTATTTGCAGGTCTTTGTATTTTGTGATTTTCTCCAGTTCTTTCTCTTCTATTCTGCTGTCTCCAGATATTGCAATCATCATCATCATCATCATCATCATCATCATCATCATCATCTTTTTTTGAGGGACAAAAGTGGCAGTAAATACTTTTTTTAAAAGAAAGGATTTGTTTTCCTGGGGCTTATAAAAGGGTTTGGAGTTTTGATATAAAGTCTGTATGAAGCCTTGGAAAGGGGTGGGGGGCTTTGCTTTGACTTGGTCTTCTGTGAACTACCCCTTCAGTGTGGCTCTGCAAAATGAAGCTATATTTTCAAGCACTGCTGCTGTGCCACATCAAAGCAGCTACATGGACAGCCTTCCGTGATCTTTTGTGCATGAGTAAGCATGCACAGAAGACATTTCCATTGAAGCAAAGTAGCTGGGCAAAACCAAATGACCTCCCTTAATGCTTTGATGGAAAGTCTTGAGATGGAATGCCTCACTTTTTCATGCTGCACCACAGCTTTACTCTATCAGTCAGAATTGATGCGGCTCTGTTAAGTGACCAGGCACACAGACTTATTAGATAGGAATCCATGCTCTTATAAGTCTCCAGAGTACTCGGTCCTCACAACCAGGTCAAGATGAATTGTATCCAAGGAAGCTACTATAGCAACTTGAGAGAGAAAATCCCTCAAGTATCTCTTTTACTCCCTAGCTATAAATCCACGATAATAATAAATTAAATAATTAACAATTTGTTGTTTTCCCTGTCACCTAAATCCAGTTTTATGTCAAAGCACCTCCAATCTGCTACTGGTAGGATCAGTCCAAATTATTTCTTTAATGCACTGTTCTCACATGTGTTTATAAATCTTGTCATATATCACAGCAGGTGGCAGCATCTAGTCAACCATGGCTGATCTCAAAATGCTAAATAGGGTTGACTTGGCTATTACTTGGATGGAAGACTATCAGGAAATCACAAGACTATGGATTACATTAGTCATCTATGCAAGTCAGTATAAATAAAGTAAGTAAAAAAAGCAAAAAAAAAAAAATCCCAGAAGACGATGGCAAACCATTGGTATACTATGGCCAAGAAAACTACATGTCCATCTGGCTGACCTTAAACTGAGGGAGGCTTTATTGTTTTCCTAATACAATATGTTATGAAGTCTGCAACTCCTCTCCCCATTTCCTGTTTAAAACAACTTTTCATTCTTGATGTTTTGAAGCAGATCAATCAACAACAAAAATTGCTGATTTTTGTTTTAAATAGTGTATGAAAACAGACAGTTTAATGTTTTAGATTTGTTGAAAACCTAGCACCATGACTATATGAATGACATGGAGTTTGCTTCCACCACCCTGAGGCTCGACTCATTTATTTAGGAATAAGCACAATTTTGTGGTAGAACCAGGACAATGCATTTTGTAGGTAAAAATAATACATGAACATTTCTAATTTCTCTACACCTGGATAGCAGCTCCTGAACAATAAAACATTTTTCAAAGTAAGATACTGCAACAAGCAATATTAGCTTACTAGGCTCCAGCATTCCCATGCTAACCCAACCGCACAGCTATTACTCTTAACTTCCGCTGCTCAGCCACTGGTCATTTGGGTTGAGAAGCCCCAGATATTGATGTAATATCCAGCCATTGCTATACCAGTAAGATCTTGCATTGGACAGGGAGTTAAATTAAATTACTTCTAAGGTCATTATAGCTCCAATCCTCTCTGCTTTTCTTAAAATTATGTTTAAGTGGAAGTACTGTATACATAGATTGAAAAGGGATCAAACTGCTTTCAGAAAGGAAGATGAAGGAGGGGTTGAACAGAAACTATTGAACTCAACTCATACAGTGAAAATAAATGTCCATCACTTTTGTCAATACTTTTAAAAATAAAATATAGATGACCAATTTAAGTAAATGATACCTTTTGTAATTTGCAGGAATATGAGAGCAGGAAACGATTTGCTTTACAGTTGGTTATATTCATATATTCAGTATAATGTATGATGGGATGAGTCTTATCCAACCATAAGACTCATCGTTCATTTCAAAAAGGCCTGTAGCTAAATGAAATTTGATCTGAGGTATCAAACTGATGGCTGGATATATGAAGCCCCTGAAGCATTTAAAGATCACAAATTATCAAATTATTGGTTTCTGTCAGAATGTAAGAGCCCACAAATAAGTTAATCCAAACTTTTCTAGTTATTTTAAAATAGTCCTCCCTAATATCCATATCTATTGATCATATTGGTTGAGATCTCTTGGAGATAAAATGCAACAGATCTGGAGGGCATCTGGTTTGTAAGGCTACTAGATGTGGGTTGCAAAATTCCCAAGGACCACCAGATGGCAACAAGGAGAGACAAAAAATTCTAATAATTTGCTGCCATCTAGTGGTTGTACATCATGTAACTTTTTATTTTTTCTTTTTAAATCACAACTTGATGCTCAACAACTAAGCATTTTAGTGGGATGTTCCCACTTGCCTTAGCCTGCCCAGAAGAATCATTCTATGGATTGTTGCATCTATTTTTCTCCTCAAATACCACTTTTTGGGTCTTCTTCCTATCACTATTGTCATGCAAAATGTTTAGACCATAAGCCATGGAGCATGGGAAGGATGATAATGTCATGTTTCAACTAGCGATTTGCAAAGGTAAAGATACTATTTCCCAGTGGTTTTATTCTGTGCAGCTGTGTCCTCTTTCCTGCAGTGTTCTACTTTTAAGCCTCTATGCTATGAAGATAAGTCAAGTCACAGTAAGCAAGCAGAGATTGCAGGAGGATGTGAGCTACGGAAATGCAAAGACTTGTTTCATGTATACAACACAGGTGCATCCTCTCAATTGCATGACTCATGTCTCTTAAGGTAGATGGCAGAGTTATACCTATAGGCCAGTATAGCAGCAATCAATTCTTGGTCTTTCTCTTCCAACCAGCAAGTTTTAAGACAGAAGGGAGACAGTATAACCTCTGTGCAGTTGAGTGTTAGGGATAGATGAATCTTTAAAGTTTGATTCCTGTTAATGTTTTATTTTTCTAACCTACATTGTTTTCTTTTTAACCATCACTTTCTGTTTTTTAAAAAAACAAGTTACATGACAATTCTCTTGATATACTCATTTTCATATATCCTAGTCTTGATATGCAGATTTTCTACAAGCAATCCCTCTAGGTTTATGTGCTATTTTTTATCAGAATGTGCATTTTTATGTGTACTTTTCCCGTATTGATTTATATTCTTCCCCTATTATACAATTATCTATGTACATCAAATCTAGTATTACAGTTTTGATCACTGATGGGCCTGCAGGCAAGACATGACATAAAATAGTTATTTCAAACATGTAGAGCAGAGGTCCCCCAAACCTTATAGGCCAGTAGATGCACGTGAAAATATGGGAATATATCATGGGAACTCTGATACCATGACTGCCATTTTAGTGTGGTCAACTGTAAAACACCAACCTGCCATATGGCCCCTCAGCTGCTCTTTCTTATCCCAGTTTATCTTTATCCTGGGTGAGTGGGTCCTACCAAAGCATTTGTCTGCAGCAACTGCCCATTTTTATTTGCTAAGAATGCCTCCTCTTGGGTCTGTAGAAATAAAGATGATGCTTGGCTGGCATTGCATTGCAACAGTCTTCCATTTCCTTTTTTAATTAAAAGAATATAAAATAAATAAATAAATTGCATAGGCAGGTCCCTGATGTCATCATGGAAGCTGTCTCAGGCACAATGTTATTATTAGGTACTAATGGGTACCCAGGATATATGAAGGACAGCCAGTTTGGTCTAGTGGTTAAGGCATCAGGCTAGAAACCGGGAGACCATGAATTCTAGTCCCACCTAGGCACAAAGCCAGCTGGGTGGCCTTGGGCCAGTCATTCTCTCTCAGCCCTAGGAAGCAGGCAATGGCAAACCACTTCTGAAAAACCTCCCCAAGAAAACTGCAGTTGCCAGGAGCCAACACTGTTGAAGGCACATGCACATGCACATACACACACACAAACACACATACACACAGATGTATGAGAGTCTTCAGACCAACCTAACAGGCAGGCTGTTGAAAGCCCAAGCAATTGTAGGATCATACTTTCAACTCCTCCATTTCAGACAACACCCTCCTACCCTGAACTCTGAAAGATCCAGACTTTAAAATTCAAGACAGAAATAAAGCTTTACAAAGAAAGAACATCACCCGCCTCCTACTTCCCTGCGTGCACCCTCTGGAAACATCTGTGATTCTACAAGAGCCACTGCTTTGAAAGAGTCACCCCCTCTAATGCGGCCCCATTTTAAATTACAGCACAGATTTTTTTAAAATAAAAACAACTGAAAAGCAAGATACTTTGTATATAATCCCAACCTTCATAGTTTATTTGCATGCAGTCAGAATGTACAGAACATATAGTATAATTGTACACAGTTGATGAGTGCTGAAAAATTGAATACAAAAGGTCTGTTTTTCTGACATAATGGAAATAGAGCCTTTTCAGGGAGGGGCATCTCTCTATTCTTTATCCAATTGTACAGACAAGCTGTCTTATTAGACTAGCACGCTTTCATATAATTTGGCCTTGACAATGACTCTTCACAGAGCATCAGGAGAATACAGATTGAAATCCTAACAATAACAGCAGCAGCATTTTGCTTTCTGTATTTTCTGTTCAAGGACTTCAGAGTGCTACAATGTTATTATTGATTCAATTCTTATAGCAATTCAAAGGGTTTGTTCCTGCATTACTCTGCAGGGTGCAAACTCCAAAACTTTTGAAACTTTTTTGCCTGATTTAAAGTGTGCTTACTGGTATATAGGTGCCCTGACAATAACAGTAGTAGCTCTCTTCCAGACAGCTGAGCCAACATGGTGGCCACTGGTCTTTGAGCATACAAATGTATGCTGGCATAAATTGTGTTGTCCCCATTCTGCAAACCCTATTTTGCAAAACCCTATTCTGCAAAAATAACTAGGTTGGTGAAGAGAACTGTCCTAGTGCACATATTGCAGGCAAGGCAAAGATAAGGGATTGGTAGACTCCCCCAACATCATTTCACCTCCCACCAATCATTCTCCCTAAGGTGAAGTGGGATTGTGTGAACATGGTGGGTTTTGCCGCCTGTCACATTGCCTAATTGATTGACTCCAGGCATAGAAGGCTGGGTGGAATGCTGGGTGCAACCCCTTCACATTATGGCTTGTCAATTGGGCTATTTTTGAACGTAGATCTAGCACTCTTCTGAAAAAGCATTAAACACGTGTCCAAAATAGGTTGGTGAACAGGTCACAAGTATGGAGGAAAAGTGCTGGGGGAAGCAGAAGATTGATCTCCTGATGCTCCTGCATGACACAGCTATTCTTTTGCATCTGTAAGGAGTTGGTCTATTTCCGAACACAGGTCTAGTGCTATTCTGAAAGAGCACTAAACTCACATTCAAATATAACCTGGCTGATAGATGACATGGAGAAGGGAACAGGGTGAAATGGGAAATAATGATAATGAGCAAGCTTCAGTACCAATAGTGCTGCTAGGGAATGAAAGTAATGGCAGCAAATATCCAAGGAGTCTACTTCTGACCTTCTGGCCAGTAGTACCCAGTAATAACTGGTATAGTTATTATAATAACTGGTTGTGGTTAGACTATGCCTAATAGCAGTAGCAATCATTATTAAAAAACTAACAGTCATGCGAAACCCCTTGTTGATAGAAGCAATGGAAAACCTGTAATGCATCCAGTTGGGACAGAACTAGCACCATACAAGCTGGCAGAACCTGGCTTTCATTCCTGGCTTAAATCAAACTTCTATGCAGTACAGGACCAGCTCTCTCTCAAGAGAGCCATTATTTTCATCATAACCATTTAGAGAAACTATGCGAGAAAATGACCCGTAATTATATTGATCATTTGCCTCCAATGATAGTTATCTAATTGGCTGACACACTTTACAGTACAGTAAGCATTATCTTCTCCCAACATCCTACAAAAACTGACCCCAATTTTTCCTGCAGTCCTTGGCCAGTCATGACAGACAAGAATGAGTCCTGTAGTGAGCAGCGCTTTGGGGATTCAGAATTTGGTGGGAGAGATTAATGTTCACTTGCAGGAAACTAAATTTTGACAACTCTATTTTGAGTACCATTTCACCTTAAATCCTACAAAATGTCCTTTTCAGAGAAAAGAACTCAGAGAAGAATCAAGCATGGAGCAATAGATTGTTTTAATTATATTTTCAGGTTGCTTTGCTCAGTCAGATTTCAGACACCTAAAAATCCTCCTGATGCAGTTATTTTCATGATTAATAGCAGTAGCCAAAATTACCTTCTAGGTCTGTATATTCTCATAAAACAAATACAAATGAAGCAACCACATCCTTTATCAAGGAAATTCCACTTATGTCCTTTGTCTTAAAGTTTCATCTCCTAGAGACTGCCTGGTAACCAAGGTGACTTATAAGGATAACTTGCCAACAAACTTGATGTGCCTTAGAGCAATCAAATATAGGAACAGAGGAACAGAACTATTTCAATGCTAGACCTGCAAGACTGCAGTTGTATAGACTGCAACTACCAACAGCCAATCAGTATCCTACATTCATGGACAAGATAAAGAACTAAACAAGATACATGTGACTGCTGCTGATCTGTGTCTCTGACTCATGCCTTCTTGGTAGCATCTAGGTAAAAACTAGGTATGGTACAATGTCATTGCACTCAGAGTTTCTCTACTCTTTGCTGTGCTCATTCTCTGTTACTTGTAGGGGATGCTGAAATTACGAGATCACATCAAACACTGTTTTTCCACAGATTTTCTTTCTTAGGTTGCATTGATCAATAGCTATCTGCTATTATGTTTGGCTTGGGCCTCAAAAGTGTATCAGCAATACCCAAGAAAAGATTGAAATAATGATAGTAGTTCCTACTGAATTCACAGCTCCTGTAACAACTACTTACTAAGCCCTTATCCTTACATGGCTGTCAGAACAGCAGAACTCTGTTCACTGTAGACCAATAAGGTATAGAAAGAAATGAGATGATTATAAGAGGTGTGATGCTGTAGCGCTGCAAACATTTTAGGTGAGGAAAAATTGCTTAGGGAACTTTCTCCAACCTGTTTCCTTTCTGATGTGTGTAACAACTCCCAGAACTCCCAGTCAGCATGGCAATGCTTATTAGCAATCCGTTGTTTAACATATATAGAGGACACCAGGTAAGAAAGGCTAGCTTAGAGGTATAGAAATGTTAGATGAAATCTGATGGAATGAAAAGCTTCCAGTGTGAGCTGTAGACCTGGATAGGGAAGCTTCACATAACAGTGGGATGCTAATGCCAGTGGAAGGTAGGCCACAGGTATGAAGATGAGAAAGTCTGAGAGAAGAGACAGGTATGGAAACCTTCTTTCAATTTATTTGCAAGGAGGCATGTAGGATGGGTAATTTGATAAAGTCTGTAATACAGATCAGTTTCCCAACCTTCATACATGAGCTTTAACTCCCATGGTCAAGCTGGCAATGACCATGTTGGATGGGCAATGTTGGGAACTGAAGTTCATACATCTGGAAATTGCCAAAGCTGGGGAACATAGATATAGATGGTGATTATTCTCTCTCTCTCTCCCACCCCCCACCCCCCCACACACACACCAGTGTTGGTAGGGTTGGGTAACTTCAAGACTTGAACAAGAACAACAGGACCTTTCAGGGAAAAAAGAATTGTTCAAACAGTTTGACAGGAGCTGGCTATATTCAGTGACCAGAGAGTGCTGGCTGGTCACCATGGGATGCTGAAAATGGAATATCCTGTGGGGTACTAGGAATAGACTGGAGAATGTTTGCTTTATTTGCTGCATTTGTATCCCATCTTTCCTTCCACATTTCAAGGCAGTTGAAACAACATTGCCCACCTTTTATTTTATCATTACATAAGCCTGTGAAGTAGGTTAGGTTGAGAGAGAGTGACTGCACTGGAATCAAGTGGAGGGAGAGATGGTGGAAGATTTCCTGCAGCTGCTCTTCTTCTACCTGATGTAATGCTCTGGGAATGTTCCCCCTTTGCTATGGTGTCCTTTCTTGGAAACAATGGACATAGCTTCTCAAAAGCTAACAGTCCTTTGGAGCCAGACTGCATAATGTAGTGGAAGAGGATCACCAAGGTGAAATTATTTTATGAGAAGAATGAGGCTGAAAGTTCTCAGTCCTTGATCTTCTAACTCACAATTGCAATGCAATCTGGGGTTGAAGAAGTTTCTAAGTATAAGAATAGGACCAGTACCTGCATTTCAAAATGTGCTGTCATATCATTTGGACAAAGGGTCTTCCTCATATTGTGCACGGTACTCATCCAAGGAGAGAGCAGCTCTGGTCCTCTGGCTGATGGCAGAGGGCGCAGAGTCCATCTCTTATCTCCCTGGATGTGTTGTCTTTCTGTCAGCTTCTGAAATGCCTTTCTTATTTGTTCATTGCTTTAATTCATTAATGACATTACAACTGGAGATAATTAACATTGCAAGTAATTTGGAATACTAGAAAGAATGCAATCAAGTATATTATTTTGCAAAGTAATTTTGGATTGAGGTCTTTACTGAGATACATTTTCCCTCTGAAAATTTGATATTGTTTTTCTGCACATCAAGAAGACAACACTTGTAAAGAATAATCTACAAAAAGAAAACAAATTGTGCGTTTCAATTACAAAATCAATCTACATTAGGGTTTCCTAAGCTTCAGGATATACATTTGTTGTCACAATGTTGTGTGAGAGACATATATTACATATTTGAATTAATGCTTGAGTTAAGATTCTTAAGGCTGCTTCAGAAAAGGAAGCATTCACTGCTCCCCAAAACCATTTGGGGAACTTCCTAACTTTGATGTCTATGCAATTTATATACATTTGGGGGAAGGAAAAAAAACCTTTGTCATCTTATTTCGTTTTCTGTTATTTCTTCAGTCTCTAGTGGCTTTGCCAATTTATTGAAAAGCAACTTAAAAACAAACAAATAATATTTTGCTCTGCAGATTTATGATGAAAAGATGATATAAAACCATTACTCTTGTAGTGTTCAGTGATGGGGGAAAAGCATGTTAACAAAGGAAATGCCTCTCAGTCAGCTCATAATGTTCCCTGCTGTTCAGTTGGAACTGTATAGAATGTGCTTCTAATGAAAGCAGGTGAGAAGGTGAGGAAAACTAATGAGGGTGTTCCTCTGCACTGAAACACCACTTAGGAGCTGTATGAACTTCTTCTGTGTCAGGCGGCTGCACAAATTAGGTCTGAAACCTTCACCTTCAAGTTCACAGAATCCCCACTTATGGTGCAGCAGAAACAGTTGTGTATCTTGTGTAATTTTCATCCCAAGTTTGAATCTATTAGAATCCAATGGAAACTGACTTAATTATCTTACCCTTTTTGTTTGCTTAGTGCATAAACATCCATTCCTAACCACAATGATGACAACATGACAAAATGTGTGTTGTGATGTCACAATGTAAACTCTACTCTTTTGTACTTGATACATGTACAAATACATGAGGAGTAGAATTTGTGTCATGATGTCCCAACAAAACCCCATGGATGTCTACGGTTTAGTGCCCAAGGAATGTGTAAGAAGTTTGGTGTAGTGGTTAAACTAGAACCTGGAGACTGTGAGTTCTAGTCCTGCCTTAGGCATGAAGCCAGCTGGGAGACTTTGGGCCAGTCACTCTCTCTCAGCCCTAGGAAGGAGGCAATGGCAAACCGCTTCCAAAAAACCTTGCCAAGAAAACTGCAGGGACTAATCCAGGGAGTCACCAGGAGTCAAAACTGACTCAAAGGATCAGATGAAACCCTGTGAGATACAGAAAGGGACAAAGCAAGGATGCCTGCTCTCTTTGGTGTTATTCATTCTAACTCCTGAAGTTTTGAACACAGACATAAGACACAATGAGAGAATCACTGGGATGAAGGTTAAAAAAGAAACATACAAATTAAGGGCATTTGAAGATGATTTGGTTTTAATTCTGGAAAATCCTATGGAAGGAATAGAGATATTAATGGAAAAATTAAAAGAATTTGGTGTGTTAGCTAGATTTAAAATTAACAATAAAAAACCAAAGATGTTAACAAAAATATAAGTATGGAAGATCAAAAAGAATTGATGGCAAAAACTGGCTTTCAGATTGAGAAAAATTTAAAATATCTGGGTATTACTATCTCTAATATGAATTGTATGTTATTTCAAAATAATTATGTTAAAATATGGAATAAAATTAAGAAAGATTTGTTAAGATGGGAAACCGTTCAGGAGAATTTCTGTGGAAAAATGAATGTACTACCTAGAATAATGTTTTTATGTCAAACAGTACCTGTTTCAGCTAATGACACATCTTTTAAGCAATGGCAAATAGATATGTCTAGATTCATATGGCAGGGGAAGAAACCAAAGTTTAAATAGAAAATTCTTCAAGATACAAAAGAAAGAGGAGGATTAGGAGTGCCTGATTTTAAACTGTATTTTGTAGCCTGCTGTTTGGTTTGGATGAAAGAGTGGGTGCTGTTGAGAAATAAGAGAATGTTAGAATTAGAAGAACACAACCTGAGCTTTGGGTGGCATGGTTTTTTGTGGTATGATAAAGGTAAAGTTAATGTAGATTTCAAAAATCATTATGTTAGGAGTGCCATATCAAGAATATGTTGTGCAGAGTACAGCAATGCTCCCAGAAAAACTATGCCCAGGGAAAAATACACATCAGCATAAGAGGTTTACAAACTGCAATGTTCATATCTTGTTCTCCAAAGAAACTCAGCCAGAAAATATATACTATCTGGTTGTTTATTGATAAAAATGCAAAACTTCATAAAATACAAGTTGTATACAAAATATAGGAAAAAACACATCTTCTCATAAATTCAGCATCCAAGACTTATCTTCAAACATAAAGCCTCTAGCCAAAAACTCTCAGAGAAGAGTTTCTTCCCCTGAGAAACTCCTGACAGAATATGGAACAGATATAAACCCAGGCTGTGACCAAAAATAACCTTATTGGTCTCAGCACAAGAAGCATTTTATAGAAAAGAAACAATGGGCAAAGACAAATGGTTAACATATCAGGATTTGTTAGTAAAAGAAAATGGAGAACTTAAGATGAAGT
Organism: Python bivittatus; assembly: GCF_059951505.1. Classification (NCBI taxonomy): domain Eukaryota; kingdom Metazoa; phylum Chordata; class Lepidosauria; order Squamata; family Pythonidae; genus Python; species Python bivittatus. The sequence goes on along the minus strand of NW_028277030.1, from coordinate 49,106,192 downwards.
CAGGAGAACAACTGACTGCAGAGGGATTTAGTTTTCAATGGTTTTCATATGCACAATTAAGAGAGAAATTTAATATAGATGAAAAGAAACTGTTTATTGTATTGAACAACATAAGTTGGAATTTGAAACTGAATTATATACAAAGGATGAACATGTTATTGCTAAAATGTATAAACTTTTGCTGAGATTTGAACAGAAGAGTAACAAGTTAAAGAGTGCATGATAAAATAGGCTAAGAATTTTGGTTATAACATACAGATGGACCAATGGGAGAGAATGTGGATAAAGGGACTGAAATTCACATTGTGTTACAATTTAAGAGATAACTTTTATAAAATGATGTATATGAGATAACTTTCAGAGAAATTATCAGAGATGTGTAAAGGTACTTCTAATCAATGCTGGAAATGTGAAAAACATGAAGGGACATTTTGCCAAGCATGATGGATTTGCAAAAAAGCAAAAAAAAAAAAAAAAATGGATACAAATGTATACAATGATACAAAGAATTTTAAAGACCAATATTCAGATTCAACCAACATATGGATAGCCAATTAAATAAGACCTACAGAAGATTGATTTTGTATATGGCAACTGCAGCAAGACTATTATATGCACAAAAATAGAAGAATACTGAAATATCCACAATGGAGTGGATCATGAAGATGTCAGAGCTTGCAGAACCTGTTTGATCAGGGATAAGACAACAAATACTTTTATAAAAGACTGGAAACCTCTTATGGACTTTTTGCTGAAAATGAAAAAAATGAATTGATGATTTTTGGATTTGCTGATTAAAAAGGATTGAATATGGGAAGAAGAGAACTATCTTGTAATTTTAAAGAGGGAGGAGAGAGAATGGATTTGTAACTGTTGTAAAGAAGATTAGAAGCCACTTCTTTATATAATTTTTCTTCTCTTTTTCTACCTGCACTGTCATTTCTACTTCTTCTATTCTTCATCTTTCTTTCTCTTTTAATTTCATTCTATATAATTTCATGTTTATCTTTTACTTATGTGAAAATCTTTAATAAAAATTATTAAAAAACTGACTCAAAGGCACAAAATAAAAATGTTAATGGATTTGTTTCTGAGCTATTAGTCAGTGGTCTGTATGAAGGTGCAAAATCCTAGAGAACGAATTAGTCCTGTAGTACACTGACTTGGGGATTTAATACTGTTTTTTAAAATTTATTTAAATAATTTATATGGCTTCTCAACTTGAAAATAGTAACTCTGGGTGGCTTACAAAGGGTTAAATGTACAGGTATTATTTAACAAACTACAATTGAAATAAATTGACTTAGGACAATGTGTGAACCCAGCTTCAGGATGAAAAGTTCACTGTTACCTGTTGCTCAAAAAGACAATGCAAGAGGCATGTTTTAGAGAAAACACTCAGCTAGAGTGCCAAAAATGTGGGCTGAATGGCATGACTATTCAGGGGATATGGAACTGGCTTGAAAATTTTACTCACAGAGTGCCTAGCAATGGTTCCTCATCTAAATGGAGTGAGGTGTTGAGTGGGTTGCTATAAGCTTCAGTCCTGGGTCCTGTACTTTTCAACATTTTTATCAATAACTTAGAGGAAGAGACTTTTCAACATTTTTATCAATAACTTAGAGGAAGAGATACTTATCAAATTTGCAGGTGACACAAAACTGAGTGGAATAGCAAACACTGTAGAAAACAGAGTCCACTGGAGTTGGACAGCTAAAACAAATTTGAATAAATCAACAAATAATAGAAACAGAAATAAAATTCAAATTGACCTTGAGGTTAGAGAAATGGGTTGAAAATAACAGGATAAAATTTAACAAGGACAAATGCAAAGCTCTTCACTTAGGAAACACTAAGATGACAGGTACCTGGCTTGGTAACAGTACTTCTGAAAAAGAGCTTGGAATAATTGTTGATAGCAAGCTGAAAATGAGTCAACAGTGTGATATGGCTGGAAACAGGTCAATGTAGTTTTAGGTTGCATTAACAGAAATATAGTTTTCAACTCGTAGGAATTAATGTTTCCATTTTATTCTGCTTTGGTGAGAATAAAACTACCTGGAAACTGGACCATGCTTTAAAATGGATTTATTAACTAGAGCAGATTTAGAGAAGACCAGCAAGGATGATCAGGGGATTAAAAACAAAGTCCTGTAAAGACACAGTGAAGAAACTAGGAACGTTTCACTTGAGATTGGGGGAGAATATGATAGTTCTTCCATACTAGAAAGGGTACCATGCTGAAGATCAAAGCCTATTGACTCCCAGCCAGCAAGGAATTCCGGGAGTCGAAGTCCACGCATCTTCAAGTTGCCAGGGTTGAGAAACACTGATACAGAGTAATAGCTTTAAGTTACAGGAAGGCAGATTCCATCTGTAATATCAGTTTAATATTGGAACAGATTGCCTACTGAAGACGTGAGCTTTTCTTCACTAAACGTTTTCAAGCAGAAGCCCAATCGTTCAGGTTTTGCTTGAATTTGGATTCTTCCTCTGTGTAGGGGTTGGACTCCATGATCAGAGTGGTCCTTTCCATACACTGCATTTCTACTGCTGAGATTATTGAGCCAGTAGATCCAGTGAATTTCTCCTGATCCAGTGAAACTGAATATACACTTTAATGGAAGTAACAATACAGACGCATATCTACATCGCAGCATACATCAGTATATAAACCACGGCGCAATTCTTTTCAATGAGATTTACATTTAGATGAAAATTCATAAGCACATGAATTGCAAAACATTAGCCCAGTTATAAGGGCAATGAGTTGGTTTTCTTTCCCATTCCATAGTGAGGATAATAGGCTTCCTTAGCATATGGCATATATGCTTGGCATACAAACAAAGTCTGATTGCTCTGTCAGTTTTTCCCAAACTGGGCAGATCCCAGATGTGTAGTCTTCAAGTCTTATAATTCCTTAATCTGCAGCACCACTGCTGAGAATTCAGGGGATTGAAGTCCACACAACTGGACAGGTTATGCTGGGTAATAATATCGTAATGTTCATTGTGTGATCCCTGATTGGGTAGGGCTGAAAGTAAATCCCTTTCAAATTACCAAAAAATCTAAATCAACCAAACAACAAAAAGAAAAAAAAGAAAAGAAACAAAACCTTGGAATAAAATAAAATAAATATCTCTTCTTGCACATATCAAAAATCAAATTGTAAAGCTGATACAGTACTAATTTTGCATTGCTCTCTCCTTCCAACATATGAACTCAATCTAATGGAAACAGAAAGAAATTAAAAGAAACAGGAGGAACGCCCAAAGTCCCAGATGTAACATTTTACAAGCATTTTCTCTCTCTCTTAAAAAAAAAAAAAAGCAGGCAACATGTGAAAGCTTCCTGTTAAAACTATTCCAAGTGGCAACCTTTTCTCTTTTAAGAATGTTTTACTTTCAGATAAGTGTAAGATTATTTTCCTATCTATAAAAGAATGAGTCACGAGAGGGGAGTGGTAGAAAGAACAGAACACATCATCACAGTATGATCCAAATAGCAGAAAACCCTCGGTTAGTAACCACCAGTACTAAAAACTCAGACTTCTTTTTTTTAAATGGTAACTGTTTATTCCTAAGCACACTTAGATCAACCTATCTAACAGTTCTGCCAAGAAAAAAACGGTTTCTGTTATTGCTGAATACACAACCCAAATGATCAAGAATGACGGCTAATTTGGTATACTATCACTCAGGTCCAATTTAAAAGGACAAAGCAAAAGAAGAAGATAGGAGGGGAGAATATTGGGGGACGGGATAGCTTCAGGGTGTCATTAATGATGGGAAAGAGAAGCTTTAATGCCTGCATCACTGGTTTTAATTTGTTTCAGGTCAGTAGTGGCAGGAAGTCATTAACATATGGTAGCTCTTCCTTTTTCTATGAGTTTACTGTCTCGTCTTTGTCCTAATACATTGATATCCACGTTACGAAATTTACCAGCCTAATTGGCACCTTTGCGACAGCATTAGCCCTCAAATATATCGCCAGTGAATTCAGTCTACCACTGTGCACGCTGCTGTGGTACCAGCTCTGCTGAAAGGAAAAGAATCTGACCTGCATAATAGTAGTTCTTTGTGGACTGCACTGTGAGCTACATTCCTCCCAACGCCAGTCTGAGGAGGACCGAGAGCTCAGAATGGCATGGAAAAGCCATCTGAAACACCGGTTGGATGTTTGTGACAGTTCACGAGCACTAAAGTAATTAAGGGAGCACTTTCAACAAAAATTAAACTTAGATAAAAGACAGAAAGGGGCATTTCAAAGCACTTTACAAAATGCAAATGGTTTCTTATTGTTTAGCTTTTTATGCAATTAAATTATTCATCAAGGCAGATCCTGGATGGTGGGATCATTATTTCATTGTGTCTGTGTGTGTGTTTGTGTGCGCGTGCACGTTTGCATGTGTGCACTTCTGGAACAGTACATCACAGCACAGTTACTTTTGAACAACAACAACAACAAAACATTGGTTTGGATTGCTCTGGCTACTTCTATCACAAGAATAGTTCAAAATATTGTAACTAAAACTTTTCCCCACTATTGATTTAAAATGCTATCCATCCATCCATCCATCCATCCATCCATCCATCCATCCATCCATCCTTGAATTAGCAGAAATCAATGCCAGCATTCAATTTGCTGTTCCCATTACCAATCGCTATCCTGCCTTGGTTGCATTCTGAGTCACTACCAAATGGTGTTGTCCGATTTGTGAATGTACTAGTCATTATAAGCAGGCTGATTTTTCTTTTCTAGTTTTGTTGCCAGTAAGTCAGACACCAAGACAGAGACAAGCCCAAAGAGGAAGGAGATAGACCTGCCATGAAGGTACAACTACCTGTCCCATACAGCAGAACTGAACACGAGCAGCTGGTGAATCTTTTACTTCTGGGGAGGGTTGAAGAGTAAAAGTAACAAATATAGGGAAATGGCAAATAAGCTACAAACGCCTGGTTCAACTTCCCTTATTATTTCTGGACACCCCTCTTCTTTCCCAAATGTAATAGTAGGGATTTGTTCTGCTCTCCTTGATTTTACTGGAAGCCTGGAGAGAATTTAATTCCAAATTTGCCTATTGAGAGGAGATGGATATGAAAGTAGCCCAGAAAACTAAGTGTTAAACAGCACGTGGGGACAGGGCTACCAAACAAGAATTATGCCAAACAGGAACAAGTAATAAAGACCCCAGAGTCTAAACTTGGGCTTGGGTAGCAAATAATATGTCAGACTTATTTCCAAAAATGTTGTACAAGCAACTCCCCAAACCTAATCAGATTCGTGAGAAAAATCCGATGGAATTCTGTCTGTCTGCTTAGACCTGTAGCTTGAGACAAATTCTCAGCAAAGCAACAGATTCCAAGATAGAATTTGCAACAGGATTCTGAACATGGAAAACATAAAGCCACTGGGTAATCTCAAGGATAATTTTGCTTACTGCAGTCCTCATGGATTTTCACAAAAAATTCTACTTCTGTTATTCAAAGGGTAGGGAGGGGGGTGCAGTCACATCTAGTCGGTTTTGGTTTTTGTTTTCTGGTAACCACCTAGAAAGGAAGCCAACTTGATACCAAATGGTGCATAAGGCACATAGTATTATTCTTTAATTCATACATTAAATCAGAGGTAGAAAGAGGCCATGTGGCTAAAAAAGTAGACTACCTAAAATGAATAGTACCTTACAAATTGCCTTTTTCTGACTGTTGCCATGACAGTTGCAGTAGTCAACCCAGAAACTGTAGCTAATAGTCATTGTTTAATGAATTCTTGGCCATTTAATTCCAGAGCCCATGCTCTGCTTAAATTTAACAGATTTTTGTCTGCTGGTTTGTAGACCCTAGAAAAATACCCTTTTATTTAATGGACAACAGAATTGCCCTGTGCTACAACAGCTCTTTCTCTGTAATTCAGATGATTCTTCATTAGCAAACAATGGAGGCTTTGGGAAGTGGATCTTTTTGGAGTGAATATTCTTATGAGTGCACAGTGTATGTTTATCCAGATCATCTTCAGCTATCCCTCACTGCTGATCCTGTGGGCTGGGAATTGTAGCTTAGCAATATCTAGAAGAGCACACATTGTGTTTTTATGATGAGAGCTCTATAAACCTTTCCTAACTTCATGCTCCCCAAATGTCTTAGGACCACAACTCCGAAACTCTCATTAGTTAGGCTTGCCAGGAATTCAGGGACCTGTAGTCTCATCACATCTGAAGGACATTAGATTGGGGAAAGCTGAGTTGCAGCATGGACACACCCTTGAAAGTGAAATCAGTACTCTCAAACAAGCTCGGCAGAAGATCCCAAACAGGTGCAATTTGTGACAACTCAGCTGTTGAACTATAATTATCCTGGCTTCCTAGAAATGCTGGCAGTTGTAATTTAGTAATATGTAGGAGACCACAGGCTGCCTAACCCTGTAAGAAACCTGATTGTTAACCTGAGAATAAATCCACAGATATCCTAGAAAACACACATAGCACCAAACTGAAAAATGTTCAATATACATTAAGTCATACCATAGCTGGGCTGCAAAACTCTGGATGACCACTGGATGACAGCAAAGAGATTTTACTGTGCAGATTTCTGCAGCACATATATAGTATGCCTTAATGTATAGTAAAAGCTATACATTAGTGGCAAAAACTAAGCTACCAGGGCTGTGATTGCACCAAGGCTGCATTCTACAGAATGCAGAATGTATGAAATTATCGCATGCAGTCTAGTGTTAACACAGAACAATACTAGTAGTACTATCACTAGCATACTACTATGCTAGTCATGTATCACAGCTGAAGCGTACTGTATTCAGGCATAGTGAACAAACTGATAAGTAGGTAGAATTGTGTTTGCAGGTTTTCCATAGCCTTTCATCTGATCTAAGCAAAGCCTGACTGCAGGACTATGTTGAATCTTACAAAGGAGCCATAATAAATCAGAATCCTGTTAAATCAATATCTAGTAATGCTCCTCCAGATGTTGTTGAACTATAATTTTCAGCAGCCCAAGCCTTTGTGACCAGTATGTTCAGCAACCTCTGGAGGGCCACACACTGAATGTCCATGTCAGACGGAGACTGGAATCAACAGGAAGAGAAAACAAGCTATTCCATTACTTGCTGGAATTCAATCTTCTACATGAACCTTTCTCCTATCTTACACTGGTGTAAACTAGATCTGTCTGTTTCCCTCCTCCAGCACTCTCTTTTGCATTGCCTTTCATGGATTTTTATTAAACCATCCTCCAGTGTAAGAAAGAACTACTGAACCTATTCTTTTTTCAGTGAAAAGCTTTTTGTGTTTTATCGCTATTTAAAAATGAGAGGGGGGAAAATAATTATCCTGCTGAAATCTGTCCTATCAGTTCAGGTTGAAGCTTTTTAACAAGCTGTAAACATGGAGGAGGGATGAGCCCTGGAAAGAAACATGCCCTTAAGCTCTCTCTGTGGGCTGGTTCTGGTCTGTTGATATTCACTGAATGTGTTTTACTTCAGGAAGGCAAAAGGTGGTGGGACCTGATGAGGTACACAGCTCCTAATGGCTTTAAATTAAAAAACAAAACCAGAAACATTGCAGGCAGTCTCCTTTAAGAAAAGAACCAAATAAGAATGAGGAGTCCCTGTAGGAGAATAAGGAGCATAAAACCACAGAAATATAGTATGATCTACTGAAATGTTAAATAAAGATCCTTTCTTGCACACCAGTCTTAGAAAAATTGCAGATATACAAACACTCTTCTTTAGCACAAATACAATCAGCTCTTCTCTCCTCCAGGTAGGAAAGCCATTTCTAAAATAAATATGCTTCATTGCACATTTAATAATTGGATTACCATCAATCAGCAAGAGGCTTGAGGATATGAAATGCCTGTAGAAAATCAGAACCACAGAGCAAGTGCCTCGGAGTTAGTACAAGTAAGTCTTCAGATCGGTTAGTACTGTATTATTGGTGCTGATTTGCTGTGTCAGTTTCAAATGGATTAGTGGCAAACCAAGAAGAAGAAAAAAGGACAATTCTGATATCTTTCTTCTTGAAAATATAATTATTTCTAGAGGGGACTGATTTAACACAACCATGTAACTCTGATGCTACTTTCTTAAGTGCCAAATTCTCTTTGGCTTCAGTGTTATAAACTTTAATGGTAAAAAGTAATATTATTTAAATTATATCAAGAATCATCTGCTGAGATTCAGAGAACTCAAATAATCTTTCTCTTAGTTTGTCCCATCTCAGTATAAATTGCTGTAGGATATTTTTTTGAGTCTTAGCAAGTTAAATACTGCTAGATGGATATTATTAAGACAGGTGTTATCATCCTTGAGGTGGCCAGGTTTCACTTAACTTTTTGGAGGAAGGATGAAGGCTGGAGTGAAAGGGAATGGGCAGAAGGAATCAATGGCCCCAAAGTGGTGGGTGTGACTGGGCAATTGAAACCCAACCCCTTTTTAATGTGTGTTGCATGCATCACAGATATATAAAAAGAGTCCAAGCTTTGATCACTCAGTCACACCCACCATTTTGATGTTGTTGATCCTCCTTGCAGGCACTCCTGCTGAAGCAGGTAGGACAGTGATCCAAAGTGAGGGCTACCATGTTGCACACCTGCAGTGCTGCAGCCATTAGGTTGCCTACCTCAAATATTATCTTAAACTATTTATATACTGCATAACCTTGAACTAACACTATTTCTCAGCTTAAAGTACCTCCACAGGATTGTCTTATGAGAAACAAACTTGAGGGAGTGTTGTATACTCTGTCTTGAGCAGCTAGAGGAAAGATGGGACAGAAATCTAACCAATAAGCAAAACACTCCATTGGATGCAGAGGAATTGATTTTCAGGTAATGCCCTTAATTCAACTTTTAAAATGGGTTATAGTTGAAGTTGCACTCTAGAGCATCAACGCTCTTCTGACTAACCATGTAAGATCCTGTTGCACATTCCACTGAATGAATGAATGAATGAATGAATGAATGAATGAATGAATGAATGTGTGTGTATTCTTCCAGTGGGATGTGCAATCCAAATGTATATTAACTCAGAAAAATTGTGTGTTTGGTGAGGTTTATGCCCAAATTATGCATTATAGGCTTAAAGTATTTTGAGGTGGTGGCATCATGTAGCAGATCTTGTCTGATCTAGGAAATGAAACAGGAACAGACCTGGTTAGTACTTGGCTGGGTGGCCATCTTGGAACTCCAGGGCTAATGGCTAAATTGAAAAGATTAAGAAACGTCCTGGAAGAAGGCAATAGCAACCCACTTCTGAAACGCTACCAATAAAACTGTATTGGAGCAGTCAGCAAGAATTAACCTCAACTTGAGGGCACCTTTACATTTTTTGCAAAGAAATGTACCTTGAAATTAATTGCAAATGAACTGGAACCCCCAAATTGTACACTTCAAACATCAAGTTTATATTTAAAGACATTACTCTCTGAAGAAATTCTACTTTCTGCATATTGCCAATATATTTATGCATTCACCTGCCATCTTCTTGCATGTTGTATTTCTTGTCAAGATGTAACTGAAACCCAGATTTTACAGGTACAACTTTGACTATTATCTTCTATGTATGAGGACATACTGTATATTCCAAGCTGTGAAAGCATACTTTAGTAGAAGTAAGGAGTATTAGATATAAATTTTTAGAAATAGATTTTCACCTTTTAAGTTTTGAAGATATTCTACTATGACCTATATGGAGCCCTAATCTTCTCTAATATTTAACCATAGCTTCATAGTACAAACAATGGCTTGGTTACAACCATTGCCATTCCACTGGCTTATGCAGTTCTAGCTAGCTATGACCATCTAGTGCAAATTCTTCTTTTCTCTGAGCAGCCAAACTTACTTTCAGAAAAGCCAGATACAAAGTTGTACAGCTTATTTTTTCCTAGCAGGAGCAGAGATTTGTGACGAATTGTGAGAGAGCCTGTTTTTTCTCCCTCCCTGGCAGTGTTGCTCACATGCATTCATGAAATATTGACTGTTTCATGAATGCATGAAAACAAATCCTGGTGATCAGTTCCAGATTCTAATGACACCAGCACCAATCCCAGTACTTGGTTCCATGAAATCCAGCTACTAACCTTGTAATATTTAACACAATTATTGACAATATTTTTTCATCAAATCATGGTGTAGTATTACCATTCTTAGGGAAGAACATATGGAAAATCTATTTCATTTTCATCAGTTTGTATGTTGTCTTCCTTTCAGGACTTCTGAGATATTTGCATTAAGAGCTAATAGACAAAATGTGAATGTGAAAGTCTTAGGTCTGAATCCAGCATTTGTTATAACAAAATGAATTATCTTGCACTTTCTTTATTACGGTCATAGGCCAGCATATCTCTTGACCTAGGTAAAACAATATATACAGGCAATGAAGGCTTATAATAATAAATGAACATTTGAGGGGGAATAAGGCAACAAGGAACAAGGATGATCCTCATTTTGCAGCAGTCCTATACATAAGCTTACCTGGCAATCAGTTATATTGGAGAGGGGATATTCTGTCCAGGAAAATAGGCACATGATACCACTGCATGTGATATGCATCTGAGTGCATTCAAGATGCCCATGGATAATATACCTTGGGGCGCTTCTTCAAGAGTGGGAAGGGCTGGATTATATCACCTGGTGGTCCTGGAAAAGCCACTGTTCACTAAGCATCCGGTAACAGAAGCCTAAAATGATTCAATGCCATCCCAGAATCCTGTGGCAAAGCAGTACCAAGAACTGCATGAATATGATTTATTAAGGGTTCCCAGACTGAGATCATATTAAATACAGTACAGGTGGGAAAATCAGGAAGATGGTAGATATTTCACGTCTTCAGAGTATGCGCTTGTATTTGCAGCACTGATCACCTAAGAAGAGGAGGGAAATCCAGCTATTAAAGAGACAACATTAATTTTTAGCAACCTTCTGCTCCCACTTCTGCCACCTCATATTCCATAGCGCCTGTGGCTTTGTAAAGCCTATAAAGGGCAGCAAATCAGTGCATTTTGAAGTAAGAATGGGCTGGGCGAGGTGGGTCCAGTTTTTCTCTAATTACACTCTGCTGCAGGCTGCAACAGTCGCGTTGCGCCCTTCACTGGCCTTCCAATTTCCCCTAGCTGAGCCCCGCGTTTTCCAAAGGGCGGGAAAGGAAACCCTCGCATTGAGATTTAAGCCCAGGATCAACCATGAAACTTCTACTCTTCGGATAATCACGGACTATGGCGCAGGGTGCCACGCGCCCTGGCAGTGAAGAGAGTCGCAGCCAGCCAACATGCACCTTAAGCCGCCTGACGATACAGAAAAGCGCAGCCTCCCCCACCCCGCCCCGAGAAGTTAAATGTTGGCAGTCGCACTTCACTCCAGGGAGGGTGGCCAAGAAAAAAAAAATCTCTGCAGTTCCAAAGAGAAGAGCTCTCAGGGAGAAGGGCTCATGCTTGTGAATAATTGAAAGCCCGCAACTAGATGAATGGGGAGAAGAGCTCTGCAAAACAGGGAGTTGTCCGAAAGGAGGGAAAAGAGTCTAGGCTAGGTCGTTGGGGGCGGAAGAACAGTCGTCTTCCCCAGGGCGAGGGTTCACCCAGGCTGCCTTTCAAGACATCACAATAACTAATAAAGAGAGAGAAGCCCTTCCTCAGAGCCGCCTTCCTTAAGCTTCAATCACACGATCTCTTAGCGCAGCCTTCTCTCATCTGACCCCTCCAGATGCCTTGGGATGACAACTCCCACATTTCAGCCCTGTCTCGAATTCAGGGAATTGTAGTCCTAACGCATCTGGACGACGTCAAGTTGAGGTAGGCTGCCCTAGGACATCCTGCGCGGCTCCAGTGCTTCCACGATGGCAACGCTACTATGCAGGATGCCTCGGGTCTTCCCAAAGAGCAAGCAATTGAGCTCTTATTTCGCGAAGAAACGTTGCTTCCCTCCGTCAGCCCCGCCTGCATCCCCTTGCCCTGAAATGCGCGTGTAGTATTATTCGTGAATTCACGGCGCCGAGCTGCACTGCCACGGGTGCTGTGCCACCTAGGAAAACACCAAGTGAATTGGGCGGGAGCGCCGTAGGATAGTCCTGTTCCCCAAGGGGCTCCTCTCCGCAGAGCTGAGGGCGAGTATCCCCAGCACATACACGGAGATACCCCCATGGCCTTATGCGCTGGGCAGCCTCTCCTTGCCCTGCAAGTTCATCGGAGCAGCTTCTCCCTCAGCACTCCATACATGCCCCTTTCCTGGTCGCCAGGGTGGCCCACCACCCCGTCAGCCCCACGACCCCTTTGGGGAAGAAGCTGAGCCCTTTGCCTCCCGCTGCCCAAAGTGATCCCCGCGAAGCGCTGGGGCAGCTCCGGCCCCAGCCCCAGCCCCTGCCGCACGCGCGAAGTTTGGAGCTCAGGTCTCTGCCCGTTCCTCCCCCGCTTCTCCCGCCCTCGCGCTCGTCGCTGTTGCTGGGTTCTGCTACCGCGGCTGCCAACGACAGGACAAAGGCACATTAACACGTGATGGCAAAGGCGCTTCATAAATGGGACCAGGAGGCAAAGAAGGGGTGTGCGCGCGGAGACAGACCGTTCAGAAGAAGGGGGACGTCGGGCAAGCCGCAACATTAGTAGCGACAGCAGCAGTGAAGCAGGAAGGGGAGGTGGAGACCGCTCGGGCGCAGGGGAGGGCGGTGGGCGCAGCTCCCTTTCCTCCCAGAGCGGCAGGAAGAGAAGCACGGGAGAAGCACATGGCGAGGGGCGCGGACGGCAGGGGCTGGCGCACGTCCTGACTGGCTGAGAGGAAAAGCGAGCGATTGTCCACCTGCCTGCTCTCTCCTTCCCTCCTTGCTCGGCTGCACCGCCGCCTTCTCACCCGCCTTCCCACCACCCTTCTTCTCCCCTCAGCACCGCCTGGCGAGAAGGTCGTCGCCCGCCACCCCTCTTCAGCGACCTCTCTCGGGCTGGGAGTGAGGTTCCGTCAAGGAGAGCACGAGGCGCCGGCAGCCGCCAACGAGGACCAGCGCCCTGCTTTTCTCCCTTCGGCCGCGGGTCGGGAAGAGACGGTGCCATGTGAGGGTGGAGAAAGGTAAGGAAAGGAAAGGGGCGCTTGGGGCAGCGTGTTCCGGGGGCGCTTTGTATGGGCTTGCCTCTTGCCCTGGCCGTGAGGAGCAGCCAGCCCATGACAGGACTCGCTAGGGCTGCGCTGTAGAGGAGGAACCTGCCCTTATGGATGGTGCCCAGTGTGGATGGAAGCCCTGTTAGGGATAAGACGCACCCGCCCATTTCACTCCATTCCATGAAGTCAGGCGTGATGAGCTCCTCTAAGGACGAAAAACTCACTGGATCATTCTCAAGGTAATGCGAGTTAATTGTTCTACTCTCAGCAGCAGAGAGAAAACACTTGAGAGTTCAGCCCACACACAGTTGGAGCCAGTCAGCAGAAGACTGAGTCTCGACTGATTTAATTGTAGCTGTGCACTGTGCCTTTGAACTCCGATCCTAAGCATCCTAATCGGTGGAACTTGCTGGCAAGTAATGTCCTCGGGGTACCAGTGAATTAAGTAATGCATGATTTATTTTCCAAGTCTGTAGATTTTTTTTTTTTAAGTGTTTCCTTTAGGGGAGCTCAGACAGCTCATGTGTGTCTACTGTAGCAAGCTCATTGTGTATGTGCCTTGTGATATCTATCAATCTATCTGGCCACACAAATGCATACATATCACCTATTAAGCTGCTTTCTAGGCAGTTTGTAGATCATCTGTGTCATAGATATTTTGGAAAAATTGAATATAGTATCAAGCATTTGGAAACTGGTCAGTTATGCCATAAAGAATCAATAGGAACTATCAATGGGAATTAAACAATAGTTTGCAACTGACATTCAGAATAATGCATTGCTGCTTTAACCAAATCTCCCAGTACCTGATGAACCATGAAAGTTTTTTGCAGCCCTATAATCTAAATCCCCATGCAAATGCCCTTTGTCAAGATATTTGGGATTTCTTGAATTAGTCAGAAACATAAACAGACAGAACATTACCTCAATGAACAGGGAATTAGCTATTGATTAATGGAAAAGCCTTTTCTTGATATTGTGCCTCAAATCTCTCTCTTTAGTGTACTTCATGTATTAGAGAAGAAAATAGCAAAGAATGCTTGTTTGGATTAGCTAGGTTTTGACATGCCTGTTTATTATTGATATGTAAAATGGTTATTGGGATCTATTTGCCAGAATAAGCTAACACCCCGAATCAAGAAATTTTGAAATGCAATAAATTTTTCATAGATGCCATATGTCTTAACAACAGTTGTTCACCTTTATGGTTTACTGTATACTGCTCCTTTCTTCCCTTTATATTGAAGTATAATTGGTGCTACTCAGATAAGATCAGGACAATGTGACTATAAAAGAAGGCAAGATTGAGCAGATAACATTTTATATTCTCTCAATTTAATTTTTTTTTTTAAATGAGCATGATTTTAACAGAGTGGGAAAAATACAAGATATGACAAGAGCCACCCTTGTAGACCGGTAGTTTTGTGGTTAACAATATGTGTTCATTCTTCTCCATGCAGAGCAGTCAACCTTCTAGGTTCCCCTAGGACTTTGTCAGACATAGAGGGTTTCATCTTTAATCCTAAGCCTTTGGTGATTAATAATGGAAGACATTGTTATTGATTTTTCCTGTATTTCCTCTGTTCTCCCTTCCCTACCAAACTCCCAAGACTTTAAAAAGGAGAAAAATAGCACAATAGTTTTTGCTCTTTGGTTATCCTGGGTGCAAAAATGTTCAGTAAGGGATTAAAAGACCAAAACAAGCCCAATACATTGAGAATCCAATATTGGAAAAATATTTCAGAATCTTTATTTCAAAACTGGCATTCAAAATACAAGTAAAGTAAGGTTAAATTTTAGTGTTAAGCATCAGGTATTTTGACAGAAAAATTATTTCTACAAGTTAAGAAATCAGTGTACAAAGATTTATTTATTTATTTCTAACAGCTTAGGTATTATAGTGTGCTTTTTCCTTACTCTTCTTGTATCTTCTTATGATGTCATTGTTCTTCACTTTACAGAACATGTATCTTTGCTCCTTGTATTACTGCAGTTGTTTGACCTAAGAACGTGATCAAAGTAGCATGTTTACATCTAGTGACATTTAAATAATAAGATGGTTAGCACTGGAACAATTATCTGAGAATATTATTTTTCACAGATTACATATAGTTCAAACTACATAGGTTTGCCTTTTTGCAAGAAGAGAAAAACTCATTAGTGTGATGACAGCTTATATTCTGCAGTGGGTGTAAATTAACTATAGGAGAAAAAGCATAAGCATCTAATTAGTTTAAAGCCAAATATACACATATTAAATCACATTAGCTTAAGAGAAGCTATGTAGGAAATGCAGAGGATCATTTTAATTCTACTGGAAAGAGAATACATTTATGTTCAAAAACAATAATTTCATTTAATGCTAATAAGCATTTGAAAAGATCTAAAAACATCCAGGTATAGAAGAGTATTTTCTACCAATGTGCACATAAAGCCTCTGGTAACATCTCAAATATATTGGAAAATAATGCAATAAGTAAATAAATGGATCAAAGCTGGACAAGATCCAATATTTTATTAATTTAACCACAATTCTAAATTCACTCATGAGATCAAGTATAAGTGGGACCTACTATCAAGATTGTATAGCACCTTGTCTTTGATTTTCTTAGAGGTTGTTTCTCTGATCATAAAGTTACTTCAGTTGCATACAGGATCAATTAAAGGTATTAATCCTGTACTACATGGATGATGTGCCCCAAATAAAACCTTCCTTTGTATTGTTGAACTTCGATAACTAATTAGCCAACTGAATATGAAAAGAATGTTTAAACCTTCCTTAATTTCATATCATGACATAAACTTGTTTAAGACAATCTAGTTAATGCTGCCACTATCTTGAAAGTTTGACTAGTTAACTTAGCATTTAAAGAAAGATTTGTAAAATATTAAAATGTGAGCAAAAATCCTAGCCAGATTAATACTTCATTTTTCCAGAGGTTTTTTTTTTTTTCCTGAGTGTACAAGACTATTGCATCTGCTTTCCTACATCTCACTAATTTCTGATGGGAAAAGTTAAAAAAGAACCCTAAAAGATTCATGTCTGTTTCAGAATAACTTATTTCATGAATGTTTTCTAGCAAATCACTCATACTTCAAAGATGAGGAATTCATTTTTGTCCCCATTAGGTATGTGGGCCTTTTTTCTCCTCTTTGATCATCCCTGTATTATTAGTTTTATTAGTGGCTTTATGTAATGTTTATAAATTAAAAGAGAAAACTCAGAAAAACACGTGGATCTGCCCTGCATCCATAAATCAGGCAACTTGAATATTTGGATGTTGTTACTTGCAACGTTGACATTGTCCAGCTAATTGCTAATTTAAAAGGTTTGCGGCCAGCAATCCCAGTGTATGGTTGTAAGCCTAACTGCAGAAATGAAAACAAAAGCCAGAAAGAAATAGATCCTTTTTCTATTCTGGTTCTCTATTAGTAATGATCTGTGTGCCAGGCCTTTCTATTAAAAGCAGTTTTTCAAACATGCCAAGGCAACTCAAATTGGCATTATGTTTTTGGTGTGAAAGAAATTCTGCTAAAATTTAACTTGCTTTATTCCTATACTGTTGACTGATACAGGGCACCTTTGTTGCCCGTTACTCTGAACATGCAAATGTTTACTTAGAGCTATTGCTGTGGTGTATATAGTTATGTTAATAAAATCTTACAAGATTAACATATGCAAACTATGATTATTACTCATAATAGCAATGTCTGAACCTTCTAATTTAAGAAACAATTTTTCATCCCAAAGTCTAGGATTCTTTGTGCTTGAAGAATGTTTTGTAAAGACTTTTTCCTCACTGTGACAAAAAATACAGCTAAAACAAGCTGTGTTTGTTACGTTTTAAGACAGAGTACAGCCAGAATATTAAGACAGAGTACATTTTGTACTTACACACACTCATGTTGTTAGACATTCAAGTGGCCTTACTGTGTCCAGTCTTGATATAATGGCAGGATAGCTAGGTACAATAAAGAACAAGCTTTCTCTCCTATAGTAGTTGCTTATGGAACTACTATTATGCAATATAGCTAGCCTAATAATGGTGCCAGGATGAGAAAAGCTGTGCTTGCCTAAATTCCCTCTGGTGTTGAAGCCTCAAGATCCTCAATCTTTTCTCCATCTGTCCTGATGGTATATCACTAATAAACAAATTAGATACTTTCATTTAAATATTAATTCTATATTGTCATGATTTCACAGTAAAAGGTCATAACTAAGATACAATATTTGATTCTCAAGCTTTGCATGATCTGGAAATCACTTGATGTCTTTAGCAGTCATGGTTACTGAGTTAGTCATGTTCATTATAAAGGCTGGAATAGAAGATACTGATTAAGAAACACAGTAAAAATCTATTTTAGTCAGATGGAGTAAATTTTCACACCTGCATTTTAGGAAAGCTGGTAAAATTTTCCTTCCCTTGATGACTATGTGAAATTAGTAAGGAATTATTATTTTTAGCCACATCAGCCTGTTTTAACATAGAATGCTAATGGGATGAATCTACTACATCCACCATCTAAGAAAATTATATGAAGTTTATTTTTAGAGTGCTGAGAGAAAAGCTAGAGTTGATTTGTTTATTTATGTATTTAATTAATTAATTTCTACTTCACTCCTCTTCTGAAAGGAACTTAGAATGATTTATAAATCTTAAATAAAACCATCACAGTAAATCAACATTGTTTAAAAATAAAAGGTGCAAATATAAACTTTTTAAAGTGAACTTTTAAAAAGTCAGAAAAGTAAAACAAACAAAATACAGTGCTATCTTAGAGGCACTCTGGTCCTGGATTAGTTTTTATCCCATAAATACGTAGGCAAGCAGGAATGTCTTCCACTGTTTCTGAAAGAAGAAAGCCATGGATTTCAAAAATTGTGTTGCTATCCTTGAGAAAGTTCTGTTGCTGCCCACTACACTGTGAACTAAACCCACTAGTGCTACCCTGCGAAGTACTTCCATAGCTGGTCTTAGTGCACAAGTTAAAGGGTGTCGGGGGACATGATGCTTTAAATCTTTAGGTACCAAACCATTTATTTTGATAGTGTTCTTTCACATTATCTTCTTTTGCATTCCTTCTTTTCACATAGTTTATATATAGGCTTCAGAAAGAGTAGGCGCTCCACACGAAACATTTGGTAAGTATTAAAACACCTTTAGGCCACAATCCTATACAACCTACTTGGGAGTAAGCCCATTGAATTCACTGGAATGCATATCCAAAAAACATGCAGTGCTGTCTGATGACATATGTTGTTGTAACATTCCTTACCTACCCTTTCGTATTAAGAATTCTGATTTGCTGATATCAAGTATTTCTTCAATATTTGTAAGCCTTTTTCACTAATCCAGTGAACATATAGAATAGTAGCTTTTATTATATAAAATATATTTATTTTGAATACAAAAATGAATTTATTTATTTTCTTATAGTAGCTAACTGCTTCAACCAGCTGAAATTCTGTAATTCTTAAATACAGTAGTTTATTCTACTCAATTTTTTCTTTTTATTTAAGCAAAACCATTTGCACAATGATGATTCAAGGTGAACACCTTGAAGATATGGTGTAACATCTTAATGTGCATGAAAGAATCTGTTTCCCCCCAGTCAGTTAGGAGATAGCCACACATGCACACACACACACAAACACGAACACCTTTTTAGCTTTAATTTGGATTAAAGTTAGATACGAGAGCTCATTTGTGGAAGGGTCTCTCACATATGCTCATGTGTAGATTTCACATTTAATACGTTGTTTGCTTCCCTTCTTAAAGGCAGGGTTTATCCAGTCACAATAACGCAGCAATGATTTATATATCAGTGTACATTTGCAAACTACTGTAAGTTGGGTTGAATATTTGCCATGTTCTGTAGTGTTGAAAATGGATCATCAGCAACTTGTCTATGAGCTAAATCTACCTCCTAAGAGATGTGATTAAAATACTTAGTGGCAACCTAGAAGTAAAAGAGGGGTGAAGAAGGTAATATCTGTGTTAACTTGCTGATGAAACTTTATTGTAGTATGTAGATTAGTATGCTAGCCACTACTACCCTTCTAACTTTTCCTAATTCTGTAACTATACATGTGAAAATTATATTTTCTTGATTTACTTATTTCTCAAATATAAAAATCCATGTATTTTTACACTGTTCATTGCTATAAACTTTTAACTTCATGCTTCTGGATTACTTCCAAAACTGTACCATGACAATAATTTTGCTACTGCATATTAATTATTCTGGTGTTCTTTTCAGATTATTCCTTCCTTCCTTTCTCAAATGTATTAACAATTTTTCAGCTTCTTTGGGCTATTGCACAAGATCCCATTTTCTAACCACACAAATCTACATTTAGTATATTATTCTATAGGAGAGGCCAAAGTACAAATACTTGTCAATCTTCCATGCCAAATCTGAATGGGAAAATAAGTATAATCATTATAATTATTTTATTAGTTTATTAAAAGGGGAATAATTACATATAACTTTGTATCCCTTACAAATGGTTGATATTCTGGAAAGTTAAATGGAAGTATTCTCTCAAATAGCAACAGTTAACTGTAAGATTCACTGCCAGTAAATATAATCATTAATAATGGTTCCAGATTTACCTGAGCCAATGGGCATATTTTACTGCCAGTATTAGGGACAGTAAACTGGTATGCCAGATGCTAGGAAACACAGTGAAGTTGGTAGTACGGTGGTCATGTCTTCCTGAAAGTTTAATTAGCCATAGTGGAGAATACAAAAGAGAGTGGATAGGCATTTGAATTGATCCAGAAAATCTTATTTCATGTATACATTTCCCCTTTTTATTGAATATATATATTCATAAGACATATTAATGCATTTGAGAGTTTATATCCCAGTGTAGTTTAAATATAAATAAGTAAATGAGAAATATCATTAACAAAGCTTCAAATATTCTGAATTAAAAAAAAAAAAACATTCTGAGATTCCTTCTAGTATTTGGATCTTACTAGATTTGTTTTAGGAGCCCTTGTTGATGAACAGTATTCTGAAGCCATTTCAACAGTTTCTGTCTTGTAATAATTCTGTAGTCAGGCCACATCCGTAAAACTTGGAAAGAAGCAACAAAATCATGGGATAAGAAACAAGCAGGGTTTGATTCTTATTTAGAATTTTAATTTGGAACAGAGCCATATGATTTTTTAGATTTCTCTAAGATTCTTTTAAGATTTACAGCATAGTATTTAGATTTAAAGCCCCACTAAGTTCAAAGAGACTTCTAGGTAAATGGATACAGGATCCCATTTTACCTTAATTAACATACCACAGTAAAATAAGCTGTGTTTTGTTTTGTTTTGGCTTAGTATGTTTGTAGACCCGTAACTTTGTAAATCATGTTTTTTGGCTTAATGCAATGTATGCTCAGGTATTGTGGTTTTTAAAACTTGGTTTATGGCTTAATGGGATGTGTGAACACCCTAATTGTAGCTAATTCAGTAGTATATAGCTTTTTAAGTATTAGTTTATGTACAGTCATAGACTAAAAACAGTTAAAATACAAAACATCCAACATAAAAGTCCAATTCACAGCAGGAACTAAGCATACCTAGGTTACATTCAAACTATAGCTTGACATCATGTGTAAACTGAGGCTGCAATCCCAAATTAATAAAGTAAACCTTGTTGAACTCAATAGGATTTCTTTCTAAAGAAAGGGATACTAATTTAATTGTTTACATCACCTAAGTTAAATAAATAAAGATATTTTCATGATACAATTTTCAGGAGGATTAAAACCAGCAAAGATCTACTGTATTTAACTTCTTTCACTGCAGCTCTTCAAAAAAGGAATGGAATAGCAGCTCTTAGTGTACTTAATTATATTTAGAAACATTTATTTCTTTTTGGTAGTGAAAAAAAGATTTGAATAACTTGCCTGAAACAATGTCTTTTTTATTTGTGTCTGCTTAATATTAATGGAATTATGATCTGTGTACATTTGTCAAAAGAATATATTAACAACTTTATAAATGTTAAGTCATATTCATACTTTAATCAGAGATGAGAGTTAGGCCACCATCTCCAGCATAGACTACTTGCCCTTCAGAAAGACATTACCAAGCTAAACCTGGTTGCGTTCTACCTTGGCTAGTCAGCAACTGGTAGAAGCTGTCTTCTCCTCTAAGGGTAGAGGACACAATAGAATGGAAAGAAGAAAGGAGGAAGTTGAATCTGCTATCTGTGTTCCATCTTAGCCTTAGAAAATTTTAATTGTGTGTGTATGAGTTAAATATGTCCAGAGCCATTGAAGAGTGGTTGGAAAATAAATCTATAAGCATACAAATAACTCAAGTTGAACAGTTCATTTAGACATTGGTACTGGATTTTGTAAAGATTTTTTTTCCCAGTAACCAAAGTCAGTATTTCAATATGAAAGCATTCTTAGGTAAGTTAGGTGATTATAAATCAGTTCTGAATTGCATTTTATGTTTTTGGTTTTGCTTGTGAGTTGCCTTGAGAAGGCCTTTTGCTCTGGAAGACTCTCTAGAAACACTGCTTTTTGCTTAAGTACTCTGTATAAAAGGAACAATTACAGAATCTGGGTTTTATGGTTATACAGAATTTATGGAGTTAAGCTTACATACAGTAGATTTTAATATAAAGTTTAACCATGGCCAGTAAGATATGTATGGGCAGGCCTGTAAGTGAAGTTGCTTTCAAGACAGAAGTTTATGAATGTGAATCATTCTTAGTCAAGTGTCCATTTCATAATACTATGTTCTGATCAGTTTTATTAAGATCGAATACAACCTTTGCTGTACTTTGAATACTTCAACTTCTGCCATTATTAATTTTTTAGAAATATAACTAGTTCATATTTTCGCATTTAAAATGGTACCCACATAGCCAGCTAGCATAATGTTGTATTTGTTATTCTGTTGTCACTTGAGGAGTTAAACTTACTTCATGAGTGAGTAATAGTAAGCTGCATGCTTGGCAGTGCTTGACATTCAGTGTCACAGAGGGCACATAGCAAATTGTTCTGATTTTTAGTTAAAGATGCTACAATGGATTTTTAATTGTTTATGCTGCTGCTTCCTCCTGTTTTAAATTACTTTAGTGGATTTACTGGGCTGCATTAGAAAGGGCTTCAGATTCCTATTTTAAATTTGTAATGTTAATGTGGTTGACTCTGAATAGCATTTTATGTTTTTTTTTTAATATGAATTATTTTGAGGGCTTTTTGCCCTGAAAATCATATAGAAATACTGCCACTAAATGAATTAATAAATGATGATCCCTGAAAAATGCCTTTTCAGATTGTAGGGAATTGAGCTTGGGAATCCTTCATCTTCATTAGAACAGCTGAGGAAAAGCATTCCATTTAATCTGCCAGGTGTGTCAAAAAAAGAATAACACCAAATTTCAGAAAACCCACCCAACAAAACCTTGTCTGCAGTGGATCTCCTTTGTCCAAGAGGGGTTATACCCCAAGTTGATTAAAGTTTAATTTATGAATAGATGACCTTATTCAATCTATGCCTAACTTCTTAAAGAAGATCCAATTCTGGAGTTAATTCATAACAATATAATCCTGTATCTGTTCAGAAGCAAGCCCCACTGAGTTCAGGGAGGTTTACTCCCAGTCAACTGTGTGTAGTGTTATATCTTAAATGTTTTCATTTTTAGGAAAAAACAAAAGGTAAAAGGAGCCCAGAATACAAAAGATACGCATTATAGGAAATGTGCAAAAGATGAATTAATTAGATTGCCTAATAGTAAAAGACAGCACAAATATAATGGGTATACCGCAAAAACTATTTAGGTGATAACTTCTTCAGACCACTGTGTTCCATCTGTGGAAACAAGCATTTTGCTGATGTCATTTGTGAATTTGGAGAGGGGTGGGCTGTTAGCCACTTCTTGCATGTTGAAAGCTATATGTGAAGACATCATATCTAGGTCCTTCTAAATCAGCGGAAAAAATTAGTCATGACTTAGTTCTCATTGATTTCAGAGTGTCTAACAGCCTTTCCTAAGTTGCAATTTTCAGCTGCAACAGAATTTATCTGGCAACCTCAACTTTATCCCCCTGCTCATACAAAACTATTCCTTTCTCATCTCTGGCCAGTGATTTAAATATTATTCCAGTCTTTTGTGGAACACCTAGTCTTCTTTCCTTAAGCATACAGTACACTCCACTGGGCTTTCCCATCCTCTTTTGAAGAGGTGTGTTTGCCTGACCAGATAAGTCTTGAATAAACTAGAGTTTAGGGCAGTAGAAAGGTTTGAAGGATAGCTTTGAAGGTCTCTTTCACTCAAAGTAGTGAAAACTCTGCAAAATAGTGCACTTCCTCCTTTCGAAAGAGTGAAGTAAAGCTGCTATATTGCTTCCTGATTGCTGCTTCTACCAGGTCCACTAGCTGGAAAAGTCTTCTATGTATACTTTCTGGAGGCACCAAAGCCTGTTCCAGTACTTCCAAGGAGCTACTGGAAGTGCCAGAAGATGCTTCTGCACATGCACAATCGATGAACAGAATCCTTTTCCAGCTAGTAGATTTGTCAGGTTGAAGGTAGAACTGCATTTACATTGAATGAGCAAATCTACAGTTTGGGAGTCTTTCTGAACTCAGTGTTAAATGTGAAAGTTCAGATGGTGCTGGGTTAGATTAGTAAATCAGCTGAAATTGTAACCAAGGCCTTTGTATTGGTTATTTGTGCAATGGTGACAGCCAGGCTGAAAGAAACTGGAATTCTTAAAGATAGTTTAGGCTGTGCAATTCATGAAGAATGCAACTGATTGAACTTAAGTAGGCTGGACAGCTGGCTCAAGCATTACCAATATTATGTCAGCTACATTTAGTTACTGGTGTTTGTTAGTCCAATTTAATTTTTTGTTAAAAAATTTGTTTTTAAGCTTTAAATCAGTTATGGGGAATATGAAGCCTTGCAGATTGTTTCTCACCATTGGCTATGAAACCTGAAGCTGTCCTTTCCTGCTTCAAAGACTTAAACAAAGTGGACCCAAGTAATAAAGGATTGCTTTTATCTGTACTGGTCTGTGTATACTCTGAAGTACTGAGCCTTTTCTCACTTGCCTGCTGCAAAGGGCATTGGTTGGCTAATGCAAGATAGAATATTTTTTGAGTAAGCATCCTGCACTTCTGAAATGAGCTTCTGGATGCCTTCTTTGTAAGCATTCAGGAAAAGTCCAAAGATTCATTTGTTCCAACTTCTTTTTTCTTGATTTTCTTTGGGGGGGAGTTTGATTTTACTTGTAATTAATATATTTAAAGGTTCGTGATTTTATGCTGATTTTAGTAGGTTTTGTTCTTTCATTGCATTGCTTCATTATGTTTGCTATTTTGAACAGTGAACTCTTAACGTTAGCCTAAAAAATAAATAAAATGAAAAGACTGCAAAAGACTGTCTTTTTCTTATGGAAGAATTCTATATTGAATCTACATTGTAGAATCATCTACATCTAGATTCTACATTGGAAACATTTATAGAGGAGTCTTTCTTTTTTTAATAATATTTGTATTAAAAGTTCTAACTACAATAATAAAAGATAATGCAAACTAAAAAGAAAAAGAAAAATAGAAAGAATAAAAGGTGCAAGAAAGCCAAAAAGAAAGGAAAAAGAAAAGAAAAAAACTTTAAAAAGTGACTTCCCACCCTCATCACAAGTATAAACAGTTTCACTATCTCTTCACCTCCTCTTAGTTAACGTATATAAAACCCTTCATCTCATAACTCAACTGTTAACTATAGATAAGTCCAATAAGCAACGTCTTTCCCAATCCAGGTGTCAGCAAAAATTTCAAACAGAGCCTAAAATAATCATATTCATTAACACATAAAAAACTCATCATTCCATATCTCAACTCTTTGTTGTTGTTGTTCAGTCGTTAAGTCATGTCCGGCTCTTCATGACCCCATGAACCTTATCGTGCCAGGCCTTCCTGCCCTTCACTGCCTCCCTGTCAGGCCTAGCCCAAGGAACTCCATGAGACCATGTAAATTCAGTCCAGCAATGTTTATTAGCTACAACCTCTAGGAAGAATCTTCCCAGACTGAAACCCCAGCTCCCAAGTAATGCCAGCCACAACATTGTGAATTCCTCAGGGAGGTGCCAGTCTCATCCTCTTATCTCTCCCTCATGCCTCAGGAGATGAAAGAAAATGTTTTTCTCCCTGAGTCTGGCCTTCATAATTCCATTCCATTACACTCTCTGAGTTTGCTGAATTTCATGTTCATTGCTTCGGTGATGCTATCTAACCATCTCGTCCTCTGCCGTCCCCTTCTCCTTTTGCCTTCAATCTTTCCCAGCATCAGGGTCTTTTCCAAAGAGTCCTCTCTTCGCATTAGGTGATCAAAGTATCTGAGCTTGAGCTTCATTATCAAATCTCAACTCTTAACTGTAAGCAAATCCAATACACAACATCTTTTCCAGTCCAGATTTCAGCAAGACCAGAAAGAATCCCCCAAAATAACAAAGTATCCCATTTTAACCCTGATCAAATAAGCCAACTTTATGTTCCATTTACATAAAACAATCTTCCTCTTTAATCCATTCAAATGATCATTATCCCTTCTCTCAAATTTCTTCAAAACTTTAACAAACCTCTTTTGTAAGTCCAGCAGGAAAAAATTATTCCAATTACTCTCTTGAATTGGCATTTTTATTTCCTTCTTAAATTTTAAATTTGATTTATTTATTTTTTTTGGTATATCCAGTGATAAATTCTTGTTCATGTTGTTTTCCATAATCATGTCAGATAAGTTTTGTTCCAAATCTTTTTCTTTAACAGTATCTTCTGGTGTAACAGCTTCTTCTGGGAACAAGGTGTTCCTAAAAACACACAACATAGCTGACATTGTTGATTCAAAGTCCTGTTACCATTCCTCAACAATATCTCTGAAGGTCATTATAAGTTGTTATGTCTCCAATATCGAAAATAATTTTTCTTTCCCACAAAAATGCATTTATTCTTTAAAATTAATTTCAAGGTCTTAATATTCAAAATCAAATATTCCAACTTTTTCTGAGCCTTTAATCCATTTAAAACTTTCTATAGCTATAACTTTGTCTTGCTTTTTGCTGTTTATTTTGAATTCTTAAAGCTTATAAAGATACCGTTTCATTTTCATATATTAAGGATTGAAGACATTTACCGAGTGTTTCCACCTTTGTCATTTTGAAGGTGTCTAACTTCTTTAAAGCAGTTAATAAGCAGTTTCTGAAGGTGATTACCAAAGTAAGTGCGAACTTAGTGTCATTTGAAGGTTCCAACTGCAGCTGGAGCAAAATGGCAAATTCCCTTGTCTCCTGGTTTTCCCACCCTCCAGAGACCTCTGCCTTGCAGTCCCCTCATGAGGAGCAACCATATGGAACACAACATGGCAATCTCACATCCTCTCTTTCTCCACAGTCGTTGGCTCTGCAAAGCACGGGCCGTCTTCAATCTGCCATTTCTTCCCCGGAGGT
Source organism: Python bivittatus (assembly GCF_059951505.1). Classification (NCBI taxonomy): domain Eukaryota; kingdom Metazoa; phylum Chordata; class Lepidosauria; order Squamata; family Pythonidae; genus Python; species Python bivittatus. The sequence continues at coordinate 49,079,636 of NW_028277030.1, read as the reverse complement.
CCTATAGAGGAGTCTTTCTATTCACATAACAGCACTTCTGGATCCAATCTCCTTCTCCTTCCTTTTTTTTTTTTTTTTTAATTCTTTGAAGATGTGTTTGTGGGTTTGTTTTGAATTGTTGAAACAACAAATTTATACTGTATTTGGCTTTCCTGTTTATTCTTATCCAATCTGTAGATTTTCATTACATGGGTATAGGACTAGGAAAAGCATTGTCCTATGCAACTTTTTAAAAAGTATATTTAGAGCTTCAGAATTTTTGCCATCTTGTACAGTTAATCATCAAACTTCAAATATTTTCACTGATAGTTGGCATGGTATATATACTTAATTTATACAAATAAATTCCAAGAAAATAGATTTCAGTGGGAATTGAATTACTTGTTTTGGTTTAACTTTAATGTAGTTTTCACTGTTTTAATAGGTGCAACTACATATTGCCTGTGATTTGCAATTATTATATTCTCAAAAGCAAACAAAGAAACAAACAGAAGAGAATCCAGCTGCATTCCCAAAAGACTAAACTCTATTACTAATGAGCTCCCTTGTATTCTAAAAGAAATTTGAATTTACAAAATACAGCAACTTCAAAATTACTGTGATAATCTAAATGTAAAATATGGGAGAAATGGGACATTGAAATACGTGGTAGGATTTGCTTGTCACAATACGGTTGACCAAGGTACTTGTATAGTAAATGCATATGAAGCAGCAATTTATAGATTTTTAAAATCTGTGCGTGTGTGTGTTTGTATATGCATATATTTTAAACCAAGATACTGTCTGGATATTTTTCTGCACTTTTAAAATAGGAAAAGTTGTAAGGAAGAGTTGGTTGGCACACTATTCATTGCAGCTTTGTCACTGAATTGTTTAGCTTCATAAAAATATGGAATGAAGTGCAATTAATAAAATATTTATATATATAGTCACCTTTATAAATGTTATAGGGCTAATTGAGAACATCTTACAGAAAATGTTCTTTTCATTATATACAACTCTGAGATTTTCCATTTTTTAACATAATGACTTACATTGCTTTTTTGTTAAGGATTTCTTTATATTGTTACAATAATTGGCATATTTTAGAGTTAACTATATGTTCTAAGGAAATTAAATGTGATTGTATGCTATAAGTTTCATAAAATTAGTTTTGAGAATTTAACTAAAAATTCACCATTACATATTTAAGTCAGTTTATTGGGAAGTTTCTTCCACTTACATTACCAAGTTTCTGTGTTGTAAACATATTTTAAATTTTACTCAGATCCACATTAGACTGATGGTGATTCCAGTTATATGTAAAATCTAGTCACTGAGCTGGAATGGTGGTGGTGGTGTTTCTCAAGAAACAAAGCTATGAGAAGCTTTTCTCTTTAAAATGTAATTAAATAAAATTATTGCAATAATACAAAAAGCAGCAATATGATATGGGTGAAATAAAACAACCATTAGTATAATAATATTAATAGTTATTTATATAATGATTTTACATAACTAAACATATTCTAATAGTATAAACAGAGTTTTCTTTTCTCTTGTGCATTGTTAACACCTACTTTTTATCCTGATTTTTAAAAATTCTCCTTGAAATCAATTATTATTTCAATTGATTAAAAATATGTTTTTGCTGCTAGGTGATATTTAATTTATGCCATGTGACAGGTAAATGTAGCAAAGTTTGAACTACAGCTTTAATAAGAGAAATTGCCGTTTCAGCTGAAAATAGAAAAGCATTATATGGGTTCCAAAGGGAAAAATAAGACAGGAAGCTATGGCCTCAGAAATGTAAGAGACAGGTTTATTAAAGGAGGATAAAGCTTGAAGAGATGAAAAAATGAGATGGGAACAGAGGTAAAAAAGAACTGAAGGGCATATGATATCTGACTTTTACATGTTGGTTGAATTCCCACATCATGCTATACTGTAAGATGATTGGTTTGGTTGTGGCTTAGGCATGACTCTAAAGTTGATATATATAGTTAATAAATCCTGGTTTACAGTTGAGTATATGTGAACCTAAGAATTCTGGTTTCCTCAAACCAGGATTAAGCAGACCATTACATAATATAACTGCGAACCCGGTTGATGATTTTGAACCAGCTTGATGATTTCTGGCTGCAGCCTTTTTATTAAAGTTTTGTATGCCTTCCATTAAGTCTTGCAGAAGACAAATAAATGATAGTTCATTTAAGTTCCTTAGAGAGAGGGGGAGAGAGAAAGAGTATTATGTTTGGATAGGGCATTGAATGTATTTATACTTGACATATGAAGGTTTTTTAAAAAGTAAATAGTATCAGTTGGCCAGGGCTTTTATATGTAAAGAAATGCAAATAATAAATTGGAGGAAATCATTACTGGAGCAGCAGGAGCCATCTAATTTAGCCCTTCTGTTTTCTCCTTGCACCTTCTTGGCTTTGAGGAAAGGGTCTTTTCCAAAACTGGCACTTTGTGATATTTAAGTTACGTTCTATAAGGTAATCTTAGAAACAATCACTGGTTCAGAAAAACAAATTGAAAGGATTTAATAGATAGATAAATCTATACAATCCCTTCTGGTTTTAAATAATAGGATAATTTATGCAGAGAACTATTTGAATAGATGTGTAAAAAACATTGCCACCCATTACTTTTATTTTCTAAGAAAAAGTATGGGGCTCATGTAGAGCCAAGAGACATTCTTGTAAATAAAAAAACATGCTAGAGGGCAGGATTTTATTTTTCAGCATGCCTGCTTCCCATATTGTTTAATTAAAAGAATCAGTTAAAAGAAATTAAGTCAGGGCATAACAAGGATGTGCCAAGGTACAGTCAGTTCTCAACCTCTGGTCTAGATCATGAGGATTAATATGCTCCCTGAATGCTGACACACCCCTGAGAAAAGGTGCCATTCCTTTAAGACCCTTTAATGAATGGCTTCCTTTTAAAAAGCAACTTTTTTTTTTTTAATTTCATGGAGAAGGCTGGAAAAAAAAATCAGATTTATATAATGAATAGGAGAAAAATGTTGTGCTTCTGTGTGGTCTGAAGTAGCTCTTCCCAACCAGTTTTTAACCGTGGAGTCATCTTCTCTTCCTATTTATTGTACAAAGTATTATGTGGAATGAACATATTTTTTCACTAGGTTTGCATATTTAGATTTGCTTTAAAAATGTTATATATTTTCAGATCAGATTCTGTATGAGGTGAATAGTTGAGAATTAATAATATCCAGCAACCCTGAATTTATTTATTTTAAGTCTGAACATAGTGATCCAAGTTGGACAAAGACTTAACTTTCATGCTGAAAGTGTTCATAAAATTTGACTTGTGTAACTGAAAGAGTTTTTATCAAATTGATTGGATTTCTGCCACAATGATACATGAATAATAGGTTTCATTTGTATTTTTTCTTTTTCAATAATATTGTGGCATCCTGTGATTGTGATTGGATCTGGTAGTATCCCAGTGACAATCATTGGACAACAATCCCTATGTGACATTCAGTAAAATGATCTGAACCACATAGACCATTTTAAGCTTTCTGAAAACAGCTTATCACATGTGTAGTGAAACTGGACAATAGATGCAAGTGTATCTCTTGATCCCAGCCACTATCAACAGCTGTACACTTTCCATATGGGAAGTATGCAATTGAAAACCTGTCCTTGTTTCAGTATTCTGCAGCAGACATTGGTGTAATTGTATTTTAAAAAGGAGAGATCATTGGCTTGTGAAATAGAATTGGGGGAAAACATTTTTAAACATACACAACAGTATTAGAATGATTTAATTAAAACAAATGTGCATTCCAGTATTTCTGCCCTAATTTTTTAATCATTTCGCTGCATATACAAATATTCTACATATTCTGCAACTTAATTAATATTCATCTGCTGTAAATGTGAGAAACTGATTCAATATTAAGTAGAGCTAATGGCACTACTCAGTTAAGTTGCTTATTATTTCTTTTGTCTTTTCCAACTTTGCATATATTTATTGAAGTTTGGTTTTCTCCCTCTCTGACAGGACTGCTTCATATTTTTTTCCAACTCTGCATAACAGACATCTGGGGTTATGAAGTCAGTCCTAGATGGCCTTGCAGATACAACCTTCAGAACAATTACAACAGACCTTCTTTATATGGGTTCTAACGACATCCAGTACGAAGATTTTAAAAGTGACATGGCCTCCAAATTAGGATACTACCCACAGAAATTTCCTCTGTCTTCTTTTCGAGGTGATTTCCATCCCAAAATGACTGCAGGAGAAGATGCCTCTTTAGGTGCACACCCATCGGATCAAATCAATCTTACAGATTTTTACAACAAGACCTTGTCCCCATTTAAGGAGAATGAGGAGAATATACAGTGTGGAGATAACTTTATGGACATGGAATGCTTCATGATTCTGAACCCTAGTCAGCAGCTGGCCATTGCAGTCCTGTCCCTTACCCTGGGCACCTTTACTGTTCTAGAAAATCTTCTGGTCTTAATTGTCATCCTGCAATCTCGAAGCCTTCGTTGCAGGCCTTCTTACCATTTCATTAGCAGCCTGGCAGTAGCTGATCTCCTTGGCAGTGTAATTTTTGTCTACAGTTTTGTTGACTTCCATGTTTTCCATCGGAAAGATAGTCCTAACGTGTTCCTTTTCAAATTGGGTGGAGTTACAGCCTCATTCACTGCTTCAGTTGGCAGTCTTTTCCTCACAGCAATAGACAGATACATATCTATACACAGGCCCCTCTCTTACAAAAGGATTGTTACTAGGTCCAAGGCTGTTGTAGCATTCTGTGTGATGTGGACCATAGCTATTGTAATAGCTGTTCTCCCTTTGCTTGGTTGGAACTGCAAAAAGCTCAATTCTGTTTGCTCAGATATATTTCCTCTAATTGATGAAAATTATCTGTTGTTCTGGATTGGGGTCACCACTGTACTCTTGCTTTTTATTGTTTATGCCTATATGTATATACTCTGGAAAGCTCATAGCCATGCTATTAGGATGCTCCAACGTGGAACTCAAAAGAGCATAATAATTCATACTTCAGGGGACGGTAAAGTGCAGCAGATCACTAGGCCAGAACAAACACGTATGGACATTAGGTTAGCCAAAACTTTAGTCCTCATTCTTGTGGTTCTGATCATCTGCTGGGGTCCCCTACTTGCTATTATGTTGTATGATGTTTTTGGGAAAATGAACAAGCTTGTCAAGACTATCTTTGCCTTCTGTAGTATGTTATGTCTGCTGAATTCTACAGTGAATCCAATTATCTATGCTCTCAGGAGCAAGGACCTGAGACATGCTTTCAGAAGCATGTTTCCATCTTGTGAAGGGACTGCACAACCCCTTGATAATAGTTTGGAGTCTGACTGCCAGCACAGACATGCTAACAATCCAGGCAATGTCCACAAGGCTGCTGAAAGATGCATTAAAAATACAGTTAAGATTGCTAAAGTGACTATGTCAGTCTCTTCAGACACTACTGCAGAGGCATTGTAAAACAAAGACCGCTGCTCCATGGGAGAAGAAAATGAGAGAAAGCAAAAGAAAATCATGATTTCAAAAATGTGTTTTTTCTCAAATGTACCATTTAAAATTTTATTCTAAGTGATTTTTTAAAATTAAGTAGTAGCCCCTTCCCCAAGTTCTATAAACAAGGACTCAAGCTTTGTTTTTAAAAATAGATTTCTCAATTGGCAAAATGTTAATTGACTAATAATTGCTTAACCCTATTGCCATGTACAAAGACATCTCAATCAATGAGAAAGGTCTATACACTAAGGGGAAACATTAGAAGTTGAGCCGAAATATGCACAATAGTATAATCAGATCTGACACTAATTTTATAATTGCATTTAATTTTTGGTATGAAATACATTAATGGTAAGTAAGTTTTCATACCATCCCCTCCTCCAAATGCGGCAGTACTGGATTGTAAACATTTTGTATGATGTCTTGTGAAATGTATAATGTTTACTGTATGTTACTGATATTTGTCTAATCAAAGTGATTAAGTAGATTTGTGTAGAAGTAATGTAAAGTATGTGACGATGTAACCCTCTCACCCTACCATGAAAATACTTCCTGTATTTTGAAGAATTTCTGTGAGGTATATTGAAAATGTTATGTTCTTAGTGGTTTTTAGTGAACTTAAAGGGAAAGGCTTTATATTTATTCTCCTCACATTTGAAATCCCTATGAAACTCCTGTATATGGGAACAGCAACAACAACAAACTATAACAACTTTTTCTTTGCAAAAGAAAATAATACAGTGGTTCAAACTGCAAAAAGTAGTTTTTAACAGATCATTGGGTTTTTGTTGGAAATGGTTTGTGATGCAAAAGGCAAGATACCAGGCACTGGCTTATTTAAATGGAAACGATTTGTTCTGGCCAGTTGCTAGCAGAGGTTCTCCAAAGGCAACGTGTGACCAGTGTACAAAGTTATCACTGTGATATATACTTGAAATGTGTTGCATTCCTAAGTCCCTGGTTTCAGTGCATTTGAAAGCTGAGATGCCAAACTTTAATTCTGGTCACAAATGGATAAAATATTACCATTGTACTTCTTAAAATATGTGCATATATAATTACTATCTACGTATTTGTGTGAATTGTGTGTGAATTCTAAATAACTGTAGGTTACATTAATATTGTTAAGATAAGAAATTGTGACCAAATGTTTTCTTATATTTCTTGTTGCATTCTTTGCACATGAATTCTGTTTTTAAAAGTGAGTTCTTCCAACCAATCCATAACAAAAATACAGCTTTGCATTGGAGAAAATCCAGTCTGATACCTAAAGAAAAATAATAGTCTGGTATTAACAGATAGCCTTGCTGAGAAGACAAAAGTGCTATTACACTTTAAGACTGATTGGCTTGCTATGTATTTAGTCACAATAACTATGGAAATGATTGAATAAGCTGAATATCAGTGTGAACAAATATAGAAAACCTAAAACAGACATTTGCAAGGGTCAGAATTAAGCCACCATAGCAGCAAAATGCAGGAGAAGCCTGTCTGAAGACTTTCAAGTCCTCACTATCTCTGCCAGAATTAAAAATGCAGAGACCAAAATTGAAATGCCAAACCTTAAAAAACAAAACAAAACAAAACATACAAGCCTTAAATTCTTGATCACAACGAAGTAGGATTCTCAAGGTCACTGTGATCTGGCCAAGATGACTTACCTGTGGAAGCAGGTTTTCCGGTTGTGACTCCTCTTACTGACCAGGTGATACATGTAGAGGAAGATGCTGCACGGGTAGTTTCCCTTTCTGGGTTCCTTACTGGTGGTTTGGAACCTATCCATAGCATCCGGAAGCTAGAGGCCGTGTTTATACGGCAGGATACTAAACCCAGCGCTGTCCGCTGTCAGCGTAGCAGGTATATAAATTCAGATCCTTATATGCAACAGGGCGTATAGCTACCATATGGAAAGATGATTGGTCAGCCATAGATAATTTGAAACATAAAATACTACAAACTGGAACTAAACGAATTTAATTGCATTGATAAGCAAAATAAAGAGCTAAGGCCAAAGGTAGAGCTTAACCACTGATATCAAATTTCCAGAATACAGATATGGTGATGGGAGCTTTTTTCCTTACACTGTTTGTGTGGAAGATTTTTATTCCAGGATTGTAGAAAAGAAATGGGTTCAACTTCATCTCCATCCATAGTCCTAACATGGTTGGCTCCTCTGCTTCTTCCTTCCTTCCTTCTCCCTTCCATCCTTGATAAAATCCTTGACATGACCGCAAGTACCACATTCATTGTCACAGATTAAATCTTTAGGAAGCTGACCCAAAAGAACATTTGAGTCTCAGGAAAAGGAAAGCACCTCAGTAGCCTACTCTGTCCGTTCTCATTGTCAGGAATTTCTGCTTTTTAAAGAAGATCTGTTAGAAGGGATCTCTTCTCCCCACATCAGACAATTATACTCACACATAGGCTGGATACACACTTTATGCTAAGAAGAAACCATAATGTGGTTTCTTGGTTTATTATGTTGTATGAGCCCAGCAATTCTGGCTTGTAAATCATGATTCATGGCTTTGCATGTGCATTTGTGAATCCAGCCAGTTGTGTTTTTTCCCCCAGTAAATTATGATTAAGCAAATTGTGGCTTGGTATGATATTGAACTTAATTACAGACTAGGAGCTTTTGATAGCTTTGAATGGTAAGGCTGTTGTTTTGGGCTTCTGTCAGTATTTTGAGGAACTTTCAGTCTATCCAAGAAAAGGCACAGACAATGGAAGAAACATACTTTACTAGTGACATTTCTTTGAGCTGTGTCATGTTTCCATGACAAAAGGGGATCTAGCAAATGAAAGAGGCCATGATTACATTGATAGTGCCTTATTTTTTATCACACAAGTTCTTTGGCAGAATGAAATAATCATGAAAACTAAAATTAGAAATGGCTTTGTTACCTCCACATAGTAATTAATGTAGGTAGTAGTAGCACATACATTGGTCACAGTGACAGGAATTCATAGAGTATACCCAGAGGGAAGCAGATAAGAGGAAGGCTGATATATTGTATTTACGGTATTGGCAAATTGTAACTGGATAGAAAAGACTCCAAGACTATGGAGATCTAAATATGGTTAATTCAATCTTGTTAATTAGCTGGTCACTATGATAAATAAGAATTTCATTCAGATGAGCAACCAGCAGCAGCCCCTGGGGAAACAGGAAAGGTACCTCTAAACAATCAATATAATTTGTATTTATTGGTTCATATTTTATCAAATTACTGTTGGGTTGAGGATAAAACAGAATCTGTTTGAATCTGAGAGAGGCAGCAAGACAACTGAGGGGGGCGAAGCCAATGCTTGGCAATGCATGCATGGAACTCTGGCACATAATAAATATGCCTCATACCTTCACATCTTATGAAGACACAAAAGGGTGGCAGCTTTGCATATCTTACTCTGTGGTCAGAGCTGTCCAGGCCTATTGAGTAAATAGTAAATATTTGCAGGCGAGTTTTTTCTAAATATCCACTGGGACTTCTTTCAGATACACATACAATAGTCTGATAATAGTTCTTTAGTAGGACAATGGGAATGGAATGGAATAAGAAATGTTCTCCGCCTTTTTAAAATGGTAAACCTAGTAATGTCCTAGGTATCTCCAGGTATCTGTTCTGGGCTCATGTCCAAAGAGATCCCCCATAAGACATAATAGAGCCTTGTCCCTAATTTTAAAATATATACAGGCAAATACAGGGAACAATGGACATGTACTATCTTCCTCTATCCTTGTTCAGCCTATGTCTTGCTCATTGTTTGGGAATGTAAGTTCCTGTAATAGCCCATTAGTGTGAGTATTGTGTAACACACATTAAACGGAGAGTGGGGAATAAATTTTGCTACCTGCTGCAGCCACTACTGACTGGATGGAAACTGATGTAATTTGAACTTAATGTCTTCTACAACAACAGGACAGTTTTCAATTTAAAAATTTGGGAGCAAAAAATACCCAAAGTATAAAATATAAAAGCATTTTAAGAGCCATTTTTAAACTCAATTCTTGTGGCTTCAATGTAAAGTTGTGTGGATTTCTGTTTTACGTGTTCAAGATACTATCTTTTGTGATTAAAATAAACTTTGGGACAATGGGGCTGTCATGGCACTTACCATGGTGCTTATTGATAAAGAAACAACTTCCTGTGAAATATTATGTCCTCATCAATATATTTCATTTAAAGTAAATGAGGTTTTTTTTTTTCCTTTAAAAGGTTCTTTTTTAACTATGTACATTATAATAACACCATTTTGCAACTGAGCTGGCTATGAATTCCCTACAAAGTGAATGCTAAACATAGCTGTTATTACTTTACTCAGATTAGCTGCATTTAAGCAATGCTTTAGGACAGCTGTTCTCAAAATGCTTAGGAAGGCAAGCTCAATTCTGCATGGGGAACTTCAGGCTCCTCTGATTCCTCTCCAATCAGTACAGCTAGTCATTCTGATGAATGCAAGATTTCCCATGACTCTAAATTAGGGATTTAAACATTGGTGGGGCCAAGTCTCCTCCTTTTTCTTTATTCTTTCTCTTTCTCTCTGGTTTTATCTAGGGTGAGGAAAATGTAAACATTGTCAGTTTGCCCCACCCCAGGGCTTCATGTGCTTCAGTACATGCTTTCACAGAGCTTTGCAAATGAGATCTTCTTTTCCAAGACTGGATATTGTTCTCTGTGTGTATCTCTGTGCATGTGTCCTGAAATCCCATGCACCTGCTGAGGAATCTATACAGGATATGGGTGTGCGTGCACACAAGACAGAGTTTTCTAACTACACCTAAGGCAATATTATACTGTGAATGAAGAGGTTCATTGTTTTATTTTTTGTGCATTTAATAATTTCTTACCTTCCTTTTGAGGTTGCAGCCTTTCTTGTAGTTTCTGTTGAGATAATAAGAGCCATTAACTCTTATTTCTGCACAGTGACCACAAGCATCCTAGAAAGCAGTGACTGAGAGTTCCACTCTCTTCCCCAAATGTACCTGAAGGAGGCAAGTGAGGTTCAGGGCAGCTGAATACAGTTGCACTTCTAGCACATAGTTTGGGTACCATCAGGCAATGAACAGCCAACTGTTCTCGGTATGGACACTGTTGATCATTCAGCCACCTGGTGTTAGGCATGCCCTTATCTTGGTGGTCTTTATGGGGTGTCCCAAATGTTCCTCTTAGACGCTAATTGCTTTCTATACATTTCACCAGACATGCCTGCCTAAATGGAGTATTTCCATTCCCAGAGGCAGTGTATGTCACCTAGATAGAGGCTGGAAAAGAGCAGGATGGCAGTTTCCCTTGATAACCTGCTTGTGATCCTCCAAGATAAGCCATTTACTGTGGAGTTCTTGGTGCTCTCTGAGCTTGGTTGATTGCAGACCTCTCATTACTCAGCTAGGTAACATCAGTGCATCAGTGCACTGTTGATGTTACCTAGTCGGGTAATGAAATGTCTGCAAACAAATAACCAAGCTTAGAGAGCAGAGAGGACTCCTGGTTCAACTCTGAGCTACATCTATTCTCCTCTATTATAAGCCATTTAGCCAGTCATTGTCAGAAAAACAAAGCATTAGACCAGATGGGCTCTAGACTAATCCACCCAATCAATTCCCCTGCTTTTATGCAGCATGAAGAAGTGGATGCCTTGTTTTAAGAAGGTCTGCTATGAGAAGAACTCTTCCTTTAGAAAACGCTCTTCCTAAATGCTGATGTTCCCTGCTAATGGCCTAGCAGCTTAACCATTCATTCCTTCATAGTCACCTGCCCACTCTCACAAAGTGAGTGGTTTCATGACTAAAAATTCTGTGTATTAACTTTAAATGTTGTGTATATCTGTGCCAGAAACATCTGTGTTATTATGTGGAAATTAGAATCTCCATCATCTTAATGTACATTTGTATATTTCCTATTTGATGCTGTGCAATCACTCTGAATTTCTTTTTCTTGCACTGATGAAAATGCCTCTTGTATGATAAATAAACTCCTTCCTGTGGTGAATGTATGTAAATAAAATTAAATAAAAACATTTAAAATGTCAGTTATACAAGCAGTGGCCTGAAAAAGGGATATCTGTCACAGCAGAATGGAGCAATGAGGTTGCTATGACATCTGAAAAGTTCCAGGGATGCAATGTCAGAGAAAGTTTTTCCTCATAATAGCAAAGTTGGTTTTCTGTAGCTTTTTATTTTAATTGTTTCCAAGTGAAGAGCCTGAAACTCACAATGTCTGTAAATCTAACATTATAACCTTCTCTTTAAAGTACACTGTATTGTTAGATGTTTGTTTGAGCTGGTAGCACCCCTTGCAACTGCTGCGATACGTTTCTGTTGGCGATTTGTATATTACTTTGTACACAAGTACTGGTAAGATTGTTATGAAAAGTAGCTTCTGCCATTAAACTACCTATAGCGGAATAGTATATAATGTTACAAATGTGTTACTACCATGCCACATTTTATTTCTCCAATGTAATTAAACTTATTTATTTGAAATCAACTATCCTGTTTATTTGAATGTGAAATGATTTTGAGATTTTTATGAGAAGATCCTGAAAGACTCCTCTTCATATTTACATGGTCTGCTTTTGGAAGTCCTATATACATTTTCTGGCTTTGTTCTAAGTTAACCATGAGGAAATTTCGAGATTATGAAGGAAATTTTACAATGTGATAACAAGACTTTTGTCATATAGAAAGCTGGCTGCTCCTTCTCTTTGCTTTAGGGACACAGGTAGCCCTTGTTCACGTGACCAAAGTTACAATAGTGCTAAATGAGAGGACTTATAACCATTCCTTGTAGTTGCAGCCATTAAGTATCCCCACAGTTGCATATCGCGATTTGGGTGCTCGATGATCAGCTCGCAATTATGTTGCAGCATCCCGCGGTCATCCAATTGCCATTTGTGACCTTCACTGCTGGCTTCTGAAAAGCAAAATCAATGGGGAAGCTGGCAGGAAGTCGCAAATGGCAGTCACATGACTGTGGGATGCTGCAACCGCACAGGATTCACCTAACAATAGCAACTACAACTGCTGCAACTGCCGTCATAAGTTGTAGTCCTGTGACATTGCGCTTTATGACCGCATTACTTAGAACGGAGTTCCTGCTCCCAATTGTTAAGCGAGAACTACCTGTATCTAAAACTTTACATATTTTTTTCCTCAAACTAACCTTGGATGTTCAGGACAGACCTGCCAAAGTATCAACACAACATTCTCAAGGCTGGGGATGGTCCAAACTGTGTTTCCCTATGTGACTGAATTTCTGCCTCATTTTTCTCCTGATTGTGAACTAAAGGCTCATATTTATCCTAAGTGTGCAAGGTTTCTAACTGAAAGTCCAGCTATGTATTGTCCATCCGATCTAAACCATGCTCATCATATTCCCCATTCAGAGCAAAAACCATCTATTTTGTATCTTGCAATGTAATTACTGCTCATCATAGTTCCCAATTCAGTTACTAAGCAGCTTGATATTGCTTTCCTGTTTTGTGCAATTGGCTTAATTATGTAACATTTTGGACAACACATTTCTGTTTTGCATTGCTGCAGATCTGAAGTAACTGTTGGGAAATATATTGCTTCTACAGATCCTAGAATTTTTCCATGGATATTAGATATATTTTTATGAACGTATGAAAAGACTCCCAGTTTTGATCATTGTCCTGATGACTCATTAATCTGAGTAGGACACGCTTCTGGAAAGTGGAAGGAGTGTAGGTAAGGTCATTCCAGCATGAGTTACATGACTTCCCCTCTCCCCCTCAGAGCAATGTCTCATTAGAAGGAAGCAACATGTACCAAAATAATACAAATGGCTTTTTTTGAAACCAGAATGTCATAGCATGCAGAAGTCTGTCTGTGTGAAGTTCTCCCCGCTTATCTGCCTTGAACCTCCCACCATCCAACTTCATTGGCTGATCCTAAGTTTGAATATAATGAGAAAGGAACAAAAACCTATCCCTATTCACTTTCCCTGAATTATGCATCATTTTATATACTTATACCTATTCTTGCTTTTTATCTATATTTAAAAAGCCAAAACTCATAATGAAATCACTCCAGCTTCTCAATAATTTTGGCTACTTCTTTCTACATGTTTTCCAGCTTTACAATCTTCTTTAGCTTATTGTGACTAGAACAGTATTCAAGTGTAACCATACCATTGACTTTTCTAAAAGCTGAATATTAGCTCTTTCGTTTCCAGTTTTTTTCTAACCATCCCCAGCATGAAATTTGCATTTTTCACAAGAAGTTTCAACAGAATTGAAAAAATATTCACCAGCAGCAAAAATTACTTTCCTTTTTTAGTATTTGCCTGCTCAGACTCCATCAACATATCTGTAACTAGGCATCATTTTGACCAAATGAGCATTATACTTAATCTTATCTACTGTTCACTGGCTGTTCTTCATTTTATTAAAAACCTTTTAGAACGCAAAACTATTAACTTATAATAATTTACAAGCAAGTTAAAAGTAATAGTTCCAATCCAAATCTTTGATGTAGCTCATGTTTTTTATCATTTCACCGTGATAGACAATCACTTGTTCATTTCTTTCTGTTCTTTAATCTATTACCTGAAAAGAGCCTCTTCAATTGTCCTATGATTAGTATGTTTACTGAAGAACTTTGGTGACTGTCTTTGTCAAAGACCTTTTCTAGCCACATGCTTTCTGAATTCTATCCACATCAATTTTGAAGAATGGTGTTATATTGGCCACTTGCCTGCTTTCTGCTATAGAGGCTGATCTAACATTTTGATTTGAAGATCAGCAATTTCACATTCAAATTCTTTAAGAACTCATAGATGGATCTGAATCTGTTGATTTATTTTCTTAAGCTAGCTTGATCAACATCTTATTCAAGGTTTTCTGGAAGCACTCTAATGTAGTACAAACAGTCTTTTGAGGGAGGCTCCCAAAGGCCCATGGCAAAATATCTTTTTACAATGTACAGTGGTACCTCGGGATACGAACTTAATCCGTTCCGTGACTCTGGGCGTATCCCAAGTTGGTCGTAACCCGAAGGAAATTTCCCCATAGGGTTCAATGTAAATCCGGTTAATCCGTTCTGCCCTCTGAATTTGGTCGCACCCCGAGGCAAATTTCCCCATAGGGTTCAATGTAAATCCGGTTAATCCGTTCCGCCCTCCGCCCGAATTTGGTCGCAACCCGAGGCAATTTCCCATAAGGTTCAATGTAATTACCGTTAATCCGTTCTGGCGTCCACGGACCACACGGAAAGCGGCCGGGCGCGGCGTGGTGTGGCGCGAAAATGGCCGGGTGCGGCGCGGCGCGAAAACAGCCCGGCGCAGCGCGAAAACGGCCGCGGACCACGCGGCAGGGCCGGAAAAACAGCCGCGGACCACGTGGCACGGGCGGAAAAATGGCCGTGAACCACGTGGCACGGGCAGAAAATGGCCGAGGACCACGTGGCACGGGCGGAAAATGGCTCGTACCCCGAGGCGGAGTTCGCAAACCGAGGTAAAATTTTGGGGCCAGAGCTGGTCGTAACCCGAAAAATTCGCAAGCAGAGGCGTTCGTATCCCGAGGTATCACTGTATTTCCTAGAAGCAGCTATTATTGAGGACATGCTGTAAGTATGTCATAAGCAAGACTATTGAGTGTGTTCTGATTATGTTCATTATAAATATTGTACTGACAGAGTATCTTCTTATAACAATCTTAAAAGATCACATTGTTAGGCTGCTACATATTAGAGTGAAAAGGGAAAGAAATAGATTTGGAAAAAGATTGTTTTCCTTCTATGATCCATTTGTTTATTGTCTGAATAGATATCACTCCTACCATTCTTCTTCATCTAATCTGATGATATAAATTTGATGATATCTGATCTTCATGGCTACTTGACATCATCCCACCAATTAATGAGACTATATTAATTAGTAATTAATTGCATTGATCAGTTAAAGTTTCAATCATTATTTTTGAATAAAAAGCACATTTTTGAGAGCATTTATTTATAGTATTAACAGACTGTTAACACATTCACAGTGGGCTACAACATACAGAATACCTTAGTGAAATAATTTTTAGTGGTTTGTGTGTGTATGTGTGTATGCTTTTTGGCAAAAGTCCAAATGGTAATCCTTGCAATTTCCAGTTAATGTATAGATATGCAATCTTTTTAGTGGCTGGGGGGGGGGGGGGTAGCGGTGGGTGGGCATTGGATGCCAGAGAGTGTGGGAAGTGCTGCAGAGTTGATAGGGTCATGTCATCTGTATAGGCAAGGATGGGGTTTGCAGATTATTTTTTCTCTGGATGATGAGGAAGGGGGGAGAAATATTTAGATGATGATGATGATGATGATTGCTATTATTTCATTTTCAAACTTACACTATAATTTTGGTATTGTCTTTGCCTCAAAATGAAATGAAAGTACATGATTGATTTTTTTGCGGTAGTGCTGGAAAAAGGAGGCGTAGAGATTCATTGATCCTGGGCCAAGCTTGTCCATTCCCAAGTTAAAGTAATCCCAGGCAACCAGAAATGGAAATTACATGAGCTGTTGGGAAAACTGCTGCCAATCAAGATAGTCTAATGATTGATTAATACTCTGATTCAGTGCATATCAACCTCCTATGTCCCAGATTAGATATAACATGGGAGATTCGTAGATAATGTCTTGATATTTATAAATGAAAAACAATACATGGCCTTGAGCAGAAGAGAGAAATTATGCACACTCTCCCCATAACATTTGTCATTTCAGAATTGTTCTATCAAAAGCATTATGTTGTTTTTCAGCCTATAGGATGGGGAGAAAAATCCCAGCCTACATCTTTTTTCTCATGGGGGGAAAGTTTAAGCAGCCCAACCGTTTGCCCTCTTTGCTAAAACTTGCAGCCTCTCATAGCCTTTTTTCAATAACTGACAACAATTAAGTCAGAAGTCCACTTGTGACAGCCTAATTTAGCCTTCAAGCTTCAATTCTAATCGAATACTTGATCTCCACATTACACCTTCTGAATTACATGAAAATATTTAATCAGAAAAGGTCATCATGTAATTTGCTGGAAGGCAATCTCATGAACCGGATCTGTGCACAAATCTAATCTTAAGGCATTGGAACTGGGTCTTGCATTGGCCTGAATTAATGTAGCTTTCTAAAAATATTACATTAGTTTTAAAGCAAAGTTTTAAAATTCACTGGTCAGTCATATGAGGAAAGTTACTTAACCAGCTTGCAGCATCAAGTCTTACAAGTGACAGACAACGTGCAATGACAGATGTAGGAAATGTCACAAATAAAAAGATTATGCAAGAAGATAGAGAGCCAAAGAATTTCTCTGACATATGTACTTACACATAATTCTGTACTGAGAGTGCTTTGCAGCTCATATACAGGCAAATATACAAAACCCTTTTTGCAAAAGATTTTTTAAAATTAAAAATACAGCTCTCCCTTCTCTAATATAGTGGGTGCAAATGTAGCTGTACTGCAGATGATTCTAGGAAGTTACTAATGGTAGTACTGTGCAATAGGATAGGGCAGGCAATGATAAGATGACTATATCCAGGGACTGATCCCACTTGGGCCATAGGAGAGTGACAGAACATGTGCTTGGCATCCAGAATATCTTCAGTTCATCTAGTAACAAGAGATGGGAAGCTTGAAGCAAAGATGGGCAAGCCTTCTAGCTAGGACTCCAAAAAGTTAC
Organism: Python bivittatus; assembly: GCF_059951505.1. Classification (NCBI taxonomy): domain Eukaryota; kingdom Metazoa; phylum Chordata; class Lepidosauria; order Squamata; family Pythonidae; genus Python; species Python bivittatus. The sequence goes on along the minus strand of NW_028277030.1, from coordinate 49,062,447 downwards.
AGGCAGAATGCATAATACAGTGTGAGAATGGAAGGGAAGATAATCTGGTAGAAAGTAGCTTCCTATGTACTTATTGCTTTACGTACATTATTTTCAAATGCTTATGAAGATAGAAGGCAGAATGAATTAGCTTAATACCAAATCCCGAAAAGCCAACATCTTCTTTTAAGAAAATAAGACATAATGCACGAAGAGACACGGAGTACAGTAAAGCTAACAAAGACATCTTGTGTTATTATGCCTGCTAGGTCAATAAAGAAAGTTAAAACTGGGGCCATGGAAACAGTGTTTATCTTTTCAGTTAAAAAGAGAGCAAGACAGAAAGGTGTTAATGAATCTGTGCTATCGTTGAAATTGTGCTTCTTCTAAATCCATAAAATAAATGCATTTGCGAATGAATGCTGAGAGAAAAATAAACACCCTCTCAAATATAAAACTATCAGCAGTAATTAAAACAAATCCAGTGTAACCATGTTTAGTCATCTATTCCACAGTAATTTTCACATTAAACTCAATTAACTTCTGAAAATCTAAAGGTACAGATAAGCTTTTTCTCTCTGTCTCAATCAAAGGGCCAAACTCCCTCCAATGTGGTAAATTTAACTGCAGGTTGGCTCCAATTACATGTAAGGTATGAAGGTGTATGAGTAGGTTTTTATTTATTTATTTTTTACTTTATCAACTTTATATCCTGCCTTTTCTTCAGGAACTCAAGGCACTGTCCGTTACATTCCCTCTTTTTATTCCTGACAATAAAAACCCTTTGAGGTAGGTTGGGCTGACAGAGAGAGAGACTGGCCCAAAGTCACCTAATCAGGTTTCATAGTTGAGGGCAGATTTGAACTTGGGTTTTCCCCGTGTCAAACCAACACCTAAACTACTGAACCACATTGTGTTTGTATGATGTGAACTCTCCCGCACCTACTTTTCCTGTCTGGTCTTCACCTGCAAGGTAACTTTCCTTCAGCTTGGTTACTATACCAGGACTAGTCCCATTTGGAAAAGAGTGCTGAATTTTTATCCATGTTCCTTTTGCAACCTTTAAATTATGGCTCACCACTGCCACGTTGCTCTCAAATGTGACAAATGCATGTTTAAAGTACAAGCCTGCCAATGCCATTTCTTGGTAAGCCCTAAAGCTTATTGCTATAGAGGAGATGTTAGTTTACCATGAGGGTCACAACAGACTTTGCATCTTATTTATTGATCATTTGGGGTTGGTTTGACTTGCATTATTATCATTATAGATCTGATTTTCTCAAACCTGTCATTTTTCCAAGGTACAGCATTTCCTTCTTAGAGCTGAGCTGCATTTCCATCACTGCTATTGAGTGGAATGTACCTGAGCAGAAAGCCTCTTAAGCATATAGAGATTTTGTTTAACAGACAGCAAGAGGCTCTTAATATGCCACACAGCCATTAAATCTGGGAAAAAATGGATGCAACCAGTTTAGGAAGTCACGTGTCCCAAGGAGCCTTTCTCCTCCAACATGGTATATTTCTGATTTGTTGGACACAAACAGTGTTTCTAACCTTGACAACTTTAAGTTATGTGGACTTCAACTCCCAGAGTTCCCCAGCCAGCATGGGTGGCTGGGGAATTCTGGAAGTTGAAGTCCACATAGCTTAAAGTTGCCAAGGTTGAGAAACACTGGTCTAGCATAATGATTCTGGTGCTGAGAATTCTCAACGTTATGGTCCAGCGTGCCAGGAAGGTCCAAGATTGGTGAGGGCTGCTCTAAAGAACTTCCCTAGTGAGCCATAAGTGACACAAGACATAATGGAAGGTTTTTTTATAAGGACGCACATTCTATCCAGTTCAACCAATAACGGTTCTTGCTATTGCTAATATTACTATATTTATAACTTGCATTTCTTCAAAGAGTTCAAGACTACATACATAAGGGCACCTCTCTTCCTTTTACCTTCACAGCAACACTGTGAGGGAGATTGGTCTGTGGATAGCAACTGGCTCAACATTATCCAGCCCAACTCAGCCTTTCATGGTTAAAGATAACTATATTGGCTGAGAACAGTGAGAGTAATTATTATTGCCAAGAAAAAGAAAGGCAGATTGAGAATTAGAATTTGCATTGTTCCTTTAATCTTTACATAGACTAAGGAGGTCAGCTTCTGCTTCAGTATGTATTTTGACCAATAAAGAATGTTCAGTCTTCAAGCTTGAGTTCATTTAAGTGGAACATAAAGGTACAATGTGTCAGCATCTCCCAGATGGAAGGCCTTTATTTGTCACAACATGTTAGAGATTTCTAGAGCTTCCTCTAACAATCATGCAGACTCGGAAACGGAACTTCTATGCCTAATCATGTGCGCGCATGTAGGTGTGTATAAAACTGGCTGGATGAAAAGAAAGACAGCACTAGTGTTCACCGTCATGTGCTATCCCTTTTAATTCCTAGTCTTTCAAACCTTGCTGATAATGAACGATCAGTACTTCTGATATCCAATCTTACACTCTAGATAAACTGGTCTCTAATTAAAACTTGTTCTTTAGTCATTAATGAAAGGGAAAGATTAGGCTAAACTCATTGGCAATATCCTGGATTGAGATTTAAAAACAAGAACAAGGATTTATATATCGGGAAACTAGAGCATGGGAAAATAAAAAAGAATTTATAATAAAAGCCAGAACCTGTTGATGACCCAGGCTCGCAATGGGGCAAACTGGCACTATGGACATGCCCCAGGAGACATGCAAAGTGAAATGAGTTCCTTGGGCTTTTTTGTATATTACAACAAACCCTGCAGAAAGTAAACACATTAACTACCAACTTCTACATCCAGCATTTCATTTTCTACTCTGAAAGTCCAGTTTTATGCTGCTCCTTTCCTTTTCTTCCTCCTCCTCCTCTTCCATCTCCATCTGCTTTCCTGTTTACAGTTCTTTCTCTCAGCAAAGTGCATTGTTTGAAAGCAACCTTCCACCAGCATCTGTGGGGATGTAGAGCATAACCCATTCCTTGGCTAAACGCATTGTCTGTACTGATCCTGCAACCCTTGACTACAAATAATTTTTGAAAGTTAATTATTCATCTGCATATTATTGAAGAGAACTACAGATACCTTGTAGAGTAGGAGGACTTAGGAATTTAGGCTAGGAAACAAGAGGAAGTACTCCATCTGCCCAAAGCTATAATGGCTGAGCTTGCAGCAAAACATTCTCAGTATGAAGCCATGTATTGCTCAAATTCCCTAATGCCCAGAATCAGACAAACAGTATAAAGACTGCATAACATTCTACATCCAAAAAGCCCTGCAGAATACTTTACACCACAACAATAAGGATATACGATCTTCCCTAAGTCTTGGAACAAATGGACAAAATTCTATAATCTCAGAAATTCATCTGGCTATTATAAGAAGGGGTTATACCCACTAGGGTATGTAAATGCCACAAGATGCTGTAATCTTCCCATACAATGAGTTCTTTACAAATTTGTAAACTTCTGCTTTTGCTATAGTCTCCTTTTGGCTTCTCTGACAATACTCTTATTGCCTCAGGGAGGAAGATGAAAAACGGAAACAAAGGGAACAGAGCATTGGGTAATATGAGGCATCTGAGACAGCTTATGAATGATCAACATGTTTTTCAAGGGTCAAAAAACATGCAAACCAGAACTAAATCAAAATAAAAACAAACCAACAGATAATATCAGATAAATTCTATTGAAGAAAAAAGAACAAACTCAGGTCAGGACTGTATTCCAACTGTATTCCAAGAAGTGCAGGTCAACTTCCTGTTGAAATAACAACCATAAAAATCTTCAAGTACCTTGGAGAGAGTTCAGTCGCTCTCCTAGCAAAGGGCATTGGAGGAGGGTAGGCCTGTTCCTCTGTCCAGTTCTGCCCTCAGTGTCTTCTTCTCCTAATGACTTCCACAAGTGGACAAATTCTGATCATCAATTCAATATTGCAGCTGCTGTCTTCTCTTGGATGCCTTGCATTAAAAGGTTCAGGAACCTTTACACTAAGAACCATCTTCAAACCAGCAGAGTTATCAGGGTCTGGTGTAAAGTGCTGCAGAGCAGATAAGGTTTCTCTGTGTTGGGAGTAAAAGTCCTACAATTTGGGTCTTGTGGCTCTTCATTCTAAGCCACCAACTTGGTAGGTATGGACTATCGTGAGGGAGCCTTGCATCTCACAGGCCAGCCTCCCATGTTGGAACTACCTCTGAGACAGCTTTCTGGGATTACTCTCTTTCACTCCAGAAAGTTACTTAACAATCAGGAAAAGATGCTGAGTTGACACACTTTTTAGAACATATTCTTATATATGCTTGGATAAATCCATCATTAAATATACCATGTGAGATGGGCAGCTATATAAACATGATAAATATAATAAATAAATAAAGTAACCAACAGCAGTAGCAGCAGCAGCAGCAATAACACAATAATGGTAGCAACACCGAAAGTGAAACCCCCCCCCCCAAAAAATGTAGTACTGTGCCATCTGTGAAGTGACCATTGAGGCTTTTACCCCCTTGCTGGTCATATTTAACTGGGAAGCAAGTCTCATCATTTCACTGGAATTTAATTCCAAGTAAGTTTAGTTCATACTGCAGCTGGCTTTGGTTTCATGCATAACTGGGCAATGTACAGTCAATCAGCATGGGGTGACTGGGGAAAAAAATCACCATATGGTGTGAGAAAATTAGCTATGTGATTCCATTCTGAGAATAGCACTCCTAGCTTTGTTAGTAGATATCACATTTAAACTTCTGAGATTGCCACAATGAAAGGCACTTCTTGTACATAAATACAACTTGGAAGTGATACAGGTTCCCTGTTATGAGGAGAAGAAGCAAATGGCACGTGATGATGGGTTTTGGCTTAAAACAAGCTTAGCAGATATCAATCATAGTTGCTGGTGATATGCTTGAGAAGTAGGGTGATTGTCCTCAACAAGTGTTTGTGGAGGAGTTTGTAGACATTGCTTTCCATATATTTACTTCTGTTAAATCTGTTCAGTGTTTATCCCATAGATGCCTGTTTTATTAGAGGGATTTTTTTTTTCATTTATTTGAATCTGCAGAAAATTTGTAACAAAAACTAAATTTGAGAGAGAAATTGTCTTTTGCCCTGATTAAAAGGGCAACCAGGAATAAACAGCACTGTCTCTGTGGATCATGGGTGTTTGTGGGTGGGGAAGAGGGAGTAAATGGCAATATGTTCATGACCTCATGCAATTGCCATGACTTACATGCTTGTGTCAGATGTAGGGAGGCAAGTATGCAATGACAGCATTATGTTGATGATGTCATTGCATGCATGTCATCATTTTGGCGACACTGTTGCTTTGCTACAGATATGTTGCTGTGAGCATCTTTTTTGACTTTCAACCAAATCCTTATTACACTTGATTTTAATTTTTTAAGATGTCTTAATTTTAAAAAATAATGGCTAGCTGGCACTGCTACAAAACAAAGCATCAGTCTCTAACATCATATTTAGATACAAGCAAGCTTTATAAGCTTGCCTATCTAAGGTATCCACTACTGCTCTTCTAGAATTTGCACATCTTGATATTTCTTCATTTTTCCATCTTTGATAAACATTCTATTCAGGCACAAAAATTCTTCTATTTGGTATAATCTATCTGTCTGTCTGTCTGTCTGTCTGTCTGTCTGTCTGTCTGTCTGTCTATCTATCTATCTATCTATCTATCTATCTATCTATCTATCTATCTATCTATCTATCTTGCAATCATTAACTCCATTTTACCTGTCAGATACACCTACCTTATATTACTATACTTAGTAGCAATACAGAAATGTACTCCAATGTGAGCTTTAGAAGATGGTAGAGAACTGAACTAAAACTAGTCAGCTGGCTTTGCATTTGGATCCACAGCTCAGAAGCACCCCAACTAACTCATCCCAACTCATTCCCAGTCATCCCAGAACAGAATTGATAACCCAGTGATTTGAATTGGAACTAAACTGGCAGGAATGTTAGACAAGTATGAATGAATGAAGTTTGATTAATTTCTTAGAAATCAGTACAGGAGTCTTTGATTTACACTCTTCTACTACCTGAGTTATGAAAGAACCTATGGTATTATATGTTTGTTTTTCTCCAAAACAGGATGAAGAATCCAGATCTCATAGAAATCCGTGCAGGGTTTTTAGGATAAATAGTCTTTCAGTAGTGAATGCTTGCTTAGACTGCATTCTCAATAATTTTTGCCAGCACAATTTGACTGATATCATCAGCCTGTTCATTCTCAATATCTCCAGTGACACATTATTGGACATTCTAACATATATACCTCTTGGTAAAGCCAGAATGAGGCAGAACTAGGGAGAGAATACTCCTTACAAGGACAAAAGTCAGAAAGAGGATCGACACAGCCAATAGATGTATTGATACAGTTGAAAAATAGATGCTGATAACAGGTAAGGGCTCTTTTCAGGAAGGATAACTGAATGATGGAGGAGGACTAAGTAAAATAAACCAGAAAAATATTTTTCAACCAAACAAAATATTGGGATATGTTGCAGAAGGAAGGGGAAAAAAAGAAGGGGAATGAAAAGGGAAATAAACAAACCACTAGGGCTGTACAGTACTTTGGAGTCAAGGGGACGAAGTGCATCAATTCTCACGCAGAGCCTAACAGTATCACCTGGAGCCAAGTGCATCTTCTCCCAGGATCACGCTGTAATCCAGTGTGTCTCCCTCTCACTGCTGCCTTGTGTGAGCAAGTGCACATAGTCGTAAAATCAAGTTTCCTTTGAATCAAGCTCAGCTTCTGCCAATTCCACAGATATGTCAAAGTAGTTTTTCTGGCAATAATATAGGAGTGGTTTGCAAATGTCTTCTCTGAGGGTGGTTTGTTGGTTTGTTTTGATTGCCCAGCTTAGTACAGTCTCCCTGGTGGTCTCCTGTCCAAGGACTACCCTCCCCCCAACACACACACAGTGTGATGCCTTGCGATGCACTACACTTTCCAGCATGCTGAGCTCCTGAAGTGCATCTCAAAAGCAGAGCTCTAAAATGGATTATGAATCAAAGACAGAGCAAGTGGGGAACCCCCATCCTATGGCTTGAGTGAGTCAGTAACAACATTGACTCACCCTCTTGGACACCAGGTTTGAGGTTGTGCTGAGTCAGGAAACAACCCTAGTAGGCAGCTAAAAACGGCAAGAAAATGGATTTTTCCAGCTGAAGAGAAAGAAAGAGGAGAATTTTTCAGGTGATTGGTCTTGAGGCTGATTTAGCCAATACCTTTAGCTAGGATTTTGCACATTTACTGGGAACACATTGCTCTGCTTCTCATATAACATGGCATATCATATGTTGTGAACATATAAAAATCCCATTGGTAGTACTACAGGGTAGATTTCTGAGCAATCCTTATATGGCATGCATTTGCCCTTGTGGATCAGGAATGCCAGGAAATGCTGCCTATCTCTAATCCAGTGCTGGCTCATGGACACAGGGCACCCTTAGGCCACGTTGACTGATGGTGCCACTTCTACCTGTTGAGATTTTTTTATTTGGAAGGAGTGATGGCATTGGCACCCCCTAAGCTTTGGCACCCTAGGCTAGTGCCTACCTGGTCTTAGCCTAAAGCTGGTCCTGTCTTAATCTGCGTATTTGTTATAGAGATTACCAAATCGAGCACCTTACGTTCTTCCTGGTGCATTTTCCCAGACAGTTACACAGAATGCCAATACATTTTGTACAGTATCTTGAAGAGTCCAGCACAAGGTAACATTGTGAACTGGCTACTTGATTATTCACTGATCACAACTTAATTTTTATTTTGTCTGTCTTGGAGTAATTTTAAACTGTCAATGTGTATGTGCAAATGTATGTGCATATACGTGTGTTTATATGTGCATGTGTATGTTTGCATGTGTTTGTTCATTCTGTTTAATATCTTAGTGCATGCTGTAACAAACAATTTACTGCTTTCATACTATTGCACAGTATGGATGACAGCCTGCCGATTCAATAAGGAGGGAGAAGTAGGCCCATTTACCTACTTTGTTGCCACTGTGGAGGCTCAAACATTGGTATGTAGCCGCGCTTGGCTGGATTCACTTCTCATCGTCTTCCACCAGCGCTCCAGGAATTGTTTCTAGCACTGCACTACTTGAAGGGCCTCAGTGAATCCATGTGACAACTGGGACCAGCCCCTAGAAAGACCCCGCTTGGCAGCAAATCTATTCAGTGCCTGGTTTGCTTCCCAGTGCCAACTGTTTATTTATTTGTTTGTTTATTTACTTTTATTCATCTTTATTTGTTTATATTTCAAATTTGTCACCGCCCATCTCACTGTGGAGTGACTGTGGGTGGTTTACAGTAAAAATAGAATAAACATGAATTAAAATAGAGAATTATTAATTAATTAATTAATTAAAATATGCTAAAAACAAACTTCCTTTATAATACTTCCAATTTCAATATAGAGACCCCCTGACACCAAACAATTGGAACCATAGGACAAAGATCCTGTAGACACCGCCACAGAGTTAACAGGGTCTGCACAGAACTGCCTGCCAGAGAGCTGGAAAATGCTTTGCCCTTGTCTTCTTCCAGAAGGGTTGTTTTTGTTTTATTGTATTTTATTTCTCAATCTCCCCTACAAGCTTGGGATTTCCTGGTGGTTTCTCACCCAAGCACTAACCAAGTCCTACCCAGCTTAGCTTTTTCAAGATCAACTGCTACTTGCTTGCTATGAATGTGATCATATAACACACATAGAATTAGCCAACATAAAATTCTGATACATTGAATAATGATAATAAAGATGTTTATTATTAACTGAGAATTCAACAGCTACAAATAAGGATTTCAGATTTGGGGCAGCTGAAAATGACTGTTTGCATAATTGCAATGAAGATAAATGTTCTCCTAGAAATTCACTGTATTTCTAACGAGAACAGAAAAGTGTTGGCATTGTTTTACCACTGGTTTGGCCTTATTTGTATTCAAGATGAAGTTCTGTGCATTGGGACAAAAGTAAAGAAGTGAAGCTGGGATAGAATCAAGAACAGGAGCAAAAGCAGAAAGTTTAATATATATGTGAACAATATGAAGAATGAGCCATTAAGATCATTCTCAGTGTTCCCTGTAGGGCAGCTTATGCATTTAAAGTTAAGCATGTGGTCAATTAACCAATTAAATGAAGTGTTATTATAAAACTATTAAACTATAATGAAATCCACAGTATGTATGCCTCAAGATGTTAAAACACAACATATAATTAGGAAGAGACTGACTGAGCTCAGGGCTCCTGTGTGTACTGTTGAGAAGAGGGAAGAACAGCTCCATTGATAGAAATATCCCCCTTTCTGTACACATACATCTCTAGGCTTAAAGCAGGAAGCTCACACTTCTCCCAATTGCCACCAAAATACAATTGAACCCAGCACACAAACACACAGAGAAAGAGGGAAAGGCACAACAGCCCTTATGCAACAACCGTCACAAATCCTGTCCCATAACATTTGTGGTGGACTAAAATCCATTGAGATAAACACATCCAAGGTGTGTTTGGGCCATGAGGTTAGAAGTCTGCATGTTCAGCTTCTCTTGATTAAAGCAATAAGGGAGTGATTTTTTAAGTTAATAGGCTTAATCGATAAGAAAGAATTTGATCCAAAAGCATGGCCTTATTTTTATAAATCTAGGGAGAGGAGGAATGAGTGTGCAAAAATCCAAGGAAGAAGGAGAACTGGTCCACATGAAGAGATCAGACTCATCCAAAATGATGAAACACAATACTTAAGTTTATGGCCTTCCATTATTTTCTATTGATTATATTGGTATTCTCTATTCCCATGGAAACTTGGATGATGAAGCTGTAATTTAGCCTGGAGCTTTTCAAAAGAAGTGAATACATGTTTGGCAACTTTGTGATTGCAGTGATAAAACTGCATTAGTAATTAATAATCTCACAAAAATAGAGAGCCATCATCGGCTGTCATGAGTCTATTAACAAATAAATCTAGAATGAAGGAGATCCCCCATGGGAATCTCTTGACGGATGATAATAAATTTAATGGTAATAGAATGGAATGTTCAGGAGGCAGGAAGAGAAAGTTGGCAAAGAAAGAAATTCAAGAGATTCTTATGCCAGTTATTGGTGCATTGATGAGTGAAGATGTTTAAGATTTTGCAGATTGCCATCCAGGCACATGCAAAAGATGATTGGCTTTTTTCCTTTTTCTCCTTTCTTCTCCTCATTTTGTCTTCAGCCACCTCCTACTCTCTTGCTAAAAATTCCCCATCCATTTCTCTTAACCTTTCAGTCCCCAGCTTCTGTCTACAGATGGGTTGTGGCACTGCTGCAGCCCTACAGCCTCCTTTCTTGTTTTCATGTGCGTTCACTGCATGCTGCTGTCAGCTAAACCTGTCACAAATGAGCACAAAGGTAGGTCCTGTTGTCAGCAGCCTATGTGACAACAAATGGTGAAATCCGTAGCCCTGAGGTGACCTTCCTGGTGCATTATCCCCAGCAATTGTCTTTTTTCTTAAATATGCTATCAGGACACTGGCTTAACTTGTTACAAAATGTTTTGCTACTAATTAGGAGTCACTCAGGATTTATCTAAATCAAACATGATGGCGGTGATTGTGGTGGTGATGATCTTGCTGACCTCTATTGTGTCACTTGTATCTCCAACTTTGCCATTGTACTGAGGAACATTCTGGCTACTGTCTTCTCAGTTTATGGGCACAGCCACACATCCGTCTAACTTCAGGTTGAGGTTGTTTCCCAAACCACTGTTTAAGGTCCCATCATCAGGATGCAGCCTTCCTCTCATCCTCAGCCCATGGCTAAAGCCAGCCAACTGGAATTTTCTTTTCCAGTTTGAAAGGTGTATTTTCTCCCTTTTGCTGATACAACCTTGCTTTGGCAATAACAGTGCTGGGGATCCAGTGGGGGCTGAGGTCTGCCCGGCCATTTGTGGGCACTTTTGTCAGGTTGTGCAGAAGGCACAAGGCAAGCAACTTGCACTGCCCTGAAGCAGGACTTTTTTTTTCTTTCTGTACAGGTCAACCCCTGTGGAAAATAAAAGCCTTGACAGGCAGGTTGATCGACAGTGCATCTTGTGCACTGTCCAAGCTATCAGCAGCAAAGGTGCCCCACTGATCAAGGTCTGCCTGTGAGAACGTCCCCACCCTGGGCATCACCAAATCCACAAGAGTGGGGTGACAGAGGCTGCCAGGTGATCCACATGGAGGTAGGGGATCTTTATAAAGCAGGAGAGGAGAGCCTCTCCTCTCCTCTCCTCTCCTCTCAATCTCCCAGCAGCTGATCCACAGGGTTGTTGGGGGTTTCCTGACAATGCAGGAGTGAAAAGCCTCCAATAGTGGGCTCCACCAGCAGCCCACTACTCTAGCCATCTGTCAAAATTTAGCTCCTCCCCAATCCCACCCTACATTTAGGAGAGTGATTGGTGGGTGTTTTTCCTGCTGACAGGGGAATCCAGCAGTCCCTGTAACTTCACCACAATAAACTTTAAAGCACTCCCACTGACCAGACCTGTTCATGAGGAAGACTTAGAAATTGGCCATGTAGAGATTATATTTACCCTGACATACTTTGGGTTGCTTTGTAGACTGGAGGAAAACTCATTAAACCAGTTGCCTGGATGTACTCTCTGTCTTCTTACGGCACTGCAGATTTCTTAGCTCTGTTTCTCATTTTCCGAGGAAAGTGTTGTTGGTAATGTCACTCTGTAAAATGGCACTATACAGGCATAAGGAAGAGAAAGAAAACAGATGATGCTAACTGGCAGACCTTAAGAACATCCCAGTTTGGAGCGAACCTATTTAGCAGTTCTGAAATGCTTGATGATTATTTGAGGGGTAGCAAGCAGAAAATGGGGAATGAGGGGGAAATGGAATGAATTACAGGACAGAATGGAAAAGACCAACACTGTCTGCCATCCTGTCATGGGGCTACCCTGACGTACCAACTGTACTTGTGGTTGATCACCTGAGTCTGGGAAATAACTGAAAGAAGAGCAGACAAGGATCTGTCACATACAGAACGAGACTGTCATGGGAGGGAGGGGATTGAAATGAGTGAAAAATCTGTCAGGAGGTAGTTGAGTTGAAGCTGGAAAGGGAAAAAAGAAAAAATGGCTAGCCAGCAAAGATGACATTCGGTAGTCTTGGGCTACTGAAAAGATGCAAGTTCTGGGGCAACTCAAGACCAGAGAAGAGGAATCGGCATTGGAGCTACTGGGAAGGAAGGAGACCCAGCATGGGTCTATATGGGCAGATACTGTAATGGTATGTGAGAATGACCTTGGGAGACAGGAGGAAAGCCGCAGACTAGACAACCATCATGCAAAAGGTATCTCAGCCCACAGAAGCAAAAGGATGTAAGAAACATCTCAGAAGGGACCCTCCCTAGTTTTCCGGAGAGTAAAAGGAAAGGAAGGGAGAAATACCTTCAGTCTTGCAAAGATTCTATTAATGTAACCTTACAATAAAGATAGAGTTAGTACTCATAGTTGTGCTTCTTATCTGGACTACCTTGAAGGGCTAACAGATACTCAGAGGAAGAAGAGGAACCTAAAACATCAGAAAGAATAGTTCAGGAATACTCCACTTCACAGCACTTTGCAGTTGGTCCTACTGACATTTTTGGTCTGCTTTTCTAACTTTTAAAGTTCTGCCTACACTGTTATGTCTCCTTTAATAACATTAACAAAGAAACTTATTTTTAATGCTGAATGCAGGTTTTCCCCTCAGGCTATGCCATTACTCTTTTAACCATGATTTGGTCACTAAGATATAATGGCCAAGGCATGAATAAATTAGGCATAAACCAACATTAAAAGCCATTAATGGCTGGATTCACACATCACACTAAACTAATACCAGCCTTCTAGTTTGGCATTGCATAAAAGAGGAACCCTGCCAGTATAAGTTAAGGAGTTTGACCCATTGTTCCCTTTCCAAAGTTTAGGCAGGGTGCATAAGTGACAGGGACCTTTACTGGTTTCACTGGTCCCAGAGCATGGGTCCCAAATATTTCCACTACCACTTGGTAAAATGAGGTACTGTTGCAGAGCCTTTTGTCCTAAGCAGGGCTTTCCTGTTTCGTCGGTAAACAGGGTCGGAAAATGGGTAAGTATTGCATGTCTATTGACTCTGTCTCCTTAAATAAAGAGTGGGATATAAGCTATAAAATGTTTGCATGGTCTGTCGGTGTGTTTTGGGGCACTCTGACCTAATTTATGCTTATTGATTTCAAGTGGCTAATAATTCTGTTGGGGATGCTTTAGGTAGCCAAATATGAACTGACAGAGCATTACATTCCAAAATGTATGATCAATAACTCATTTATTAATTTATTCACTTGTTTCTTAGATTTTGAAACTGCCCAATTCTAAAAAGACTCTGGGCAGCCTACAATGTTAAATGAAGACATAATATAAGAAGTAAAACATGAACACCCAGATAGAACCACTCAAATAATAACCAAAAATCACCAGTGACTTCACAGACACCCTAATCCCAGGCCTCGGAACAAGGTTAGGTCTTAAGAGACTTCTGGAATGTTTGGAGGATGGGAGCCATCTGTAGCACAGGTGCTATGACAGAGAAGGCACGTTTCCTTGGTCCAGCAAGATGACAACATTGGCAATATTTTCTGGCTGTTTCCTTAACCTCTTGGCCACCAGAACTCTTTGAGAAAAAGGTGCAATGTTTTGAACACTGGGCCATGTTCCGCAGTTTTAATGTCATAGCAAAGTTGCTGAACGTCGTTCCTGAGAGGAAAAGGAAGATATAAAGGAACATTGTGAAACAGTTTTCCTTCAGCTGCAGAGAAAGAGAATCAATCTGTGGGGCTCCCTGGAAGTAATACGCTTGAGCCTTGATATATGGGCCTTGCTGTTGTAAGCAGATCTGATCCAGCAGATCTACTGCCTGTCTCCCTACCTCTAAGTTCTTTGGAATGTCTCTTTTTTTGTGGGGGGTGAGGTCAAAATTACCAAGATTGGGGGGATGGAATGACTAAAGAATATCAAATTCAGACTTGTTCAGTAGGACATTCAGTAGTTTAATTTGTAAGCCAGGAACATGGGTGAGTAGCGATGTAAATTGAAGTGTAAGAAAAATTGCACCCACCTGAATTGATGTTCTGTGAGGGTCTCTGCTTTCTGTTGGTGGTCCAAATACTTATACTAGATGGGATGTTCCTTTGAAGAGTTGTCTCCATTGCTGAAATGCTGTTTTTACTGCCAGCAACTCTTTACTGAAGATATGAGAGTTCCATTCAGGCAGGAGGATTCCCAAGTAAAAAGTTCATGTTCAGAAGTCCTCTCCCTACTTCCACTGAACCCTGGAGAAGAACAGCTCCCCAAAGCAGAGTTAAAGGCATTAGTTTGCACAACAAAGGAGTAGCTGGGATTTGAATGTCTGAGTACTGACTGGGATGGAAGCTTGCTCTTAAGTAGATCATTTAAATTGACAACCTTCAGAAGCTGAGTTAGTGGCCTTGTGCACTCTGTAAAATCAGGGATGAATCTTCTTAGAAGGTTGGCAAAGCCCAGAAAATATTTAAGAGCTTTAAAGTTTTAGGCACCTGCCATACACATATGAATTGAAATTGCATGGATTGAACCTGAGGGTATCTGCCCATCCCATCAGATCAGATAGGGTGGGTATGCTCCAAATCCCCTCCATTAAATGATGCCATCTGGTGCATCCTAGGAAGGAACATTTAGGAGCTGGGCCTTCTCCATTGCAGTGCCTGCCCTATGGAACACCCTCTCCCCTTTTGGCCTTCTGGAAGGCCTTGAAGCCAAGACACTGGGCCAGGATGGGAGTTGAGCCCAGCATATGTGTATTTGGCATGGGAGTGCTATGTCACCTTAATTGTGTGTGATGGTTTCAGTTCTGTGGGGTTCTTGTTTTATTTTTCTATGTTGTTAGTCACACGGGGTTATATTATATAAGGTGGGTAGTCATATAAATCTTTTAAATAAATTCAGTACATAATTTTTTGCAGAATCCATCTGTACTCCTTCTGTAGAGATCTGGTATCCCAAATTGAGGAAGATCAAATACACATTTTTCTAATTTAGCATGGAGTTTGTTTTTGTGTAGGCACTGAAACACATTCCTGAATGAGTAGAATGTAAATAAGGGTCTTCTGAAAAAATCAAAATGACATCCAGATAAACTATTAAATACTTGTCCAAAATATCTGAGAATATTTCATTCATTAATCAGGAGGACTTGGTACAGCAATTAACTAAAGCATAGGGCATTACTGTGTATTCATATCTGCCATATCAAGTGTCAAAGTCTGTTAAGTATTCCTGTCCATTTTTCATCTCAATTAAATTGTAAGCTCCTCTCAAGTCCAATTTAGTGGAAATGTGTATGGTGGTCCAGTAGATCTGAAATAAGAGGCATTTGAGTAGTGATCCATTATGGTCATACAGTTTAGAAGTGTATAATCAGAGACAGATTTCAAAAAAGAATTATCTTTCTTTTTAATAAAAAATGAGGGTGCAGATGCAGGAGAGGAATAGCAAATGAATCCTTTCTTTAGATTGTTATCTAGAAACCCTTTTAAAGTTGCTGACTCTTGGGTAGACATGGGATATTGTCATTTAGCTAGGATCTGGGCTCCATATATTGAGTTGATGGTACAGTCCTTATGAGGAGACACAATAGTAGCAGCTGCTGCTTCTTTCCCCCAAATTTTGTGTGGTCCCATATCCTCAGTTGCAGAGGAGTCATGTGTTGCAGAAGAGGGGCTGACCTCAGAAGTCTGCCCTTGATTGTCTCAACTTGCATAGGCTTTTCCAGCTGTTGTGTGGATAAGTGAAACTGTCACACAATAGGTTCATCCATTGTGAAGTTGAAGAGTGGAGAGCTGGATTTTTGAACCTGTGGGGGTGTGGATAGTAACAGAGATAATAAACTACAATTGCCTGGTATTGGATGTTGGAGCTGTCTTTAATTGTCTGAGGACCCCCCTGTGGAGCATTGGGAAGGGGGGCCTGTGAAGATTCCCAAAAACAAAATTTTGGAGTGGTCTGCTCATTTACTTCCTAGGTGACCTACATTTCCACAGACGCAGTGCTTTCCAGCTGACTCTGAACAAGAAAGCTTAGCAGGGCAAGCTACTCTTATGGGTCCTTGTGTGCTGCAGTAAAAACACAATCTCACCTTTGTTCTTTCTCTGGTCTGGATAGGGATCTCTTCATTGCTTCTGTCTGCATGGGCTTCACACTGCTGGAATCCAAGGAGCCAACAGAGAGAAGGGGTGGGGGGACAAAAGGCTGTGAAACCATCTCCCTGTTATTCTTGCCATGACTCAACTCTTCCAATCTGCCATCAACTATCATGCAACATTGAAATAACATTTCCAAATTCTCTGGTATGCCATGTTTTACCAATCTACTGTATATCTCAGTTAATCAGAAAGTTCTTTCCAAAATTGGCTATCAAGACAAAACAACTCCACCTTAAAACTCTGGTATACAACTAGAAATCAGAGTTGTGTTCATGAGCTTGACAAATACTCCTGCAATGGAATGAGATCCATTTCCCTTGTTGTTGCCTGGATCACTTTCACTAAAGAAGTTCACTAATATTTATATGTACTGCAAAATCATTGTAACATGAGAAAGCAGCCTTCATACTATTGTGACTAAGTATGCAGAGCACATTAATTCATAGTATACAGGAATAATCCAATTGCCTTGGGATTGCATAACATGCTGAACCATAAATTAATGGTAGTAGCTGGGTTTGCACAACATACATAGCAACAAGGTAGCCAACCACTACTTCTCATATTGTATAAATCCAGCCTGGATATGTGGGAAGAAATCTCTGTAATGAATGAATTCCAGTTCCAGCTTTTGTGACATTTGTTTCTTTCGGCTATGTAGTAACTCAAGGTAAAGCTGTCTGCTTCCTCTTTGTATACTTAGATAGATAGATAGATAGATAGATAGATAGATAGATAGATAGATAGATAGATAGATAGATAGATAGATAGATAGATAGATAGGCAGGCAGGCAGGCAGGCAGGCAGGCAGGCAGGCAGGCAGGCAGGCAGGCAGGCAGAGACAGAGTTTTACACAATAAGTCTGTCAATTTTGTATACTATTGTTACACCACTTTTTCTCCCCAAGCAGTGAGAAGTTTCAAACACACACAATTCACATGGATTTTCTTTGGAAAATGGATACTGGAAGATTATGATATTTTATAATGTTAGAGCGTGTATTTTAAAATAAACAGCTGGAGCATGTTGCCAAAATTGGAGTGTTCACCATGTAAGCATTCCAGACAACACTTTCCTTCCCATTATTGACATTCTGGGGATAGTCACACATTCAGTAATTCTGTCCGTAAGAAGACTCTGCTCTGATCACACAGAGTCCTGGCTTGTAAGAAAGCAAACAACTGTACAGTTTGACCAGTCAAGATTTCTTTTTTTCCAAGCATTAAGGGATATTGATGGGGACAGGGCTTAACTGGAGCACCCATGTGGTGAAAAATTCGATTTCAGTAAGATGGGAATGGAGCAAGTGTCTTTGTGACATTGATTGCTGCTACACCAATCCTCCTCTTCTTCTTACAGCTATTGGCATGATTGCATTTTTAACTACAGATGCACATGCTGCAATAAATGAAAAGATGAATTTATTTATTTTGCAAATTTTATAGCCAGCCTAACCTAGAAGGGTCTGAGCAGGTTACAAGTTAAAATGATAAATGCAACTATAAAATAAATCAAAATTATAAAAGCAATAATAACAAGAAATCAACCAAAATGAATTAACCCTCCCCCAAGATGGATGCTAATAAAACTTGGTTTTCAACTACCTTCAACTAGAGCTGAAAGCCTGGTAAAACTGCACAGTAGTGACTTTTCCTCCATTCATTTGTGTTACCATTGTTTTACACATGGCAGAGATTAATCCTTCTTTTTTCATTATTTTCTGCTTCCTCCCATAATATGGCAAACTTGTATTGGACAGTTGGGCGAAAGACTGTTATGCTGGGCTGCAGAAAAGACCGGTTGTGTGTAACCTGGCTGGAATTCTGCACACAGGATGCTTAAATCTCACTGGAGCCATTTGAGAGTTAAATGATCTGTGTGTAAGAAGATTGCTCTAAACCAGTGTTCCTCAAACGTGGCACCTTTAAGATATGTGGACTTCAACTCCCACAATTCCCCAGCCAGCATGGCTGGCTGGGGAATACTGGGAGTTGAAGTCCACACATCTTAAAGGTGCCATGTTTGAGGAACACTGCTCTAAACTATCCACAGAAAAGGGTATCCCAGAATGGAACCAGTTCAACATGACAGCCACCCCTGTAGCTCTTTGGGAAAGCAGAATGACCTCTCTCTTACTATAAGAAAGGAAGAATCTCGAGCTGAACAGAATCCAGGGTGGAATTAATTATTTATATCTGCACCAACCACATCAAAACTATTTTCCATGCTGATGAAGAAGAATGGATTTGACCACAAATGCTTCTCTGGTTCATGAACAATGAGCATAATTGCTGCACTGTCGAGCAACATATGATGGGAAACTTGCACAAAGCTGTAACTTTGGACTCTAGCATTGGAAATAAGCCTTGTTCCTGCTTTAAATTAAAGGGGGAAAAAGATACCTCTCAGGCTTCTAGCATTCCGAATGACAAATGCTACATCTGCAGGGCTGTTATGAAACAGGTTTGAAATTGGACAAAGGCCAATTGGCTTGCGATAAGCCAATGCCAAAACAGACCTAGATTTTAGAAGGTGGATGCCTAAAATTAGAATCCTAAGTGCCTTGTTGCAACCTAAATAAGCAGAATGGTTTTCAAAATGCTGAGTCGCCAGTATCATCTTCTGTCGTTGGGCCACATTTGTCACATAAACTTCCCCTGTGATCACAATATAGGAACAGCTTTGTTTTTTGTTTTTGTTTTATTCTCTGCCCTTTGTTTATTTGTTGTTAAGCTTTTCTGTCCAAATTTCTTGTCAGGAAAGCACTTTTAGCATTAAATAATTTAAAGAAAGTTGCTTTCTTTAAAACGAGTGTATATGTATCTCTACAAAGTTATCGCATCATCAGATTACTTTCATTTTTATTTATGAATTGCCACTTTCATTAAAAAATGTGCTTTATATCTGCTATAAAATGATATGGGAAATTAATGTTGTGGGTTTTCCTTTGCAATACCAATAATTAAGAATCCATGTGTGAGCTCACCTATCTTCATTGGCATACAATAAATCATATCTTATGTTTTCGGGCAGACTCTAATTTAGTATAGTTTCCTTCACATTTGCCAGACCAAGAATGTTCTTTTATCTGTAATGTGCTGTAAGGGACTCACTTATGAAATAATGAACAAATGCCTCTGGTATATGCACTCAGTGAATTGATTCTAGGCCATGATCGCTTATGCTATAAAATATGTTCTTTAATCTGACCCTTTATTATTTTTCAGATTAATACATGTACTTGTCTGGATTTTTTAAACTGTTTTTTCTATACAAAATGCAGTGATTAATGAGAATACAAAATTCCAAAATCTAACAAACACCCTATTGATTAAAGTGTCATTCCATCATGCTAAATTATTTTTACTTTATAAAGGAAAAAATATATATACTGTATTTTTTTTTTTAATCCGCACTCAATCGTTACCAATTCTGTGGCAACTGCCTGGATGAGTCCCTGCAGTTTTCAAGGCAAGGTGTTTCGGAAGTGGTTTGCCCTTGCCTCCTTCCTAGAGCAGAGCCCAGCTGGCGAGCGCAGGAGGCGGGGTTTCCGTTGCTTCGCGCCTTTTTCGGGTGTGCGCGGCTTCTGCGTTACCAGCAACTTGGTCCCGTCTCCCATGCAAGCGCCACCAGCACTTTTCCTCCCACCGGGGTGAGAGTCCCCATTTATCTACTCACGGAAGTTTTCGAGCTGCTGGGTTGGCAGGAGCTGGGAAGAAAGCAGGAGCTCGCTCTGCTGCGAGGAGCTGGGCTCAAACCGCTGAAGTGTCGACCATATCTGGCTGGCAACTTTCAGTGTCATTAAGCCGCTGTGCCACCGCGTCCCCTTTTATACTGTATATGTATATGTAAGAACTGTATATACAAAATCTGCCTTTCTTTGATCAGTCCCTTTTCTCCATCTTTCTCTCTCTCTCTCTCTCTCTCTCCCTCTTTTTCCCCATGTTAGTCACCACTATAGCTCAATTATAGCCATGACCCAGATGAAGATAATGATTTCCCACAAAAGACCAGTGATCATGGCAAGTTCCAAATTTTGTTGCTGCTCCTTACAATGTATGTCCCTCACAACATATCAAGTTTGGTAACGGTCTAACAAATACATTACACAACATGCTAGGTTAGCTTGAACCTTTTTGGTGGTTTGATATGTTGTGCAAACCTAGCTTGTTTGGTTATCTTGTAGTTCAGTGTATTGGGAAAATCCAGAGGTTAACTCAATAACTAAGAAGAATATGCTTGAATATAGCCATTAGAGCTCACTTTTTTCTTCCAGGCTGCCAGCTAGAGCTGCATCTGCCACCCCTTCTCTTTGGTGCCACTATTGTCCTCTCTTCCATTCACTCCATACCCTTTTTCTGCTGCCTGACTGAAGAACTATCATCACTCACTTATTTGCTAATCTGTGTTCTTTTCCTGAACCCAGTGGAATGGCAGTGGGCACTAGCAAGTAGAAGGTCCCATTTGCTACTGCCCTGCCTTCTCCACACTGCCAGACAAAGTGAACTGTGATGGATAGAATAGGAGAGAGAGCTGGCCATGGTGGCACTTTTCAACAAGTTTCTAGGAGCTCCAGAAGCTGATGGACCCCACTTTAGAAGATGCCTTATGACATCCAAGAGCTTCCAGTAGTGAGAAGGATAAGGGCCCTTTTCCAGAGCTGGGTTCAGTCAGTTGATGCTGGGCAATTCACTGGGTTTAGGGCTCAGTTTCTCACAGTCTTCTGGTTTCTAGTCCAGCACCTTAACCACAACACCAAACTGGCTGTCTTTTAGTAGGCAAACAGCTTCTGGACTCTGTTAATATCTGAGGTCAGTTTTATGTGGAATACTTACCTGGGCCTATAGATTTGGCTTCTAGTTGTCATGTTTTAAGGTGTGTCTTGCTGTGGACCCCACTGAGTTGATAATCCCGTTTCCTTTAGCAGAAATGAAAGTGAATTAACTCTATGATGAATGTAGAATTGTACCAACATTTAGAAACTTTTCAGTCATTTTCTCTCACCTCATGCCTACAAGGCTGGAGGTCAATATGGGAAAATCATGTCCTTGTGCAACCTTGAACCTAAGCTCTGATAGACTTTGAGATACTGTTCCTGTTTAATCACTGACTTGCATTCTAGAATGAGATGTGCCCAGTTGCTGGAAAACAAATGGGGGTCAATTGCAACTGAGTTATTTGATGAAGAAACAAAGGAAGTGGGATAAAAGAAGAAAAGAGAACTCACCTGTTTACCTGCTGTTACAGAAAACAGAGTTTCTTTAAAGAAGTATTAGTGGGACTAGATAAATAAGGATCTTTTATGAAACTATAGAGTCCTCATAATTGTTTTTCTATGGACTTGCTGTTCCTTGGTATTTATTCTTAATAATTTTATTTTCTAACAAAATAATTAAAATGAAAGAAAATCATCCATGTTAGATATATCCTCTCAAGCAGGATCTCTACCCTGAATAAAGTTAGTTAAGGACTAACTAAGATTTGGGCTATAGATCTGCTCAAGTTCTAAATACCCTGTTTAGAAAAGGCTCTGATTCACCACAACCTCCTGAAAAAGGCATTCAAAGCTATAAGATGGCCATCTGTAGGCTACTAGCCTCTTTTCTCTGAGCTTCCAAATAAGCAAAGCTAGACAAAAGATAAACTGTTAATTTTGTCTCTGGTCTCCTTTAAATGAATATATTTGGAAACAGAATTTGATTACCTTGCATAGGCAAGAAGTAACCAATCAGGCCTACAGTTCCATTATCACAGAAATTATTATTCCACAAAAAGGTTTCATTTGGGTATTAATTGCTCTTTTGAATTACATGCACATAAATAATAAGAATAAATTAGTTCATTGGTACAAAGAAATGTTAATCCTCCTTGCCTTCTCCTTGTTTCAGGTTCAGGTAACAAACATGGTTTTCTACATTCAGAAATCACTGGGTATCCCCACAGCCAAAATTAAAACAAATTCAATTCCTTACAAGAAACTCTGCCAGTAATTGAGAATTACTATTACTGTTTTGACTACTGATTACCATTTATTCAGCACTATCTACGTACTACAAATTTGTACAAAATATAGAATTAATCCACAGTGATTCAGAGGTTGCATAGAAATGGATTTGCAGTGCCACAAAGTGACACTTTCAACCCCTTATTTATATTGTTTATTTTAAAGTAAGAAACAGATTTCCATTTGGTTGACATTTCTTGTACTATATTGAACTCTGATGTGGAGCAGGACCAGCCCTACTATTAAGCAGAGTACAGCAACTGCCTCTTTGGGGTGGGTAAATTAGCAAGATATTGGAGGACAAAGAATAGAGCTATCTGTGCAAAGCAGCTTGCCTTGACCTCATTAATTAGGCTGCATCCAAGTTAGTTGATTGATTATATGCCATCAAGTTGTTGTTGACTCTTAGTGACAACATAGACAGACCACTGGATGATTTGTCCCCAACCTGGCCCTTCACACCTTCCAATGGTGCACTCATTAGCTCTGTAATCAAGTCTATCCACTTTGCTACTGGTCATCCTCAGGATTGATTCGTTCTATGATTTTTGTTGTTGTTTGCATTCTTGGTTACCCTTGGCATTCTCTGGAGTCTTCTCCAACATCAAAGTTCAAAAGTTCAAAAGCATCAGTACTCTTTCTACCCTGCTTCTTCAAAATTCAGTGTTTGCATCCATAAAGTGTCACAGGGAACCATTGCCTTCATGATTCTGATCTTTGTAGGTATGTACACATCATGGCATCTGAATATCTTTTCCAAGACCTTCACTGCTGGTTCCTTTACTGTTGATCATCAAAACTTACAGATAGAAGATACCCACCACTTCAGTATCTTCATAGCCAATTCTGAGGCTGGACCTGTCATCATCACTTTGGTCTTCTTTATATTTAATTGCAGCCCCATTTTTTCACTGTGCTCATTGAGTTTCATTACTAGAACTTCCAGATCAATTGCATTTTTAGCTGTCACAATAATGTCATCAGCATAGTGCAAGTTAGTAATATTTCTTCTTCTCTACTTTCGTATTTTTCCAATCCAGCCTTCTTCAATATATATTCAGCATATACATTAAATAAATATGGAGAATGTATATAGCATTGCCTCATTCCTTTGCCTACCTGGAACCACTTTGTTTCACTATTTTCTGTCCAAACTTCCTATCCTGTGTATAGGTTTTGCATGAGGATTCCCATTTTCCTAAGGACAATCCACAACTTGACATGATTGACACAATTGAAAGCCTTCCTGTAGTTAATGAACCACATATTAACTTAATTTCAGTATCATTTGGCTTTCTCGATTGTCTAGCATGCATCAGCAAGAAAGTTACTTGATCCTCAGCCTTTTTAAAAATCAGTTTGAAGATCTGATATTTTTCTTTTCATGTAGGGCTCTAATCTGCATTGTATGATCTTTATTTTGCTAGCATGTGAAATTAAGGATATTGTGTGATACTTTGTACCACACATTCTGTTAAGTCTCCTTTCTTTGGTATTGGCACGTAGACTAACCATTTCCAATCTGTTGGCCATTGTGTCATTCTGCAGATTTGCTGACATGGTTTGGTTAGTACCTTTATTGGTACTTTATTTCTTCTGTTATTGGCCATATTTCTGTAGATGTTTCATTAATTCCTGTAGCCTCCCAGCTTGGTTATAATTAGAGTGCTGATCTAAGTTTTCATCTTCTAGTACTAGAGATTCTTGTAAATAGGAATTATCTTCTAAAGTATCCTGGATATTGACCCCTCTACAGATATGTATAGAATTTCAGTCTACTCTTTCCATGTTTGATCTTCTTGGAACCAGTTACTATTTGAGGGACTGCCTCTCCCCAGTTACATCTACACATCTCATTAGTTCCATCAGGAGAGGCGTCGCAACTACTAGGAGTGCCATCTGGTGGGCCCCAGGAAAAGAGCCTTTCCTATCATGTCACCCACCCTTTGGGACATCATCCTCCCAGAGATGTGAGAGGCCCCAAACATACTGGCTTTCTGTAAGGCCTTAAAGACTTGGTTTTGCTATTGGGCATGGGGACCCGGGTGTGATAAAGCCTGTACAGTGGTTGAGTTTATCATTGTGATGGGTGTTGGTATACCTCAGCTATGGACTGTGTTGTATGGGGGTTTTTTTATACAATTTTTATACCTTTGTTTTTATATCTTTTTTAAAAAAAATTATATTGTTTTTAATTGCTGTGAGCCACCAGTCATATATTTGAGGTGGGTGGCTATATAAATTGAAATAAGTAAGTAAGTAAGTAAGTAAGTAAGCAAATAAATAAATAAATAAATAAATAAATAAATAAATAAATAAATACTATTTGTCCATTGGCATCCTTTAGCATATTATTTCAAAGTTGGAACCTCATTCTGAGTTTGGAGATCTTTCAGAAGACTTCTTTTGTTTTTTCCATACCTGTTGCCATCTTCTATGTCTTTACAGATGTTATTGTAATACTGCTTCTTGTATCTTCTAACAACTCACTGAAATTCTTTGTTGAGTTCCTTGCTAAGATCTTTGTTTTTCTTGGCTTTGGCTTCTCTTCTCTTCTCTTCTCTTCTCTTCTCTTCTCTTCTCTTCTCTTCTCTTCTCTTCTCTTCTCTTCTCTTCTCTTTTCTCTCCTCTCCTCTCCTCTCCTCTCCTCTCCTCTCCTCTCCTCTCCTCTCCTCTCCTCTCCTCTCCTCTCCTCTCCTCTTCCTTCTCTTCTCTTCAGTTTCCACTGTTTGCTTTCTTCTGTTTGCTTTCTTCTGTTTCTTGGTCTGTTTCTTGGTCTTTGCAGTCTTCACATTCATCCTTCACAATTTCTTTTATTTAACTCCATAGTTCTTTTGGTTCCCAGTCAATGAGGTTCAGGACTTCAAAGTGATTCCTGATGTTCTCCCTGGATATAGTGGGCATATGCTTAAGATAATATCATGAAAAATGGCTGGCTTTGTTCTTCCACTTTAGCTTGACATGGAACTTGCACACAAGCAGGTTGGGATCTGTTCCACAGTCAACCCCTGGCTATGTCTTTGCTGTTATAACTGAGCTGCTCCACTTCCTTCTACCAATAATATAGTCCGGTAGATTTCTGTGTGCCTCTAATATCTTCCTAAATTGCTGCTGCCTGAAATAGGTGCCTGCTTGCTTCACCTGGGCAGCTGGGATGACCACTCAAGACCATATGCCTTGAGTGACCCTGCTGGGAAATACATACTTTGGGTGTACACTCCCAGCGTTCTTTGCTCATTCCTTGCAGGAACATCTCCTCCATGCCATGATAAGTTAGCATAGCTGGACTTGGAGAGGGTGCTCAGATCAGAAATAAAATCAACTTCTATTCTGGATGACTTCCTGTTCTTATTTCTTCAGCTACATCACAAATGGATAGATTCACCAATGATGCCCACTTCAGAACTTTCTGTTGCTATCATGCCCAGTATGGCTCATCATAGTCTAATGGAATAAGGAACAAGAATAAGGAACAAGTGGCCCACCAGTCATTATTAACCTATAACTCCCAGCATTTTTCACCATCAGTTTGTTGAACAGAGCTGCTGAGGCTTATGATTCAGCAATGACTAGAGAGGCATAAGTTCTCTGCCCCAGATCAAATTAAGTATGGCTGTTTACTTAGAGACATAAGGAGCTCTGGAATGTTTCTTTCACTTTCCCTTACTGCTCATCTAGCAGCTACATCCATGGCTTGTCCAGACCTAGTGATTTGGATAGAAAGAGCAGCAGTAGCAAGCCATTGTGTGTTTCGACCATGGAGGCAGCTTTCACAAGTTTCAGTGGTTCAAATGTAACAAATTCTGGTTCCTAAAACCATCAACCCTCATATTGATAGCCATGGTAGGGACCTTAGATCACATGTCCTACTTAGCAGACAATACCTTCAATATCTATGCAGATGTAGTGACTTTACTAACAGAGTACGGATATATTGGATTGATGCAGAAACTTGCTTCCCATATAAATTGACTCAGAATTTCAGCCACATAATAAGGGATAATTAAAGGCATTAGAGGCATTAATTAAGGGATATAAAGCATGTTAATAGTGAGTAATATGTGCTTAGTAAGACAAACATGGTAAACAATGAAGATGATGATAGAAGACAGAACATTCTCATGCTTACTTGTTTTGGAGTGAATTGATTTCCTCTGAAGTATTAAATCTGTATTTGGTAAGGGGACGTTCTGGAATCAGGAGCGTCCTCAGGGGGACAAAGGGAGAAGGTGAAATCACACAATCCTGATGTCATAATGCATGTAACAACTTCTACCTGACACCTATTTCTGGAATGAAACATCTTTTAACTGCAGTATCTAGACACCAAGTATTAATATTATGGTAACAGATTGTTTAGACTATTACATTTCAGTAATGATAGCATTTCAGGCTCCTATTTTTGAAGTCAGGTTGGAAACTGTAATTAAGGTAAATACAACAACAGGTTTGTTAATGCAGACTGTATATACTCAGTAGCGGTGTGAGTTAAAATAATGTTTCAGACTTT
This sequence comes from Python bivittatus, assembly GCF_059951505.1. Taxonomy (NCBI): domain Eukaryota; kingdom Metazoa; phylum Chordata; class Lepidosauria; order Squamata; family Pythonidae; genus Python; species Python bivittatus. Next base: position 49,035,688 of record NW_028277030.1, on the reverse strand, counting down.
AGGAGGCAAGCCGATCGAATAGGATGACTTCTGAGGCTATCTGTTTTGCCTCAGTTCTAAAATGCAGCTTAGTCTTGTGATACTCAGACCACTTCCACTCTATAACACTTCCTTTCCCCAATCTCCTGTGACACAGTTTGGAGTCGATCTGTGATTAGCTTTGCTTCAGCTGATCTTGAAGTATTGAGAACCTTCAAAGGCCTATCATGTGCCCTCAACTGACCACTAAAAGAGCATGAAGCATGGTGTGTAATCAGTGCTCTGTGCCTTCGGCCTCTATAGCCATTGAGAATCCAATTGTTTGTGGTGGGCTAGAAATACAATAAATAAAAAAATAGGACTCTGAGTAAGAAAATGTCTCACCCTACCTGATTCTAGCCCTGCGCCTCCACTTGAGCTGATAAGATAGGAAGCAACTGTAGAGAAGAGGGATAATCTGCGCTGCATGGCCACTATTCCTTTACTGAATTTAGAGGCTGATGCCCTGATGTACAGGGAAGAGGGAACGGCCTTGAAGGACAGGAGGAAGAGCCGCTGCCATGGCAATGGTCAGATAAAAGAAATCTGAGTCTGGGGCAGGAATGTAACATATGTAAATGTCTCAGACAAGCCCCTCCCTGGTTCTCACTAAGATAGAGGAAGGGAGGAGAGAGGCATATTAAGGCATGCAAGATCCTGTTACTATAACTTTATAGTAAAAGTAATAGGAGGCCCTCCGCATGGTCACCCATGCCCTGGTCACCTCTGAGTTGAACTACTGCAACGCACTCTACATGGGGGCTACCCTTGAAGAGTATCTGGAAACTACAGCTGGTGCAAAATGCGGCAGCGCGGACAGTTCTCAATGCCCCTAGGAGGGCACACATAACACCGCTGTTGCGTGAGCTGCATTGGTTGCCAGTTTGTTTCTGGGTCCAATTCAAGGTGTTAGTCATCACCTTTAAAGCCCTTCATGGCACAGGACCAGGTTATCTGAGGAACCGTCTCTCCCTGGTTGTTTCAGCCCGCCCCACTCAGTCCAGCAAAAGGGGCAGGTTGCAGACCCCACCAGTCAATGAATTCTGATTGGTGGGGTCTAGGCAGAGGGCCTTTTCTGCTGTGGCTCCCGCCCTATGGAACATCTTGCCTCCTGAGGTCCGGTGTGCCCCTTCCCTCATGGCCTTCAGAAAAGGGGTTAAATCCTGGCTCTGCCAGAAGGCCTGGGGACCGGATGGGGGCTCGTACCTGTGGAGATGGCTGGTGGGGTGATGGGTTTTGGCTCCACCCTCCCAGCATCTTGAAGGTTTTAGTGCTAAAATATACGGGGGGGGGGGGTTAGGACATTTTTAATGTATGTTTGTATTTTAATTATTTATGGATTTTAGTCACTGCTGGAGGGATTGGTGTGTTTGTTCTTTTTTGTTATTGTGAGCCGCCCAGAGTCACCCGTTGGGGGAAATGGGTGGCATACAAGTTTAATAATAAATAAATAAATAAAAATATTGGACTACATGACTTTGGTTTCCTAGTCTGTTTTGTCTTGAAGGGCTGATACTCCAAAGGTGAGAAGGCAGTACAGGTAGTCTTTGTTTAGCAACCACAACTGGTTCCAGCAACTTGGTTATTAAGCAAAGTGGTCACTAAGTGAAAATCATGTGACTGTGACTATGCTTATCATTTTACTTCAGCTTTCCTTAGGAGGCAAAGGAAAGCCTTCAGTGTGAAACTGATTAGGGTCTTGTCAGTTTCAGGCAGCAGCTGCCAGCCAGCCAGCCAGAAAGTTTTAATCAACTAATTAAAGTCACAGAGCTGAGCTTTTTAACTTGCAGTTAGCACTTTTTAGGGACCTCCTGCACTGCAGAGAAAAGCAGCTCAGGAAGAGATAGCTTGCTTAAGCAATCTCTCTGCCCTGTGAGGGGGGAAAAAGGGAGGGAAATGTGTCATGCACAGGACATGATACTGTACTAACTGACTGTAATGGTGAACACATGACTGAGAGAGACGCTGCAAAGGTTGTAAATGCGGGCATTGGTCAAAAAGTTACTTTTTCACCACTGTCGGAATTGTGAACAGCTACTGTCCAAGATAGTTGCTAAACGAGGACTACCTGTATAGTGGCTTGGGGAGGGAAGAGAGAGAACAAAAACTGGGAGGTGGATTTTTGCCAATAATTCCCACCATAGGGAAATGGATAACCCACAAACTCAGCAGAGACTCAGTGTTACAAAGGTGGGGGGGGGGGGGGAGGGAGCTTGCTTCAGTTTCAAAGAAACCAGAGCTAAGCTAGGGAAAAAGGCATGTTGGTGTCAAAAATGGCCAGCATCACGTAAGTTTGCAAATCCAAAACTGCTTCAAACTGGCATGAAGCATTCATGTATTGGTTTGTCAAAATTTCTTTAAAAGTTACTAAAATCTTCTCGGTTGTGATCATTGTCAAAATGCACTGGGTCTCCCTATTGAGTTACACCAGGAAATGCAGAAATTTGATCCCTTGACAGGTCTGGGTGAAAATTATAAGCATATTAGTGGATATAATCTGTCAATTTTAGATATTTTCAGTGAGAGGGAAAGGCTGGAAGAGTGTTTTCGCAAAATAGGGCTTTACTGATACTTTAAAGGAATATTTTACCGAATTGTATTGGCAGGCAAAGTAGCCCACACTAACAGAATGAAATAACTCTCATTTGAGAGAGAAAGATGCAAGGGTGTGTGTTGGGGGCAGGCAAAGACAGCGGTTACAACAGAGTTTGAAAATGAACATTCTCCTTATTGTCATTTTGGAGGCAGTTAGTACAGAGCAGATTGAAGGCAAAAGGAGAAGAGGATGGCAGAGGATGAGATGGTTAGATAGCATCACTGAAGCAATGAGCATGAAACTGAGCCAACTCAGGGAGGCAGTGAAGGACAGGAAGGCCTGGCGCAATATGGTTCATAGGGTCACGAAGAGTCGGACATGACTTAACGACTGAACAACAACAACAAAGTACAGAGCAGAGATGGTGGGGATCCGGCAAGCATGGGCACCTGCAGAATCCTGTGGCTGTCATCAGAATGATGGGGGCAGTGCCACAGCTCTGCCCCTTTCATGTGCGCATGCAACATCGCCATGCTCATAGAGAAGGGTTGGGGCATGCAGTGCAATGCTAGAGTGTGATTTTTGTTATTCTTCCCCCTTCTTCCCCTGCCCCGCTGAGGCCACAATCTGCTAAGTATGCAATCAGAAAATGTCCAGGAAAATACGTAGATGCGGGAGAAATTGTGCATTGTGATTCATTACAATTCAGGGGAAAAGAGAGTGACTTTGTGAACTATTTGTATGAAAACAGCATTTATGATAGAAATATCATCACAGAAGTGAAAAGCAAAATTCTAAGTAGATAGATATAGAGCAGTGTTTTTCCAGTGTCTTAAAGTTGCCAAGTTGGAAAAACACTGATATAGAGGCTAGGAAGTTAAAATAAATGAAAACCAATGTGAGGGGTTGTTTTTATTGTATGGTTCTATTGATAGCAATGGACATATTGTTCCTTTTATATCCCCTCTCCAAAACACTATGATTAGAGGCTTAAAAGGAAGTCCTGCAGAAAACAAATTCCTGATTGGAAGCTGGAGCTGTCAATCACTGTCTGCCTCTGCTTCCTTGGAATCCCTGAGATGCAGCTGAAAACTACTCATTGTCTTTGAATCCCAGGGTTATGCCTATAGTATAAACCTATCACACCAGTTGACAGGCAGCTACATAGCCATTCCAGATGGTTTTTGGTACATCTCAGACAAGGGTGCCCAAAGGATTATCTTTGCCCATATAAACCTGCTGGACTATTGCGTTTGGCATCTGCTGCTCTATTCTAAGCATCACAGTTTTCTGAGATGAAAGCTCATTCTTTGTCTCCACCTCTCCTTTGGCATTTGATTCCCAGGAAATTTTGACTGGTGTCATCTTTATTTTCCTTTGGTGTTTTCACTCTCTTATTTGTTTCTTCTGCTACTCTTGCTGGAAGGTTGGGTAAAGCAGATTGCCTAAAGCCATCTTGGGTGTTCACTGGCAGAAGTTACCACAAAAGAGAGCTCCTGTTTTGCTTCTTAGAGCCCTTGCTCTCAAAACAAGGGTGGTTTTTTTGAGCCAGGCAACCAAGGATACATAGCAGCAAGTAGCAATGTGCTGCTTTTTTCTGAGAAGCAGTAATTTTGAGAGAGTGAAAAGTAAAGGTAATGGATCAAAGAATATAGAAAAGGAAAAGGAAATCTCTGAATGCCCTTTGCTCTGGCTTTCCAATCCCCCCCCCCCCTTTAAACTACAGCAAATTGATCATATCTGTGGGGACTAAAGATTCTCAAATTGAAAAGCAGAAAGAATAAAAATTGATTTTGGGGGTGGGGGAAGCAGAGTGTTAGTTGTAAAAACACCAGCAAGAAGATGGAGTGGAGGCTGAATAGGAGAGAGGGAGCGCAGAGAACTTCCTACATGGTAGTGTAGAAGTAAAACCAGGAATAATTAGATGGTGCTTTTGTGATATAAAGCAGGGGAAATAAATTACCTAATTAGTAAGTTTCAGGTTTCCTGTCTTCATTAAGATTAGTGGTAGGAAGGGATTAAGGAAATAAAGTTGAACAATCAAGTTCACTTTATGCTTCCTTAATATGCTACTGGAATAAGACCACAGAAACAGACAATGGGCTTTTCCGCACTATGGCCTTGAGCTGCACTGTCTCCTGTGCATAAAATGGCTGGAAATGAAGCCGGCTTAAAAAATGGCTTTCTGGCTTTCTGGCTCTTCCTCCACTTTGGCCCCAGTGATGCCAGGCGTTCTGTCCAGACCGCAGTTAACGTGGCCTGATTGGTGGATTCTCCTCCTCTTTTCCTCTTCTGTTCATGCCATGAAACAAGCATCAGTTGCTTTCCCTTCTGTGGGCACATCTTTTGAGGACTGGTGAAAAAAAGTAAAATAAAAACAGTTTTATAGCTTTTCCTGTCACTTGGGCTAGGAGGGAAAACTTGGCAAAACTATTGGAAGGAAGGAAGGAAGGAAGGAAGGAAGGAAGGAAGGAAGGAAGGAAGGAAGGAAGGAAGGAAGGAAGGAAGGGAGGGAGGGAGGGAGGGAGGGAGGGAGAGCCAACATGTCACCATTCCACTACTGAACCTGTAAAACATAACAAAACAAAAAGAAAAAACACAAAGCTTCAACTGTTCATGGCCAGCAGCCCAGCAGCCCACTTTAAAATAGCCATCGAAGGCAGAGAGGGGGATCCAGTGGGAATGACCACCAGAACCCTCCCCAGCCAATTGGAATAGAGGCATTTATGTAGGTCAGAATGAAGCACAGGAGGTGGACCAGGTTGCCCTGCTTGTACCACCAGAGAAGGAAAAACACAACTTTTGATGCAAAACCAGAAGATACTTAGATAGAGATTGCCATTCCAGCAGACTTGGGGCAGGCTGAGGAAAACATCATCCATTCCTGCCCTCCCAAAATGGTAGGTGGCCCATTCTCATACTGGAGTAAGCAGGAAGTATGGATCAGCCCAAAGTCTGCCTCCATGGACTGAAACTGGAAAAATATGCACATATATTTTTCATTTCACAAGGTTTTGAAACCACAAAACTCACTGCTGAGAAACCATCATGTTGACATTTGATCTTATTTTAGAGATATTATGTGAAGACCCAGATCCTTTGAAAAACCCATAATGCTGAGAAAAGTGGAAGGAAAGAGAAGAAGAGGAGAACCAGCAGCCAGGTGGATGGACTTAGCTACAGTGGCGATGGGTACACAGTTGGAAGTCCTGAAGGGGCAAGCTGGGGAAGACCTACAGTATCTATGCGGTTGCTAAAAGTTAACACTGTTTTGATAGTGCATGATCAATCAATTAATCAAAATATTGTATTATTCTGTACAGATATATGTAATGATCCACGGCATATTCTAAACCAATGGTTCTTATTGCATCTGTAAAGTCTTACCAATCAAAGATCCTGGTTTCTACCATAAATGGAGCAAGAAGTCAACTTCTTCCTCAAGAAAGACGTTATCAATTGATGGGCATTCTATTATAATAGTTATAATTCATGGTAAGATTTCAGACTCAAAGTTTAAATTACATACTGTGTTTCCCACCTAAACTACTGGTGAGGTCTGTGATATACACACCACCTGTTGAGAACTACTGTGCCAGACCACATGTATCAAAATATTTCTGACAGCCTATAGGTCAACTAATTATGAAAAAGAAAAAAGAAATACTTCTTTATATGAATGAATCAGCTGATTCAAGTACAGATACAAATGCCACATCCTTTATAGTTATATTTAAAAAATATGTTGGTTTATACACATAGCATAACCCTGTATCAGTCTATCCAGAAGTAATCTGTGATCACTTGGGATTTTGCACAGATAAATGGCATAGACTGCAGATTTAAGAACTATCTTATATATATATATATATGTATTCTGGAGTCAGACCCACTGAACTTCATGATACTTGCTTCTGAATAGGCATGGATAAAATTATACAGTCCAGTAAAATACAGTTAGAAATACAATTAATCTTTCAGTGCTTTTATTGCCATGAAATGTTAGACTGATGTGCATATTTAGTGAGGTGGAGACATGGAATTCCATTCTGAATTTATATTATTCACAGCACTAATTAATGCAAACTTTGGAAATTTCACTTATCAACTGAAACTATTGTTTAATTCACAATTCAAATTATAGTTTCCTGAGTCTTAAGCACTCTAGAGAAAATATCTCCACTGATCATACAGAACTAAATGATCTCTTTCCATGATTATTTTTTATTTGTTTTACGAAGCATGAAGTTTAAAAAAATAGTCTTTTTTAAACATTGGTAAGAAATTAATGTTACAAAACACCATGGGAGGGAAAATCCCTGTTGCTTTCCTGTTTTTTTGTTAAATGTCTTTGACTAAATTAAGTAATAAAATATAATTAAAATCTTTGGGATTCATCACCTTCATTTTGAGCTAGGCATGCATAAAACTGTAAAAAAGAGAGAGAATTATTTCCATCACACACTATTAGATCACACGTTAAGTGAAACTGGCTCATATATTATGATCTTTAAAAAAATTAATATACCTTCGGTTTCTTGAGAAACACACAGCAGATATATACAGATGAACTAGGCATTACTAAAAGATCTCCAAAGCAAAATAGCAAAACAGAAAGAAAGGAGAGATTGCCTCGTTGGTATGTGTTCTATTACCCTCTCAGACAAATTAGGAATGGACAGAAATCAAGGCTAGGTGAAGACTCCCTTTGAGTGTGTGAGTGCATGTCATGTGCATACGCACTTGCCTGGAAGAACCTTCTTCAACCCAGGGATCTCCAGACGGATCGCAACACTCCCTCCCAGAATTCCCAATCACAGAGCTGTTGGCCCTCTTGGCCGGTATATCATTTGGGGGAATATGCCCTACAAGGGCACAGGTTTTGTTCCTAATCAGAAGTCAGAAGCAGAAAATACATTTCTGGAAATGAATATGTAAGGGAAATGCCATCACATATGTACTGATAGTAAAATATGAAATAAGAGAAACTACTTTGCATGGGTATATGCTGTTGCAAAATCACTATTCAGTCATTAATGAGGTCCCTTTCTCTCATAATGTACCTCAGAAGTGTCCAACCAGGCTGCAAGTGGTCCCCAAGTGACCCATCCCTGAGAGAATTTTAAAGTTGTTACCACACTTTAATTACTAACACAACAGTCAGAAGAAATAATTACATATGTGACTGGAAGATAATACTCTTAATTCTACCTTATTTTAATTAAATGTAAATGAAATGAAATAAACTTTTTTCCTAGCCCCACCACTACTTTGGGGGACGTGGCCCAAAGGCCAGCTGTAGCCCTCAGCCCCCACCCCAGTAACTACCCGATTTATTCATTGCATGTTCATCTTTATGATATTTATAATGTAAGGATTTAGTTAAATGTTCCACAAACTCAGTCAAAATATAAGGAAAATAAGATTTATTTATTCATTTATTTAAAGATTGATATGACCGTCCAACTCACAAAAATGCAACTCTGGGCAGCATACCGCCATGAAAACAAAGAACAGTATCCCAACAAGAGAAAATCAACAAGAACAAGACATACAGTCAGGGTACACTAACACGGTCACCACTTCCCAGGACAATTAAATGTGCAGATCTAAATCTTTCAAACTGACTTGTAGGTTTATTAGTACTAAAAGTGCAACTTTGTATATGACCAAAACAAATGTAGCAGATTTCCATCCAAAGGTTGGCATCCTTCAACATCTCTTCTGAAGATTTAAATAGATTTTTTTAAAGTCAGAAAGCATGAAATCCTATCTATATTGAAGTGTATAAAAACTCTTTTTTAATATATTTATTGAAGTTGCATTTTTAAAACTGCCTTTTCCATTTTTATACAGAATTTCAATTAATTTTATCTGATTCCAAAACCAGGTTGCATTATCTCAAAAGTTTTCTATTCAACTTTATTTGTATAAAAATATTTTCTGTCTCTTTCCAATCATGGATAAAATTCTGTATTTATATATAAGGGCTGTTAGAAATATTTTGTATCTGAAATGAGACCATAGCCTTTAAATTTTTCCATAATTCCCTGATATGAAAAGACAAAATTAAGACTGGCCCATTTTCCTGATTACTAACAATGCACATAGATGGTGGCTTCAAAGAGTTTGCAGATGGATTCTCATATAAACAAGATTATAATGCAGTATCTGAAGTATAGTATGCTTGCTCTCATCAAGTTAGTAGCAAAACTGACTGCAGTCTTGAGAAATGTGGAGGTGGAAATAGCAACTGGAGATCATGAAAAACTCCAGGTCATTTAACATCCTGAAAATATTTAAAATTGTATTGAAGGTAAGGCACTAGAAATGCATGTAGATCCTGCAAATCAAACCTATAACGTACAGGACTGTTGAACAGGGAATTTACTGTTCATTCTAAATAAGTATTAGTCTTTGGGGATCAGATCATGATATTAGATAGGCACGGAAATACTATATGCAGTAATATTCACTCTATAAATAAACCCTTGAGTTATGAAGTCCCTGCCTTCACAAAAATGCTTGAAATTTAAAATGTAATATGGAGTGTAAAGATCAGCAAGTGGAAGAATTGAATACCTTGGAAGGTTGAAAACAACTACCACAGGGGCAAAATATTATCTTACTTGGGGATCAAAAGGAGTAGCGGTTACTTCTATCACTTTGTTGGTGAACTTATTGATGGTGGGGTTATTAACAATTTCTATTGTGAATATGCTCTTAAATGAATAGTCAAAGTTAGCTTCTCTTTGCTATTTGCTTCAGCTATTTCATTTTTCCTATCTTTGCTTAGTGGATTGGATTCAAACTTAAAAGCAGAATATTTGAACTTAATGGGATTTAAAATAGAGATGATTAACTTGTTCCACAGATTTCAATGGGTCTCTGCTCTCAGAGACACATGATGCTTTACAGTCCAAAATGATCAGCTTCCCACCATACCCTAAACCAAAAATGAACAAACTACTTTATGGTTTGACAGGTTGGATGAACCTGGTCATTGCAGGCATAACCAAGATATGGGTGTAGCTTCTGCCAGCCAAGTATTCTCTAGTAGAGGAGGCTGAGGAAAATGGGAAGGAAGAGATGTGGTTGTAATCCCTAAGAACCTCATCTCCCTTAGCAAGATCCATGTTAGAGTATCTGGTTTATATGTGTACCTCAGCCTTGGGGCTGGGATGTATTGGGGATTCTGTTATGTGCTGCCTACCACTCTGCCTCCCTGACCAAGTTGATGGAGCTGCTCTTGAAGTCTCCCACAGTCTTGGAGCAGAAGGACATTGGGGATGGTTTGTCTGGAGGGGTCAGGAGCTCATAGCAATCAACTTGTCAGCCCTTTTTGGTAGGCCAGGTCAGGAAACAGACTTCATAAGTTTGCTTGGAACTATGCTTTATTGATAAAAGCTGTAGTAACAGAATCTGTAAAGCTTATGTCATAACCCACTGCTGTTTGTTTTGGACTTTGATGCACTGTTCCTATCTAGTGGTTTTTGTTTGTAAGTCACAGAATCAAGGGGAAATATTGCACACTGTGGGGTAGGGGGTGAGAGAGGAAGGAGAGCAAGCTTCACATAATCTATGGAGAAACTGAAACGGGTGCTTACTGGAAATAGCGAAGATTGCTGGGAAATCACTGTTGAGCTATCCTTGGATCAACAGCTAGATTTAAAAGAGGCTTTATTTTATAGTTTTGATTGTGTGTGTGTGTGTGTGTGTGTAGAGAGAGAGAGAGAGAGAGAGAGAGAAAGGAGCAGAGATCAAAGCAGGGAGGCAACTGGGCTTGTTGCCCAGGGAGGCAACAAGCCCAGGGGAGGGGGTGTGGGAAGCCATGCAGCCAATCACAGCTGTGGCTGTTAACAGGTAGTCCTCACTTACCGACCGCAATTGGGACTGGCTACTCCATCAAGTGATGCAGTCACAAAGTGAAATGTTACATGACCACACCAACTTACAACATCAGTTCCAGCTGTGGTGGTTAAGCAAATCACACAGGTTAAGAGTGATGTCACATGACTGCAACTTGTGACTTCCTGCCACCTTCCCCATTGACTTTGCTTGTTGGAAGCAGCTGTGACGCTCACAAATGGTGATCATGTCACTACAGAACGCTGTGACTGTCGTAAATGCACACCAGTTCCCAAGCATCCAACTCATGATCAGGGTGACTGCAGGGACACTATGATGGCTGCAACTTTGAGGACTGGTCGTAAGTCTCCTTTTTCAACACTGTTGTAACTTCAGTTATTGAACGGTCAGTAAGCGAGGATTACCTGTAAATTGGACGGAGCACTTGAAACCCTCTGCTCTGAAGTGCTCAAGGCAGCTTGCGCAGAAAACTACAACTTTTGTAGCTGAAAAACTTGGGTAAGAATTGCTTTTGCGATGGGCTACAAGTGGGAGCAGTACAACATCATCCATTCCTGCCCTCCAGAAGAGGTGGATGACCCCTACCGGCAATGGGCTATGTGGACATTTAGATATGCTCCTTAGTCTAAGGCAGTGGTTCTCAAAGTGTAGTCTGGGGACCCCTGGGAGTCCCTGAACCTTTTCAGGGGGTCCACGAAGTCAAATAAATATTTTAAAATTTCTCAATTTTAATTTCTAAATATCAATAGATATAACCTACATAAACCAAAGCTTTTTGGGGTTCTCAATCATTTTTAAGAATGTAAAGGGGTCCTGAGACCAAAATGTTTGAAAACTGCTGGTCTAAGGAAAACTGCATATATGACAGTGTAACAAAGAAAAATCCTAGATAGAGAGGATTTATTTAACAAGTTAAAAAACCAGAGTATCCTGGGTATGGAGTGACCGCTTGCACATTAAGACCTAGCTTTTTTAACCATGGTTTGCTGAACAGGCCACAATGGGCTTCCATGAATTCTAAGCCATAAATCGTGATTTACAAGCCATAATAGCTGGGTTCACATATAATAAGCCAGGCAAAATAGTACTTATCTTAAGTTAATGCAGCATTAATAAAGTCCAATATACAGTCTGCAACCAATGGCTAGATTCACACAACATCCTAAACTGCAAAGTAGCTAACAACATTTTAGCCCAGCATGTTTGGTAAAACCAGCTCAACATGTTGTATGAAGCCAGCAAATTGGATTAAATAAACTAAGTAACCATGATACTGATATGAACATTGCCAGTAAATTTCAGATTCTGCCCACCTTCGGTCACAAACAATTCATTTTGATAGTTTCTATTCCTCGGGCTCAGCAAATTCTGCCGTGTAGTTCTTCCTCCAGACTTTTCTCCTGATCCTCTCAGTCCTCCCATCTCTCCACCAACCCAGATTCCCACCTCAGAGAAAAGCTTCTCTGGGCACAAAAGAAGCCGATACCCTGCTTAAACAGACACTGGGACTCCATTTTGGGGCAAGGGCAATGTTCAATACACCCAGATGGCTAAGCAACATATCTGAAGGGCTACCTCTGTGGTGGGGTGTGTGTGCCAGAGTAGGCAAGTACAGATGCTTCAGAGCACACAGGAATGTGAATATAGGGGCTTTCTGCAAATTCTTAAAACAGCCATACCTTTTCCCAGGATCACATGACTGCCTGCAGTTGGTGCATGATCCTATGAAACAGTGAACTTCCAGGTTGGTAAAAATGGAGGACTGATGAGTCTCCAAACAGTGGAGATGACACTTTGGTGGGGACAGGTAATGGGGCAGCAAGCCCGGGACTGCGAAGCCTCTCCGGACAAGGAGAAGCCAGGAGATTATCCATGTGTGCTCCAGAAGACAGCTCCTTGTGAAGAGACTGCAAACTCTACAGGAGACTCCTAAGACTGCTGGAGCCATGGAAGAAATATCACACTCACAGCACATTTGGAACATAACTTTAAAAGCTACAGAGGTCTTCCAAGCAGCAGGTCTTACTGTACCATCCAGTATGTGATCCTTCGATCAGGCTTAAAGATTAAAGCTAAAAGCAAAGAAAAAAATATAAAGACTTAAAAATAATTAAAAGCAAAAAGGTTTGCTAAGAATCTGAATTAAGAAAGTTTAAAATGAACTAGGGACAGTTGAACTTGGAACTATTTACTTTAAAGTACTTCTGAAATAATTAAATACATACTTCCCTAGGAAAGAGGACTATTTAGATTTGCCAAAGAAAATGATTGGCTTTGTCAAACAAAGAGATAAAGGAAAATTGGAAAAGATCATCTGACCATAGAACTACAGAGTGCTGAATGGGACCAAAGAGTTAAGGGCACAGAGAAAGGTGGGGGGGGGAGCCACTCTTTTATTTTTACTTCTCCTTTCTGGATGATAAATTAAAGAAACTTGCAGAAGGGAGGAGAGGATCTTTGACAGAGCAAATGACAGAAAAAGGGATTACACCAGAGACATTGCAAAGGATGTTTGAGGACTTGGGGAAAAATGTGACTGAATCTGTCAAGAGAGATTTGGCTTCATTGGAAGGGAGGATGAAGGAAAAATTTGCAAACATGGAAGAAAAGATGAATTAAAAATTTGAAGAATCTGTATTGCAGATGAGTTGGGAGGTTAAACAAACTAAAGATAAAATGGAAAAATTATCTGTTAAGAGACATTTGATTACATTTGAAGGGAGAAAGACCTGCGAATATGGAAGAAAATATGAATAAAACAATTGAAGAATCTGCAATACAAATGAGACAGAAACATTAAGCCAAGAGATGAAAAGACAATGTGACACTAGATTTAAAAGAGAAAGTATTTTGCCTGAGATTGAGAGTAGCTACAGAATGATCTGGACAGTAGGAGAGGGTTGCTGAAACCTTAATTTTTTTTTTAGAATGGGAGGAAGAAGACATGGATGCAGAAGTGGACCAGGTGTACAGAATCAATACAAGAAATTAAGAGTCAAGAAATGTACTCAGAAATATTTCTGTGCCCCTTGTCTCTACGACAATATCTTAACACCAAGCTAAGGATTAATAAAGTATCTTTTACTTCCATATCCTAAACAGTGCACGGCCTATAGCAGACACCAACAGATTTAGCTTACCAGGACTAGGTCTGTTCTCATGCATCCTGAATGTGCTTTTCATCAGGGAGTTTATCGAATTTTGTGTGTGCAGGTTAATACACTCTATTTTGTTTTCTAGCAAGAGTTTGAGTAGCATTATATGCTTTTAAATTGCTCACAATTTCGTAACTGAACTTAAGATTTGCATTTGAATTCTAAAGTTTTTTTTTAAAATACAACCTCTGAAAAAGAAACACTAGTATCAGTGACAAGACAATATTGTGCCTGTTTTCTTCCTTTTTTAAAAAAAAAAAGTATTTTGAGTTGTTGGATTTTTTTTCTCCTCATAAAGTTTGTAAATACCAAATTTATCATCCTATTGCTGTCTGGCAAATTGTATGAAATGTTTTTGCTGTTTAGGTTGCTCATTCTGAAGTTTCCTTGACAGGTTCATGAAAAATAACTGCATTGTCATTAAACAAACATTACATGGAGTAATAGGTTTGAACCTGAGCAAAATGTTTGATTTAATTTAAAAGGCAGACACTATTGCTACCACTGTGTTCTATGTTTTTATCTCTATTTTCTGTACAGGTAGTCTTCAGTTAACAATGGTAACTGGGACCACAATTGCCATCACTAAGCAATAAAGTATGATGTCACATGACTGCACTGCTTAGTGATGGCAATTCTGGTACCCCAGTTGCTGTTAAGCTAATCACTGTTGTTAAGTGAGGATGTCACATGGTTGCCACTTGCAACCTGCTGCTGGCTTCCCCGCTGACTTTGCTTCTTGGAAGCTGGCAAAGGTGGTCGCAAATGGTGACCATGTGTCCATGGGACACTGTGGCGTATTCACGAGCCGGGTGCCGAGCGCCCGGATCACAATCGTGTGACTGCAGGGACACTCTGACAGCCAGAACTCTGAGGACCGGTCATAAGTACCACTCATTCAGTGCCGATGCAAGTTTGAACAGTCACTGAATAAGTGGTCATTAACAGAGGACTACCTGTATATATATTGGTTCATTCGAATCAGTCTGGACTCTTGGCATCTACATGGACAAGTCCCTGAAGTTTTCTTGGCAACTTTTTTAGAAGAGGTTTGCTACTGCCTTCTTCCTAGGGCTGAGAGGGAGTGACAAGTCCAAAGTCACCCAGCTTCTATTCCTGCACTTCTAACCATTACACCAAATTGGCTCTCATTCAGATTTTAGGATGCTCTAATTCATTCACTAAATGACACAATAAAACCATGCCCATTTCATAGATACAAATGTCTTTTTATTTGGTTGCCATAGTCTGGTTAGGGAAACAACATGTCATTTTTAAATGTAGAATTTTATGTCCAGTAATGTTTATTTTGTTTCTTAGAAAGAAAACAAAATATATATACAGAAACAGTTGATAAGTTCTTTAAAGAATTACAGGAGGTGCATTTAGAAGGCTTGCATCAATGTCTGAAGAAAAATAAATAAGGTTTACTTCCTTCAGTGAACTGTCATCTTTTTAATTATTTACTGAATAAATGTTTAATGAAGACCTTTGTGAATATCATAATCAATTTTAAGTAAACTTCCATATCTTTAGCATAAGTCTGTAAAGTTTTTAGCAGAGTTATTAATACCGTAACTATTCTAGGCACTTTTAAATTCAGTAATGGCTACTTACTATAGCATATTTAAGATGTCCTACCTTATTCATAATGAACCTTGTAGTTTTAATTTTTTATTTCTGGAGCCATAATTGTGAAGATCTTAAATATCTAATACCTCTCACTTTAACACTCTAACCCCTTTGTCTAACCCTGACATCAGAAACATGCAAATTTAGCTATTATTTAGACAAAAGAAAATAAATTATCTGGATTCTATAATTTATGTATTTATTTATACTTATATTCTGCTTTTCTTCCAGGATCTCAACACACTACACTAAACACAATACTCCTTCCTCTAATTTTATGCCTATAACTCTGAGGTAGGTTGAATGGAGAGATGGTGAACAGTCCAAAGTCATTCAGTAAATTTTCATAACTGATTGTGGACTTGAACATGATCGAGTGCTAACCACAATACTCCATTATATTAAACTGTAATGTGTGTTGCAGGAGTGTTGCATAAGATATGGTTCTGATCATTTTGGCTTACTGTGTGTGATCCATGGCACAATGGCTTATTCAACAACCCATGGTTAATTTTTATTATTGTTTAACATTGTATGTGAATCCTCCCTCCATGTTTATTATAGTGTAGTATTTATAACTGGGCAAGACATAAGGCTATCATGAGATTACATCATTTCATCTCTATGAAAATATTGTTAACATGTCACGCCATGCAAAAGATCCTCATGTAGATTGCTAAATGTAACTGCAGAATAGTGCACTGAATT
Organism: Python bivittatus; assembly: GCF_059951505.1. Lineage (NCBI taxonomy): Eukaryota > Metazoa > Chordata > Lepidosauria > Squamata > Pythonidae > Python > Python bivittatus. Next base: position 49,019,770 of record NW_028277030.1, on the reverse strand, counting down.
CAATGCCATTCAGGAACAAAGGTCTGCCCTGGCATATGGCCAAATGCACATATACAAGTCATAAATTCCTTAAAATGTCACATATATCAGTAAATCTACTAGCATAATTTTATAAAACATGAATACATCATAGAAAGATACAACAAAATAAATATTTAGAATCAGAGTGCCATTGTATTTATTGCAAGTTTTGTAACTCCTTATTAAAATATTTCATTTTTGGTTTTTAAGAACCCAGACGGGCAGAAGTCTCTGGTGAATCACATTATTCGTAACAGCAGAAATCCACTTTTAAATCTGGTTCCTACAGTTTCACACATTATCTCAATGCTTCAAAGCAATGTTCATCAAAGCAGCAAAAGTCACTTTTTAGAAGTGGTACTCTTTAATAGTTTGTGCATTTTTTAATATAATATCTCTGATTTAAAATAGTTTTTTTCCTCTCTTTTAATAATTTTGCTTGTCTCCTTCCCCTTCCGCTTCCCCTTCTCCTCCTGGTGTTGCATTCCATTCCTGATAGGAACCCTGTTCCTGTACATTGTTATCTATTTGTGACATCTGAGATGCTTCTGTTGTGGCTGTTGGCCCCGATGATGTTCTTACTGAACCTAATTCGTCCTTATTTTTCCAAACTTTTGTCTGCCAGAAAGTTTTCACAGCAGCCCTATAATAAAAATCACACCCAAAAAATCACAGAGCAAATGTAACCCAATTTTAGATAGTTTAGATAAGCTATATTAACAAAGTTAGCAAAAGGGATCCCTTCCCATATTATAAGTACATTTCTTGTAATTCTTTAGCTTAGCACTATCACCCTATACAATATGTAGGCAATATAGGGCCCCAAGTCTTCTTTTTGCACTCTTCAGAAGCCATCTAGCCATGATTGTTAAAAACTGAGAGCACAATTTTTACCACTTTGAGATTGAGAACAAACAAAAACAGCAGTGTAAGCTCTAAAATAAGCATATCACCAGCGGGGGGAGGGGGGACGACCCAGTCGTGACCATGTATATGTTACTTAATTAATTTTACAGCATTCAGTCCCCCAAAATGTTTAACCAAGAAAATGTTTTACATAATCTTTCTCAATTCTAGCTGGAGATGCTAGGGACTGAATCTGACGCATACGGCATTCAAAAGCACGCTCAGTTACTGAGCCACGGATTTTCCTATTTAACTAAAAACAAACAAACCCAAACTCCCAACCCAACAATCTTTGCAGGGGTATCTAGATATACAGCAAATATATTATTTAATGTAACCTTGTTACATTAAAATGCTTTTCAGCTATTATTCATGTCACACTATGTAATTCTAATATTTGAATTTCTGACCTAATTCTCTCTTCTTTAATTTCCTTATATTCAATCTCTCCTTCATTTCACTCTTTATATGCTAATTTGCCTTGCGAGATTCCTTTTAATTTTCTCCCATTTCTGTATGCTTTCTGCCATGGAATTTTCTATGGTGGGCACACCTCTCCTCCTATCATTCCTCTTCCTAACTCACTGCCAAGCTACTTCCTCTCCTTTTTCAACAGTCACCTTAAAGTTCAGTAGTGTCATGCCTCTCCTGGATCTCTCTCGAGAAACCTCTTCTATGCTACTACAGGTTTCACCAGCTCTATCTGCATACTGAGGAAAGCTGCCCTTACAATGAAGTTACTTGAAGTAGCTGTTTTGAAGTTCTGGAGTATCATCTAGGTATATCATTAATTAAGGAAGGAACAAGTGTGTTTGTGTGCACATTTATGTGTGTATGCATGACTTCGTATATATGTACGCATGTGCAAGACTTTTCATCTCAATTAAAAGCATCTGGCAGTGTTAGAAATTTTGTTCTCTCTCTTAATTGCCAGAGAAGCAAGTCTGTGCTAGTGTTTTTGTTTCGTACTTGAACATACTGCAGATACCTTCTGGAGTTCACACATCATCCTAGCTCTATCCCGAATACAGCTTTGCTTCTGGAGAGAGGAGGGGCAATGTGAACATTAGTTGTTACTCAAGTGCAAAACCTAATGCAATTAAAATTTAGGTGTGCTCTACCTACCAATTAAGAGTGATGAAGATTATTGCAAAGATAACTCCAACGCAAACTATAACTCCAGTTATGAGGACAAACACCAATACAATATCCGTAGCTGGCTTCTTCAACCGCCTTGTTTCCAATTCTAAAGAAAAAGAAAATTCTCATTGCTGTGGTGCCTGTTATGAAAATGTGAAAATAAACTGCATGAAAATTAAACTAGGTGAAACAAATTTTCCACTCACTTTAAGGGCTAGATAGTATTTTATACTTATGAAAAGTGAAAAATGCAAAGAAAGGATTTTGCATACCTACACTATCTTAGATTACTTTAAACTGACTGAACAGTTCTAAATGTCATAGTAAAAAAGAAATTCAATTAAAGTTGTACAGTTTCTCTAATACAACAAGATGTACAAAGAAATATCTTTTAATAGGAAGGTCAATAATAAGATAGAGCTTTACCACAATCTTAGGCAAAACTGATCTTCAGATATTTTATATAGTTCTGCGTGCACAGTTGGAAAAAAAGCTGCATCACCCTGATAAGATTAAGGGTATAGCAACAGAAATAATTTAAAAGAACATGTGGGAAGCTAGAGAAGTAAATAGATACAATTGCTTACAGTAAGATTTCCATTAAAAAGCTGGCTTAAAGTACAATAACTCTTTGAAATGCTATATAGAACACTTTAATGAGTGTGAGGTTCAGGTGGGCTAAATAAATAAAATACTAACAGTTCAAAACAACAAACAAAATTTGAAGCAAAGTTGAATTTACAGTCATTACTATTGGAGTCATTCTTTCTATAATATAAAGAATGATTCTAGTAAGGAAAAAGCTAAAGTAAGAAAAACTGTGGAAAGTGCTGTACCCACAAGCTTGTACTAGATTTAGTACAAAACTAAATAACAACAAAGGAAATTTTCACATATTATTATCTATTCTTTTTAAAGTATGCTTTACTACACTGGGTGTCTTTATCTGAACATCTCTATTTATGGCATTTTTTGAGATGTTATTTTAAGCTGGTGATACACGATGACAGCTTAGCAGCACAGACTTGCCACAAGACTGAATTACTAGATGACATTAAAAAAATACTGAAAGTCCCCTATCCTCTAACCAAATTTCACTACATTTTAATGATTCTACTCAAACATCTCAAAGATCACGCCTGAAACTCAAAATAAGAAATTATAGTAGCATTAAAAACCAATTGTGTCTAGACTGGATATAAAACCTTTATTTGTGCTTTGTACTGTTATGTTTGAAGAGGAATTATAAGAGTGCTTGCTATTCACATTTCAAATACGAATTTAGTTCAGGTATGCAGAAGCTGTGCCTAGTGGATCAAATAAAGTCTGTGGGGGCTCACTAACTGACCCACTGGTTTTAAAACTAGGTGTTGTCCCTCTCTTAAAGCACCTTTTTTTCCCTAATCAGCAACTGATTACAGATGAGAGCTTCCTCTGCCCCTTATAATGATTAAGGTTAAAAAAATGCACAATGATTCATTTTCAGAAGTCATTGTAATCCATTTTGAACACTCATCCTCTCCATCTCTTTTACGTGTATATATGAGACAGTGTGTTAAATCAATGAGATATGTGTGTCAATGGAACAAATGTGTAAGGGAGAGAATGGTGTGTCATCAGGCTTTATGAATGAGTGCATACGTGCAGGCTTGCTGGGAAAGCACATGGGAAGCAGTTATGCCTACAGTTGATATTCCTGCCTGCTCCAGGCTATGGCTCTATGTTTTGCAAGCGTAGACAGACTTGCCTAGAATGAGTTTGGCCTTTGGGCCAAGAGTGGTTCACTACCCTTAGTTTAATTAATTTAATAAAGATCACCTCACTTGCTGTGTCTTTCTGTTGTTCGTGATCAATGAGTACTGGAAACTCTCAAATACTAACCAATCTACACTGTTCACCCCTAGACCCTCAACCCCCAGATTCTAAGCTTTCCTAACTTATGGCTTCCAGTCCTTCTTCAGGGTTACAAATATCATTTGAACGCCCCCCCCCCCAAGTTAGGTACTATTTTTGTCCTACTGCAAATGCATCCTTGTCTCTCACTTATTCTTCTCTCAAGTTTCTCCTTCTCAGCCTGTTGCTTGTTCTTCAGCCAGCACTAGCCACATTCCTGGGGACTGTCATCAAAGATCAACCTATGTTTTGTAACCCTGAAGCAGAACTATTGTATTCTTTTCTATGTAAGTCTAATATTGAACAAAGAATAACTGCAGTTGGTCAAACTACCTAAAAAGACTCTTTGCCAGTTAAAAATCTGATTTCTTTAATCTTAATTTTGGCTGAATAAATCTTAGGGCAGTTACAGATAATGGAATGTTATTATTTGAGTGATATTGCAAATACCTACAGGAAGACCACATTAATTAATCAAATTAATTCCCATTAATTTAAGCAGAAACTCTGCAAGTCACCATATTGCTATTATCTCCTTTGCAGATTGAAAATGCTTCATGATTTGGCCTGTAATGCAGCTATTAAAGATGCCCCAAACAAAACAAAAAAAAATGTTGGCAACATAAGATGCTACAAGTCTAGCATGTTTATATAATTAGGACCTTTCTCATTGAATACATCAAAATGTGTTGGAATTTCAAAAATCCCCACCTGGCTAGAAATTCTGGCAGTTGAATTCCAAATTAACATGGAGGACATTAGATTAGGAAGTTTTTCATATAAAGTATGAGAATAAAAGCTCAGATTCAAATTGGATAAGTCGTATTATTAGCAGCTGTATGGATGGCTTTTAAAATGTAAATTATAACTGCAAAAGCTTACTTTGGGCAGACAGCTAGAGGGGTTAGTTCTGCCCTTGTAGGCTGGATTCAGTGCTCTCCTGAAGCATGATGGGGGAAGCTTCCATTGGCTCAAATAACAGGTGTAGTCTTTCATTCAGCCATTCATTCATTCATTCATTCATTCATTCATTCATTCATTCATTCATTCATTCAATGGATTCAACCTATATATTACCCCCTAAGAATGTTAATCCAACTGGTAATTGCCTAAAAGGTGTTTCCTCTTTATCATGACAATTCTACCCATTAGTCTATGAATACCCACTCTCTAGACCCATAGCCACAATGCTTGCTAGAGCCACACAATTCTCAGATGGCACAGTAGGACTGTGTAATCATCTGGCTTCAAATAATCTAGTAGCTATTTAGAAACCAGTAAGAAGCCAGAATCTCTCTCTTGAGATAATCAGCAGTGCCACTGACTTGGTAATAAACATTTCTAATAGAAGCAAAATGCAAATAGAAAATTTGATTCCTAGTTTTTGCTTTAAAAAGGAAGGGATTCAGGGATGGCAACACATATATAGACAGACATTAATAATCATAGGTTTGATCCTATATTGTAGAAAAACTGTTCATTATACTCAATATGAGTTTTGTTTTAAATGATACAGGATCTGGCACAATCCTTCTGATTCAGAAGTTTTTAAACAATTTGGGAGGTAGGGTGGAATCAAGAAATCACCCGAATGTTCTTTTTAGAGGCAAAGAAGTTTGTAGAAAACTAAGCCATTTGAATTTATTCATCAGATTAATCAGTACTTCCAGCATTATGTATTAAAAATATCAAATAAAAATTAAAATATATTTAATTATTAGAAGGAGTCTCATCTTCTACTCATAAGTTCCATTTGCTTCATATATTATAAGGTGGTTACAAAGGTGGTAGGTTTTAGTGAATTTTTGCTATCATGGAGCTAGATGTCACCATGGCTTTTTCCATACATCCCTCTATGGCAAATGGATCATATATGATACATTTCTGTAAGTATAACTGTAATTTGTATGACTCTATTATAGTTTATTATGTCTGATACTGAAATCTATTAGATTGGTGGGTTTTATTTGTAAATGTAACATAAGGACAACTGGCTCTGTGTGCACAGGCAAAAATTATTTCTGGAACTAAACAAAGAAGTATTGTTTATGTCAATTTTTTTTAATATACACTTATCAAATATACAACATTATAATCAAATATTCTCCAAGCCAAAAAAAAAAAAATCAGGAAGTACAAACAGTATTTTAGTTTATTCTGATGTATACAGTAGATACAGAGGAATCTGGGAGACCAAGTTCAGGGTTTCATAGTGTCAGTCTGGGGCCTGAAGGAGTGGTGGTGGTGGGACTTCAAAGGCTGGGGTGATAGGGAAAGACAGGCTTTGATTCAAAGATGTGGAAACAGTATCAGTCATATTATAAATCAAGAAGGTAAGATAGTCCTCTTCAAGTTGAGCTCAATTCATGGTGACTTCATGGAGTGGTTTGTATAGTTTTCTTACAACAATACAGAAGTGCCTTCCCGAATGGTTTTTTGACTTCCCAGTCTAGCTCATAGCCTATAAATTTTCCTAGTGATTTCCATCAAAATACTAACCAAATATGATTCTACTTAAGATTTCTGAGATCTGCCACTGTCAGTGAAATGCTGCCGCCAAGCCAGGCAAATGAGCAAATCAGGATTATTTTCAATTTTGCTGCTAGTGGAGAGAGGGGTCGCTTTTGTTCGATCTTTGCTCTGTTCCAGTAATATAATAGCTTGAAAAGATATCTAGAATATTATTTTCAGGGTAAGATAAGTAGAATGCAACTCTCCTTTGCTACTTGTCAGAAGCTACCACAAGGGCAGAAAGGACCTGAATACTCCTATTTTCTCCCTAAACTACTAAATCCACCCCTGCAGAACGTATAGTTAAAAAGAATTCCAGTTAAGAATTGTTTAGATCCAATGTTTACTTGTATATGCAATGTAACAAAAAACTCCCTATTTAAGATGTTATGGAAAATGTTAAAGACTATCAGAACTTTCTCAAACTAGATCTTATCTAAAAGCTTACAGCAGCAGCATAGACCTGATCGTTCCTATCAAACAAACAAACAAAAAAATGAAGAGGCTTCAAGCTATGATTAGTTCAGGTATTATTAGTGGACTTTACCACATGAGGCTTGTACTGGTTTTTACTCAAAATACTCTGCCTGTGCAACAAAGTTCCAAAAAAGATTTTAGAAACTGTCACCTGATGGTAGACAAGTAACAAAGATAGCAGGGGTATTTCAAATGGATCTCCTTCAGAGCAGAGTGGTGGGCTAGTTAATACACTGTGTCCTCTTTCTCCTTCATGGTTCCGTGATTTTAAGTTTTCGTATTATCTTTTGCTGTGGTGCAAACTCTTGACTTTGTGGTCAGCTACAGCACTGCTTTGATAATCACAGTTTCAAGTCATGTGGGTCTTACATACCCAGTACAGGGTGATATGGAGCAACATTGTTCCTTTCCTGTAGGAAAAAAAACTTTTGAGGATTTGAGGACCTTGCATCTCTAGGGAAAGGAATCCTCTGTTGATATTAATCCAAAGGAGGGGGAAAAAACAGAAGATTTCCTTGAAAATGATGACCTGGGACAGCTGCCCTCTGTGGAAGGCAAAGGAAAATGTTTTGTTTCTCAGCAGAAAGCGCAGAACTGCTGAATACTCTGTTCTTTAGGCATTATCACTATCACTGAAACTCTTTTAGATCATTCCAGATAATGACAACTTGGTTAACGTGCCACATGTGCTTTACAGGGCAAAGTATTGCAATGCAACAGCCTTTGCCTGCAAAGGAAATGAACTGAATTAATGAAAACTGAGTGCAGAATTGCTTCAGCACAGCCAACTGTGCCATGTTCATGTGGGAGATGCTGCCATTTCTGAAAACTGGCCAGCTGCCACCTCCACCTCCTCCCGTTGTTGCCAACACACTCACTCACATGGGTGGCAGAACAAGGAACACACTCTAGATCTCGTCTGGCTCTCTCCTCACATGGCAAGATAAGAAGAATCATCCCTTTCACTTACACACACTACCTCCCCCGCAGAACTATTATCAGAAAACATGAATAAACTGCCTTATGTCACTGGTTTTGTCAAAAGCAAGTTACAAACCAAAATAGGCTGGAGTATGAAATAGAGCAGCAGTACAGGAACAAGGCCATATACCAAACTCATTTATTAATGAGATGATGGAAAAGAGTTAAAAATAGAAGGGATTTTTAGTTTATTTCTACTAGGTATAAGCACCACCTGTTAGTATAGAGTAGGGGTGGGCAACATGTAGATCAGGATCTACTGGTGGATCTCAGGTAATTTGTGGTGTATCAGCACAGACTTTTTAAAAAATTCCCATTTATTAGCAATAATGATGATTTTTTTATCCTTATTTTTGGGAGGGAGGTGGAGTACTTAGGAGTGAACTTTTATGAGGAGCGGCTATACCTTTGGTATATTCTGATATGCAAAGCAATTTCCTGGACCGTAATTATAAATGTTTGTGTTTTGCATCAGAATCCAGTTGCTGGAACTCATGTTTAATAAAAACAAAAACAAATTCGCAAGTCTGAAATCTGTCAGCTTCTGAGCCAGTACGTTATTAGAAATTAAAGTCACTTTAATTATGAATGCAAACAACCAAAGACTGCTACACAGAAAACCAATCTTGTCCAAAATGCTCCCTATGGGTGCTTTTGGGCTATACCAATCTTACCCTTACATCTACCTGGAAACTGAAGGAAAATTGCTCATAATAATTGCTGTGCCATTCACACTTGCCTCCACTGAGCTCCCTATTGCCCTCAAATCAATAATGAAAACTTCTGAATTGCACATTACGAGCAAGAAAATGGATGTATTGTTTATATTATTCCAACTATCCAAAGAATGTCATGGTTCTATTCTTGCTTTCACCTCTAGTTTTTAATGTGTGCAAATAAAAGACAACTGCATGGCTACTTTCTTCATACTAAGAGGCGGCTTTATTTACAGGGTGAGCAATTGTGTCCAAATTGAGTTTCCAGCTGATGGCATTAAATTGGGGCTCTAATGGCAGGAAAACTACTGCTAACAGCAGCAAAACAGAACCTATAAAAGGATGGGGGAGAGCTGGTTAATAAGAATTTTTTTTCTTCCCCCACCAACTCATTTAAAAAAAAATGTTCTCAGGATCCTTTGAGAAAACTGTAAACTAAAAATATCTTGTAACTGTTTTTTGTGTTCTGTTTACAACTGTTTGACAATAAGGCTGGCTGGTGGGGGATGAATCAACTGCAATATCATGAGATATAAGTGCTGCAAAATTATTATAATAGCCTTGCAGGAATCTATCAAAAATTGTGATATGTATACAAAGCTCACCAGATGCCTCAGATCCTCAAGTATCCATGAAGAGCCAAAAGCTCAGAAAAAAATGCCCTTTAAAGCTGATCATATATGTATATCTTAATTATCAGAAAAAAAATGAACATTTTGTCTCAAATAATTACCTGCGAGGGACAGAGGGAAAAGCTAATCATACATCTCTATTGCCAAGAACAGAAGAAGATGCAAATGCTTGGGTGGGAAGTGTAGAGTGACTGCCTTTGCTCTTCTCATTGCTGTCTACAGGTAGAGGATGAGTGTTTGCAATGGGGACCTCCCTTATTCATGAAAACTCTCTCCATAAATTATGGTCCTCAACTGATCCTGCCAATGCATTCCCTTAACCACTGCACTTGAATTCAAATATGTCACACCCAACTGGTCTATCTGCACCTCCTCTCCGCAATCTTTTTGAACCATTTTGCACAGGCCACTGTTCAGATAAACCAAAACCCAGAATCCTACCAATGCTTTCCCTTAACTACTGCACTTGATTTCAGATTATGTCACACCCAACTGGTTCATCTGCGCCTCCTCTCTGCAATATCCCAGTGCCTTCCTTTCCCTTATCCCCCACTGGTTTCATTGCTGGCTATGCCTTTTCCTGTTTCTCATCCTAAAATACCTCTGCCAGAGACACATGTTTGCACAGACTAAACATACATGATTTAGATCTATACCTGGACAGAGCATACATGTTTCAGTCCAGACATGGACCAGCCAAAACATGCATAATGGTCTGCACACGTAACATTTTGTAGTTTCAAAGAAAGATTGCTTCCCTATTTTTCATTCCATCTTACAGGGAAACATCTTGGCTAAACAAATCCATCCCCAGCATAACAGCAGTCTGTGCATACTCCCTTGGAAAAGCCAGTGAACCCAGTGGGACTTACTACAGAAGCGTGTACAGGTTTATGATAGCTGAAATCAGATTTCTGCAATCTTTATCTTCCTAAGTGTGTGTACGTGTGAGTACATGTGAGTGGTTTATATAAGAAAGAATAGGCTGAGTGTGTATGTACTGTATATACTGTGCAGGTGAGAATCAATTTTACAAATGAGGTGCTTTAATCAACAGATAATTATAATCAGTAATCATTAACATTATTTTAATTTTTTTATCTTGCCCTTATAATTTTGAAGTATTTCTTGTGGTCAGTCCATATATATTAATACTTATTGAGAGTTAGCATCTCCCTTGATAAGGTAAGGAAGCTCAGCAGTATAAAGGTTTTTGTATGTGTTTAAAAACTTTTTTTCTTTTTAATCTTTCTTTTTTGAGAACTCTGCCTTAAATTTGGTGTCTTCCTTTGGATAAATAGTAATACTCTCTACTGTTCCTTACAATTCACACAATTTACACAAAAATAGAAACATAATCCAGACTTACTGAGTTAACTTATTAGTACAAATAGCTATGTAGTGGCAGTGGTGAGGCTGCAGGGGGAAAACATGAACTTCCTCTGCCAAAACCCAATGCCTCTACACACCCACACTCTGCCGCCTCCTCTGGTTTAACAGCTTGGTTATCGCTGCTGCCATGCCTATCTTCCAGGGAGATCCTTTTATCTGATGTCCTCCCCCCAACCTCCATATGTGAGATAGGATGTCCATAGACTATGTGCCTTACTGGCAAGTAAAAGGAGAAAAAAAGATGATAAAAATTAAATGAATTCTGCAGTGCCACCTTCCTGACAAGAGAATCAGTCCCCACTATTTTGGGAGAGCCATCTCACAAGGTATAAAAAGAATCAAACTTTATTACTTTTAAAAGAAAAAGGTAAAAATCCCTTTTCCTCTTTAAGTAGTCACAAATAAAAAAGGCAGATAAAAATATAGAGATGTTCAATTTTGTGGGAGATCAAAGCTACCAGGAAGGAGGGGCGACATTCCAGCAGGGCAAAAGGCAACACAGTCCGCAGGGGGAGTTTGGGAAAAGTAAGAGATTCAGGATAGCCGCTCCCTAGAATCTCACAGGGTATATCCACTAGTTGGTGTAGTATAGATTTAGTTTGGCAAGATTCTGTCTATAAGGTGTAAGCAAATAAAGGAACTGTACTCGACTGAACTGTTTCATCGTTGTTCTTGGGCTGGGCCTGACAAATTTAACCTTGTTTCCCTCTCCTACTTTTCATCAACATATACTTGAGAATTCATGATACATTATTTCAATGAACAAGTTTTTATATTTTATGTCTCAATTCTTTAGAATATACCTAGGGTATGTGTAGAAGGAAGGGAAGCAAGATTCCTACTGCAGAAGTCAATTCAATATAACATTGGATTTACCCAATATTAAAAACAATACAATACCATTTTCATAGTCACAGTGAAATCACACAGCTGAAAATATATCAAGCAAGCAATAGCACACTCATATGTATTAAATGAAATAGTGTCTCAGAAACAAACATTATTCTTTTGAGTTCTATTTTACTGTTATCAAGGTGGTTTCTTACTTTACAAATTTCAATTATAAGTAGGATGGGTAAATGCAAAGCAAAATCAAACTCTCAAGCTTTTATAGAGGTGTAGGAGATTACAGTAATAAAATGCCCTCTTCTATACAATATTTAGAGGCATTCTTTTGTACTTACTATCCTACTTCTAGATGTGTTCTCATTGTGGTCTATACATACATGTCTTCTTTACAAAGAGACATAATATAAATTCTTTCCATGTTTTTTTTTCATGACAGTTTTTCAAGAGCTTTCCTGAGAAAACTACCTAGCCTACCAACATGAATAAGTCTTAACTACAATAGAAAAGAGAACAGCATTATTCAAAAGAAGGGGGCATTTTTTTCATGTTGACTGGAGGTTTCTTTTGAAGCCTTGGAATTATTATCTACTCTGGGTGCAAAATTCAAGGTAACAGCTACAGATAGTGCATCAATAAAATTCTCCTCTGTAGCACCTCAAGATCATTATAAAGGGCCTGAGAACTGAACAAGGTGGCACCAGCTGCTTCTGTTAAACTGCCTGATCTTGGCCTTTTGAAATGCTGCAGATAAAATCTAGATTAAAATTGTATAATAACAAATTGAGGATTTCTTAAATTTCGCATAAATATATTGCAGAACATGCGCTGCTGCCATAAAAATATTGTTTTCAATGGGAATAACCAATCAAGCACTGCTGTTAAGCATTTTTCCATTAATTTCAATTATGGCTACCATATCTGGGCTACAGAACTCCAGATGACCACTAGATGGCAGCAAAGAAACACAGAAAATCCTAATTCTTTTGTGCCATCCAATCCAGAAATTCCTATTTTAATATAATTTCATATAACTAGTCTCTCATATATAAAAATGCCCTATATTATTCAGCAAATTTGGCATGTTCCCATCAATTAAGCAATGCCACCTGATAGGAATTGGATGTCCCCACAGATCTGTATGGACCCCACCCTGATCTATTTTTTAGATAATCCCTTAAGACTTGGCTCTTTTCCCAAGCCTTTGTCTAAAGTCAATGGGGTACCCTTTATGGGTTATCTGATCTATAAGATAATAGTTGTTTTCTCCAGACATCCTTTTGGATTATTGTACTGTGTGGATTGTTATTTTAAGTCTTCTATATTGCATGCTGCCCAGAGTTTGGGCACCTTATACATTTAATTAAAAATAAACCAATTAAGAAATGTGTGGTTCTTCTCATATTCATTTAAGAGAAGCACTGATTAAACAGTTATGAATTTCATGAACTTACCAGCTGTGGTGTACACCGTATATTTTACAGATGCAATCAATTCATCATTTTCTATGGTATCACACTCAAATGCAACGGGGTGAGTATCTCTGTGTACTTCCAAAATAGCTGAATCATTAGGAATAATGAGTGATTGCTATCAATTCAAGGGTGATAAAAAACAAGATTTGTTTATTTCATAATTAGGAATTCACTACATCAAAATCGTGTGACAATTTTGGAGCTTTTCCCCCAGTGGTCCCTTATAATATCCAAAATAAGAATGTTTTGAAGTCTCCAGCCACATTTTCTTTTTAGTTCACAAAAGAGGATCTTATGCTCCTATAAATGTTGCTAAACTACAACACCGAGCACCCTTCACAATTTGCCACAGTGGCAGAGGCTGCAGGGAATTGTTTCGGAGCATGTGGAGAGTCAAAAATCCTTCACCCATGTGTTATTTATCTTAAATACATAAATCTGGGTTGCAAACTATCCATACAAAAACAACATTAAAAAACCGTAACAAATTAAAATAATCCAGTGCAAGAAAAGATAATTGAGATACCACATAACAATCCCATAAAAACAAAAGCACTTATATTGGGCTTCCCTCACATCCTGGCCCTAACATATGGAGAGAAACCCAGGTTTTAATCATGTTCTAGAAGGTTAAGAGGGTGTTAATGGCTATGCAGTGCAGGATGAACTATCATTTTATAACTCTTACTGATTCTCTTTTACACCATATATTCCAGACAAACGAATTTAAAGGAAAGACTGAGTATCAAAATTATAACCATTATTTAAATAAATAAGGAAAAGTGGAGATGAGGGGACAAATTATTATAAAAATCTAGCTAACAGCAATGGCTACTTTATAGTTTATCATTAAGTTTCTTTCCATATTCTGCTAATGTCTCTGTTTTGAACAGCTTAACCCTAAATAAAATATTAAAAAGGCAGAATTTCTCTGGCCTTGGCATGGAGGAAAAAACATGGTTGAGCTTGGAGATGGATTTAGTGAGAGATTTGTTGCAAATAAAAAGGTTTCTTTCCCCAGGGAAATATAATGAAGGATGATACAAGCAGTAGAGATAGTGTCTTATTTAGATCAGAAGGGAGTAAAGGAAACCATCACTTTTTAAATGACTTTTGAATATATATTTCATATTATTTTTGAATTTTGCCATTCAGGTTACATCCTTTTCTCTGATTTTAGGTTTAAGGTAAAAGAAGCATTAATTCTAGAACTACCTAACTGAATTGTTAAATTAAAGACAACCATACATGGTATGTAGGAAATAGGAAATCATTTGCAAAATCATGTAATAAATTCACAAGACACAAACATATAGTATAAAACAAAATTACTTACTTGGTCTGGAATCAACATTTTCCAAACGTATTGAAACCGATTTTCTGGAGGTACAAATATACAAGGTATCTTCACACTAACAAGACTTTCAGAAATAGGTTTGCCCCCTGCAAGAACACAACTATAATAATCACTTTATGCCAGTATAAAGTAAAATATTATACTATGTAGCATATTAATGAGTCTTGGAAACTAAGCAGGGTTGAGCTTGATTAGTACGTGGAGGGGAGACCACCAGAGCTGTAGACTAGACTGAGGAACTGAAAAAAGCGTTCTAGGAGATGACAATGGTGAACCACTTCCATATTGTTGACAAGAGAATTGCATGGACACATCCATGTAATCGCCAGAGATTGAGCTCAACTCGAGGTTGTACTCTCCTTTTTTTATTCCAACCACCTAAAGCTCTGGAAATTGTAATTAAAATTAGAATAATTATAAATAGCAGGGAGCTGAGCTTATTTTTAACATTGTTTAAAAGTATCTCCAACCTAAAGCATCAGACACCACATCCAGATGCAATTTAAGTTGCTGTTTGTCATCTATAAAGCTCTTCTGGGGCTTCACACTGGTTGTTTCTTTCCATCCTGTAAGACCTGGCAGATTTGGTTCACTTCAGGTCCTATCATGTTGTAGGACCTCAGAGAAAGGGCTTTTCTGAAGCTGTGCCTTCTCTCTGGAACACCATTCCCCCTGAAGTTGATACAAGGTTGAGCTTGTTGGAGACATGGCCCTTTTCAGCAGGTTCTAGAGGAGGATAGCTTATGATTTGGCTTCCTGATGTGTATTCTGCATTGTTTTTGTTAACTAGTTGTGCTATTCTCCCCACTGTGGACATTCAGTAATTCTATTATCATTTGTTATTACTTTTTTTTTTCTTTTG
Organism: Python bivittatus; assembly: GCF_059951505.1. Classification (NCBI taxonomy): domain Eukaryota; kingdom Metazoa; phylum Chordata; class Lepidosauria; order Squamata; family Pythonidae; genus Python; species Python bivittatus. Next base: position 49,004,561 of record NW_028277030.1, on the reverse strand, counting down.
GAATGCTGTTTTAGTCTTAACCCTTACATTGTAAGCTGCCTAGAGTTGTGACTGTGATTTATGTGACCTATAAGTTTGAGTAAATAAATAACCTCATAATGAATGCATGCTGTTATGGAAGGGAGCCACGAAATTCTTATAGGCTAACTAGAATTTATCATTGCATCATGACTTACATCCACAATCTGCTGGTCCTCTGCATTCTTCAACACGAACAATACACTTTGTTTCACCTCCAGGACATCCATTGGTTAATATAACTTCTCGAATGCCAATACCTTTGATCAAAAATTTTAAAAATAATGTATGTATATGTGTGAGATAGATAGATAGATCCCTAACCCATATTTTAATTTCCTCTCTTTAGATATTCCATCATTTAAAATAAAAGGTGCAGAAAAATCTAAAGGCCTTCGGGGAAAAAAAAAACTTTTTATACGTAAAATGTTGCTTAGGACGATCTCCTAAATAGTGCCCCATCATCTCACAATGCAAAAATGTTCTCTTTTTAGTTGAATTTGATATGCACTTTCAATTTATACACTACTGAAACAAACAAGTTAATTAAATTTAAATATCAACATTAGCTTGCAGCCTTCATGAACCTGGCCTTTCAAAGCATCCACCATCTGGTGCCTGAAGCATTTTTGCTCTGATGAGCTCATTCCAATCAGGTACCGAGCATTCTTAATATTTATTGATACCAACAGAAAATCAGAATAGTGAACACCTTATGGGATCTAGGAGTTCCAGGAAGGAGATGCAAGTTAAGGGTGTTTCAGATGACACATTCATCTCAACCTCTAAGCAACTCTTGTAAGATAAATGTTATATGTATTATTCACTGGTAACATGTGCATCCATATATACTGTATTTTTAATCCCCTCCCCCCAAAAAACCAACACATTCACTGCAAGACTACACCATAAGATATGGTGTGCTCAGGAATAGCATGAACTTCTATTAGAAGCACTTGATTCAAAATGTTCCTTTCAATAGGTTATATATTTTATAGGGTTTTTTAATTAATATGTTCATCTTCGGTATTTTAAATAATGGCAATAATGGAATGCATGATCTGTACTTATGGTGGTTTTCATAGACGGGCAAAACTTTTGCCATCAACTATTCAAATTTACAATCTCCAGAGTAAGAGGTTAACTTTAATCAAATGTTTATGGACATGTTTGATTTTGTGTAATACAGTAGTATTGCCAGAGTCAATGGTATGTTGGTAAATGTTCAATCACCAGCTCTCCCCTCCTGCCCCCATTTTTCCCAATCAACACCTCCAGGCCTCACTGACACTGATGGCTCCATTGCCACCACTGTGCTATGAGCTGCCAAACAGCTGACTGCCGTGCCAGCCATAGTGGCTCAGCTCTGCTCTCAACCAGCTTGCAAAACTCCAGAAAATGTAACGATTGGCAAGCCATTATTAACTCCAGCACACCGTTGGCCACAGTACAGTATAATAATGACATCCACCACTTTGCTATTTTATATTCAGAGTGCAGAAGTGAGGCAGAAGGACAAAAACTCCTACTGCTGAATGCTTAAGAGTATAGGCAAGTGAGCAACTTTTTGGATCTCTACCTGCATTCAGCCAAATTAGAAGAGCAAAGGAAAGGAATTTGAGAGTAAAGGGGAATACTCCTAACCAATCAAGGGTACTCGGCACATCTAGCTGGCCAATGGGCAAAGTCTGAATATCCAAATGTTCTCTATTGATCTGACAAAATACAGTTTTAGTAAGTGGAGCAACAGCTATTTTTATCTTATCAACCTCAATGGAATCCTGGAAATAATTTATATAAGGAGGGTTGGGACTTTACATATCATCACAATAACTCTCCAAAATCTGAACAAAACAGGACCAAATTTGGTGTGGGAGGAGAAGGTCAAGAGGCACTGGTGCCTTAAACCTTGCAGAATTTTAACAGCCCAATTTTTCCTCTTAAAAACCCCAACCTCTCCCCCAAAACCAAGCCTACTTTTAAAATGTGGCCATGAACATGCTATGCAAAGTCCAGCAGTCCAAACGAATGAGTAACCCTACAGCCATCACTGCATCTGATGCAACTGGGCACAAGCCACTACTGCTTATTACACCATTTTAGATTATTTTCACCTATCTTCTTTACTCAGGAATAAGTCTCAAGGAATTCAAGAGCACATATTTCCTAGTGAATGTGCAGAGGGTTCCAGCCAACAGCAAAGAGATATTCATATATGCAATTCAAATCAGATAAAGAGTCCCAAATTTAAATTGTCAATATTTCACTTAGCAATGCCATGTTATTTTTTAAAAATGTAAAGATATTAAACACAAATGCTATGTTACTTTGCTTTTTTTCCCCCTCTCTCTTTTATGCCAAACACTGCATTCCCTGCTCATGACATATAATGCGAGGGAGGAGAGAATATCATGTTTAGTTGCAGTAAACTATTGAATAGATTATCATCTATTATAGAGACATTTGTTTATTGAACAGTAGGGTTTTTTTTTAAAGAAATATTTTGTTGACCTAGAAATAAACAGAATAAAAGTTACTGGAATACTGAATTATATCCTAGGAATACCAAAAAATAACTTGGGATATTTTGGGATATAAAAATATTTTGCATTTTTAAATCTATTGAACACAACCTGATGGATACTTAATATTTCTTGGATTACATGTAAGTCATAAAACATTACTTCAGGTGACAGAGGGAAGCAGCAACATTTACTGAAACTGTCACAAAATAAAGATTCTACAACATGGCTGAATATGGCTCAACTCAAAAATGCAAAAACTAGAAATGTAAATGGTTAAGAATCGACACTTTTATTGAAAATATTTTATTTGTTTTGCAGGCCTGCGGAATATTTTTAATACACATAGAGTGTAACAAAAACTTATGATGACAAAGATAGTAGGGGAAATAGGTGGGGAAAGCAGTAGTTATACCAGGAAGATAACAAAGAATTCTTCTAGTCCTGAGAAAGTATAGGTGGGCGTGGGAGAGATATAGTGTCCTTCTCATGGCACCACTCTTCCTAAGACCTTTCTAGACAACCAGCTCACTCTTGTATCCAGTCCTAGCTCTTGTGTTATCATCATCCAAATTATAATTCAATGTCTATAACTTTCAAGGTTATTCTGACATTCATACTGCTAAATTCCATATACTTCAGTAATCAGGCTGTCAGGGTGCTTGCTAACTATGCAATCAATTATTATCCATGTTGCTGCCCCATCCTCTGTTCTCCTCCCCACTGCATCAGAACATGCATGGATTCTGATAAAAAAAAACAAACGTAACTTTCATTCACCTAGCCCAGAAAGAACGACCAAAGTATTTGCTACTGGTTTTACACTCCCATACCATATAACGTATCTATCTGTCCACAATAAACACAAGCCCTGTGGAAACTAGCCAAGTGACCGGATGATTTCTAAGTGCAAATAGCAGCATTCAGAAGCCAGCTGAAGAAAATATAATCAAATGAGAACATAGATTTTAAACAGAACCCTTTGGATCATACCCAGGTATTTCACAACTGATTCCTGAAGATCAATGAGAGGAGAGAGAAGAAATTGAGAGAAGAAATAGTTTGTAAGTGGATGAAAATGAAATAGCAAGAACTTCTGGAAATAGGTAGCAACTTGAAAAGAACAGGGAAAGCTCTTCCACAAAAGACAATTTCTAGGAAGGGACAAGGGTCTTTTGCAACACGGGGAGAAACACAGGGGGAAAAAAAAACATACCAGGTTACTTACTTGGTAGTCCTGGCATACAGAACTATATACCAAGACACCACATATTAATTTGACTATAGAGTCTCTTGAGAGCCTGTTTGGCATAGTGGTTAAGTCACCAGGCTAGAAACCAGGAGACTGGGAGTTCTAGTCCTGCCTTAAGCACAAAGCCATGTGGGGGACTTTGGGCCAGTCACTGTCTTTCAGCCGTAGGAAGGAGGCAATAGCAAACCACCTCTGAAAAACCTTGCCAAGAAAACTGCAGGGAATTGTCCAGGCATGAGTGCGTGCTTGAAATAATCTTACTTATCACATTTTAATCATGCCTTTTCACTGGAATCCCACCCAGCATATATAGTCTCTCATCACTTTATCCCTACAACAAGTCCACGTGGCAGGCTGGATTGAGAGAGAGGAAGAAGTTTTCTAGATGGGTAATTCTTTTACCAGAACTTGTGTCATGAATAAAGGAAACAAATATAAACCACTAAATGAGTAAAATTTAAACATCTGTAAAGACTTATTTCAGATCTCAAACCCCTTTATGCATATAAATCTTGAAGTTGGCTACTTTTTCTGCTTTTATTCTCTAGGCACTGAATGTTTTTATTTCCATATTCATGAAATTAAACTATTTTGAGAAATGCAGTATGATTTTATTTATTTGTAGATTTATGTCCTCCCTTCCCTCTAACACAGTGATTCTTAAACTGTTTCACCCAACCACCCATTTTCCCAGTCTCAAGTAATATAATTACCCTGATAAAAAACCCCAAAATCTGTTGTTTTACACAAGTGACTCAGCAGCCACACTCTCAAACTGGATCCTTGACTCACAAACAAGCAGGTACCAACTGCTCTTTTACCCCCAGGATATGCCCAAGGTACCCCCTTGGGGTAATCACCCCCGGTTTAAGAACCACTGCTCTAACAGCTCAAGACAGCTTCCTGAGGAATCTCACTTCATTTAGTCCCACCACAGGCCCACCCCACCTATGAAGGATGGGCTCCAAGTCACCCGCTAAGTTTCTATGGCTAAGAGTAAACTTGAACTTGTCAAACAGCAATATCCCACACTTTGCAAAACTATTTGACAGTTTTACCAATCTTAAAGAAAACTAAGAACATATTAATTTAATTAACATAATAAATTAAACTGAAAAAACAGCAATTAGCATTGCCAAAAAGATTAAGACAGACCAAAGGCCAAAAAATCATTTAAATGTAAACCAACCTTTAACTAAAGAATTAAAACAATTCAAATATATTCTCTTATTTGTTGTTTAAACAGCTACGTTAGATAAACCACAATTATAACACAAAGTAGAAAATTAATCAGGAATTAATTATACAGCAGAGAAAATTAAGCCAAATCCTGGAAAATCATCTGGATGTAGGCAGTAAAAGGAGTTTTACTGGCAATATAAAGGCAATATAAAGCTAGGAACATAGAAAAAATCAATTCTCTCCTAAATAAAACATGACCCAGATAAAGATTATTGGTTGGGCTGGGGGCGGGGAGACTAATGATAGAGGATGAGTTGTAGAGAGAGTTACTGCTGGTAATCCTTTTATTATAGCTACTGAAAATTTTAAAACACACACACATAAGAATGACTTAAATATTAGTAACATTTACTAACAAGAAATGCTGCATGGATAGAGGAAGGGACTTAATATTTCCTGTATCACTGCAGAAGTCCAACAACATTTTCTAAACAAGCCAGGTTTTCCTTTTAATCAACTACCTGAGAAATAAACTCACTAGAAGAATTGCAAACACCTATCTTATTTGCTCTTCTCTGCATGAAACCAGACATCTGTTACAAGACAATGGGTGCTCTACTTCTAAACGCCCTCCACTCCTTTCTGAGGCCTGAACCACCCTTAGCACAACTAATAAATTGTACGAAGTGCTGAATAGGCTACAGCAGAGAAGCGATTTGTGCTAATAGAGCTGGCAACATTGTAAGTGGGAAAACATCTGTGGGAATACATCTGTGAGATGATGCATCAGAAGGTCTTTCAGCTTCTGAACATCTCACAGATGTTCACAAATAGAGGGAAATTGTTACTTGGTGAAAGCAGCTCATAGCCAATAAAGGAAAGGAACTGGCTTTTTAAAAGGAGCTTACAGGCTGTGAAATTAACAGATCTAACCTAAATTTGTAATGACAATCAACTGGATTGTTTTTGTTAATTATAGTTAATAACTGAAAATCGCTAGGAGGTAAGGAAGGAGGTACAACTTAAAACAATAAAAAAACTATTGTTAGCATGTTGTTTATACACATATATGCAAATACATATATATCACCAAACTATATTATTGCCTTATCCATTTGCTTTTTTACTTACCACATGTAACGGTGCATTCTCCAAATTCTACTTCCTTAGGTTCTGTCAAATTTTCACCTGCAAAAGGATAAATTACCACAAGCTGATAAGATGTGGCTGTTTAATTAAAGTAAAATGTATCTCCTAAATTCTTCTCTAGTGCATTTCACTTGAAATGATACAGTTCCTCCATCCACTGAATAATGTGAAAAAAACTGGACTCTGCCTCAATTTATTTACCCAAGCGTAACTAGCATGAATATTCTTTAATTATTTAAATTTCAAAATATTACCTCTTTAAATATCAAACTGCTTTTAAGAAATAGAATGTACATCCTTACATGTGATTTAATTTTAAGAACCCAGCATTGCATTTATTCCATACAGCCATGTATTTTTAAACGATTAAGGATATGATGAGAACAAATGTTAACACAACAGGACCAGATATTAATATATACACAGATTTTTTTTCCCAGCCGTTCTGTGTTCCGTAGGGTCCAGCCGTCCCCCTCCTAAAGTAAGATGCAAACGTGCTCCTCAGCAGCCCGCTTTTTTTGGGCTCCTCCCTTCCTTTTCAGGCAACCTCAGATAGGTTTGGCCTTGATAAGCCGCGCTTTCCCTTTGCGCCGCCTCGAGTCCCTCACCCGAGTCCACGAGCTTCACAATGGGCTCTGCTAAAGCTGCTTCTAGAGACAACGTGTCATTAAAGGCGATTTCGCGGTCTTCGGCCAGTAGGTTCAGGAACAAGCTCAGTAAGAAGGCGAGTGTCCACGCGCCTCCGGCCTTGCGGAACCCCATTTTTTGCAGCGCCTTGACTGCGCCGAGCCTGCGCGGAGCTGATCCGAGTGGGAGCCGCGCTCGCGGCAACCATTCAGGCGTCACAATGCGACCTGCTCAGAATTCGAAGGGAGGCTCCCGGCGGGAAGAAAAATAGCACATTTTTTTTTTTTGAGGCTCTCTCCCCTTGTTGGAAGACGGGTCTAATGACGCGAGCATCCTTTCTGCCCCAGGGGTCTTCTCCCGCCTCTGCCGCTTCCATGATTCCCAGAGACCTTATAAGTACTGTAGTCTCTACAGAAAAAAATTCGCATTATTCCGCTGCGCAAAACCACGTTGAAGCTGCCCGAATCAGCGTAGGTTTCTTACGTTTTAATTCCTTGGACGGAGCTTTCTAAAAACGGCCAGGATTGTGCCTAAACAGACATCATCCTGTTTATCCTATTCGTTCTTTAACCTATTTGGTGTTTTCATGCACCAGATCTCTTATCCTCCCTTGCATGGATATTCATATGCTGGGATGGTTAGACACCTGTTGTCTCTAAACTATCCCAGAAGGCCTCGTGTGGTTTAAAGTGACAGTTTGTCACATCCCAGTGTCCTGCACTTGCGCCAAAACATCCTTTGAGGTCTGTTTCGTGGGTCGTTTGTCCCTGATCTGCTTTCTGGACAAATGTAAATTCATACCCCATTGGTTCTTTTGCCCCAGCCTTTTATTCAAGAGTTACAGATTGCTTGATTCCTGTTGCTGCAAAGAACTTTTCAAACTTAAGCTTTAAGCTTTGTTTAATAAATCAGCATGTTGCAGTGGTTAGCACCTTGCTCTCAGCTTCTCCTTCCTGTGCTTTAAATACCTAATCAGTCTTTGAGCTGGACCTCTATTATAGCTCTTGTGAGGGTTCTTTAAACTTTTACATTACAACCAGTACCATAACATGGACTGGTGTCTGCATCACAGCTACAGCTATTAATTTTATGTTGTCAATAATATTTGAATGAAGAGCTTACCCAATGAAACTGAATGTTGTCCTTTGACAGTGCTATATGTTCAGATATCCTTAGAGCAGGAGATAGGCAAAAATAGTTCTGTGCTCAGTTAATATTAGCTATTCTGAATGCTTAGGCTGAAGCCATAGCAAGATTATAATAAATCAGCTATCTGGCAAATATTAGGGTGTTCCATGAATGTGGTCAGATCTCAAATCCTGGTCAGAAGAAGACTGAATCTGTAGTTACGCAAGGCAAGCTGCAATTTTTACAAAACAACCTAAAAGAGTTGAGAAGCTTTGTGAATCAGTGGTCTTTGATGCCTGTTCATGCAGAAAGGCATGCCAGGCGAGGTATCTACCAAAAGGGTTACTGTACATTGTTTCAGTTTTTCCACAGAAAGGTATAATGGGGAGAAATGCGAAGTGACTAATATATTTTATTTGTATGAGGGTTTCAATCTTTATTTTGAATGAACCATCTCCTATAACAAATAGAACATAAACAGATGGATGCTGACTGCTAATTGCACTGCACTGGATCATAGAAAATCATTTCAAGATTTTAGGAACTATCCCCAAATCAAAATACTTGCTTCAGAAGTTATCTTCTCAGCTATGCCATTTAGACAGCAGTAAAGCTCCACTGTGTACTCTCTGAATAGCTTATTTCATAAAATTCTTTATTGTTTTCATACATCCCCTTCCCAGCAATTCTGTTTTCAAGTCACTGAGTTTTCAATGCAAGGACTAGAATTTTCTGGCATAATAAATATAGAGTGAGCTTCATTTATTCTTTCCCATCCAACCCTAACCCACTAGAGAAGGTTAATTTTTTTAACCTCCCCTGATTTTAAAGTCTTTCTTTACAGAAAATATCTCAACTTATTTATCTAAAACTTGGTAGGATTTATTCCCACTGTAGAACTGTGCCATCTAAATTGTGTCCAAAAGGAAGGAGGTTATAGTCAATTCCCTTTTTTTAAAAGGTCATGTTTAAAGAGCCCTAGCTCTAAAACATCTGAATTCTGCAGCACCTGAAACTGGGTGAACTTTATTCCTGGGAATATTCTCTTCTGGAAGTTTTGTCTCATTGAAAAGAAGAGGGCCACTTTTGTTTAACACTGACTCTCTTCTTGGATCAAAGTTGGAATAAGCAACTTTCCATTCCATTGAACTGAAACAGGATTGTATGAGTACCTACTAGAAGGGATATGCAGAGGAAACTATGGTGGGTTTCTGTCCCTAGTAAATTTTCTTGCCAAAACAATTTAAGCTACTTGTGCAACATGAAGAACCCAGCCCATCCAATGCAGTTGATGGTCATTATGGTATCCCTATTCTGTCATTTAATTTGCTCTTTTGAATCATTTTAATTCTAAAAATTCTTTGTGGATAGCACTTCACTATTAGCAAGAATTAATGCTCATAGATCTGCCCTCTCTTTCCATAGTCACAAAAATGAAGCTCTTTTGGGATTGTTAAATGTCAATCAGTAATAAGGTTTGTAAGTATACAATCTACAACATTGACAGAAAGCTAGACTTGAAACTTTTTTCTAGTGGAAGATATTTCCACATTCCAGACCTCTCTAAAGAAAACAAAACTAATTTCTTTAACTTAATTTCCTGCCAGTAATTTCTCCCACACAAAGGAAAGCAAAATTCACTGTCTCACTGACGATGACATATTGGACAGTAGTGCTTAAGAGCTCTGCTAATCTGAAATCTTTAAATTCAAATCTCAGCTTGGATTGTGTATTATTTGTTAACCTTGGACTGCCCTCTTATAATAAAACTGTAATATCTCAAGTCTGATTTAGATCTAAATTTACTGGTAGATTTGTAGACAATTGCCAGCAGATGTTCAAGTTTTATAAGTCCCAGTTGGCCTAAAGTAGCAACAACTAAAACACCTTTTCTCCTAAATTAGGTTGCTGAAAAAGTACTGTGGGAGAAAAGCTTTTTTTTTTAATGAAAGAACTTGGGTGCTTGGTTTTACCGATCACAGTTGAATAAGTGCTCAGAAGCTCCCCTTTAATTCTTACCACAAATTGGCCCAATTGAGCCACTATTTGCATCTAGCCTAGTTAATTAACTTTGGTGTTCTAGTAAAAAGCAAAATAGATTACACAAGGCTAAGGCTAGTCGTCTATCAGCTTTTCAAAGCCATAGAATTGGATAACTTTTTATCCTCAATATTTTATCCTCAATAAACCTCAATATTTTCCTAGGCACTAAGTTCCACAGATCTTTCATTTCCCTTCACCAGGTAAACAGATGAGGAAACAGATTACCATCCAGAAAAAAAGTGGAGGAAGAGATCTGTCAGTACTTGATCGATAGTTTGCCTAAATTTGTATGAGGAAGGCAGCTGTTTCCTAAGTGAAAAATTATCAGGATGAAAACTGATAAACTTCAGGATGTTTGTTACTGTCCTTGTTGAAAAAGCAAGTCCTGTCTAAGGTTTCTATTTTGCCATATAATCCAAATATTCTGTTAAAAGACTGCATTTTTTTTTCTGGTATAACTAATCTATCCAACCAGGTAGCTTCTGGATGCTAGAAAGCTTCTTTTCTCTCCCTTCCATGATAGTCAGATATAATAAAAGTTGTATTCTCCTGTACTAAGATATTACCCTAGAATGTATGCTGTCAGCTGGTATGAGATCATGTGGTGGGAATAAGAATTTAAGATGCTTCTTGAAAGATTTCGAATGGCCCTTGCAAAATAATCTTTAACTTTACATAATCTGAATGAGTTTAATTACAATAAATGTACATACAATGTAAACAAAATTCCCTGTATCTGTTACAAATGAAGCTAAACTTAAATAAATATCTGATGTAAAATTTGGTAGGGCTAGTAGAAATGTGAATCAGCTTGCAGGATACTGGATGCCCATCTTCTAAAATGTTGGTCTTGTTCATTTGGTGATAGTTCAAATCAGATAGTGTTAGGTTATTCATGGTTGAATGAGGCTTATTTAAACAGCATCCTGAGAAGAAGAAAAACAGAGAATGGTACAACCCATTTACAGGTTTCTATTAATTGTAGTTACTATGTCTGAAAGGATTGAAGCTGCCTAGAAATTTTAAAAGTATTATTCTTTCTGCTTTCCTTTTGAGATATAAGATCAGATAACAAGCAAACTCATGTCCACCCTCCAGACATATCTAATGGCAAAGGACTTGGAGTTGTCATTCAAAACATCTGGAAGGCACCAAGTTGACCTCTTGTTATAGATCATTCTAATTCAGAGTAAACAACCTTGGGCCCTTTAGTTGCCATACTGTTGTTGGAATATTGACCATATCAGCTGAGCCCTTAAAGGCTGTACTTCAGCCACATTTGGAGGACCACGTATTGCTCACATCTGAACTTTGTATAATACTTTAGTCAAAAGACTACCACTTATAAAAGGAAAGACAAATCATATTGATATGTTTGCAGTCCACCAAATGTGCTATTCCATGAATTCTCATTCAATGAAATTTTCACAGCAATAGGATTTGTTTTGTTGCATGTTATACCATTCACACAATTGCTAATAATTATACATTCACATTCTGTTTTGTCTGTTTTTGCTTTGAACTTATATTGCTATTTAAAAGAATTGTTAGCAGTTAAGGACTATTTTTTTTTTAAAAAAATCATATTCTAGGAAAGTAAGGCTACTGAAATGAATGCAGCTACATGTTATTCTGTGTATGTATATCATATGTGGACTTACAAGAACTGTTCTGAACATATAACCTAGTGGCCAAATAGCACTCCTTGCAATAGCACAAAATTAAATGCATAAGAGACCCTTGTTTGAGTTCTTTATAGCAGAGTTAATAGCCAAAACTGCCCTATAGGTAGATATACAACATTGCACTTGAGTATGTATGCAAATATAATTTAAGCTATGTGGGAATTTTCTGTAAGGTTGTAAACATACCCCAGATACCTTACTATGAAAGGTCAAGATTTACATTTCAATAAAATGTTTGCCATGTAATAAAATATAATCACCAGTTTATGTAGCAAAAACTTGTAAATATAAAGAAAAAAAAATAGCCTACCTGGAAATTAAGAAAAAAAATGATAATTTATGCAGGCCAAGTTGCCTGCATGTTTAGAAAATGATAAAAGCAATTAATGTTTAAGAATTCTCTGAACTCTTAATAAAATCTGTACTCAACCCACACATCTAATAAATAATAGACTTTACGTTGTGTAATTGTTAGTTTGATGAGATGGAGAAGGAGCCCAGCTGAATTTTTAAAAATGAAATAAGGCCTCTAAGTGTACTATTAATGGTTGTTTTTAATTGAATCTTTTGTTTTTCTAGCAAATTAGTTTGATTGTTTAAATTATAAGTGCTTCCTAAAATTAATTAGATCTTAAAATACCTATTTAGACGTATCAAAAGAAATACTGCCCTTATTACTTTATGCAATTATCAGAGTAGTGCTTTATATCAAATTAAAAGAGTAGAGAAAATTATAATGTTCACTTATACCGGTTATCTCCACTGTTTTTAATTTATTTGCTTTCTGTATAATTCCTGAATAGAAGCGGGAGGGGAAGCAATTAAAGGAGAAGGGGAGGGAATAGGCCAGTCATTTTCAGCCTGTTCATATTTAAGCTGTAGCCTTACATTCATTTATGTGAGAGAAAGTCCTGTTGAATTCTGTTAAGACCTGTTACACATGGTGGGCTTACTTCTGCAAAAAGCATAGGTATGTACTATAACAGTTTGAGCTAGGCACAACTTGTTCAACAATGACACCTCCATATTCTTAAATTGTTTCAGTGAGGTGTACAGACAATGGTGGGCAGCTAATAGGCTTCCATGATCATTGTCTATCAGTTGATTATATCTACTGTATTATAAGGCAGCTTTTTCTAGTCAGTATTTTCAGATAAGAATGGCTCCATTCTGAAATTGTTATGATCAAGGGGATGTAAAGACAGAAATTGAAGAATTCCAGTATTTTGATAGATTTTTTTTTAAAATGATGAAACAATGGTTGAAAAGTTGGAAAATCAAAACATTTGGAAATTAGGGGTTAGGAAAAAAGAACTCTATACATTTTCTCCCCTGGATGAAAAGATTTGTGTGTGTGTGTGTGTGTGTGTGTCTTTGCATTCAGAATTGCTATTAAACCAATGATGCATAAGCTTCTAAGAATCAGAATTATGTTTTCCCATTTGCTAGCCCAAGGCTTTTCCACTTCAGGGTTTCTCATTTATGGAAGCGTGTAAGTTTGAAATTGCACCTCTCACTGCTTATGTTCCATACCAACAGGAGATCATACATAGACATCATGACTAGTAGTCACTGATTTTGAGTTCTGCCACACCACCATCCACTCAATTTGCAAGTCATTACCAAAGCACTTTAGATACATACTCTTCTTACTACCTTCAGATAAAAAAATGTCTTGTTCTGTATTTGGATTTTGGAGCTTGCAGAGAGAATTTTCAGCTAGTCATTGCTCAACTTAAGTCAATCACTGATGAATGCTCATCAATTAATGTTCATGTTCCCTGTTTCAAACTTGCCAATCACTGAGTTTATTGCCTATCCTTTGAGGATTTTCACAAATTAACAAATTGCCTTTTTCACCTTCTTTCATAGAGGAGCAACAAAAATTCCTAACTCCTGATCCACCCTCCCACGCAATCCATGGCTTTGTCCCCATGTATTTGTAGAGATATGTTCATTTACAACACAACCTTTCAGAGTGGCTATTTGCAAGTAAAGACTAATTTTTGATCTATTAGCATATGGGATGAGAAGCCTGAAATGCCTTCTTCTCTCCATGGTGCTAGATCAGTCTAGCATGTGGGGTTTGTTATATATAGCAGTAAACCTAGTGAGAGCATCGTGCTGGCAAAACTGCATTCAGCAGCTTTTCCCCAAGCTGGGCTGAGTAAAAAATAGTAGGAAAGCAATGGATATATCAGGCATCCTTTGCCTGTAAAAATGAAAATGCCACAAATACAGGATTTGTTTGTTGAAATATGACTTTGTTCCATAGTACAAGCATGAGAAGACAAACTTGGCTTCATGAAGATTAAAGAAATGTGAGTTTTTAGAAGACTGAAACATCAACAGTGGTTTGCTGTTGGCATCGTTATTGGAGGCATATGCAGTAAAATTATTGTAAAGTAGGATTCAGTTTTACTGTCTGTTAATTTGTACAAAAAAGTCTGCTGGGTGAAAAAGTATTTTTATCTCCTAAATTGCACCATTGAAACACTTTAGTGGACAAGGGTTACAAGGAGGAAGAAGTATCTCTACCTTTCAGTTTTGTCCACAGTTATATACTTTTGTCACATTTCATCTAATTTTTAGTCTTTGAAACTATGACATCCCAAATGTTACAAACTTTCCGCATAGGAAGGTTAATTCAACTCTCTGGATTTTTTTGTCCATTTCTGTGCTTTTTTTCAGCTCTCCAGTATAGTATCCCTTTCAAGATGTGATGAAATCTTGTAACACACCCTAACTGTTGTGCATATCCTTCACATTTCTTCTCTCTCTTGAACAAACAAATTAACTTTTTTTTTCAGACATTTCATTACCCGACTAGGTAACATCATCAGTGCAAGTGAGTGTGGGGTTTGCTCCCTGTTTATATACAGTGGCATGTCCTGCCAGTGTTGGTGGGGCTCTGGTTTTCTCCTTGGTAGTTCCTTGATTAGGGTGTTTTCTGCTTGATTGTTTGCCTGATGTTAATCTATGCTTATCTGGGTGTTGGCTGCTGGAGAGGATGTGTTCTGGTCCTTTTGTTTTCTTAGTTTTTTTTATTGTCTCTTTTGAATAGTGTGTAAATGTGGTTTATCTCTGTGTGTCTATTGATGGCTGGACTCCACAGTTCAACCCTGAGCTACGTGTATTTTCTTCTGTTGAAATTAACTTTTATTATTGTGATGGAAAATAATAAAATAAGGCTGCAAACTCTTCACTTCCCCCCTTCCCCCCCTCTTTCTGTCCCCCCCCCCATCCTCCTTGCCTCTCCTGCTGCAAACTCTTCACTTCCCCATTTCCTTCTGCCATTCTTTGCTCATGCGAAACAGGATCAGTCCCAAGCTATTGCATGGCCCAAGAATGACCATGTTCCGCTGCCAAAAACAGCCCTCTTAACACTATCACACTGAAACAATGGGAGGGCCATCACCTGTCTGCTTAGAGTTTGCCAAAGGGGCAACCCCAATAAGGAAATCCTTTGTTAACAAGTGAGAAACCGCAGAAATTCCGTTCTTATTAAGAACACGTGCCTGCTCTTCCCAACATTCCATTCTCTTTTGCAATAGATTCCTTGACTCATGGAAACAAAACCATTTGTCCCCTGTTTAACTTCTATCCAAAACCTGTCCTCAGATCAGATCCCTCAGGCTTCCCACCTCTCAACCCCAAAGTGTATAAAACCTATGCTATTCTATTGTTCAGGGTCCCTCTTTCTCTGAAAGCAGGTTCCCAATGATCGTTGAATAAAGTTCGGTTCTTTTCTCCTCAGCGTTGTGCTCCTTTCTTTGGCAGAAATTCTACAACATTATATAACTTAAAAATCGTTGTACACAGGTGTCCTTAAGAGTACAATTTAGGTTAACTCCTTTAGACTATTCTCTTAATTCTGCCAGCAAGATGACTCCTAGTAACTGATATTCACACAGGAGATGGAGTCAACTTATTCTCTATAGTTCCACAGGGCAGGGCCAGAACCATGGATTAAAACTACAAGGAAGCAGTTTCAGACCAGGTATCAGGAGGAACTTCCTGACTATATGAGATCTTAACCAATGGAATAGACTGCTATATGAAGTGCTTAGTTTTGTAAGATTTTCAAACAAAATCTAGATGGTAATCTGTCAGAGATACACTGGTGGATTCTGTACTAGACAGAAAGTTGAATTTAATTGTCTCTAAGGTCCTTTCTGGGGACATGGTGGCACAGCGGCTTAATGACGCTGAAAATTGCCGGCCAGAAATGGTCGACACTTCAGCAGTTCGAGCCCAGCTTTCGCACAGCAGAGTGAGCTCCTGTTTCCTCCGCAGCTCCTGTCAACCCAACAGATCGAAAACTGACGTGAGTAGATAAATGGGTACTCTCACTCCGGTGGGAGGAAAAATGCTGGCGGCGCCTTGCAAAAGGAGTCGGGAGCAGTTGCCGGTAGCGCGGAAGCTGCGCACGCCCGAAAAAGGCGCAAGCAACAGAAACCCCGCCTCCTGCGCTCGCCAGCTGGGCTCTGCTCTAGGAAGGAGGCAATGGCAAACCACTTTCGAAAAACACCTTGCCTTGAAAACTGCAGGGACTCATCCAAGCAGTCAGTCACCGTAGAGTCGGTAACAACTGAGTGCGGATAAAAAAAAAAAAAGGTCCTTTCCAACTCTAAGTATCTATAGGCTACAAATCTTTGCCTTGCCAGATAATAAATATCTACTTCTAATACTGTCACTCTGAAAGTTAGAGCCTTTCCTTGAAATATAACTCAGAGCCTTATGCAGACCTACAGTATCCTTCTATCCACACCTTCAAAATCGTCTCCTTAGCCGCTTTCCCTCCAAAATTTAAACTGAGAAGTGGTATCTCATGCTACCGTTCTTTGAGGGACAATTCTAATGTCTAGTCATCTGGTATTCCAAGCTGGTTACACTGTACATTTGTACAAAGGCATTATGATATTGGCAGTTTTATTTTTGATTCCTTAAGGTCTCCTATGTGAAACAGAAACCACCAGACTGAATTAATATACTTCTAAACCTCAACTCCAATCTCTCTTTCCTTTTCAGTCACTGCTAGTTCAGATCCAATCAATGTACAGTATATATGGTTAGAATATTTTTGCCTCAGTATCCGAGGGATATTTGCTTAATCTGAACACATTTGTCATTCTAATTTCAGTACCCCC
Organism: Python bivittatus; assembly: GCF_059951505.1. Taxonomy (NCBI): domain Eukaryota; kingdom Metazoa; phylum Chordata; class Lepidosauria; order Squamata; family Pythonidae; genus Python; species Python bivittatus. The sequence goes on along the minus strand of NW_028277030.1, from coordinate 48,987,805 downwards.
AATTTAGATCCATCCTAAATAATCTGATGTTGTCAGCAAAATTGGCCGCCTCCTTGCTCACCTTTTACTCCAGCTCATTTAAGAACAGCTGCAATTCTTGCTGTCTTATTGTTATCCAGAGAATTGTTGGCAGTAAAATGGGAATAAAATAAAATTCATGTTTTTAAAGCAATTTATATTCTTTTGTTTGTGGAAATCTTGAACTTGTGAAAATGAGGGCTCAGTTCCACAAGTAAATAAAGTAAGATGAAATGGTTAATGAGGGCTGATCAACTCCACAGAATACCAGTGTGAAAATTCAGTAATACATGAAGTTTTGGAATGTGATTTTACATTGTGATGGCCTTTAAAATAGAGTGATTTTAATCCAGAGTATTAGATGTTATAATTTCATAAACTCTTAATTTTTTGAAACAATGTCTTCTCCTGGGTTTTGAAATAATCTTGTTTCTACTTTTCAATCATCTTTTTCAGTGTATCTTTTAGAAGCAACAGATTCTTAAATGATTTTTATTACTCAATGAGAATAATATTTTAGGGCTTTCCAGAGGAATAGCTATGTTAGTCTCCTGTAGTGAAAGCAATAAAGAATTTTGTGGTACCTCAAAGGTTAACAAATTTTATTCCATAATACTTACTTTTGTGAAAATATGTCTCAAATCATGCCTATGTCTTGTCTTCTTTCTACATCAAATTACTTCTTATTTTTCCACACCAAAGTTTATATTCAGTCATTTCTTGATCTCTAGGGCAAGGTGGTGGAGACACAGAGAAGATAAATGTTACTGCCCACTAAAGTATCCCATTTGTGCTGCATTAATGTGGAGTCATCTACGTAGCCCTTTAGCAGAGACCTCATCATCTATCTTCTCTTTGTATATATATTCCTAAGTTATGGATGTCAGTACTCAATAATTGAACATCCTGTGCCACTCTAATCATTTCACTAAATGATATTTTCTCCCATCCTTGCATCTTGTAGTTAGCTGTGAGAGAGTATGTACTGTATACTCTAATTTGCCCTTCTTGGCATTAATCTGTTATTCCTTGAGATAGAAAGAACAAGAAGTAGTTTTTGACATGTACTACATGTACATCCATGCATGTTCTGGATCTGGCTCTCTGCAAAGTCTTAGTATTTTTAGCTATAAAGCTTGTTTACATTTTTGTTTTTAAAGTATACTGTATTAATTTATAACCCACAGTTTGAGACCACCAGGTCTTCTGTTTCCAAAATCTTTACAGGTAGTCCTCAGTTAGCAACCACAATTGGGACCAGCAACTTGGTCATTAAGCAAAGCGGTCACTAAGGGAAACCATGACTGTGCTTATGATCTTACCTCAGCTTTCCTTCGCTTTACAGACCTACAAAGGTCATAAATGCAAGGATTGGTCACAAAGTTACTTCTTCATCACCGTCATAACTGTGAATGGTCACTGTCCAAGGCAGTCACTAAACAAGGACTACCTGTGCAATGCATTTTTAAATAAATTTGGAATATCTATAAGTTATCTCTCATTTTTTTCAGACCTATGTCAGTATTCACTGCACTGTCAGCAAATTACCTCTGGGACTATTTTTGAAGGGGTTAAAGAATATTTTTAAAAACTCAGGGAAGGAATACAAGGTCAGCTTGTTTGATCAGGGCTAAAATAAGAAGATAGTTATATCTGGTTGCCCTTACTGGACTTTTGCTGACAATGAACAATTGACAAAGTATTTGGATTTTGGTTTTCTTACCTAAGAGATGAGCTCTGGGGAGAAGAGAGATTATGTTGTATTTAGAGATTGTGGTAAACTATTAAAACTGTTTCTACTTGTTGGGATGAAGGGGGAAGTTACTTTTTTTTCTTTTTCTCCTTTTTTATTTGCTTTTTTTTTTCCCCGATCCACATTCCTCCCCTTCTTTTTCTTTTATATTTTTTTCTGTTTGTATTTTTTGTAGTTTCTACTGGCTTTTAATATTTTCATTTATTATTCTTAATAAAATTATCTTAAAAAAAACGAAAAAACAAAAGACATAAAAGCATTCACTGCACTGTAATAATGGGTTTTCTATATTTTTGTGAGTTTAGAGCTTGCAGAGAACATTATATGTTAACCCTAGTTTCCTCCATCCTATTTCCAACAGCTAAATATCCTTTGAGCCTGCTAACAGGTTTCACCTCCCAGTGATCTGAGCTGTGAATTTTCCCCATTATTGTCTATATATATTTATCTACATTTGTCTGTCTGATTGCAAAAAAACCCTCTTCTGAGACACTGCTGTATGAAAGGTGAAGGGATCATTAATTGAAAACATGTAAATGGATATCTGAGTGCTGCTGTGCCATGGCCATGGTGATACAGTAGGAAACCGGCATGCAGAAGCCTTTTTGAGTTGCAGCTATCATGATGGTACATACCTACAAGTTGGTGACATGACACTAAGCCTGCATAGAAAAGCTCTTCTGTGCAGAGGTGGGAGGAAGATCAGTTGTAACCAAAGACCCAAATCTTAGAACAAGACTTTAGATCTCTTGGGAGAGGTAGGAGGAAGAGAAGATTGGTTTCACATAAACTCGTAATGATTAAGCCAAGTACACTCGGAGGCAGGAAATGAAGAAAATCCCCTTCAGTGGAAAACAGATCATCTCCACAGACTGCTGAAGTGCAGGAGAGCTTCTCAACGATTTTGGTAATATAGTAAATATCAAAGGGAAAAATGGGTTTTTCATAGTTTGGGAAAATTGCAGGATTGTCCCATTCATCAGATTAGAAATGGCTTCTCCTTCATGAAAACTGTCAGTAGGTCAGGTGTTCTATTGGCAGGCTAACAGAGATGCCTGGAAATTATCACTGATAATTTATCACTGATAAAGTGATGAATTCCATACTGCATGAATGGAGTTTTTCGCAACCTACTGTCCTTGCATATTAAACTACAATTCTCATCATCTCAGCAAGCGTAGCTGGGTGGATGAAAATAGCAGCCCACTGTATCTGGAAAATACAGAGTTGCTCACGGTTTTATTCGTGGGCGTTTTTGCGGGGGGGGGGGGGGAGAGATTCCATATGAAATTTGCCACTTTTTCTTCCATCCTGTCTGAAAACCTCTCTCCATCCAATTTCTCCACTGACTTCAGGAAGCCCGCTAGGCTTGCAAGCAGCAATAGTTTCCACGCTTTTCTTTAGGAACAATCCTTTCAAATCATACCCTATTATGCAACTGCTTGTGGTGATGCATCCTCTAATTCACCATGTTAAGGTCCATTGTAAACATGACCATAGCTAAGCTTTAGAAGTAGAGTCTCTTAGGAGTTGAATAGTCCTCTCTTTCCAAGGCCAACTATCATGCCTGCTGGGGAAAATGATAAACTCTAGGTATCAGTTTTTTATTATCTATTTTCCTGCTTCCTGAGTTTCGGCACTAAATATTCTGAAATACTAGAGTAGGCGTACTAATGTTTGACAGGCAGGGAGCCACAACTCACCCTCCCAATTTTCTAGGAAACCACTAGTGATGTAATCGTGCTAGAAGGGGCATGGCTGAGTTTTGTGTCTGCTTGTTTTGCTTTTTGGAAGGTGTTAAAAGTGGAAGTGGCAGCAGGATGCCACTTAACAATTGTCCTCCTCCCAGACTGGTTAAAAGTGTGCTGGTGCAATATGATCATTTTGCTGCTGAATGTTAATGGTGTATTCTCAAGCCTGAAGGGCTGAAATAAGGGGTGTTGAAGAGTTGTACACAGCCAGGTTGTCTAAATCTGTATTAGAAGATGAGGAAAACCTTTCATGCATATTAGTTATATCATGTTCTCTCAGAATGTGTCTGGGCAAACAAAAGAGCCACATCCAGCTTCTCTCAACAGTGCTAGACTGGAAGCAGGCATTCAGAGGCACAGAGCTGCAGAAAAGCTAAGGGAACCTGAGCAAAAGATTCCGACAACTGGCATGTATCAAATGCAAGCTCTATTCACAGCAAAATCCAGGTTCAGGTTCTCACATCTTTTTCTCCCATCCACAGAGTGAGATGGACTTGAAGCAAGTCTCTTTGGGGAGGGAGGGACAGTTTCCCACTGTCCCTTGTTTTGGTAATGTCCAACTAGTTTCAAGCTGTGTGCTGCTGACATTGTGAGAATTGGGTCTCACGTGCCACCTGTATCCTTGGACTAGCTATCTTCTGATTGACTGTAGAGAAGGGTGTTGTTATCTGGCTCAAAACCTGGAAGTGTCTGCCTACCTATCTAGGAGGAAAAACAAGCTGAACATGGTCAGGGAACATCTTGAGAGGCTTAATGGGGTGGTAAGAAGCAACCTCATTCCTTCATTGCCTTTTGCTAAATGGGTATTTTGTGAAATTCCCAAGGAACTCCCTTGCCTCAGGAAGACTGGGGAGGATCTATGACCTGATTTGTCTGCATATAGAAACAAATCAGAAGCTTCTATGTCATTTCCCCTAATATTTCTTAGTTTCTGGAGTTCAACTGATCCTGAAACACATTGTAAAAGAAAATAATATGACGAAAGTAATTAAATCTCCAACTTACTTCTTGCTTTCCCCCTTCCTGCTTGGCATAATGTTATCTGGATTACTAGATGCAGCAGGTGTTTAAATATCATGAAGGCAGGCACCTCCAATTAGCTAGATCTCCAAAGGCAGCCACAGAAAAGGAAGCTGTGATGCACCCCAGCATGGAACAGAAGCCTGTGTTTCCTATAGAATTAGCATAACTGGTGAGAATATCAGATTTCTTCTAAGCAGCAAGAATTCAAAACTGTGACTTGCAAAACTACTCTCCAAGGTAAGTGTAATTTCTTATTGCCAGGCTTTTTATTACTTGGATAAAGTAAGAAGTAGGTGTGTGTGTGTGGTACATAATGTGTAATGTTTCTCATTCTTCATAGATATATTGTTAGGCTAATATTTTTGCTGGGAAAGATGTCAGTGTCTCAAGCCAACTTTGAATACATTCAGGCAATTCTGCTAGGGCAGGGGTCCACACCTGAGGAGAGGAGAGGAGAGGGCTAAAAATCATGCTTGTTTATAAGCATCATGTGTTTATAAGATGCACATATGAGAGCATATTTGAGAGGATGCACATGGGGAGAGAGGGAACTGGCAGGAACTCCAAAATATGACTTCCCCCTGAGAGCATCTTGCCAGTGCATCCTCAATCCTAGCAGCCCCAATGGCCACATGTGGTCGGTGATATTATTAGTGCCTCACATCCAGCTGTTTCTGCTTCTGAAGAAGCATTGCTTCCAGCTCCTCCCTGACAGGTGCTTGTGATTCTCCAGCTTCCCAGGGGTTTTGGCCTTGAAGAGGTAGCACCTCCTCCTCATTATCAGGGGCAGACCTGAATTTGGGTCTTGAATCTCAATATGTGTATCACTACACTGACTCTAATTCAAGTCCCACCCATATCTTGGGCTTGGGCAGGTCTTACAGCTAGCTATGCCCATCATGGCAACCGTTTTGTGAGTCAGGAAAGCCTCCCCTAGAAGACATTTTGCATGGTCTTAAAATTCTAAATGTGCTAACAAAAATGTTGGTCTATTTTCTATGGCAAATCTTTCTGTTGATGCCTATATGTCATGAGAAGGCTATCCCAAGGAAATGTTGGATAGCATTGTGGACTCAACTGGCTTACTTCAAAGGAAGTGGATATAAAATTGTAGTCTTAGTTATGTTTTCAGAGCTAATATAAAAGGAAGCACCACATAGTTATATATGACATAGGGCCTGGATACCTGAGAGACCACCTGTCTCCCATAGTATTTGTCCAGCCAACTCGATCTGGCAGGGTTGGCATCCTCCAGGTTCCTTCAATTAATGCCATCGGGACCCTGAAAGTGCATCTCCTTTGTAGCAGTGGGGAATGAGGTTCCCCCCAGATTCAAATGGCCCCTACCCTACTGGTGTTTCAAAGCAGCTTGACGACCTGGCTCTTCTCCCAGATCTTTGGTGAGGATGAATGAAACCCTGTGGATTGTGTGTTGTTCCTGTCCAATTTTTGTCATGTTTGCCATCTTTCTTTTTTACTTGTGAGCCACCCAGAGTCGTTGGGAGTTGGGCAGCTCACAAATTCAATAAATAAATGAACTATGTGAACAGTCACGCGACAAGTATACCTCTAAAATATTAGGATGCAACTCAGCCAACAGCTATTAGCATAATGCCAAATTATAAAATGAATCATTTCTCAGGATTCTCTTGACAACTGATTTTCTAATAGAAGAGAATAGCTGTAGCTCCGGATTGAACTGTTGAGTCCCTGGTGCTCTCTCAGCTTGGTTGTTTGCTTGCAGACATTTCATTACCCATCTAGGTAACATCATCAGTGTGAGTGAGTGTGGGGTTTGCTCCCTGTTTATAATCAGTAACTTGCCTGCCAGTGTTGGTGGGGGTGTGGTTTTCTCCTTGGTAGTTCCTTGATTAGGGTGGTGTTTTCTGCTTGATTGTTTGCTTGGTATTAATCCCTGTTTATCTGGGTGTGGGCTGCTGGAGATGATGTATTCTGATCTTTTTGTTTCCTTCTTAGCTTTTTTTATTTTTGAATGGTGTGTAAATGTGGTTTATCTCTTGTTTATTGATGGCTGATTTGTCTGAATGCCAAGCTTCCAGGAATTCCCTCGCGTTTTTGGATTTAGCTTGGTCTAGGATGCTCACAGTTTCCCAGTTGAAACTGTGGTTGAGTCTGTCCATGTGTTGTGAGATTAAGGAGTTTTCATCATGTCTTGTGACTGCTAGTTGGTGTTCATGGATGCACTCTGCTAATCTTCTGCCTGTCTGTCCTACATAGTGGCTGTTACAATCCTTACACTGTATGTTGTAGATGACTCTGATTTTCTTCTGATATAGAATTAAAGAATATTCACAAAAATTGTATTTCATCTTTATAGAACAGAACTAGCTACATTAGAATATTTACCACATGGTTGTGCTTAATCCTTCTCCTTCTCCAACAGTTGTTTTGTTTAGTAGTACCATATTTGTAAATGCAAATACTGCTGTATTACATTAGTACAAGCAAGCACTGAGCAAAAGCTTGTATGTTCCCTAGTGCACACAGAGAGAGAGAGAGAGAGAGACACACACAGAGAGAATATAGCCAAAACTAGATGACACATGCTGGGCAGAGTTTATCAGGTAATGCCTTTCCTGAGCAGAGTCTAAAGGCTATCATATTATTTACCGTTTTACTTATGTCTTTCAAGTGGAAAAGAGCAGATGAGTTCTGCTTGCTGTGTGATGCATTTAAGATGGATGGTTCTGAACCTCAGTGTCGCAGTCTGCACCAACAGCGAGCTAGCTTGCTACCACATTCTGACAACAGATGACTAAATGCAGGCTCCATGGCAAGGATGTGACGTAGATTTTTAAATTTGCCATGGCTCAGCTGCGATGTGAGTGTTCATCTTGAACAGAGTGTAGAAGCCCTTCTGTCAGCTGCGTCCATATGCTAGGCATGTGTTCCTCACTGCCAAGCACATCTTTTAAATTTAGTCCTGGTGGGAGCATGTTCTACACCTTCCTGATGCTTGGAATGAGTGTACTCTTCCCCCCCCCCCAGTTGTGTGCTTGAAATTAAAGCACACGTTCATTTCAGAATATCCTTAGGCTCAGGAGATGACAGTTCTCTCCCTTTTAAGCAGCAGCCCTTGCCAAGATCTAGTTACTTGTTCCTTAATTTGGAGGAATACAATGAATCAGTGGACTCTTTTTACCATGAGAAGATCTATAAATGAGTCCTTTTACATCCTTATGCATTTTTTACATGCTGGTTTTTCTTGATATTGACAAAAATGATCTCCCTCAGAGCTCTTCAAATCTGACAGTGTATTTGATAATATCACACACAGCTTGTGGCCATTAGGGCTGCCAGGGCTGAGGATGCATGGGCAAGATGTTCTCAAGGGGAAGCACATGTTGTGGAGCTCCCTGCTAGTTCCTCCCCCCGCCCCCCCGGGTTACATGTGCATCCTCTCACATGTACTTGTGCTTCTGATGTTTTTTTTCTCTCCCTGTCCAGAGGGCCTCTAGGAAAGATAGAGGGCTAAGGAGGAAACGAGACAAGATATTTCTTGATCTTAAAAAGAAGTGTCACTACTTTGGGGACTGTTTCAGCGTCAGGACTCTGAATCTGCACCATATGGTCCAGTCCTAGCAGCTCAACCACTGATGACAGTGTTCCCTTCATGCCACAGCAAGGATATACCCACCGGTTTAATGTAACCCCCCCAGCACCCTGAGATCATGCCATCAAATTTGCAACCTCCCAGCACCCTAAGATTGCACCACCATCATTCAACTGGTCCATTTTTCATGGCATGGGGTACAAATAATATCACTGAAATGGGTGAAATAGCAGCTAGAATATTGTAAGGTATGGGTGCTCACATCTGAAATATAATACTGAGTAGGGGTAACTACTACCAGCAGAGAGAACAATTACAAAAACACAGTAAGAATTCCCTTCCTGGACAGTCCCTGTTTTTTAGGCAGGCCCAATATTTTGAAGATGAACTCCTGGCTCAAGGTTGCTGTACAATCAGAAAAACCTTTTGCCCCTACATGTAGGGGGAAGGAGGTGGTCTCCAAAGCATTGGACTTATCCAGAAAGACAGACACTTCTAAGAATTTTTTTGTATCATAAAGTGCCCCCCCCTTTTTTTTTTCTTTTACACAGTACCTCTGTTTTTGACTCATTCCCTCCTCAGGCCTAACCCACAACATGTTAAAGCCTAAAGTGCAAAATTTCCAAATCAGTCTTTACTCTTCTGGCTAAAATATTGAAATGAACCATTTGACATTCTTTAAAAGTGCCACAAACTGACTCTCATTGTAACTCATAGAAGGAATTGCCCTCTTTTTAAATGGGATTAACCTTTCTCTGCACAAATATTTTGAGTGCCTCTTGATAAAAGAAATGTTTTGATACTAATAGTAAAAACCTTTCTGCACATTTGCTCATCCTCCATCCTCATGTTTTTAAAGTAATATTGATCAGCACACAAAATCATTTCTTTTCTGAAATATAAATAAATAACTAGTTTTGCCATTAAAATTCAAGCCACATGAATTAAATAAAGATATTTCAACTATCCTTTGAAAGAGAACTGTTTTCGAAAGACACTGTCCATGGTATCAGAAGTGAACTGTTTTTCCAATTTTAGAATAAATCCAGCAGAAAAATGAGGTAGAGAGTTACCCAATAGTATTCCCTTCAAAAAACTTGGCTTATAATAAAAATGTCATGCAATATCCCAGCTACCACCTAAGTATTTTCACTAGAACAAAACATCTTGTCCTTGTCTGGTTCAGAATTATTGTAACTATCAAAATTAGAAGAAAATGCAAACCTCCTTCTTTTAGACTAGCAAATACTGAAGACTTTATAGAGTTGGAATGGATTTAAGAGGTCAAGTCCAATCCCCTGCACACTGCAGGATTCACTACACAATCCCCACTAGATGACCATCCAACTTCTGTTTGAAAACCTCCAGTGAAGGGGAAGAAACCATTCCATGCAGTAACCTCTTCCACTGACTGAGAGTTCTTACTGTCAAGAAGTTCTTCCTAATGTCTATCTACATCCTTGAAGTTTCACCCCACTAGTTCTAGTTTTACTGTCTGGAGCAAGTGAGAATAAGTCCAAACTCTACAATGTGACAGTCCTTCAGATATTTGAAACAGCTATCATGTCCCCTCTTAATCTTCTCTTCTGCAAGCTAAACATGCCTAGCTCAAACTTACTGTATTTATTTAGAGGTTCTTCCTGTGAAAGGGATAATCATAATTCCTAGAAGTGCATAAAAAAGTATTAATCTAACATTAAAGCATTTGTCACCATATTGGAGGTTGAAATCCCCTGACACTGGCTCTTCATTATGTCAAGATCTACAGGATCTACAGACCACAAGGATGTAGGTAGAGAGTTAAGGGTTTACTCTGTGTCCCCTCTGTCCCTCTGCCTGCTGTTTGTCTATGAGATTGCAAATCTGAAGTCACTTGTTCTACTCTTTTTCTCAGGCACACAGGCACAGAGCATTCACCCATTGACTCTTCTGACAGAATGTAGCTAGCTAGGTGCTAGGCTTTCCCTATTCCTGTGATGTATGTCCTGTAAATAAATCTCCTTTCTGTTATAGAAGCCTGTCCTGATCATTGCTCAGATTAGATTCCTGCTCTCTGGAACACTCACATGCACACACAGAACACTTCAACCTCCAATGCACCTAAAGACGCTTGTTTTCAAAGCTCTATCCTTTGAAAACAAACATCTATAAAATTAAACATTCTTAACAAAACATAGTTTTTTTTTAAAAAAAAAAGATTCCTGGAAAATCTAGATATTAATACTTAAATACTGAAGAAGATTCTCCAAACATTGCCAAAATGTATAAGCAAATTGTATAAGATGGAGGACTAAGCCACCATCCTTTCAACAGTTCTGTGTTTCTGAGACCTGAAATTCTGAATATTTGAGTATACGTTTGTTATATTTCCTAGACTTTGATTAGCAGATATAGATATTATTTCATTTTTCTGTCTGTGTATTTTTAAAAACATATCTCTCCTTTGGGAGCTCAGTCTCCCATTTTATCCTCAGTAGCCCTATGAGAGAGATTGGGCTGAGACAGTGATTGGCCCAAAGTCACCCAGTGAGCTGGGTGATCAGTTGATTATTTGGACTGGAGTTTCCCCAGTCCACATCGACACCTTATACACCTCACTGTGCTGGCTCTCTGGGTGGCATATTGGGTGGTCCCTCCACTTTTGCTTGCTTTTAGGATTGCCTCAGCTGCATACATTCAGAGCAAGCTTGCTTAAATCAGATCTTTTTCAGGCTAAAGGCCACACTTGACTTTCATTTAGTATGCTGATTCTGCAGCTTGAAGATTGGGTAGGCAAGGAAGAAAGAGGGCAGAGCAAAACAAAAGCTAATTTCCATTTAATTTCCATTCAATTAAATATTAATTTGATGATTTAAATATAGTTAATGCATTACCCACTCAACCCATGTATTGAATAATTTTCCTGTGCTGTCATATTAAAAAAATATAAATTATGGAGAATGTGATAAATTCCTGGCTTTTGGTAAGGTACTATAGGCCCCCCAAAGCATCTGATAAATTAATACTGTGCTGAGAGATCTGAACAGATAGGATTCAACTTTGTTTTCCATGCAATCCTATTTACACAACTGCATTAGTGAAAATTAGACTATGCCTTTATAGTTGCACCAAAGTTTGTTAGAAAGGTGACTTTAGCCACTAAATAATTTATCCTATGCATGCTGGCTAAACTATTAAGTTTAGAGAGGTTTACTACCCACACATCTATGCCAGCTTTGATGCCTTTATAAACAAAGCCTTTCCCTCATAATTACCTTGGCACAGTTATTTGACGAGACACAAGCAAAGACCACATTTAAGTATCTTTTTCTTAAATTTGCGTAAAGAATTTTGCAACATTATACAGTTTAGCATAAAACTTGTCAGATATAATAAGATTATATCTCGATAAAGCAGGACAGCCAGTCTTATTTCAGTATCCATCTGTCAGGGGTTCCTTTTTAACCCATACCCAATTAGATTGACCCAGACTCAAGAGAGTCACAAAAGCACTGGACCCTGGACCAGGCAATGTCTTTATGTCACCCTATAAGGGTTGGGGGGACTTTTTATTTTGTAAAACAAAGGTATCCGCAGGAGATGGGCAGCATACAAATTTAATAAGTAAATGAATAAAATATTTTATAAATGTGTAAAACTTAAAAATGTATCTGTGGGGGCTTCCTTTAACCTCTATCCTATATTCTATTTCTATTACTTCTGTACTATTACTATTACATCAATGTCTTCTTCTTACAGAGCCTGTACTGTCTTATTTCCTCTCTCTGGGCTTTCTTCTACTTTTTTCTTCTCTGATGTTGCTTTCTAACGGCCAGCACGTACAGCTGTTGCACCTTTCCAAGTGGTGCTTTTCCTCGCTGGGCCTTTAGACTTCTTTTTTCTCTGGACTGTCCACTCCCTCTGAAGGAGAAACACCTTCTTTCTTTTGGCTTCTCCTGTCGCTGGTGGCTGCAGAGCTCCAAAAACCCACCAGGCCGGGCCTCCCTTCTCCTCCCATACCTGTCTCAAGGTTGCTGCTTTATTGGCAACTCCGTTGTGCTGACCGCAGGGAGAAGGCTCAGATGGGAGGGAAAGGAGCCTGCCATTTTCTCCAGCAGCCTGCTCTTCCATAATGGTGCCACTAACCCCTTATTTGCATTGGTGACTAGAGATTAACAAGAGACATTTTCCCAAAGAACTATGAATTGATAAAAAATAGATGTGAGTGGTTAATTTGATGTCAAATTGATAAACTTTCATATTTGATTGTGTGACATGTCAGTTGAATTAATATGCATATAGAGGCAGATTCCCAGAGGAAAACTGGGTGGGAAGAAACAGCTGCCTGAGGGAAAAAAAGGGAAGGCAAAAAATCCCAAATAATTTCATTCAATAGTTTACACTATTACACTCTGTTGTTGCTTTCTAACGACCAGCATGTACAGCTGTTGCACCTTTCCAAGTGGTGCTTTTCCTCGCTGGGCCTTTAGACTTCCTTTTTTTCTCTGGACTGTCCACTCCCTCTGAAGGAAAAACATCTTTTTTCTTTTGGCTTCTCCATTCACTAGTGACTGCAGAGCTCCAAAGACCCAGGCCAGGCCAGGCCACACCTGGGTCAGGGTTGCTGCTTTATTGGCAAATCTGCCATGCTGATGTTGGGGACAGCCTCAAATGGGAAGGAAAGGAAAGAGCGTAGGTGGCTGCAATTTTCTCCAGCAGCCTGCTCTTCCACACTATTTGCAAGTTGCAGATTTGGCTAGAAAACCAGCATGAGTTGAGTTAGCTGGAAGATGAAGAAAAGCTGAGAGGGTGGGGCATGTGCCAGAAAATAGATGGTGAGTGTCCCTCTGCCAGTCAAGCAAAATAACATCCTTGCATTTCACCAAATTCTGAGTTGCTTTCAAAGATTCTCATCCTATTTGCTCAGGCCCATTTTTGGTGCTTTGGACTTAACCCCAAGCTTGGGTCCATTTGGGATTGGCGGTTTCAGGCAAGTTTCCAATTTTTGTTCTTTATGACTGGCAGATAGGATGATGCTTGTTTTGATATTTGGCTTCATAATTCTCTTGACACATAGCGCCTAATTCTGTTGAAACCTGTCATAATTCCGAGCACAAATCTGTGAACGTCTTTGCCCTCTCAACTTTATCCCATTAGTCTTATGGAAATCTGTATTTCTCTCTTCCAGAGACAAAGCATTCCAGCATGTCTTCTCAATCAATGATATAAACTTAGCAAGACCAGTAAAATCTTATCAGGGGGGAGGGGACTGTATTAATACAAAAGGATCAATTCTGTAACCCATCTTTCTTTTTGAGAAACTTCTTCCAGGGATTCTACTCTAGCAGTAAAGCTGCAGAGCAAGATGATAGAAACTCCTATGTAACAGTGCCTTTTTATGCTAACTTTCATATGACAGAGAACAGCTCCCAGCATCTTGCACTAGTCTGGTATCTTTCTAAGCAGCCATTCCTTAATTATCTGCTATAGCATTAGCTAAATTGATTCTAATTAAACAGAATCCTGTCCTGATTAAAGAGCAGTAATTATCTCTCTGTGTCATTAGGTGAAATCAGTGTTAACAAATATTTTTAGCTCTTATTTTTAATTGCAACCCTAACAGATTACCCAATAAGATCAGGATGTCACAGTGGCAAGACCAATGTCTCGAGTATGCTGGAATGCAGTATGGTTAGTTAGAATGCTGCCTTCACAGGGCTCAGTCTACAATATAGAACTGACCTACAGAAAACTTTTGAGGCACTAGTTTTAAAAATGTATCTTCCCTTGCAACCACCTCTCAAACAGGCTATTGAGAAGACTGATTTGTAAACTACCCAATGTATGCAAATATAGATAGACAAACATATGGACCTCACATATATGATAGAGATCTGTATGCCATGTGAGTGTATTTCTGTGCATGAATGGAAGTTAATTCACAGAGCATAGTCCACTCAGTGATTGGCCTGCTTGAAACGGGAACAGTGAGTATTGTGTTTAGCATTCTGTGCACTCAGCTGTTGGCCAAGTCACATTGTCCAAGTCTGAACAATGTTGGGTGAAGGTATTCTCTGTGAGCTCCAGGTTCATAAACATATAGATAGCACTATATCAAATGCCCTTTTGATTAACACATGGGAAGGACAAGATGGACAAGACATGGCTTTGTTCTAAAGTTTTGTGAATGACTAGCAAATGGAAAAGTTGATGGTGTTGTAGACGTCATCATTAAGCATTACTCAGTTTTGTGTCCAATAAGGAATCCAGGACTTCTTTGGTGGCAATAGGCATATTTGAAATTTGGGTGGAATATTCTGGGCACCCAAAAAGAAAAGTGTATATGCATGTGTAAAACAGTCAACACAATGGGAGTGGCTACTTACAAAGCACCCAGTTTACCAGAAGGCAAAATTACAGTGGTACCTCGGGATACGAACGCCTCTACTAACGAACTTTTCGGGTTACAACCAGCTCTGGCCGCAAAAATTTACCTCAATGTGTGAACTCCGCCTCGGGGTACGGCCATTTTTCTGTGACATGTGGTCGGCGGCCATTTTCCCGCCCCTGACACATGGTCCGCGGCTGTTTTCCTGCCCCTGACATGTGGTCCGCGGCCGTTTTCCCGCCACGCGGTGCCCGGCCGTTTTCCCGCCGCGCCACACCACGCCGCGCCCGGCCATTTTCCCGCCACACCGCGCCACGCCCGGCCATTTTCCCGCCACACCACGCCGCGCCCTACCGTTTTCCCGCCACGCCGCGCTGCGCCCGGCCGTTTTCCCGCTGCGCCATGCCCGGCCGTTTTCCTGCCCCTGACGCGTGGTCCGCGGATGCCAGAACAGATTAACGGTAATTACATTGAACCTTATGGGAAAATTTGGTTCGGGGTGCGACCAAATTCGGAGGGCGGAACGGATTAACCGGATTTACATTGAACCCTATGGGGAAATTTGTGTCGGGTTACGACCAACTCGGGATACGCCCAGAGTCACAGAACGGATTAAGTTTGTATCCCGAGGTACCACTGTATGTTGTTTCTCGCCAAACCCTCAGGCTCCTCTAGATACCGTCTAATGCCCCAATTTACTTCTCCATCCCTACTCCAGCAAATGGGTCCACATCAAAACTAAACTCAGGGCAGCAGCCAACGACCATTTCAATTTTCTAAGTGTGATTAAAGACTTTGGTGGGGCTCAGTGTCGCTCTTGTAAATGAAGTACTGAAAACTGGCACACTGCTTTGTAATATGCCAGCTTCCCATATATCAAAATTTTTTTAAAAAATCTTAATAAGAAAGCAGCAGTTCCAGTTATTTAACTATTTTGCATTGTTTTGTTCCTCTCATACAGCAAAGCACAGTATTATATTACATTGTTACACATTTCCAAGGAAGAATTAGCCAAGAGCTTCAAGCATGTTTTAGATAAAAGTGTTGGTTATTTCTGTGGAGTCCTTGGTGCTCTCTGAGCTTGGTTATAACAGCCACTATGTAGGAAAGACAGGCAAAAGACTAGCAGAGTGCACACATGAACACCAACTAGCAGTCAGAGGACACAAATGAAAACGTCTTAATTCACAACACATGGACAGACTCAACCATAGTTGCAACTGGGAAACTGTGAGCATCCTAGATCAAGCTAAATTGAAAAATGCTAAAGAATTCCTGGAAGCTTGGCATTCAAACCAATCTGCCATCAATCGACACATCGAAATAAACCATATTTACACACCATTTTCAAAAGAGACAATAAAACTAAGAAGGAAACAAAAAGACTAGAACACATCCTTTCCAGCAGCTAACACCCAGATAAGCAGGGATTAACACCAGGCAAACAATCAAGCAGAAAACAATAACCTAATCAAGGAACTACCAAAAAGAAAAATCACACCCCTACTAAAACTGGTAGGGCAAGCTACTATATATAAACAGGGAGCAAACCTCACACTCACACCGATGATGTTACGTAGTTGGGTAATGAAACGTCTGCAAGCAAACAACCAAACTCAGCATCAAGGACTTCACAGTTCAACCCTGAGCTACATCCATTCTCTTCTAGTGATTGGTTATTTCAGAGTGAAAGTTTCATATCTGATTCTAGCAAGCTTTAAATTACCCAAAGCAGTCAGTACTTTGGTCAAGAAAGATCAGCAATAATATACAGAAGAGAAGATAAAAGATTTGTTCCATAAATATAGTGGTACCTCGGGTTACGAACACCTCTGTTAACGAACTTTTCGGGTTATGACCAGCTCCGGCCGCAAAAAATTACCTCAGTTTGCGAACTCCGCCTCGGGGTACGAACAGGATACGCGGCCATTTTCCCTCCTGTGACACGGTCCGCGGCCATTTTTCTGCCCCGACACATGGTCCGCGGCCATTTTTCCGCCCCTGACACGTGGTCCACGGCCAGTTTCCACCCCTGACACGTGGTCCGTGGCCATTTCCCGCCCCTGACACGTGGTCCATGGCCATTTTTCCACCCCTGACACATGGTCCGCAGCCATTTTTCTGCCCCTGACACGTGGTCCATGGCCATTTTTCCGCCCCTGACACGTGGTCCACGCCCATTTTTCCACCCCTGACACATGGTCCGCAGCCATTTTCCGCCCTTGACACGTGGCCGTAGGGAGGGGGACTCTCCCTCCAAGCAATAGCCGCCTCTCTGTCCTCCACGCCAGAACGGATTAACGGTAATTACATTGAACCTTATAGGGAAATTTCCTTCGGGTTGCGACCAATTCGGGCTGTGACCAGAGTCACAAAACGGATTAAGTTCGTAACCCGAGGTTCCACTGTATAATTGATTATGTAACCATGTTCTCTGTTATCCTCAAAGGGTAATTTTATCCCTTTAGAGGGGGCTTCCTACATAGCCATTCAGAATGCTTCTAATAGAAATTAAGCTGCACTGAGTTTTAGAACTTAGAATTAAGGTTTTCGACTGCCAAGCAGGGCTGGTGTTAAAGAGGGTTAAAGTGTCTGCATTTGCAAAATATAGTAAGCTTGGTTAATGTTAAACTAGTTAGGTTTGGAGAGGGGGGAATGTATTGTATGAATTCAGCTAGTCTGCTCTATTTCTGGTTTGATGTATTGCATCAGCCCAGAAAATGAATTAATTCCACACCCAGGCTATGTATGCTGTTTGAACACAACTACTCATTTTAAGATAAAATGCGCAATTGATAAATATTAGTTACTACCTTCTTCTTCCAAATGATCAAGACTACAGATAAATTGTTTCCTATCTTATAATTCTTTGGAAGGGAGAAGTGATAAATAATACAAGGATTATGTTATTCCCCTTGGACGAGGGCTGAGGTGACTTTGTATGTGGCTATAGATACATGAGCCCAAAACTAATGTAAGAACATCAGTTGATGATGGAAAATTCCATATAAACATTATGTTAAAGTGGTTTCTGCTATAATCCTTTGATGAACAGGCCTTTGTTCAGATACATTATTAGCATATCCAAGAAACCCCATGAAAACAAAGGATTTCCTAAATTTGTTTTGGTTGGCAGTGGTATAGTGTGGAGAGCAATGCAGCTTTTTCATCTCTCTTTCTCCTTGATCTGTTGGGCACTGTGTGACTCAAACTTGAGATCTGAAATTGGATTACCTTTGGCAATTATTTTGTCATCTCTCAGCATTCAGAACCATAACTGGAGAGATGAAAGACAGGCATGGTAGACAGCACTGGGAGATATTTTTCACTCTAAGGTTCACAGTGACCTTGAAAAGTAAGGAGGAACCCATGTGCATGTATAAATTCAGTAATCTGCTTTTTCAAATCTTGTTTTTGTATCTCTAATCAGTGTTTGGTCACTCTTATTTCAGACAAATTTTTTGACCTAAGTCTCTCTAAACTTTTTTCTGAACTTAGTATAAAATGATTTCCCTTACTTTCTAATGCAGTACTTCTACTTCTCTCTGTTCTCTCAAGAGAATCCACATATTGGTTTTCTTTTAAAGGCACACTGGTCCCTCTATCACTCCTGAGAGGCAGATGAGTCCTGTCATTTTTTTCTGACATAGCACCTTACAACAGGTCCTGGCGGAGTGCTTTATAGACACTAGTAAGTTCATCCCTCTGAAGCAGGCAGACATTCGTCATCTGGCTGGCAGGGCATGTCAAGCCTGGAGTTTGTGAATTTTGTTTCAGTTGCTATTGACTTACAAATCCATCATTCTGGTTATCACTCTGGAAACTCCAAATCATGCAGTTTTGGGAATGAAAGAAAACTGAAGGTCCTCTGGTCCTTGATAGATACATCCAGAAGTTTCCAGGAGTCCTATGGAAAGCAAGCTCCCCTAAAAAACTATGGGATTTATGATTTAGGATTAGGATTTATGAGGAAACACAATGTCTAAATCAGATTTTGGTTTGTCTCCCCTCTTTAGAAGATGTATTCAGCACATGGAAAGGCTTTGTCCTTTGCAGTGCATACATTTCAGAGCAGAAACGCAGCTGGAAGCCTTAGCACCAAATGCCTTCCCATCAAACTTTGGACACCAAACTGTAATCTAATATGGCAGACTGGACAAATATTAAATGTTGGAGAGTAACCATATTAATACTATTTGTTTCAGTTCAAAGAAATGAAATTTCACTTTTGTCCTGGGCAGGCCCGAGTCTTAATTCTAATCCACTCCCTTGGCATTCTGCTCAAAGGCTACGTGTAGCACCTCAGCTCCAGGACAGGTTGTGCTCCCTTGTTCTATACGTATCTGGCCAAGAGTTTACACCGGAAGCCTCTTGTTTGTTTGCATATTTCTAAAAAGCTGTTAATTATGATTGGTGATACGTTGTTGCTTCTTAGGCTGCATTTTTTTATGATTAGATATTCATAAAATGTTTGTATGTAAGCAAGTTTCAATACTGCTTATACAAAAGCATCAAATGCAAGCAAGATGAATCTATTCTGTACTGCACGATAAGGCAAAGATCAGTCCTGAAGGCCACCTACCAGTCTGTTCTGAGGAACCCGTCAGCTCATGAAAGTCAAGATTTGTTAGCTAGGATTGTCTGAAAATGAGTTGCCTGCACTCTTTAGCAAAAGGCCTCAAACTTACTTATCCTCTTTTTGGTTGTAAATATCTTTGATGCCTCAGAAGGAAGCAAGGGAGGGGGAAACTGAATCTGCAAGGTGAAAATGGAAAATCCTTCCTAAATCTAATAAGCCAACAGTAAATCATTAGAATGAATCTCATCATAAAAATACCTTACATAAATATATCTGGCTCCAGGCTGAAACTAATGAGATTTGTTACTCCCATGACAGTACAGGGAAACAGTGCAGGAGTCATGTATCTCTTCAATGTGCTTTACGTTAATCAATTAATCAGTATACATCCTGGACCAAATCACCTAAGTGTTCAGCTGCATCACTGGTTGTTACACTGGGTTCATGCAGTCGAAAGACTTCTTTCCTTCCTTTTTTAATGCTTCCAGGAGGAGATGCCTCCCACAAGCATTGATCCATTGTGTGCATTTCTCTGCCCAGCAGTATATCATATGTATCGGTTTTGATTGCATTAACAATTCCAGGAATAATTTCTGTTCCTTCCTGTGCTGGGAGCTTCACCAATACTTTCACACACACACAAAGAATAGAATGTGAGAAGCAGCCCTGAGTTCACTCAGAATATTCAATATGCAGGTGAAAATAAGAACTGTAGCTTGGAGACTCAAGAGCTGGTAATTCTAGCCTAAAGCAAGCCATTTCTTTAGATTTTTTTTTTCTTACTAGAAGTTTGCTATAGAATCTCTAATGAATGGTCTACTAATTTTTCATTTGAAAATTAAGGTGAATCTCTGGAGAAAATAGCAATCCTAGGGATTCGCTGTTTTTTGTTGCAATAGTCATAAATAAAACTATGCGTGATTTTCAACAGTAGTTAGCTGGTTTTATTTATAGCCTATTAGACAAATCCCAGCATATCTTAAGCGTTCCCAAATTATACTTGATGCAAATTCTAACCACCTCAATGTTCCTCCTCTCTTCTGCAAAATCTTTTGATTTCTGTTTGCATGTGTATATATGTGTGTGTGTATTTATATTCATATTCAGACCCAGTTTGGTGTAGTGGTTAAGGCATCAGGAGACTGTGAGTTCTAGTCCTGCCTTGGATATGAAGCCAGCTGGGTAACCTTGGGCTAGTCACTCTCTCTCAGCTCTAGGAAGGAGACAAAGCCAAACCACTTCTGTATTGCATGATCAGTGTTACATCAACAATTCTGTGAAGCTGCCAAGATTTGGTTTCAGAATTACCATTGTGGCCCCAAGTAGAGCCTAAGAAGTCAATATTGGGGTTTGGGTGGATCAAGATCCTGTGTCAAGGTTAGCAGCATCGATACCAATAATCAGATCCTGAATCATTGCCAATCAGGAATCCCAAAAATGAAAGCTGAATGATAACTGCTGTTTTTGGTTTTGTTTAATTTTCCTTCATTTCCCTGACATATCCAATCTCTCTGTGGACCCAGCCAGTCTTAGCAGCACCTTTGATTTCTTCTCTTCCTCCTCTACCATCATTCACTGTACTATTCAGCATATACAGAAGATGGGGTTGAACAAGGAGGCAGTATCCAGAAAGATGAGCAACACCTGCAGTTGTGCTACTAGACACAGACATGTTCTATTTCATACTTATAAATGAGAACTTTCAGTTTCCTATCGTACTGCCAAGAACAGGAAGCTGTGTAGAAGAAAATCTATTTCAGGATGGATGAAGTTCTGACTCCTTTGTTTATTTTGACATAAGAATTCCCAGCAACCATTCTCAATTGAACTTACCCTTTGTTTTGGTGCAAATGAAAGAAGTTTTGAGTTTCCCTGCATAAATGGAATAAGATAAATGCTTAAGATGAATATAGCTCCAAGGTTGATTTATGTATTGAAAGGCCTTTCCATATTTATTGTGTCACATTTTTAAAAAAAATTAAAAGATTCTGAAGAATTTTGCTTGTCAAGGTCATCCTGGGATATTTTCATTGTTTAAATTACAACTTCCTGTAAAAAAGAAAAGAAAAGGATTTAACTTCCCACACCTTTAGATTTATCACTGGGCATTTATCCCGTCTTTCGTTACTGGCAAAAATAGAGAAATTAGCTTCTCTTTAGGCTCAGCTTGAGAGTAAATATCTGGGTCCATTGAAATTCTGACAAGTATTTAGATCCTCCTTTGTATAAGGATCAGTTTCAATACTTACACTGAATGCTACAAGACGTATCTGGAAAGTATTGGATCTCAGATATAACTTTTACCCATTTACCAATGAAAAGTTTATGTTACAGGATAGTCCCGGTTAAAAAAATGATGTCTAAATCTATTTTGGGGATAACTGAGCCTCTCACAACTTTATCACTTTGAATCAATTCAACTCTCAGGAAGCTGTTTTTAAAATTTAAAAATTTTGCAGAATTAAAAGAATAGGTTGATTTTTCCTCAAAGTTTGCTAGTTAAGTGCACTGCTTGTTTCATTTGATCCAAATCCAAAGTGGTCAGATGTTCTAGAACACAGAAATTATCTACACCTTCTAAGCTGGTAATCCTTCATTATAAGAAGATGAAGGTAACTGCTGAAATAGATGTGACTTATTTATCTGATCTTTGGAATAACAAGCTTGAATGTCCTCTTTCTGGAAAACCAATAGAGATTGCATAAATCTATGGGATCAGTAAATAAATAAATAAATAAATAAATAAATATGTACACTGAACACCTCAGAAAAAGTTTAATAAGGGTTTTGTTAATTACTGTGCTGTTGGAGATGTAATTTAGGAGTTGGAACATTAACACATATGGTTTGGTCCTGCTCTATAGTTTTTGCATTTGGGGGCTAATATTAATAGGATTATTAACATGATGCAGGTTTCAATATTATATGTCAAGGAAGCACAGATCTTCTTGTATATATCTTCAGTATTTGGAATCTATCAAGGGATACTCCTATACACAACATATCAAAAGTTGTGAATTTTTCAAGCATGTGGATTGATTAAAAATTATTTTGCAGCATTAGAAGGATAGATCTACATCTGATGTGCAGAATTGGCTTGTTGATATGTGTTATTTGTCATCATTTGAATTCTTTTTACAAAAGGGGCAAAGAAGATGATATTTGAGCACTATGAGAAAATTTGGATATTGTGTTTGTACCATAATTTCCAGGCCTTTTTCCTCCTTTTCCCCCTTTTTAAACTGTGTTGCTTATTAGTTCTGGTATTGTGTTGATATGTGTCTATGCTTTGATTACTTAGCATGACATTTCTAATTTCTATAATAAAATTATTTCAAAAAGTGACAGCAGTGGAGCTGTGTCAGGGACTCATACAGGGCTAGAAGCTGAGCAGAATGAAGCGTTACACAACAGACAGACATCAAGCACAGAGTTTATAGCCAAGTTGTATTTGCCCAGCCTTTTCCTAGATAAGAAGGGCCACAATTCAAACTGAGCATGCACTGATTCAGTGAGGGAAAGCCTTGTATGGCAATTACCGAATGCTACTCTTGAACTTACAGCCTTTGCCTCTGGAATCTGTTCTGAAGATTGGGGTTTTGACAACACATTTCAGATCCTCTGAATGTTCAGCCTTATTTGACTCATAAGTCTCAAACTATTTAACTGGGTCCATTGATGATCCTTGGTCTCTGTATAGGCTTATAGTGGTTTTATAGGCGTATAATAGTTTCTCACAGATCTGCTTATAACTGATCTTGTGGTGCAACATGCCACACATATTCTGTGGGTCCATGCCATGAGACAACAGGGAAGAAGTACTGTATTACTTGGGTGCATTCTTCAACTGAGATGATTCTCTGCCTCTCCTTCCAGCATCATGAAAACAAAAGGACCAGAGTTAATGTTAGAAAGCATATTCATGAATGAAAATGCAAAAATCTCCCGTTGCTCGTCTAGCAGCACTAGAACTTGCCAGTGTGGCTTTATAGTTGGCAAGGAAACCTCAGCTGCCATGCTAATAATTGAGCTGGAGCGCTGCTGCTGCTGCTGCTGCTGCTTTTTTTTTTTTTTAATCTTGGAAAGGTACAATATATCTATAGTATATAGCTCAAGCTATAACTTTGAAGTTATTCCAATAATATTCCTTTCTTAGGCAGATATTACGTACTTTCAGAAGATGCAAATCTTCTATGTTTGGGGTGAACTTAGCTTAAATTCAAGAAATGCTTCGAGCTAGGCAAACCCCATTAATAAAATGGTTGTTGTTTTCTTGAAAAGAGATGCAAATCATCTGCATTTTTGAACTGATGAATATGTAATACAATAAATGTACTGTAATAATAGAGAGATTGCTGTGGGAAGGAATTCAATGGTTCCACATTATTTGAGATTAATGTACATAAACATTGAAAATTCTATCCAGTATCAGCAGAAATTGTTTCATCCATTTTTTCAGGGTAAGGATTGCTGCTTCAAATATTAGGAAGCAAGGGAAGAGGAATTCCATTCATTTTGGGATTCTTTAGGAATTTTTGATAACATTAAAGTGGAATGATTCAATCCAGGTTCCTAACTTGCTGAATCAGTCTGCCTCGTGAGATTGCAAGACTTAAAAGAAACCATTTTTATCAGAAAGCTGCTGTTTGAGCAAAGCCCATGAGGGACCCATTAAACAATATCTTTCCAATTTGTTCTGCTACATAGTCATTTGTCATTCCCTCATCTATCCAAGGATTTAAGAGGACAGCCTATTAATTTAAACTGACTTTTTGCAGGACTAAAACTCCCAAATCTAGGCTCTCTGATTCACACAATGGCAAATTTGTCATTATTGTCAAATTCATTCCACACAGGCTTACCTTTTTGAGTGTTCAAAAACATTCTGAGGGCTCCACATTTTCTGATGCATTTTCAAAAATATTTCAATAATTAAAAATTATGGTTTCATTCTCAAGTGTCAGCCTTGACACAAATAGCAGATTCAGACTAATGATAAATGCATGTGCTGCTGTAGTTGAAGCACATCGTTCTTCATGAAGTTATAATTGAATTACAACTGTGTGGGTATAGAACAATAACTAATTAACATTTAGATTTCAAGTCACTAATTAGCATTTACATTGTCTAACATAGCAAACCTTGATTTTCAGACATGCATATTTCAAATATACAAGGACATGACATTGTTTATGAAGAATAATTCATATCTACCACTAAACTTTGCATCATTGTGTTAGCTTGCCCCGTATCTTAACTTTTCACTTTCACATTCATATCTAGAGGTAGATGGTGCAAATATTATGTCTTTTGATCTCTTGAGATACCAAGTTAGAAGCATAGCCAAACAAATAAAAAGTTTAGCAATAGAAGCCTGGGAGCATATCCATATCCCTCCACAGAAAATATTAAGAGGGGTGTGTGTGTGTGTGTGTGTAGGGAGGGAGAGAGAGGCAGGAGAGCCAGCTTGGTGTAGTGGTTAAGGCACCAGGCTAGAAACTGGGAGACACAAAGACAGCTGGATGACCTTAGGCCAGTCACTTTCTCTCAGCCCAAAGAAGGAGGCAATGGCAAACCACTTCTGAAAAACCTTGCCAAAAAAAACTGCAGGGACTTGTCCAGGCAGTCTCCAAGAATCGGACACGATTGAACGGATAATATACTGTATATGTAGGACTTCCAGATCCCGATGGACAGGCAGGTACTGGCCAATCAACCAGACATTGTGGTAGTAGACAAGGACCAGAAGATAGCAGTGGTAATAGGTGTAGCAGTGCCAGGTGACAGCAACATCAGGAAGGAGGAGTATGAGAAGCTGGAGAAGTACCAGGACCTGAAGGAGGAATTAGAGAAGATGTGGAAAGTAAAGACCAAAGTGGTCCCAGTGGTGGTAGGAGCACTCGGGGCTGTGGCTCCTAAGCTGGGAGAGTGGCTCCAACAGATCTCAGGAATGACATCAGAGCTCTCTGTCCAGAAGAGTGCAGTGCCAGGAACAGCTAAGATACTGCTCAGAACCCTTAAACTCCCAGGCCTTAAACTCCCAGGCCTTTGACCCTGGATTGAGGAAGACACAGACCACCCACAGGGGTGAGAGGGGATTTTTATATCTATCTATCTATCTATCTATCTATCTATCTATCTATCTATCTATCTATCTATCTATCTATCTGGTCAGTAATGGCCCAAGTAATTGGCTGGAGCTTGATAGCTCTCCCTACAAGACCTTCTTCCTGTTTTCATACTCTTGCTCTGGTATAATAGAATCTAAATAACAGAACACCAATAATATTTGTTTCTTTATTATCAAAATGTTATACTATCTATTATTGCCTCAGGTTAAAACCAGCAGCATACTAGCAGAAAGGTAGGGATACTTGAAACTGGATCCTTACACTAAACAGGAGGTTGGACTCAGTGGTGTAAATCAGGACTGAGAACCCATTGCCTATGGCTGCAAGCAGAACCCAGCACCCCCTTTGCAGCCCAGAGTGGGCGGAGGCAACATTCCTCAACTTCTTTTGTTTCGGAGATTTGGGGGAGGGATTATGGGTAGCTTAAGACTTGTAGACTTTTAAGGCATTCGTAGTATTCTTAAACATCCTTCAAAACACAACACTGAACCAATTTTCTCCATGGATGCTCTTTCTCAGGCCTTTGACTAGAGTGGGTGTGGGCCCCTTGTATGTTATATGGGTCTTTTTAGTGCTGGGGAGGGGTGTCATTGTTTCCAGACATCTGTTGTTCTTCATTTATGTTTTTGAATTGTTTTAATATTGCATGTCATCCAGATTCACAATGGAGTTTAGTGCCCTTATAAATTAAATACATACATAAATACACCTTTCCAAATCAGGGTGGACAACCCATAGCCCACAACTACATGTAGCTTCTCACAGCCCATTTCAAATGTCTGCTTTGCTTTTGGGGATTTGGAGAGGACTTAAGGGACAAAATGGGTGCCTTGAGCTTAAAACCCATGAAAAACAAACTGAATTTTCTACTTTGGGATGGTTTTAAGGGCAAAATGGGTCCCTTACATCTCTACAAAATTTAAGTCCACAATTTCATCCTTTAAACTTTCTCAGAAATTCCTAAAGTAGGAGATCTGAACATCACTCTGGTATTCCCCCAGAGGCCCCAGCAAAATAGGAAATGAAAGAGAAGGTCATAGGGCAAAAATATTTTCTCCCAGCCTAAGTTACCCCTCCCAATTCCATGGTTTTATGATTTTATGGTAAGCTTAGGCCCAGGCCAGGATGGCACCCAGTTTTGCAACCCTCTGAAATGCAAGATTAGGCTGCTTACAATCTTTGTAGAAGAAACAAAAAACCTATATAAGACCTATAGTTCAGCTTGGAATCCATTAATCTCAACCAACCAGATCTTCCTCTTATATAATAACTCATTGAAGTAGATTATCACAAGCACCCATTTTGGATCATTTCAAACTACACAGGAAGATCATTTCTTCAGCTTGCTCTGACATATCTTATCTTGCAACAACAGTTGTATGTTCCAGGTAAATCCTACCATCCATTGCCCTGCAGAAGATGGTAGATAAACTGAATTTCAGAAATATGTGGAAGCATTAAAAAACCCTGGGGAAATATATCAACTGAATTTGTTATTCTGTCAATGGTCTGTTTGATACACTGGGTCCCAGACATATTGAGAAGACCTTGAAATAAATTGTTACAACCATGTGCTAGATTTGTTCAATTAAATCCTAATAAAAATAACTATTTCTTCTTAGTGTTGGTGATTTTTACATAGCCATAAAGCACCATAATTAGTGCGATATATGTGAACAAATCTAGGTTTGTTTCCATCCTTATTGTTTATCTAAAGAAACCCAGGTTAACTAATATTCTGCTTCTGATTTGTTCAAATTAACTATTAAAACTATGCACCATTTCACAAAAGCTAGCTGAAGATTGAAGCTTCTGTTCTATTTAAACTTGTCTGAAGTCTATATTCTATGAGAATTCTCCCTGAGAAAGAAAGAGGAGGTGGAAAGAGTCTTGATGTCTCTCAAAATTAGGGTTTATTTCAATGGTTCTTAAACCGTTTGACCAATTACTCCTTTTCCTAGTCTCGAATAATGTCATTACCCCCACAAAAAATTCAGACTCTGTTGTTTTACACAAGTGTCTCAGCAGTGGCAATCCCAAACTGGACCTTCAGCTTACAAACAAGCAATTACAAAGTGCTCCTTTACTCCCAGAATATGCTCAAATTACCCCCTAATTACAGTCAGTTTAAGAACCACTGGCTGATCTGAGCATTATATTAAAACCAGGTCAGCATGCCAAGTTCAGACCATTGAGGTGAAATTTACAAGAAAATTGTCCATCCTCTGCATCTGATCATTACAACACTTCCATTTATGTTTTAGAAGGTCTTTTTCTTTTTAAAGAAACTTTGGAAGTTGTGTTCCCCCCATTCATATACTAGAACTTATTTATTTATGCATTTATTTATTTATAAGATTTATATGGCTGCCCATATTATATAAAATAACCCTAGCTGCCAAACAACCAGGTATACTGATAACAGAAGACACAAAGTTAAAAACTCTTATGTATCACCAAGGGCCATAACACTCCCATTCCAAGAACACAAATACTGGGCAATGTCTCATCCAACATCTGAGGGAAAAGTCAGGTCCTACAGCCTTCCAGAAGGTGAGAAGGGAAGGGGTTCCCTATGAATCTGAGAGGAGGCTGTTCCATAGGATAGGCGCAGCAACCTAAAAGGCTCATTTCTTAGGTCCTGCCAGATGACCACATTTAATAGAGGGGACCTGGAGCAAGCCCATCCTATCCAATCTAGATGTCCTCAGGGAAGCAGTCCCTCAAATAACCTGACCTCATGCCATACAGAGTTTTAAAGGTGATGACTAGTACCTTGAATTGCACCCAGAAAGAAACAAAGCGAGTCCAGCTTCCACTGCAAGAGGGTCGCACGGACAAACTGCAGGATGCTCAGAACTGTGTGTACTGCTGCATTCTGGACCAGCTGAAGTTTCCAGAAGGTCTTCAAGGGCAGCCCCATATAGAACACATTGCAGTAGTCCAGATGGGAAGTGACTAGGACATGAGTGACCATGAGGAGGGCCTCCCAGTCCGGGCATGGATGCAGTTGGCTCACAAGGTGATCAAGTCAGCTAGTTGACTTTTGAGGAAAAAGAGGAATAGGTTTAACCCTAGAATTGCAACTTGGGAAATAGAATATTCATCTCTTTCATTTGTTTTCAAACTACATTCTGAGCTACTACTCCAGAATACTCATAGAGATATTTATTGCTTTTTCCTTATGATTAAAGTTCTCCATTACTGCAACTGCCAATTCTTGCCAAGCTATTGCAAAAAAAAAAAAAAATGAATGATTCAGTTTCAAAATGTGAAACAAAGGAAGGGTGCCACAGTAGAAATGAGGCAATAATGCAGTAGGCTGCAGGACTGATATTAACTTTTTCCACTGTATTATGAGGCAATATAAAAAAAATGTTACCTTAATTTTTCATGCACTGACAACCTAGAATGGAAGTTTCATTGGTGGAGAAATGGATAGCAGTGCAGATTATTCACATTTTAATATACATCACTTGACACAGTCATTACAGTAGGCTACATTTTTAAAAGCTGAAATTGCATACATTGCGCAAGCCTTCTCCCTTTGTATGATACTGAGGCTGCCTAATAACCATCAGTGAGTAACTTCACTGCAATTGAACTTCACCACATAGTTCACATTCAGGACAAATGAGAGAGTCTCAAGGTGGTCCACTGTCCTTTCAGAATAATGAGCCTTTCCTACCCTAGTTGAAACCGAATGCTTCTCTCAGGCTCTGTAACAGTTTTGTTTTTTAAAGGATCCACTTCAGAGCATCTGACATAATGCATTGGAGGGCATACAAAGGCAAAGATGAGTCCACCAAAACCCATGCTGTTCTATAGCCATTGCTCTGCAATGGATTGTGCTTATCACCTTATTTAAACATAGACAACCCACCAGCCATTCACTAGTTGTAGCTCACTCAGGAAATGGGTATTCATATATCTTCGATCCAAATCAGTTCCGATCCCCTGCTATTAGAGGAATCTTGTTAGATCAGACAAAAAGTGCTGGTGTAAATCAAAGGCCCATTTGTTCCAGCATCCTGTTTCCTATCATGGCCTCTGGGAAGCCCACAGTCAAGGCACAAAGCTTGGTTTCACATATTATGTTAACCCATAATGGGATTTTTGGTTTGGTGTGCCATTTGAATCCAGCCATGGTGGTTTATTTTGTTTGTTTGTTTGTTTATATGTCACATTTATGTAACTGCCCATCTCACGCAAAACAACTCTGGATGGTGTATAAGAATTATTTATGTAAGAAACTATGTTTTAACCAACTCTAGTTTAGCAAATATTCGAACTGAACCAAAGACAATAGTCTTGTCCCCTGTTGTTCTCAATAGATCACTCAGATATTGCATAAAAGCTGTGGATTGTCAAGACATCCAAATTAGTAGACATCACTATATTTCACCTTTGATAGGCTTCAGAGTGAAGAGGGCAATTTCTGACTCAGTGACTCTTTCCTAAAGTCAAGAATTGTGCTCTTAACCAAATATTGAGGTTAGCATTCAGTATAAGGAGAATTCATTATATTATTAACATAAATCAATATTAATAAATAACATGCAGAAGCTACACTACAATGCATTACTACTGCTGCTATTGTTCAACACCCTTCTCTCCCCACCCCAGTTTTCCTTCTATGGCCTACATTAGCTGACTATGGTCTTCAGCGAGGCTCTTCCAATGGTACACCTAATCACTGAGTAACATCAGTTGTGAACATAGGAAAGATTTCTTAAGGCTCCCCTCCCTCCCCCCCAGCATGCGGTGCCAGAAGTCTTCAATATGAATCACTTGCCTAATACAGCAAATAAGGCACCCCTTTCTTCTCAGGAAACTGGGCACAAGAAGCTGAAAAGAAATCAGAAGCATAGGAGAAAAATGATACCTGAGCTGGAGGGAGAGCAGGAAATCAGGCAGCGGAGTTCTTGTGAGGAAGAAGGAAAGATAGTGAGAAGAAGCTAACTCCCAATGTCTGCCCAGCCACACGCACCTTTCTGGCTTTTTGGCATCTAAGCTGAGGAGTAAATGAGAGCCTGGAAGACTACCTGCCTCCCACCAAGGGGTTTGTCATGTTTATATTTATTTATTTATTTATTTATTTATTTATTTATTTATTTATTTATCGTATTTATATAGCCACCCATCTCACACAGTTTAGGCAGAGAGGGGCTGGAGATTTAGAGAGGCTTAATTGCCAAGCTGTTGCCAGCCTAAGAGAAGAGACTGATACAATATCTGCAGTTTTGTAGAAGGCCCTGATTGGCCCTAGAAGGAAGATGGGCCCTAGAAAAGACTTAGTACCTGCTAGCTAATAGCCTTACCTAAAACTATGTATTTTTTCTCTCGATTACTCCTATCGCACCTTGCTTGCCTGCCCACACAAACACACAGTTTTGTTAAATCAATATTACTACCTTAACCCTGTGGGCTAGCAATTAATATTTTATCACACACACACACACACACACACACACACAAAAGGTTTCAATGGAAAAATAATTTTTAAAAAGCTTGAGTTTTCAGACCAGTTTCACTCTTCCCTGTTCTTTAATACACTTGATTTTAAATAATTTCTTACAAGACAGAAACATCTGCTACTGGGTCATGTGGATTTTTGCCTCTAAGTCCTTTATACATATAAACAATATTTTCAATATGGCAATTAAACCTAGGGAATGAATGAATACATAAATAAATGGTTACCTGGATTAAAACATTCTGTCTTCCCCTTTCCCAAAGCTCTGTCCAGTTATACGTTAGAACTGTTAGCCTGTTAAAGGTTTTTGATTAATTGTTTTCAGTGTAAAGGAAAGATCAATGCATTGATTAAATTTAAACAAGCGTAGAAAGATTCCTGAAGAAAGATGGGGGGTGGGGGTTAGGGCAGGGAGAAAGATTTTTGGATGAATTTGTTAGCTTTTGAAGAAAAAAAAGCCATCTCTTAGCTGCATATCTAAAAGAATGGGTAGAACAATCCAGATCTGGTCCTGACAGAGATTATTTTAATGATCTGTTATCTATCAGGCCAGTGAGAAATTAGTAAGAATTATGTCTGCCTGAAAGCTTCAGTTATATATATATATTTGCGAAGCTTCATGGATGTAAATTTATTCCCAGTGTAGGCTCCCAAATGAAACCATCACTGGATCCAAAGATCCCTACGTTCCCACTTAAACCATGAGTATTGGGTTTCCTGGGGTTTGCCTCCTGGCATGAGCATGAGCACAAACACAGAGGGAGAGAGAGAAGGAGGGAGGGAGAGAAAGACCCCACCTCATTGCCATCATTGGGCTTTCCAAAGAAAAAAGGATCCACCGTTTCATTTTCCCCCCCCCGTTCCAGGTTTGCCCTGTTATTATGATATAGACCTACTGGACACCATAGAATTTCCTTTGACTAAACCTACATAAAATCCCACTATGTATGTTAGCAAGTTTCTTCCCACTTGACATTAGGAAAATGAAATTACTACATCTTTTCTGCCTGACCATGAACCATTTAGAAAGATACGGTTGTTGACTTTTATCTACTTTTCTTGCTGGCCAATTAATCTAAGGGCACGTTTTAATCAGCAATTAAACCTTAATTACTACTCACACAGATTAATTAATTTAATTTGTCTAGCTTTTAAATAGCAAAGTGCTAGGAGGATGGAAGGAAATGGTATATCACAGATGTGAAAAAACATCACAGAAAGGAGCATTATTCAACCATTTGAATTAGCGGATGTTTAATCTAAAGTAAACAAACAAGTTTAATAACTAAATATATATCAAAATTAGAATTATTTTAATTCTAACCTCCAGGTACATCAAATTCATAAAACAGAAAATGGGAGAATACTATTTTTGTCCAAAAAGAGAGAAAAATGAGGATGGAAAGGTTGAGGAATGTTAATGTGCGTGTTTAATTAGCTGCATAAAACCACACAGAGAAAGAAATTGCAAGACATTATTCAAACCACATCTCAGCAGTGTGTGAAGCCAGACATTAACGTGTTTGTTTGCCCCTGAAGGAGCCTCCTTCCCCCCGTCAGACGCTTCCCAATCTCAACTAGCTTCTTCTAACTATTCGTGTTTTTATTTTCCTGGGATTCGTGAAGATATAAAGTAAGCTATGCTTCTTCAAGTTTATACTAGTTCAGCTTATATGAATGCATCACTCTCATAGCTAGGATAATGGAAAAAGAAATCTCATTTTAGATGCTACCCAGATCTGAGGACAATATCAGGCTTCAGAGTTTACATCTTCTGTATAAAAAAAAACAAAGTGAACTCTCTGTAACTTTGAACTAAACCTTGCCACGTAGTTTCCTTAATAATAACTTCAAGAACAGCACAATCATAACAATGCTAGGTTAGGGCACACAGTAAACTGCAGTATATCTCTTCCTTATGCTATCTATCTTGAGATGGCAGAAGACTATACCAGCATAAAATTTGTGGCTCCCAGTAGTAATCTTTACCCTGTCATAGACCCAATGCCATTGCTCTTAGCGTATATTGGACAGCAGTTGGTGGATTGCCCCAACTTTGTTTCCCTTTCCTCCAGGGTTGCAGTCAGGTGACCGTTAGGATCAGCGCAGCACCCACTGGCCCCTTTAGGCTAGCGCAGGCAGGCACAGCCCCTCCATTCCAGTCCCTGGACACCGACTTTCAGGGACATCCTGCTTTGGGCAGTGGGGCAATCTGGTTCTCTCAAATGAGCCTTTTCTCCAGGTATTCCAACCAACCCCTGGCTCAGAGACCTAGATCAGCCTGAACAGGAGTTGACCTTGGTGGCAGGAAAGAGGGAATTGCAGATTGAAGCAAGAGAATCAGATGTTTTGCTACTCCTTTATGGTACAACTCTCCTTGTACCTGTCAGCTATTCAAGCTGCTTTTGAACATAGGCTTAACACTCTTTTGGAATTGTGTTTTCAAATTTCTGGTTTTCAGCTATTATTATCTAATAATTTGGCTCCCTTTGAATGTTTTCTTCAGTTGAAGAAGCCATTTTAAAACCTATTAAAAAATAGAATTGATTTACAGTATCTCCAAGTGCTTCTTGGAAGTTATTCAAGTTAAGCATGTATTATTTGGTTTATTTGGTCCAGATGCAATCATTGCCTCTGAAATTCCATAGCTGTTAGAGGTTCTGCATGAATTATTTGTGGCTCCTAATTCAGTAACCCTTCTTTATAGGATATTAAAGAAAGTTAATGAAATTGAAATGTGGAATAATGAGCCCAAATGTCTTCTTCTGGTAAACCAGTAAGGTTTGCCTTAAGTTAGGTGATATTCATTTCCTATTAATTTTAAATGAGCTTAACACAATAACAAACTTGCTTCATGCATATTGAACATAAGGAATATTTGATTAAGATTGATTCAAATCACACTGTTGCTGGAGATGTAACTCAGGAGTTGGAAGAACAGCCAATGTGATTTGTTCTATTATGGTTGTATTTGAAAATAAATACAATTGTTAACATGACTTTGGCTCAATTTCTGTATGTTAAAGAAGCATGTTCATCTTAGCTATAAGTCAAAATATTAAAACTTCTTGATTTGGGGGTCATGTGGGTTGATTGAACAATTGTATAATAAAGATTATACAACACTGAAAAGATTTACATCTGATCTGCAGGAATGGATTATTGAAATGTGCTGTTTGTCAACATTTTTATTGTGAGGCAAAGAAGACTTTCAAGTAAGATGATCAAAAGCTTAATCAATATTTTTTCTAATTCATCATCCGCTCTTAATCACATTTCCAGAAATGAGAACTTCTGCTTGCTGATCCTCACCTCAAGAGAGTAGTCAGCCTTTATTTGGTGCAGTACTAATTGACTGGTTTTTCTAGCAATCTGTAAACCTATTAGTAACTATTGCAAATCCTAATTTGAAGGTTTCCATCTTTGTCCTCTTACTGTTTCTCAGTGGCCATCTTTCATGGCCATACATTATCCTTGGAAATACTGTTATTTTAATTATCCTGATCCTTGTTGTCATTGAAATATCCTGGTTCTTCATGTTCTTGCCTATGGTTTTCATTGCCTTCCTCCCAAGGATTAATTTCCTATCCATTTCCTCATTATTAGGTTTTAAAATAGATTATCTAGGGCAGATTGGGAAATTGGAAGCTCATAAGGATTAATGTCTACCATCTATCAATCTTTACAGAACTAGAAATAGTTTTGCAACATGGCAACCATAGAATTGCATGATTCTAGTAATCTGCTCATGCCTTTAGAATCAGAAGAGTTGGAAATGCTTTACAGTATGTTACTCTGTAAAGTACCAGGTACCAAGACATCCTTGGAAGCACCAGGATAAACACAAGAATACTTGAGTTGCAACCGTGTATAAAATGGTAGAAATCAGAGACATTAGATAAATATTGCAGAAACGTTAAATGCTGGTATCAAAGCAGAAATCAGTGAGGCAGGCATGTTTATTTAATTTAATTCTTGGTGCCCTTCTAAAATAGCTGTTTATATAATGCAATGAACATTACTCATTTGTTGGGCAGAATGTAAACATTCCTTCTTTTCAGGAGATCATATATTCCTGGCATTAAAACTGAAGCTACTGGGAAAACGCCACAACGTCCCCTCCCCCCCCCCCCCCCCATCAGTAGTGGAAAAAATGCCACTCAGATTTGGAGTGATTTGTGAAAAGTTGCTGTTGTTTTGCCACTATTTTAAGTGCCTTTTAGATACTGTGGCACATG
Organism: Python bivittatus; assembly: GCF_059951505.1. Taxonomy (NCBI): domain Eukaryota; kingdom Metazoa; phylum Chordata; class Lepidosauria; order Squamata; family Pythonidae; genus Python; species Python bivittatus. The sequence continues at coordinate 48,952,895 of NW_028277030.1, read as the reverse complement.
AATGACAATGAACATTGTTACTATCTTTCCATAACGTATTTGCTGGATTCTAAACTACCAACTGCCATCATAGGAGCTTGAGGACATTTCTACTCAGGAGCCTAATACATTTTTGCTAACGTGAAGATTTTCTCCCCCCTTGTTTTGAATGAATGGAGTTGCATGAAGAGTGATGCCTCTGTCCCCAGTTTTGAGACTGACTCTGAACTACTACTGACCTCCATGGTCTAAGTCAGATAGTATAGGAGTCAAGTTTTTCCCACCAAAAACCTGGTTAGACAGCTTTTTTTTAATAGAAATTCTATTAAAAATTACCATTAAAAAGATAAAAATTAATACAAACTAAAAAAATAAAAGAAAAAATAGTGTTCAGAAAAGAAAGAAAAAATAGAAAGAAAAATAGAAAGAAAAATAAGAATATATTAGAGAAAAAGAAAAGAAATATATAAAGAAATTACTTCCCCCTTCATCACAACAAATATAAATAATTTCAGTAACTTATCACCTTCTCTTAAAATACCACAAATGAGCTCTTCTTCCCATATCCTATCTCTTATCTATAAACAAATCCTTAAGCCTTGCTGTTCAGTCCTGATCAGCAAAAGTCTATTAAGGATTACCAGAGATAACAACACATCTACATTAACCAACTTTATATTCCTTCCCTTTACCTTTAACAATATCCTAGAACTTGATTTCTTTTCATTTTTTTCTTTATCCCTTCTCATAGAATTCTTCACAGCTTTAACAAGTCTCTTTTGTAAATCCAATATAGGAAAGCTATCCAGGTCACTCTTTTGGTTTGTTATTTGTATATCCCTTTTAATTATTAAGACATCTGCCAGTTTCATTTGTATGTCCAGTGTAGCATCTTTTTCCATATCATTCTTGTAGCCTGTCATTTTTAAATCAACTTTCAGATCAGCCGCAGTCTTGTCCAGTGAAACTTGTCCCTCTTCCATAACACCTTTTAAACACAGTCTAACTATAGAAGCAGACTATCTTAAAAATAACTTCTGAGTCCATTGTTCAAAAATATCCTTCAATATGTCCAATGTTAAAATATTTTGCTCCATTCTGTATTAGTAAGTCAAATGTAAGTATTCTTCTTTAATTGCAATATTGGGTTCCTGCTAATTCCCTGTAGTGTCCAGCCTCAAAGTCCCATCCTATCATGTTGTTGTTGTTTTTAATTCAAAACAAAAGCATTTTTCCATGGGAAGGATTCTTATAATTAATTCCAAAATCTTATTTCAAATCCATCTGGACCCCTAAGTCTGTTTGTAACTTTCCAAAATCAAACTTCTAATCACTCTTTTGCTGCTTATTCCAAAAGCAAAAAAAATTAAGTGCTTAAACTTGTATTTAAAACTTCTTTCATTAAGGATTGAAGGAAACTGAATCCCTAATGAAATTCCAGTCCTGTAAACACTTGTTGATCCAAAGGTTCCTAATAGCTGAAAAGCAGTTAACAAGCAGTTAACAAGAAAGTGAGTAGAAAAGGAAGTATGCGAACCCAGTGTCCTTTTTGAAGGTGCCAACTGTGGTTTGAGCAAAAAGATGGCTATGAGCTCTGGCCTCATCTCCCAGAGCTCTGAACCCACCAGAGACTGCTGTCTTGCAGTCTCCTCATGAGGAGCAACTGTCTGGAGCATTTGTGGGGTGATCTCAAGTCTTCTCCTTGTTGGGAGAGGAATTATTGAAGAGCCAGTCTATTTGCTGGCTCTTCATTCTGCCATAGTCATCGTCTTCACTTTTAGCAGAGCCATCTTTAGTTCACCATTTCTTCCCCAGAAGTCCTGTAATAATCTCAGATGGCTGGACAGCTTTAAGCTGAGGTTTACTGGGTCATATCCCTTACTGGACCTGGAAAAAAAAACATGTGAGCCAATTGTCTCTTACCTTGCCTGGAACAACGGAAGAGCCTTTAGAGAGTTGGCCACAGGTAGACAGTTGGATTGCCACTTCCAGCACACCAGTTGGCTGTTTTTCAGTCAGCAACATGGTACAACAATGTGGGCAAAGCCAGCACACTGAAGACGTTTCATAGCCTGGTTTGATAGACAGTGGCGGCTGCAGGACACCTGACAGTGGCCATAGAACAGTAAACAGCAGTGACAGTTTGCTCCTGGCAACAGCAGAGGTCCAGTGGTGGTGGGCTAGTGACAATGTGAGTTTGAGTGGGCCAGTGGTAGTGTAGCTGGGTCAACCTGGTTCCTGCAAGTGTGACATCCCTCCATGTGGTGTTGGCAGCCATTTTGTCACCTTCCTTCAGCCCAAGTTGTGGAAAGAACAACATGGTGGCCGTTATTGTGGTGTGCTTCTGACCTGCCCTTGTCTTTACATCTATACCTGACATACAGGAACTGTAAGCTTATGGGCAGCTCCAAAACCAGGTTGGCAATGGAGTTCCTCCGGCTCATGTTCCTTGGGGACTTTAACCTGCTTTCCTTGGGGGCAATGTCAGAGGTGGCTCAGGAGTCCATGGCCTCCACGACAGCCATGGGCCTGACCCAGGTCATTGAAGGCCTGGCACATGACAGCGGTCATATGCTAGATCTAGTTTTCTTATCAGAGCAATGAAAAAATGCTCTGAAGTTGTGGGAGACTTTTATCACTCTTCTGTCTTGGTCAGATCACATTCTGTGACTTGGAGTTCTCTGGTGCTCCCCCCTCCCCCCCACTGTAGGGAGGCTGGACTTATTTGATGGACCAGATGGTTTCCAGAAGGAACTTAGGATTGTCCCTTAGGTCTGCTGCACAATCTATCACTGGCCTTGGTCACTGCTGGAACAAGAGGACGGTGGAGACTTTGAACTGGATTGTGCCCACATGGCCTCTTTTTTCCTGCAGATCCCAAAACTCCCCTTGGTTTACCAAGGAGTTGAGGGAGGTGAAACAGTTGAAAAGACACATAGAATGCCACTGGGGGACAATGAAGAGTGAATCCAACTAAGCATGAGCTAGAGTCACTATTAGGCCCTATCTCATGGCAGTAAGGGTGGCAAAATGCCAGTATTTCTCTACCTTTATTGTCCAAGGTAGTCTGGGCACTCCTGATGAGGACTAATTCAGATGTTTACTTGAAGGGCTATTGTAAGGAATATGCTAGGCATCTGTCAGATGAAGTCATTCAGATTCATTCCAAATTAGACTCTGGGCCATGCAGGAAACTAAAGCTCAGTCTAGCTTTGTTATCTGGGAAGGGTTTGAGCCTGTTATTTCCAATGAACTGGACAGAGTTCTTGGGACAGCTAGCTTGGCTACTTATATATTAGACCCATGTCCCTCCTGGCTGGCTAAGGCTTCTCAGGAGGTAACATGTGATCGAGCTCTAGTGGGATGGTCTCACTATCCCTGAAGGTGCAAACGGAAGCCATCACTGGACCCAACTATGCTGGACAATTTTTGCCCAGTCTCCACCCTTCCCTTTTTTGTTCAGAAAGTTGTCATGCAACAACTCCAACGAACTCTGGATGAGGCAGATTATCTGGACCCCTTCCAAACGGGTTTCAAACTTGGTACCAAAATGGCACTGATAGTACTTTTAGATTTTAGCTGAAAGACTGAAAATAATTCTATGAGAATTTATTCATGAGGATCAGTGTGGGTTTTTACCTAAAAGAGAGTTGAAAGACAATGTTAGAACTATTCTGGAACATTTGGAACAACATAATGAAAAACAAGCCATACTGATCTTTTTAGATGCAGAGAAGGCTTTTGACAATTTGAACTGGACTTCCTTGTTTAAGGTTTTGGAAGATATGAATTTTGGAGAGAATTTTATAAAATGGGTAAAATCGATTTATACTTCACAGACAGCACAAATAATTATTAATGGAGATTTAATAAATTATGTGAAATACAAAAAAGAACAAGACAAGACACTGTCTCCTCTGTTTATTTTAGTTCTTGAAATATTGAATAGAGACACAAGATGAGAGGATCATAGGCATAAAGATTAAAAAAGAGTCATATAAGCTAAGAGCTTTTGCAGATGACTTGGTTTTGGTTTGGGTTTTGGCGAACCCTTTAAAGGGAATTGAACTTTCAATGAGTAAATTAAAAGAATTTGGGCATTAGCAAGTTTTAAGGTTAATAAACAGAAGACAAAGATGTGAACAAAAAACATGAAGATACAAGATCAAACAGAATTGATGAATAAAATGGGTTTTAAGATTGAGAAGAAGGTAAAATACTTGGGTATAATTATGAGAAATATGAATTGTAAGTTATTTCAAAATAACTACAGTATGTTAAGACATGGAATGAAGTTATGAAAGATACATCAAGATGGGACAAACTACAATTGGCATTGTTGGGTAGAATTTCTGTGATTAAGATGAATGTTTTACCTAGAATATTATTTTTGTTTCAGACAGTACCTATTTTGACAACTGATGTACCATTTAAACAATGGCAGAAGGACATATCTAAATTTGTTTGGCGGGGAAAAAACCATGAGGTACTACAAAATGCAAAGAAAAGAGGAGGATTGGGTCTATCAGATCTGAAATTATATTTTGCTGCTTGCTGTTCAGTTTGGATGAAAGAGAGGGTGTTGTTAAGAAATAAAAAAGCTATTGGAGTTAGAAGGACATGATTTAAGATTTGGGTGGCATGGATGTCTAGGGTACAAGAAAGCTAAGGTTAATGTAGATTTCAAAAACCATTATGTCCATATTCTTACAGTATGGAATAAATATAAATTAAGGTACTGCCCTAAAACACCTTTGTGGCTTTCAGCACAAAAAGTATTTTATAGATGAGAAATTTTAAGTAAACATAATGTACTAGAATTCTTTCAAGAGGATTGTAAAATGAAATCAAGAGACGTTTTGATGACAGAAGGATATACTTGTCAATGGTTTTCTTATGTACAATTATCAGAAAGCGGATAAAAGATTTTATGGTTTTGAACAAAGTAAGACTGAGTTTGAAATAGAATTATGTACTAATGATGAACATGTTATTTATTATTAAATTTATGTTATTGCTAAAATATATAAACTTTTGCTAAACTATGAGACAGAAGAAGAAGAAGTCAAAGAATGCATGATAAAATGGGCTAAAAGTTTTGACTATAATATGGACCAATGGGAAAATATGTGATTGAAAGGATTGAAATTTACGTTATGTTCTAGCCTTAAAGAGAATTTTTATAAAATGATGTACCATTGGTATTTGTCACCAGAGAAATTGTCTAGAATAAAGGTACTTCAAATCTTTGCTGGAAATGTAAACAACATGAAGGGACATTTTATCATGTTTGGTGGACATGTAAAAAAGCAAAAAAAAAAAAATACAACTACATACATTAATTCAGAAGATTTTAAAGGTTAAAGTACAACTGAAACCAGAGACTTTTGTGTTGGGACTAATGGACAGGCAACTAGAAAAAGTCATGGAACTTTGTTTTTACATATGACAACTGCAGCAAGACTATTATATGCTCAAAAGTGGAAAGGTTCAGCCTTACCCACAATGGAGGAATGGTTGGTGAAGATGATGGAACTTGCAGAGATGGCTAAATTCATGTCCTTGATAAGAGAGGAGACAATATCTACATTTATGGCTGACTGGAAATCCCTTATGGACTTTTTGCATGGAATAGAAAAAATGCAGTTATGACCTGTGGTTTTAATAATTAGGGGGGGGAAATGGATAATAGAAAAAGGTGAGGGTTTTTTGTTTTGTTTTGTTTTGTTTTGGTAATCTTAGAGTAAGAGATAAATTTGTAATCATATTTGCTGCAGAGGAAATTGAAAGCTTCTTTCTATTTCTTTTTATTCTTTCTCACTGCATTTTTGTTTTTTCTTTCTTCTTCCTATCTTTTTTTTTCTTTGTTCTCTCTATTTTGTATTAGTTTGTGTTAGTTTTTTAAACTTTTAATACAATTTACCAAAAAGCATTGATAGTACTTTTAGATGACTTCTGGCAGAAACAGGATAGGAGTGGTGCACCCATTCTCCTTCTCCTTGATCTCTCAGTGGTTTCCAGGGCAACTGATCATGGTATCCTTCTGGATTGGCTTCAGAGGTTGGGAGTGGGTGGCACTGTGTTGTGCTGGTCCTCTGAAGATAGTTCCAGTCAGTGTTGATGGCAGGAAGGTCTTGTGCACAGCCCTTGCCTTGCAGGATGCCACAGGATTTGACACTCTTCCCACTCCTGTTTAACATCTACATGAAGCCACTGGGTGAGGTCATCCAACAGCACAAAGTGATGTATCATCATAATTGCCAATGATACCCAGTTTTATATCTCCACCATGGGTCATCCAAGTGATGCCGTGGATGTTCTGTCTCAGTGTCTGGAGGCTATGGGGGGTTTAGATGGGACAGAACAGGCTTTAGCTCAACCCTACCAAGACTGAGTGGCTTTGGGTTCTAGGGCCCCCAAGTTCCAGAGATTCTCCATCTGTATTCTGGATGGAGTGCATTGTCCCAAACAGAATTGGAGCACAGTTTGGGGGTCCTCCTCAACTCACAGCTCCAATTCGAGGTGGCTGTGACCAGGAGAATATTTGCATAGCTTCACATTGTGTGCCAATTGTGCTTTTCCTTGCTTGGGAGGCTCTGCTCCAGTCACTCATGTCTGAGTCACCTCCTGGAAGGCCTGTTGCAGTGCACTCCACATGGGGCTGCCCTTGAAGAGCATCTGGAAGCTGGAATTGGTACAAAATGTAGTAGTGCAAGCAGTTATGGGTACTTCTCATCTGTGCATATTATACCTCTGCTCCACAAGCTGCATTGGTTGCCAATATGCTTCCAGGTTTGGTTCAAAGCGCCGGTGGTTATCTATAAGCTCTCCATGCCATGGAACCAGGTTGTCTGTGGGACCGCCTCTCCCTGACCTTGTCTGTCCATCCCATCAGATCCAGCAGCAGCGGCATGTTACAGGTCCCATCTGTTAAAGGATGCCACCTGGTGAGAACCAGGAAGAAAACCTTTTCTGACACTGTGCCTGCCCCATGGAACATTATCCCCTTGGAGATCAGATTGGCCCTGACCCTGTTGGTGAGGCCTTGAAGACAAGGCTGTGTTTCAGGGCTTGGGGATGAAATGTCTGTAGGAACCTGCAAATTTTATTGAAATATTTATGTTATATTTTCATTGATGATTGTTTCTGTTGTTAGTGTTGCTATCTTGGCTGCTGATTATCTATTTATTTTGTATTTTTTGTGGACTTTTTCCTGTTTTTTTTTTTTAATTGTTAGCAGCCGAGAGCCACTTGTTTGAAATGGGTTGCTGTATAAATTAAATAGCTAGTTTGTGCTCACAGTGTTTACAAACCCAGATACTATGGTTACTTCATGATTCAGTAATCCAGGCAACTGTGTTAATTCAGTTCAGTGAACAATAGCTAAATAAACGATTAGTATATTGGGCGAACACGCAGCCACAGCAAACAGAACAACTTGACAAGAGGGAAACTAAAGACTGTGACAAGCCTCAGTCCAAAACAAACAAGACTGAACTTACCGGTTTGTCATTCTCCGGACGGTCTCTCATAAGCAGAGAGAGGCACGTTTTCAAACTGATCATCTGGACTAGCCATGTGGGTTACTTTTGTTTTTCCCACACACATCACATAAATAATCCAGCTGTGTGGTATTTTAGACTCATTTAGAATGATAGCCAAGACAGCTGCTTTCCTCTTCCCAGTTTTAAATTCATGTTATTCTTGTGCACTTTAATTTTTGAAGCAACAGAAAGTCCAGACTTCCCTTTTCATAAGAAACTTAAATATTCATGATGTCTAATATTAGTTTTATTAACGCGTATGCAAAAAAAAATGGAAGTAAGATGACTCCTAAAACAGAAGGAGAAATAAAGAGAAAAATATTGACATTTTAATGTAAGACACCTGGGATTAAAATATAGCATCACTTCACACTTTGAAATGATCAGAGGGGGTTAGTTGCAATACTTCTACAGTTTTAATTTTCAATGCACTGCATTACACATTAATGTAATAATAAAATCAAGCTTGTGAGATGGATAAGGGTTCAAACACATGCTAGGTGGTATATTTGGTTCAGGCTTTGTAAATTGACTAACACAAAGTTGGTCTTGTGATATGTGAAACTAACCAATACTTGCAATGTTGTATAGCGTTTTTATTAATATTATTGACCCAGATAACTTCTGTTTCCATTGTTGATCAGCTTCCTTCTTATCCAAGACTGGAGATTTTCACATTGTCTTTTGATACCTGTCTCATACTTGGACCCAAGGTATCTATTTTCCTCTAATATACAGCCCCACAAAGCCCCTTATACAAGTCGCTAAGCCCATTTGTACTTACAATAGCTTTCTGCTACTGTGTTATGGATCTCTCCGTCTATCAGAATTTCTATCGCACTAATCCTGATAGCATCTTTGAGCTTTTTGCATAGACTGCAGCCTGCAGGACTGTTTTCTTCACTCCTTCTTGTTAAAGGACATGGCCCAGGAAAAGAAAGAATACTAGAAGCAAACACCTGGCTATGCATCTGATGCCTGTGGGAATGTTTTAGATATGTTGATATTATTGATATCCAATAATGACCATGTAAATACATACAGGAATAGATCAAGTAATGTGGCCTAATGTATCTATATGGATGCGAGTTTGGGGAATTAGAGATCTTAATGCAAGGAGGTGTATATATTAAATAGGCATTACAAATCCTGGTGGGACAAAACTCATTAGAAGGACTGGAGTGTAAAACTTATTCAAAAGCAACTGGCCAGGCAAATGGGAAGGAGGAGTGACATAATATGTAAATGAAATGCATAAATGTATTGAAATCCAGGAATCTGATCACAGGGGTCCAGATGAGACTGGAAGATTTCAGCTACCTGGATGGGATGTTGGAGGGTGTGGCTCAGGGGCCTTTCCCCAGCTTTGGCTAGTGGGCCTTTTGAGAAGAGGAGGCCTTGGCAACAGTGACTCATGTCTCTGTCACTTCCTGGTTAGATTACAGCAAAGCATTCTATACAGGGCTGCCTTTGAAGACTACTTGGAAGCTGCAATTGGTTCAAAAGGCAGTAGCCCACTTATTAGTTGGTGAGAGCTGCTATTCACATATAACTACCAATAGGCTTCCAAGTACCATTCAAAGTGCTGGGTTTGAACTGTAAAGCACTAAATGGCTTCAGACCTAGGTAATTCCAAGACTGTCTGCTTCAATAGGGATTCTGAGGGTTCCTTCTCCCAAAAAGGTTCAGGGGAGACCAAGGAACTTATTTGAACCAAATCAATTATTTCTGAAAATCTTGAAGGAGCTAATTGATGTTGTCTCAGATCCCCTTTCTGTGATCATTGAAATTCATTGTAAGTGGGTATAGTGCCAAAGGATTGGAAGTAAGCAAATGTTGTTCAAAAAAAAAGGGGGGGGGACACCAGGTAACAACAGATTAATCAGGTTGACATTGATACTGGGTGAAACTCTGGAGCAGATTATTGAACAGCTGAGCATTTAGAAAAGATTTAACTACTTGGTGGGAACCACCATGGCTTTATAAAGAATACCAAAACAATCTGATCTCTATTTTTAATTAGCTGGCCATCGGAATACAGTTGACATAATCTATCTAGATTTCAGCAAAGCAATCAATAAAGTCTCTTATGAGATTCTAGTAGAGAAGATGGCAAAATGTGGGCTAGACAATGATACCATTAGATAGATATAGAACTAGTTGAACAATCTACCCGGCAAGCCTGAAAGAAGCATTGTTGAACATTTTTACAAATGACTTGAATTAGGCATTAGAAAATATGTATCAAATTTACATATGGCACTATTGGGTACCCCAAATGATGCAAGTTAATTCTTTGTTCTTCAGAATTAAAACATAATCACAATAATTTTGGGTGATCATTAAGGGATATGTTAGTTTCGCTGCTATCATCAAACCTTTTTCTGCTTCAGAAATTCTTTTGTTTTTCCTTTGTCAAGCTGGAATCATGGGCAGAAACCAGCAACATTAATTTCAACAAATGTCAATGCCCAATTCATTTGGGTAGGAAAAGACTAAGGCATGTGTATTAGTTGAGGGGACTATACTGGGCAACGGTATATGCAAACAAAGACCTGAATGTTTTGGTACATTAGAAGCTGAACATGAGTCAACAAGGTTGAGAGTTGTAAAGAAAACAAAACAAAACAGAAGCAAAGATATCGTGTAAAATCATCTTTTCTCTCTACTCTGCCCTCATCGGATTGTGCTGTTTTGGGGTACTGTATTTTAGGAAGGATATTGACAAAGTGGAGTATGCTCTAAGGAGGGCAACCAAAATAGTAAGAAGCCTGAAAGGAAAAATATATGAGGAACAATTGGAAGCACTAAGTATGATTAGCCTGGAGAAGAGAAGACTAAAGAGACAAGATAGCTGTCTTCAAGTATCTGAAGGGCTGTTGTGTAGAAGACAAGGGAGAATTGTTCCAAGTTGTTCCAGAAGACAGGACAAAAAACAACAGGTTTAAATTACACAACATGAAGTACTTCCATTAGTGGATCCTTGCATTGGGGGATGGACTAGATCAGTATTTCTTAAACTTTTTTCTCTCAGGACCTCTTCCCATTTTTAAAATTATGAAGGACCTCAAAAGAGCTTTTGTTTGTAGGGGTTATATTTATCAATATTTACCATATTAAAAATTAAAATTGATGCATTTGCTGCTGCTACTGCTTCTCATTATTGTTTGATGGGATTTTAATATTGTATTATTTTTCAATGTAGGTTGGCAAATAATTTTGATTTTGCAGACCCCTGAAAGGGTCTTGGGGGACCCCCAGGAGTCCTAGAACCACACTTTAAGAAACACTGGTCTAGATGATTTGCAAAATCCCTTATAACCCTTACATTCTAAAAAAGAAAAGAACAAGAGAAAAAAATACATATAAAAACTTAAAGTATCAAGTACTTTATTTATGTTGAAATACCCCTAATTTGGTCTTGTTACATCTCCTCAGCATAGTAAATGGCTTAGCCTTAAATCTGTCAAAATACATATTCTACTCCATCAGATAAAACTATAATCTTCATATGATGCATTTTCATCACAACCTACTGAAGCTCTAAAGCATAACTTGAATTCCTTGAAGAGGAAAATGCCATTATTCAGTTTAGAACTCCTGAACAAAACCAGTACTCGGGAAACAAAAGAGTCCTCTGCTTATAAAATTGTAGAAGCATAGGATGGGATCTGTGTGTATCATGCTATGCCAGAATGCAGCTTGCGTGTGTGCATCTGTTGGGTGAACCAGTCTTTGTACCATATTTAGTAAATAATCATTAACATCATAATGCAATGTGTCAACTGGGTCATAGAATCTGTAGGATACAATACAGATGCTGATGTAAGAAACCCACTACCCCAGCACTCATAATAGATAACTAGTCTGCCTCTATTTAACATTTCTAAGAAAGAGAAATCTACCACCTTCTGAAGTGATCTATGCCACTAACATATGATTCAAACCATCAGGAATTTCTTAATATTTAGTCAAAATACTTCCTCTTGTAGCTGGTGTGGGTCTTCCGGGCTGTGTGGCCATGTTCTGGAAGTTTTGTTTCCTAACGTTTCGCCAGCTTCTGTGACCGGCATCTTCAGAGAGCAGGAGCACAGACAGGAGCAGTTCGCTCTGTGCCCAGGATGAGGTGACCCTTTTGTGGGTATTTATAGAGATCGGGGGGGGATTGGGCGTGTGTGGTGGGGGGGTTAGGGGGGGGGTTTGGGTTAACAAGTGGCTGCTTGTTTTGGTGTCAGAATACGTGTGTATCTTCCTGGGAATTAGGCAGGGTTTTTTCTTCTATTGAATTGTTAACGAGGGGCTGCTGAGGGTGATTAGCAAGTTCATTGTGTGAGCTGCTCACACGTCTTGGTGGTTGAGCTGAGTTCGTTGACCTTTTGCAGGCTGTATTTTTCAGGATTGGTAGCCAGGTTTTGTTGATTTTTAGACTCTCCTCTTTTTTATTGAAGCTGTGGTGGTGTTTGTGAATCTCAATGGCTTCCCGGTATAGCCTGGTATAGTGGCTGTTGGTGTTGTCCAGTATGCCTTCGACAATACTTCCTCTTGTTCTTTGAATTCATGGATCACAATATCCTCACAAGCAACAGAAAATAAGTTTCATTCATCACCTTCCTTAGGCTAATATATTAGATTGCCCACAGGATTTAATCTCTCAACCTTTATGTTGTCCTCCATTGTACACATTCCACAACAGAATATTCATTTAAGTCTGAGGTGTGCAAGAGTGGTAAACATTACTCCAGATAACATCTGACTCAAATAAGACACAATAATATTATTTCTTTATGCATCTTTAGCCACTGTATAACACTGTTATTCATGTCTACTAATCATAAATATTTCTCGCCCACTACCTCTTTAGTAGCCATTCATGTTCAAGCAAAATTTGATTCAATACTCACCTTGCTTTTCCTGCAAAACAACAACATTTGTAAATAAAAATGGGGAAAAAATACGTAATTTAAGATTTATTCCCTCCACAGATACTGTACCAGGCAATTACAAGACACAGTTTAGTGACAATTAAGAGGCTATTCAACACTGATTTTCCACTTGTGATCAACAAGGAGCATCAAAATTAGCAGAGCCTGAAAACAGAAAACCTTTAATTAAAAGCATAAAAACCCTGATTTTCCTTTCACCTTGGACAGGTTTGTGCTGGAATTGCATTTTAACCTACTGCCTTGCTGTTCAAATCACCATAGATAATTCCAAAAAATATAAGAGAGAAATCTAAAAATATTGGACAGCAACAAGTTGTAACATCCTTTGAATTTATACAGAAAAAAATGAATGAACAAGGATGGCAATTTCAGAGAAAAAAGCTACTGTAGGAGAAACCTACAATATGCTGTTCTGGTTTTATCTTGAAATATCTTCTTTCCTTCCTAAGTGAAAGAGGAATTGGTGCAATTGGTGCATATCTATTTTTAAAAATTAAATATAACAAAGTATTCAAGACGCATAACTCAGATCTTTTACTGAATCTGTCTGTATCATGCATGCCAGCTGAAACAGTCTATTTCAGCCCCAGGATTCACAGGATCTTAAACTGTGTATGCCAGTTTAAACTGTGCTTAGATGTAGGTTACTCTAAACTAAAATTCTATATGTTCATTTTGATTTGTTAGTTAAAAGCAGGAACCTTCCTTGCACATGTATTAGCCCTGAAGATACTTTGAACCAGACAACGTTGCAGAGTTAATAAAATTGTTTATTTGTCCTTGATGCCTTTCTCAGTCAACACTGGAACAGAAATTTCAATGGTTTAATAAAAAGAAACAAATCTGCCAACATGGCTATTAATACTATATTGTCAAAAGAGATTAAAAGTAATCAGGAAATGGAATCTGTGCATATACAACTGGCATGCTGTATCTTAACTCCTGAATATCAAGTACATGTAAATGTATGCAATAGATAAATTGTAGAGCTATTATTAGAAAAGGAAAAGCAACTTCAGGAGGGAGGATTTTATTTAGCTAGGGAAATAGCAGGGGTTCATACTTACCAATTCTACAATCCAAGTCCTCTCTCCATCCTTCTATAATGGGTTTGCCCTGAGAAATAGACATTTGCCTTCTAAGAGGGAGAAGAAGCCTCATGTTTCTTTCCTGGACCATGATACTTACTGCAGTTAACCACAGCACTGGAGACTTCTTCCAGCTTGCCAACTCTCTTCTCTAAATCTCCCATTCTCAAAAACTGTTTTTTCTTTTAAAAAGGGAGAAACTGTTGGGATTTGTGTCCAATAAAAACATGGCATGAAATCTTTCATTTTTCCAAGGACATATAAAACAGTGTAACACAAGAACACTGGACAATGTTTATTCTACATGGATGAATGCCCAAAGTCAACTAGATTACACTCTGTAATTGGTGGGATTTGTGTCCAATGCTGAGGTGATTGGCCATGATGGGAAAACTACATGTTTTAAATCTCTCTCTCTCTCTCTCTCTCTCTCTCTCTCTCTCTCTCTCTCTCTCTGTCTCAAAACAAGATCAGAATTGAGCAAGCCATGGTATTCCCTGTGACATTCCATGGAAGTGAAAAGCTGGACTTTAAAGAAGCAGGATAGGAAGAGTATTGATGCCTTTGAACTTTGGTGCTGTAGAAGACACCAGAGAATATTGTGGACAGCCAAGAAAACAAATTGATTGATCATGAAACAAATCAGCCCAGAGCAATCACTTGAGGCAGAAATGATCAGGCTCAAATTATCCTACTTCGGACACATTATGCAAAGACCCAGCTCTCTGGAGAAGGCTCTAATGCTGGGAAAGGTGGAAGAAAAGAGAAGAAGAGGACAATCCAGCAGCAAGGTGGATGGACTCATTTACAAAGGTGATGAGTGCACCATTGGAAGACCTGAAAGATCAGGTTAGGGACAGTTTGTAATGGAGAAGATCTATCTGTGTGATTGCTAGGAGTCAAAAATGACTGGATAGCACATCATCAATCACTCTGTCAACATTCCCACTAAAATTTGGTAGGTTGAGTATACAACTTTTGTGTGTGTGTGTGCACCATGAAAATAATCTATATACTTTTAAAATAGTTTTCTTAACTTGTGGTGAAAATATTTTTCCATGTTAATAAATGCACATGAGGATACAACAAGATGTACTGTATGTATTCTAGCCTGTAATGCAGCCAATTTAGTGAACCTGATCCTAATGGGTCAACAATTACAGAGGCAAAAGTATAGTGTAATCTATATGATTTTGGGCATTCATCCATGTAGAATAAACATTGTCCAGATCTGTCCTCCATAAAACTGAAGAAGGCATGCTGACAGTCTGCACTGGATACACGGAATGTTCCTCCATCAACTTTACTAAGTCCTGAAACTGTTTGTTCCAATGTGCATATCTCACTATATACAGATAACATGAGACCAATTTGCTTTTGATTTTGTTCACCTACTGCAAACTTCAAATCATTGTTGTACTGATTAACAATAACAGTATTTTCAGTTTTAAAAATTCTTTGCAGTTTGAACATAGAACACTGATCTGCTTAGTTCCAGAACTGAAGTCATACAGTGCTATTGCTGCACACTCAAAATCAGACCATTTCTAGACTCCTTTCTCTGGAAACCTGTCTGCCAAATGGCCACACAGGATGTTTACGACAATAGTTATAGAATTACTATCCATTTGATTATTTCCTAAGGGCCTAAATCTATAAGACCTTTAAATTGATCGCTCCATGAAACAGATTCATTAAGCTATTGTCCTCTTGTTCTTGTTCAGTTTCTTCAATTTACTGTGTGCAAAATGAAATCCTTCCAGAGTTGTCAGGCCCCATTTTTGAAACAGTAGAGATAATGAAACCCACACGTATTTTAAAACTTGTACATCATTTGGTATCCCAGGCTTTTTAACAGCAGAATTAAAAATTGGATAGTTACCTTTACCTTGCTCAAAGTATTTCAAAAGATGATTGAATAATTGCTTGAAATCTCCAAGTATTCATGGCTTGCAATATAGTGCTGCTGAACTAAGTGTGGAATGTCACAATTCAGATGTGCTGCTCCACCACTGACTCTGCTCAACGTTATGAAGTCATTGTTGGATGTGAACATCTCTGTTTTCATTTGGTCCAGCTTGTGTTTGTTATAAAACTCTTTGGTTGTAGCAACATCACAACCTTGCTATTGTAATATTCTACCAAATAAGAATATTACCATACAATCTGTAAAATATATACTGTAGGACTAAATGTAGACCCAAATATTTATTGATTGATTGGTCTGTGTTTTCATCAATCACTTAAATATGAAACAGTCCCAACTCTATTTATCCATTTTTAATTAGCTGTTGATAATTTCAAGAAATTCAAAAACATCATTCTTACTTCTCTAGTTCTCTGATTACATATGCATACTTTTCTGCAAGGTCATTAATATCCTGAGTAGAAAACATCAAACTATTCATTCT
Source organism: Python bivittatus (assembly GCF_059951505.1). Classification (NCBI taxonomy): domain Eukaryota; kingdom Metazoa; phylum Chordata; class Lepidosauria; order Squamata; family Pythonidae; genus Python; species Python bivittatus. Next base: position 48,936,930 of record NW_028277030.1, on the reverse strand, counting down.
GACAGCCAACAAAACATTGTCAATAAGAACTTTGGTTTCTTCTGAGTTTGAAGAAGTCTTGTATTCAAGATTAATTTACGTTTTCTTCTTTTTGGCTGAAGTTTCAAGCAACACACCAGACCATCCTCCTCAAAAAGAAGGGTCTTTGTTTCTATGTAATTGTACATCTTGAGACTTTCTCACCAGCTGATGCATTAAGAAATCTAGCTTCTATTCACTCTCCCACTTTTTCCTGTGAAAAATCCTCCAGGAGCTTTGGCATCTGAACAAACATGGTTGTTCAACATGGGCCTGTCTCATCCAAACATTTAGATTTAAATGAAATCACTGTCTATTTGTGCTCTGGACTCGTAGACAGTAACATTTGAAGGTTTTAAAATTATTTTGAAAAAATATGTTTACTATACTGTTGTTGTTCTCAACAAAAGGCAGCTCTCCAATCCACCTCCCTTTGCATAAGTGACCCTGCCTTGCCTGCTTCCAATTTGACTAACAGCACCACAAAGCAATTACTTTCCAGATGGTTTTCCCAACTCCATCAACCAACATCATGCAGGAAGGGCACAGGAGCCAGGGAGATTGCTGGTGGTGTGGATCCATCCAATAGGAAGGCAGACACTAGGACAGAAGCCTGGAAGGCATCACAGAAAGTGAGGGAAGCTGGGGGAAGTTTCTATGCTATGCAAGTGAGGCCTCTGCAGGCTTCAACTGTAATGGTATGTGGGAATGACCTTGGGAGACAGGAGGAAGAGCCGCAGACTAGACAACAGTCAGATAAGCGGCAGCTGAGTCCGCAGAAGGAATGGGGGTGTGGCAAACATCTCAGAAGGGACCCTCCCTAGTTTCTTGGACTGTAAATGTGAGGGAGGAGAGAGGTACTTTCAGACTTGCAAGATTCTGTTAACATAACCATGCAATAAAGTTAGAGCTAGTACGTTAGGTGTGTTTCTTGCCTGAACTACCTCGCAAGGCTGACAACTTTATAAATGCAGATAATTTTGGTTACTTAACTGATTTCCAAACTAAGGACAATTATTTTAACAACTTAATATTTTATTTTTCATGTGCACTATGTTTTACCTTGTGGATGCACACAGTTTAGATGAAATATTGCTGTCTTCCCATCATGGCTACTCTTAGCCAAAAAGCCAAACCAAACCAAAACAAATTATCTCGTTGTCTTTGCTTGATCCCACTCCAGTCCAGAATCCCAAAGCAAGATTTGTCCTTTTTGTTATCATTCCTGGCTTCTTTGAACCCCTGTTTTGGGTGATATAAGTATACCTTTTCCTGGTAGATAAGAGCAAAGTAGAAGCAAACAAATCATAAGGGCCAGCATGCAGCACTTTCATGAAACCAGATTTGCTAGGCTTCTCCACAAATACAAATTTGGTATATTTATGAAATGCAAAGCAGGCCCAAGAAGTGTCTCACTGGAGCAAAACAAATGGGATGGGGAAGTTCATAGGGCAACTGAAGCAAAAAGTAGAATAAGGTACATTTTTATTCTTTGGTTAGGAAATGGCTGACAAAGATGAAACTAGGTAACGTTCTCTACTATCGGTTCTTCTAGTTAAAACACCTACTCACAAAGATTTATCAGCCAGCAGGCCTGAGTGCATCCAAAACACCCCCACTGATTTCCGACTTGAAGCAAGCTGGAAAAGTTCCAAGTCCTGAAGCTTTCCCATACAAACCAATCGCAAATCATTCTAAATTGGTTATTCTGACATCATATGGAAAAGAAAAGAAAGAACTGTATAATCTGCATTACAGATTTAGTGGAAATCTGGTCTTAAGTCACAAATAGTTAAAAAAAAAAAAGTTAAAAAAACCCTGTTTTATACCATAAATGCTCCATTTTTGTCCCATAGTTATGGTGACCATATTTTCTTGGAAAAAAATAAAGGACAAACTTGAAAAAGGGGCAAATCTGAAAGAGGTACATAAAGTAAAAAAAAAATTGTTTATGTTTACAACTTTGCTTTACCAGGGGAAATTCAAGAGCAAAACTAAGAAAATAAATAATTAAATAAATCTAAAGGACAGCTTTCTGAAATTAATTACTGTCCTTTACATTAAAGGGCGTATGGTCACTGTGGCCATAGCCTCTATACATCTCTAGTCTTATCAGAGGTGCTGTCTACAAATATAAAGATGGACGCCACCCCTGAAGATAGGAAGGCACACCTTGAGGCTCACCATCACATGTGGTCTTCTTGAGACCCCCAAAAGTTGTTAGAAAATTACTAATTTTTTAAATATAATTAGAAAGGAGACATTATGGAATATCTGAGCTGGAAAGAATCATGTTAACAATATTTATTCTTAATGAAAAATAATGTATTTATATAGCTGCCCATCTCACAGGTGTGACTCTAGGCGGTACACAATTGAAACAATTTAAAACACAGCCTTAAAAAAATTTAAAAAACATTAAAACATAAATATAAACAAAACCATGAGACCATGTTCAAGGTCTCACATATAATATAGCCATTTCATGGGGTCCCTATTTCCATGGGATCCCCAAGCCTGTTGACAAAACTACATTAGTTAAATGCAATTGTATATAATTTTATATATTTATTCAGTTTATATTCAATTTTTCTATTTGCATTTAGTAGTGAAGGTAGCTAATAACAGCTAAAAGGCAAAAATCAAACACTGATTAATGATCAAGCAACAAAGTTGTATGTCTGTTACATGATGCTGTTAAAAGGGGGCTCCACAATCTGAGAAAGGTTAGGTTTCATGAGATTCTGAGGCAGCCCATTTAACTCTTAATCCCTCACCTCACTGAAGATCAAAAAAGGGTCTTTCGTATCCTGCTTATGACCTTCCCAAGGCTCCAACACAGTTACCACTGAAGATCCAAGATAAACTACAGTAGATGGTCCATATGTCTTAATAATGTAAGTCACAAAACTCCAAAGGCCATTTTTAAAAAGAACTCTGGAAGATGGTTTTTCAAGGAGGACAACCACTGAAGGAGAATTATTATTATTGTTATTGATTGCACAGTCAGCCAGATGTTTAGACTGGATTTAGCATTTTTATCGATGTATCGAGTCCTTCCCAAGGACCTGGGATGGGCAGATGTTGTTGTTTGATGGTGTTAAAGGTATTGTCGCAGGATATAAACTGTTCCAAGTAAAGCTGCCTTTTGCAGTTGATTGATGGTGATTTTGTCAATGCCAATGGTGTTCAAAGTGGTGCTCCAGATGTTCTGGAATTGCACCTAAGGCACCTATTACTGTTGGTACTATCTTTGCTTTCTTTTGCCACAATAATTCTATTTCTATTTGCAGGTCTTTATATTTTGTGATTTTCTCCAGTTCTTTCTCTTCTCTTCTATTGTTACCAGGTATTGCAATGTCCACTATACAGACTTTTTTGTCTTTCTTATCAACAATTGTTAAGTCTGGGATGTTGTGTGGCAGATGTTTGTCTGTTTGAATTCTGAAGTCCCAGAGCACTTTAGCTTCTTCATTTTCTATTACTTTGTCTGTTTTGTGGTCCCACCAGTTCTTGCTTGCAGGCAAATGGTATTTCTTGCAGATTTTCCAATGCACCATTGTTGCTACTTTGTCATGCCATTGTTTGTAGTCATTCTGTGCGATCTTCTTGCAGCAGCTGACTAGGCGGTCCACTGTTTCTTCAGCTTCTTTGCACAGGCGGCATTTGTTGTCTATCGCTGTCTTCTCGATTCTGGCTTTATATGCATTTGTTCTTAAGGCTTGGTCTTGTGCAGCCAGAATTAGCCCCTCTGACTCTTTCATCATCATCATCATCATCATCATCATCATCATCATCATCATTTTAAAAAGGTTGTTGCTGGCCTGTTGTAGAGGGAATAGGGAATGCCCTTGAAGGACAGGAAGAAGAGCTGCTACCTAGGCAATAGTCAGATAAGTGGGGCTCGTGAGCCCATTCCAAGAAACTAATTTGAGAAAAACGTCTCAGACAAGCCCCTCCCTAATTCACACGAATATAAAGTGAGGGAGGGGAAAACACATTCAGGCTTGCAAGATTCTGTTACTAGAGCTGTTCCAATAAAAGTAGTCTGACCTATATGGCATTACTTTTTTAGTCTGGTCTACCTTGTAGAGCTGTCACATGCAGATGGGTCCTTGGGCATAATCCTTTAGTGATAAAAAGCACAGGCTGGGTGGGGTTAGGATGAGGCCTAAGTCACTCTGGCCAGTTGAACACCCCTTTTGGTGGCTGCAAGTCTTTTCACCCTGGGCTCCAAGACTTGTCAGTAGTGAGAATTGCCAGCAGTACCAAGAAAGATGCTGGAAGAAGAAAGGCAATAGGGCAGGGCCGGCTTTAGGCTAAGACTGAGTAGGCACTGGCTTAGGGCACCAAAGCTTAAAGGATGCCAAGGCCTCCCTTCCTTCCAAATCAGTCTACAAATGCAAATCTTCACATCGGCAGGAGGTGGCACCATCAGAGTTATCCTGGACCCTACCCTCAGCCAGACTAGAGAACTGGCACAAAAGTATGCCAGGTATTTCCAACCCCTTTTGGATTTTGAATCAGTCAGTCTGACTCCTTTGGACTGCTTGAAGAAGGCTTTTATGTTCAGCTCAAGTGAAGCATTTCGATCCCTTGCAAATAGCTATTTCGGTCAGGAATGTAAAGCCAAATGCTTAATCTTATTAAACTCACATCCTCTGCGATACCTTGTAGTAATTACTTCTACAGATTGGTATGGGAGGTGTGAAAGTATTACCTTGAAGTGGTTCTGAGTGACCTCTGAATTCATTGGAGGGAGAGGCAGTTGTATTATAAGGTGAAAGATGATGAATAGAGTATACTTCTCTTTCAAATACTAAGAATTGTTTGGGTGTTTAGAAATGAAGATGAGAGTTTTAACAGGGAATCTCTTCCTCTTCTTCCTCTTCCTCTCTAGGCAATGACTTCACATTTGAAGGCTTCCAGTCAAACATTTGCATGCAAAAATCTGCCAACCCAGTTAATATTCTTAGAAGAGAACCAGGAGAAAAAGCAGGAGACGCTATAAGTCTCTCTAGTTGAAACATAGAAAAACTTTGCCTGGATTGCACCCATTATTTATTTTTATAATTTATTCTCATTGAAGTAAACAGGTTACCTTTGTGAGGGTATCTGGCTGAGGAATGATCTCTCCTCTGTAGTATACTAGGCTCTGAAATCAGTGTGTTTTAAATGCTTTGAAGTCCTTTCTTTTTCAGTGTTAACCTTCCCTAGGCACTTATTTTTATTAATGTTGCCTTTTTAATTTTTATGAATCATTTGATGTCATACCTTGTAACCTATTTCATGAGTTGTAAAAATGGGAAGTGGTATACAAGTATTTTAAATCACATGATAAAGAAAAACATGATGGTAGAAAAAATGTGTACATGGAAACTTAGATCATGATAGAACTGCCACTTAAGTATATTCAAAACAACTCTTCCTGATAGGCAGCCAGAAAATTGGCATTTTCTGAGTACTTTCACAGAAAGTCTGTCCAGATGATGAAATCATAATACCTTATTTAAACTATAGCTTTAGGCAGTGAGAAGCTCTCACTGCAAAAGAGAGAGAGAAATTCATTTACTTTTGACTGAAATGCAAATTTATCTATTTTAGCATTTTTCAATCACTACAGGAACTGAAATATAATTAGCCTTTGAAATTTACACTTCCTAGAACTTTACAATGCAATTTGCCAAAAATTGTATTTTTAAAAAAAAAATGCATAGGAGAAAAAAGTCTGCACAAAAATGCATAGTTTCATGAAAATAACATACAAACAAAATACCTTATGTTTGGAGAAATTATTTTCATAATCATTGATTAAGCAAAATACCAAATCTAGATTCATATGCTGAAAAATAAAATTAAGAAGTGCTTATAAGTCTTAGTGCAAACTTTGCTTAAGAAAAATAAAACCTTGTTAGAATCTGGCAATAGGACAAACTGACTTGGGAAGAGAACGAAGAACAAATGAGAAAAGTTGAAGTTGATCAATGTATCAATCCCTAACGCTAACAGTCTGCAGAATTTATTTATTTATTTGTTTGTTTGTTTAAAAGATTTATATAGTCACCCATCTTCTGCAACATAACCCTAGACGGCTCACAAGCCATGGCAACACACCCACAAGAAATCCCAGATTTCATTTTAGGCCTCAGTAGTCAAGGTAAGGCAGGCCTCTGCCCCACACCAAGAGTGCTGTCCTAGATACCTCAGCCATCTGACTCAGCATAAAACAAGACAATTTCATGTGACGGTGAAAAATTGATTCTGCTAGGCTGTACAAATCATCTGTGCTGACCTATTCTCAAATTCCTTCTGAAGGTTTTTTTTTTTTTTTTTTGGTAAACAACACTAAAAGCTTTCTCTTGCTCCCCTGTATCCCCAGAGATGACTCACTAGCAATAAAGAGAACAGTCTTCACCAGCAGCAAGGAGAACCCTAACCCTGGCAGTAAAGTTCTCTTTACTAGCACTAGTGGGAAAAAGGACCAGCAATCTCAGAGAACAGTCTGAGAGTGCAAGATACTCATACAAGTAAGAAGAGCTTTGCCTGATGCAGAAAATCCTCTACAGGAAATTGCAAGTCAGAGCAATGGAAATGTCTAGTGTTACATACAGAAATTTAGACATCCGTGGTAAGTTTCAGTGAATCCCCATGTAAACGGAAGCTGGCACAGCCTCTTCATGGTATAGAATTAAACATGCCATCTTTCTGCAATTTGAATAACTGAATTTGCACTTAGTATTTGTGTGTATTGTTTACAGATTCAGAATAAGAAAACTGTGTATTGTAGAGGCAGTCATCTGGACACCCTTCAGTTGATTCAATGTTTTTTTGTTTGTTTGTTTGTTTTGGTAAAGTTGGTTGTAAGATTAAAATGGTGATTGATTTTTTGAAGCCTACAGTTAGCAAAGAGAAGAAATCCACAGGTGAAGAGATACTCTGATGCTTCTAACCCCTCAGACTGTGACTGTTGTTCTGTCTGTTTTCAGAAACCATGGTTGCTTTAAATAGCTGTTCATTGAAACATACAGTTTCACCAGGGGTGCCTAAATGTACTGCAGAATCTCACAAAACTTAGTCATCAGACCTGTGCAAACATTCATTTCAGAGATTTGAATCAAAAGTCATCTGACAAATCATCAAATCAACTTTTCCCATCAGATAATCAGTTCTTCTTGTTCCTAACTGGTCCAAAGATCTGATGTTGATTTTGGCAGAATCAGTTTGACAATCCAATTCAAAAATCCAAATCAAATCTATTTATAAATCCAAACCAATGATCTGGCTCACATCTGGCCCAGTCCACACACCTTTACTAAAGATCTGAGCTTCACAGACCTGTAGCATTTTGAAAATGAGGCTATGGTATGAGGCTATAGCAACCTTCTCCAGTCATGAGTCATGCAGAAGTTCTGGGACTACAAATTTGCACACTCCTGTTCTGAGAGTAGTCACCTCAGCACATCAAAAAGGCTTCAGGTGAGAAAAGACTTATCTTTAGCAATATGTGAAACACCATCAGTTTTAGCATCACCAGCTTTGATGACAGCACCATTGCAACAATCTGAATACATGGAATGAAAGCAACACCGCCAGCATCAGTTCAACACACTGCTTTTGATTGTCTGCCTTCAAAACATTTTGAGAGTGGCCATTTTTGTCATGAACCTCCAGATGAAGAGCACACATCATTAATCCAAAAGTAGACTGCAGGGATCATTTAAAAAAAAGAGTGGGCATCTGGGTCACATGGGGTCACAGAATGTAGGGCAGAAGAGAAGCACAGTCTGGTCTCTGCCATCTGTCTGAGAAACTCAGACAGTTGTAACATCTCTGTGTGAGCAAGACAACCAGCATGGGGAGATCAGTCTGGCCCTAAGTAAATATAATTATGTTTACAACTTGCTGTTTTGTTCTGGCAATATAAAACAACTTCTTCTTCTTCTTCTTCTTCTTCTTCTTCTTCTTCTTCTTCTTCTTCTTCTTCTTCTTCTTCTTCTTCTTCTTCTTCTTCCTCCTCCTCCTCCCCCTCCTCCTCCTCCTCCTCTTCCCTCTAATCTTGTAAATCTTGTCTTTTTACAATTGTAACCCTCCAGTTCTCTTTCTCCTTCTTATTCCCTTTCTCATTCTCTGTCTGTCTTTATTAATGGGAGCTGCCTCGGAAGGCAGTATTTGTCTGGAAAGTGGACTAACACTAGAATTCAGTAAATAAATAATGGCTTCAAGAAGAGCAGAACTAAAACTGTTGATGTGACATCTCCACTGCAGTAGCTCTTTTCATAAAACAAAGGTGTGAGTTTGGCTGATGGATTGTTGTGGAAGAATCTGTTGACTTTGCCTGAAGTGATTCCTGATGGGAATCAGGGTTTGACAAACATTAATGTTTCTTAAATAGGCAATTCAGCTGAGATTGTGAAGGCAAGTCTGTAAGATAACAGCATGGCAGATGCACCTTTCCGAAAGAACCCTTGTTGCTTTTGAATGGCAGAGAGGAAGACAGAGCAAAATTGCTGAAAAGTCTTTGGGTTGGCATTGTCAAGAAAGACTGGAGGCCAGTCTTGGGGGAGGAAACTGCAAAAAATGCTCTCAGGGGATCTGCTGCCTGCTGAAGGGGTGTTTGTTCATTTCCATGCCGCTCTACTTGTTGTTGGTAAATAAAACAATTAGATGGACAGCTTTATCTTCAGTACTACTAGAAAGACCGTTTTATCTCAGTATCCTGCCAACTGAGGTAGGAGGGAGTATTTTCACAGCTATCGCTGTCCTACTTTTTTTCTGCTGTGTTAAAATCAGCACCGTGGGTAGTCTTTCTCATTGGTTCTTCACTCTGAAGAGTCCTGCCTCAGAGCGAAGCGTTTTATTGTGGAAACCTCCTTCTTTCTCTTGACCTAGAGGCCAATTTTGGCCCTCGTGGTCTTGCTTTAAGAATGAGGCATGGGGTTTGGGATTGTGAAGTGCTAAGTATGGCTACCACATGTGGGCTGTAAAAATCTGGACGACCATATGGCGGCAAAAAGTGAAGAGTTGTCTAGTGCTATTTACATTTCTGCTACCCAGATACAGCATGCTGGTGGGGAATTCTGGAAGTTGAAGTCCACATCCCATAAAGTTGCTGAGACTGAGAAACACTCTTCCAAGGATCCTCCAAGGCAAGGTGTCAGACTTGCCAGGTATTCCAGAAATTTGTGCCAGCCTTTTCTGAAGGATATTTGGGGGGTTCATGGTAATGGATCCTTTCTCAGACTGGGGCATGGAACCCAGCTGATAGGCATGGCAGCAGAATGTCTCCAATACTCTTAATCTGAACAAGAAGGGGCATTCAGAAATACCTGAATATAATTTCCAAATGAAATTGCTCAGATTGTTCACTAAAAAGCTGACATAATCTACACCAAACACAAAGAACTCAGTGGCAGCTCACTACAGAGCAAGTATGTATGTATGTATTCATCATACTTATATAGATGCCTATCCCACAAAATGTGACTCTGAGTGGTGCATAATAAAAGTTACTATTAGGTCCAAAACGGTTGCTTCCCCAGGTCTTTTGGTTTAGGGTTCCTGCCTTCTGCGGTGGAGGACAGCTATCTCACTGGCCTCAGGTTGCTCTATCTGGCTTTTCACTCCATTGTCTTTCTCCTCAGCTGATTCTTTTCACTCCACAGCCACCACCTTGGCTGGGGACACTTCTGGTATTACTTCTAATTTTTGTGGCCCTGCCCTAGCACTGCTACATTCCATCCGAATTTCTTCTGGTTAGACTGCAGTGCAGCTCAAATTGCAACACTTCCATTTTGTAGTTTGTGACCCTGGAGCTCAGGGCTTGGGGGTGAGTGGTTTTCAGATTTGTAGGAATCTTCCCTGAACTTAGAGCTGTCTAATAGATTTCAAAGACCAGTGGATCCCTCTAATCAGTTTCTAGACCAGGGTTTCTCAACCTTAGCCATTTTAAACTGTGTGGACGTCAACTCCCAGAATTCCCCAGCCAGCATCTAGGCAGTTCAATCAGTGCCAGTCTGCCACCCAAGTTATCACTTGAGCTCTTTTTTTTTTTTTGGCCTATGTGTAGTAGTCTTGTGCTAGACCTTTAGGCATGTGTAAAAAAATGTCCTGACTAAAAGGCAGCTTGTACAGCAGTGCCAAGGCAGGAGGGAACTCTCCACATGCATTGGAAAAATTTCCAACAACTTTAGCCAGTGCTGCTCTGCCAAATGAGCAGCTCACAAGATGACAAGAGAATTAGAGGAAGAACAGCAGAGGGAAGTGAACCATGTATCCTGGTGCACCGCCTCCTCAATTGACAGTGTGGGGAGGAGCTTCCAGGTGAAGCCGGAGAGGCCTGTTCCCCCTCTCAGGACCTGATGCTTGTTCCTGCTTTACCAAGCAGCCCCCAGCCCCCCTACAGTTCAGAATCTGAGGTGGAACCTGTAAGTTAGTGTTGGCCCCAGCATGGCTGGCTGGGGAATTTTGGGAGTTGAAGTCCACTCATCTTAAAGTGGCCAAGTTTAGACAACACTGCCATAAGTCCACCCATCTTTCAAAAGTCCACTTGCACTAAAAATATGAATAAAACTTTTACAAATAATTATGGACCAACACGGAAGAATTAAACAGAGAAATGAAAAACTGGGCTTCAAAACATTTCAATATTTTAGGGCAAATTGCAGTGGTAAAAATGAAAATTCTTGCATGGCTTAACTTTTTATTTCAATGCCTCCCAGTGATAATTCCAGAACAGGCTTGAAGACATTGGCAAAAAAAATAAATAAAAAAAAAATAGAAAGCTTCTGCTTTCATGCACAAAAAATGAGAGTAAATAAAAGGATTTTATATAGACCTCAGAAACAGGGAGGCTGGGGTATGCCCAATTTAATACATGCTCAAGCCGCACTGTTAGGGCACATGATTCCATTTATGATGGAAGACTCTTCTAAGCAATGGATTCAAGTTGAAACTATGTTAGAGCCAGATAAGTTTATAAAGAATGATTTTTTTCATCCAAAATGTTTTTCTAGAATAGAACAGATTGAAAATGTTTTTACTAAAACAATGCTTCAAATTTGGAAGAGTAAATACACAGTTTTGATAAAGGATACTGCCCCTTTAACTCCTCTAATAACATATATCAATCAGGATAATTATTATGGTTTGGCTAAAATGAAATCTTTGAAAGAATATAATCTTTATAGACTAAAAGATTTTATAGTACTAGGGAACCTTTCAATAAAGATCAGATTGAGCAATGAATAGGTGATAAGCTACCATGGCTTTTTTGGTATTAACTCAAATCTCTTTTGGGTAATAGAAATATTAAAGTTTCAGCGACAGAGCCCTATACCAACTTCGAGAATTTAATACTTCTTTATTTAGAACAACCCAAAGGAACAATTTCAAAAATTTATAGGTTATTATTGCAATCAGAAATAGGAGATCCACATCACAAAAAAGAGATGACAGGTAATTATAATTGGATAAGATATAAGGACTTGTTGGAATATCATCAAGGGTATATTAGATTGAAAACTAGAGAAGATTTGACCCCACAAGGCTTCAAGTGCCATTGGTTTCTATATATACAACCATCAGAAAGAGTGAAAGTTGATAAATTATATGAATTTGAAAGAGATAAAACTATATTTGAAACTGAATTATGTTTACATGATGAACATCTCATAACTAAAATGTATAAATTACTGTTAACGCTGGAAACAGAAGAGGAACTAGTAAAAGACTGTATGATAAAATGAGTAAAAAGTTTCCAATAACATCCAATTTGAACAATGGGAAAATATGTGGTTAAAGGGTCTTAAATTTACAGTATGTTATAATCTTAAAAAAAATTTCTATAAGATGATGTATAGATGGTATTTGACATCAGATAAACTCTATAAAATGTATAAAGGAATATCGAACGCCTGCTGGAAATGTAAAAGACAGAAAGGAATCTTTTACCACCTTGGTGGTTCTGTAAAAAAGTTAAAAAATACTGGATGGACATACATATAGCTATTCAGAACATTTTGAAAATGAGGCCGGAAATCTTTTTATTAGGGATGATGAACATGCACTTAGAAAAAGCACATGGTACTTTACTTCTCTATATGACAACGACCGCGAGATCGCTTCTGGCTCAACACTGGAAAAACCAGGTACTATCTACAGTTGAGGAGTGGTTAGTCAAGCTTTCAGAATTAGCGGGAATGGTGAAACTGATAGTGATTATAAAAGAAAAAACTGATAAAATTTATGAAAGACTGAAAGCCATTCATTGACTTTTTGCACGAAACTGAACATAGTCAGATTGTGACATATGGTTTCGTTGATTAGTTCATATAGACTATTGGGAAAAGTAGACGCTATAATATAAAGTTAAACAAGGGTTATATGAAAGGGAGGTTTTTTGTATATATCATTTGCAAAAGAAGTCGGAAGTTGCTTCGTCAAATGTCCATATATGTTCGTATCTTTTCTTTTGTTTTTTCTTCTTTTTTTCTATCTTCTAATTGGCATTTCTACTACTTTTTTTCCTTTTGCAATTCTTCTATTTCTCATACTTTTCCTGTAATCTTTTTTTCTTTCATCTTTTAATTGTATAGTATGAAAAACAAAAATAATGAAATTGTAAGAATCTCTCTCTACTCAAATGTTCAAATATCCAGCAACAGATTTGTTTTTTGCCTGCTCTAAGACCTCACTATTGAGTGTTTAAACAAAGAAACATGCAAAATATACATAGTCAATTAAATGTCACCACTAAAGGTTTACAGTACTGTAATCCATCCATCAATGGATGCTATGCTGTATCTAAACATTACACAATAAAACTTATAATTGCAGAAAAAGAAAGAAAGCAAGAAGGCAAGAAATAGGAGATCCACCATATTGTTTAAAGGAAGTTTGGGATACTGTTCTTGGTAACTCCATACAGGAGATAAATTGGCAGAAGTTACAGGAACCGGATGGATTCACTTCAGCTTCAATGGAAGAACTGCAGTAGAAGATTATATATTGTTGGCACTTGACTCCTGTTAGATTGGCACATACTGTATATATCAAAAATATTTTTCCCAAATGTTGGAGAGGTTGTCAAAAAAAAAGGGCTCATTCTTTCATTTGTGGTGGTCATACAATAAAGTTATACCCTTTCGGCATAAAATCTTTGGGGAGATTAGTACTATCACTAATCGAAGAATTGAATGGTCCCTAGAGCTAGGCCTACTGCATTTATTTACAGGACCAAACCTAAGCTTAAAAATAAAGATTGGAACAACATTGGAAAACTCTAGACAATATAACACTGAGTTGTGGATTAACAAGGCCTCTTCAGTTGCTATATTAGTAAAAATCACAAAGTTAAATTAATGAGACATCAGAGGCAGGAACCACAATTTTAACAAATCTTGATGGATTTTATGGTTTATCTCAATAGCAATAGTCTACAATCTGGTATACTTTATATGGCCAATTTTCATACTTGTCTCTTTATTCTCATTGCAGTACATCTCTTTCTTTATTTTTCTTTTTTCTTTTATTCTCTATACGTATTTTGGATTTATGTTAATGTTGTTACCTGATATTGTTTGTTAAAATTTAATAAAAATATATTTTAAAAAACCTTGCTTCCTCTCCCGTCCCCAACCCCAGCCCCCATTAGGGAGAGTAACTGGTGGATTTTTTCCCCCAGCACAAAATCTACCAATCATTTTCCTTAACTTGTACAACACTGAAGACATTAAGGACAGCAGCACTTGCCAGCCTCACTACCAAGGCAGATTAGAGCTCAACTGTTGAAACAGAGTAAATTATGCTGGTATACTTTTGTTTCCATCTCCTGGAGGAGGACAGCCCATTAAATTGGCTGTCAGGATGAGCCCTTAATTAGAAACCTGTGTCCAGCAGTGGCCTTCCCGGTGATGGCTGGGGCAGATTGCCCATCTGGCTGATCTGCCACTTGAGGTGAGAATCTCATCATACGTCATGGAAAATCTGCCCTAATCTTCGGTAGTTTTTCACCCATAGGAAGCTAAGGCCACAGACCCATGTACACTAACCTAGGTGCAAGTTTCATTGAACAAAATAAAGCTTATTCCTTAATAGGCATGCACAGAACTGCCCTGTAAGCCCCTTTTCACGGCAAGATTAACTCAGAAACCTTCTCACTCTTGTACCCATCACAAGATTTAAGATAAAGTTTATAATATTTGCCTTTTTTTTTTTCCTTCTCACTTTCTCTGCATGTTTATGTGCTTGTGCATTAAATCTTGCCCACAAGCATGACTGGAAACGTCACCAATTCCTCCAAGCAGGAAAAAGTTCCTGAAGCAGTCCTTTCCTGGATAAGCTTTCTTGACAAGAGATGTATATTGTAGCTGAAATATTTCTTGATCTTTTAATATATACTAGCTGAAGAAGGAAGGAGAGCAGGCAGGCAACTAGAGCTCATTTTTAAAACCTTGTCTATCTCCAAATCAACATAAGCTTTTAGCCAGCTATCCCAACTGGTAAGTATGCCTAGCATTTGTAATTCAAAAAAAAAAAAAAATCAATGAGCGCTTGAAAAGCAAGCACCTTCAGCTACCCAACTGTGCATAGTCAAAGGCAGTTTTCCTCAAAGCCCATCTTCCTCAGAACACCAGGACCATTTGAGAATAATCATACTGTATCCCATATTCAGACAGAAACCTTTACATTTTGGTATGGAAGAAGTTTCCTCTACTCCCCCCCCCCCGCCCCCACCCAGCTTCTCTGTAGCAAATTTTGGCTGCAGCACAAATGGCAGCATATGGATTTCTCACAGACGTCAGCTCCTATAAAGGAAGGTTAAAGCCCTGTGATAATGTTGTCTGGGCTAAGCTCCAATCATACCTTCTCATTTCCTTACTGATTTGAGGGAAGGTTGGAAAAACAAGTCCCACAGGAACTTACTCCAACATATCTCCTCATGTATGAGGCAGTGCCATTAACAAGATAATGTAATATTGATTGCTTTTCAGTGGAGTGGATAGGAATATCTGCCAAAGGAATTAAGCCCACAAAGTACAAATGAAGGGGAGCGAATTACTGTGTAAATGAAGATGTAAAAGCATGTAATACAAAGGGAATAATTTGCCAAGGAGTGCCCCAGTCCCAGCCCTTGGTTCCAGAGCAATATGAAGGACACCGTTTCACAACATAATAATGATCACCCAAGATTGCATTTGCCATAATGGAAATGTAAAATATTTCATTCAGGTTGAAGCATGCCAGATCAACATTAATGATAATTGGTTCTGGCTAACATTAGCATTCCCTTGTTTTAATCATCTCTGAGAAAATTATGATCCAAATGAAGCCATTTCAGTCAGAGGAGCAAGCTAGCTGTCCATTCAGCACAGAGATATACAGTATCTACAGTGTTCCCCTTCACCCTCAAGACTTGGGGCTACCTCTAAGGTTCCTCCAAATGTGCCACAAAATTGAAATGGTTAATAAGAGAGATCAAATATGATTATTAGTATTATATAATAATTGTAGTATTTAAGTAAATAATAGTGTTTAATTAACTGTAATTAATTTAATTTAATTTCAAATTCATTTTTGTTATGGCCCTGCCTACTTTTGGGAGCATGGGCACCAGCACATCACTGAAAGGACAAATATCCCTCTCCCTAAGAAAAGCTGGGGATCCTCAATTTAGCAAGTTACCCAATATACACCTAACAGTACAGAGCATTTTTACTAGCACACCATTGCCTGCCTTGGTATCTCCTCTCCCTTAAATTTTAGATCTTTGACTACCTCTTTATTTAAAGAGAAAGAAAGGGGGAAAAAGCCATAGAAACATTCTTTCACTGGAATCTTTTCAAATCATTTTCATGCACAGCAGCAGGGATGTCTGCAAGGAGGAGGTCAATATGTTTTAAAATGGATGTGAGCTTGCTTGGCACTTAGCAAAGTAAAGGATCTGTATCTATATTCTGGAAAAAAAGCTTCAAGGGAGCTACAGAGGTTTTCACTCCATGGGGAAAAAGAAATGGCTTCCAACCTTCTTTATAGCAGTTATAAGTACAATCATAAATTTACCTCTTACTCTTTGGTTACAACCTAACTCTCTTCTTTCTATAATCTATCCTGTCTAATGATCAAAACCATAAATCATAAGTTCATTTTTTTCTGTTTTATGCAAAAAGTCCATAAGGGATTTCCAGTCAGCAATAAATGTACTGTAGATATTGTCTTCTCTCTAATCAAACAAGTCAATTTAGCTAATTTGGCAAGTTCCATCATCTTCACCAACCATTTCTCCATTTTGGGTAATGCTGAATCTTTCCATCTTTGTGCATACAATAATCTCGCTGCAGTTATCATATACAAAAACAAAGTTCCATGACTTTTTTCCAACTGTTTGTTGATCAATCCTAAAGGAAAAACCTCTGGTCTCAACTGTATATTAATCTTTAAAATCCTCTGAATCAGTGTGTGTATTTGGATCCACAGTTGTCTAGCTTTTTTACACGCCCACCAAACACAATAAAATCTCCCTTCTTGTTGCTCACATTTCCAACATAAATTTGAAGGGCCTTTATACATTCTAGATACCAATGGAGGCGAATATGTGTAGCTCAGGGCTGAACTGTGGAGTCCTTGGGGTTCTCTGAGCTTGGTTCTTTTCCTGCAAACATTTCATTACCCGGCTAGGTAACATCTTCAGTGCTGGAATGGGATGGCGTTTGCTCTCTGTTTATATACTATGGCATGCCCTGCCAGTGTTGGTGGGGGTTTTGTTTTGTTCCTCTGGTAGTTCCTTGATTAGGGTATTGTTTGCTGCTTGTTGTGTGCCCTGTGGTAACCTCTGCTTATCTTGGTGATAATTGCTGGTGTGGAGCTGTTCTGGTCTTTTGTCTCTTTTGAATAGTGTGTAGATGCTCTTTATGTGTCTGTTAATTACTGCCTTGTCTGAATACCAAGCTTTCAAAAATTCCCTTGCATTTTTGGATTTTGCTTGGTCTAAAATGCTGACAGTTTCCCAGTCAAGATTATGGTTATATCTGTCCATGTGTTGTGAGATTAAGGAGTTTTCATCATGTCTTCTGACTGCTAGTTGGTGTTCGTGGATGCGCTCTGCCAGTCTTCTGCCTGTCTGTCCTACATAGTGTTTGTTGCAGTCCTTGCACTGTAGGTTGTAGATGACTCCTGTCTTTTCTTCTTGTGCTACTGGGTCTTTTGATTTACTTAAGATATTTTGGAGGGCTTTCGTTGGTTTGTGTGGCACGGAGATGCCATGTGGTTGTAATAGTCTGTTGGTGGTTTCTGAGACGTTTCTGATGTATGGAAGTGTGATTCTTTTCATAGTTTGTGTTGTTTATGTTGTAGTAGGTTGAGTGGTCAGGCACTTTTTGATAAAGTTGCATGGATATCCATTTTGTTGGAAGATGTTGTATAGGTGGTCTCTTTCCTTTTTCTGCTGTTCTGGGTTGCTGCACTATACTATAGTATAACATAGTGTAAATTTCAATCCTTTCAACCACATATTTTCCCATTGTTCCAGCTGTATATTATAGCCAAAATTTTTAGCACACATTATCATACATTCTTTCACTTTTTCTTCTTCTGTTTCAAATTTCAATAAATGTTTATACATTTTAGAAATTACATGTTCATCATTCAGACACAATTCTGTTTCAGATTCAGTCTTACAATGTTCAAAACCATAAACTCTTTTTTCTACTTTAAATCTTTCTAATAACTGTAAACTGTAAACTCTTTCTAATAACTAAAAACTGTAAAAAAAAAAAAAACATTGACAGCTATATCCCTCTGCCACCAGTTTAGTCTCATCTGACACCTCCATTTGAATCTCCTCCAATTCCTCTTTAAATTTTTCTAGAAATTCCCTTGCCTTCTGGACAGAATTCAATTGAAACAGCTGCTTTTTAAAAATCATACCTTCCAATTTGTCCCATCAAAATGGAATCTTTTTCTGTTTTAATCTCTTAGTCAAAAAAGAATACTCTTTTCTCTTATGCAAGATTCTAATAGGAATTTCTTTAAGAACAATTACATCTGTATTATCAATCTTCAATCTTGTATTAAAATGCTGCTGCAAAACCTGATCCCTTTTCTTCTTCCTGACAAATTGCAACAAAAGATCGCTTGGAACATTTCTTATTCTCACAAATCTAGTGTTTCTTCTATATATTTTATCAATTTCTGCCTCTGTATCCTCCTCAGCCCAATCCAAAAAAATTGCTAAAGCTTTAATAAACTTTTCTCTAATATCATCATCAGAATCTTCCAAGATTGCTCTAAGTCTCAAATAAAATTCCTTCTCTCTGAATTCCAATAGAGCCAGATTATCTAGTTCTCTTTCCAACTCTCTGTCTACAACTTCTGTCTTACTCTCCAGAAATTCCACTTTGTCATTAATTTGTTTTACATCTCCAGACACTTGTTTTATGGAGCTTTCCATCTTCTAAACTTCTTCTTTCATCTCCTCTTTCATCTTTACAAGTCTTTCATCTATTCTTTTTTCAAAAGCTGTCAATTTAGTATCAAGTGATTCAGCTAATTTACTGCCTGAAGCAAAACTGGTGTAATTCCTCTCTCTGCATGTCGCTGTAGCGATCCTCTCCTCCCCTCTGCTATTTTTGCTGCTTTTCTGGTAGTTTCCATTATAATTTTGTTGTTGTTTAGTCGTTAAGTCGTGTCCGACTCTTCGTGACCCCATGAACCATATTGCGCCAGGCCTTCCTGTCCTTCACTGCCTCCCTGAGTTTGCTCAGTTTCATGCTTATTGCTTCAGTGATGCTATCTAACCATCTCATCCTCTGCCGTCCTCTTCTCCTTTTGCCTTCAATCTTTCCCAGCATCAGGGTCTTCTCCAAAGAGATCTCTCTTCGCATTAGGTGACCAAAATATCTGAGCTTGAGCTTCATTATCGATCCTTCCAATGAGCAATCAGGGTTGATTTCCTTTAAGATTGACTGGTTTGACCTCCTAGCAGTCCAGGGGACTCTCAAGAGTCTTCTCCAGCACCACAGTTCAAAGGCATCAATTCTTCGGCGCTCGCCCTTTTTATGGTCCAGCTCTCACAGCCATACATTACTACTGGAAAAACCATAGCTTTGACTATGCGGATCTTTGTCGGCAAGGTGACGTCTCTGCTTTTTAATATGCTATCTAGGCTTGCCATAGCTTTCCTCCCAAGGAGCAAGCGTCTTTTAATTTCATGGCTGCAGTCTCCGTCTGCGGTGATCTTGGAGCCCAAATAAATGAAGTCTGTTACTGCTTCCATTTCTACCCCTTCTATTTGCCAGGAATTGATGGGTCCAGATGCCATGATCTTAGTTTTTTTAATGTTGAGTTTCAAGCCAGCTTTTGCACTCTCCTCTTTCACCCTCATCAAGAGGCTCTTTAGTGCTTCTTCACTTTCTGCCATTAGGGTGGTATCGTCCGCATATCTGAGGTTGTTGATGATTCTCCCTGCAATCTTAATTCCGGCTTGTGATTCTTCCAGCCTGGCATTTCTCATGATGTACTCTGCATATAGGTTAAATAAGCAGGGTGACAGTATACAGCCTTGTCGTACACCTTTCCCTATTTTGAACCAATCGGTTGTTCCATGACCGGTTCTGACTGTTGCTTCTTGGCCCGCATACAGATTTCTCAGGAGACAGGTAAGGTGGTCTGGTACTCCCATCTCTTTAAGAATTTGCCACAGTTTGTTGTGATCCACACAATCAAAGGCTTTTGCATAGTCAATGAAGCAGAAGTAGATATTTTTCTGGAACTCTCGTGCTTTCTCCATGATCCAGCGAATGTTGGCGATTTGATCTCTAGTTCCTCTGCCTCTTCGAAACCCAGCTTGTACATCCGGTAGTTCTCGGTTCATGTATTGCTGAAGCCTAGCTTGTAGGATTTTGAGCATAACCTTGCTAGCATGTGAAATGAGTGCAATTGTGCAATAGTTTGAACATTCTTTGGCATTGCCCTTCTTTGGAATTGGAACATAAACTGACCTTTTCCAATCCCGTGGCCACTGTTGCGTTTTCCAAACTTGCTGGCATATTGAGTGCAGCACTTTAACACCATCGTCTTTTAGTATTTTAGATAACTCAGCTGGAATACTGTCATCTCCACTAGCTTTGTTGTTAGCAATGCTTCCTAAGGCCCACTTGACTTCACTCTCTAGGATGTCTAGCTCAAGGTCAGTGATCACACCAGCGTGGACATCAGGGACATTAAGATCTTTCTTGTATAGTTCTTCTCTGTATTCTTGCCACCTCTTCTTAATCTCTTCTGCTTCTGTTAGGTCCCTGCCTTTTTTGTCCTTTATCATGCCCATCTTTGCACTAAACGTTCCTTTCATATCTCCAATTTTCTTGAAGAGATCTCTAGTCTTCCCCATTCTATTGTTTTCCTCGATTTCTTTGCATTGTTCATTTAAGAAGGCCTTCTTATCTCTCCTTGCTATTCTCTGGAAATCTGCATTCAGTTGCTTATATCTTTCCCTTTCACCCTTGCTTTTCGCATTCCTTCTTTCCACAGCTATTTGTAAAGCCTCATCAGACAGCCATTTTGCTTTCTTGCATTTCTTTTTCTTTGGGATGGTTTTAGTTGCTGCCTCCTGTACAATGTTACGGACCTCCGTCCATAGTTCTTCAGGCACTCTGTCTACCAAATCTAATCCTCTAAATCTATTCATCACCTTCAGTGTGTACTCACAAGGAATATGATCTAAGTCATACCTGAGTGGTCTAGTGGTTTTCCCTACATTCTTCAATTTAAGCCTAAATTTTGCAGTAAGAAGCTCATGATCTGAGCCACAGTCAGCTCCTGGTCTTGTTTTTGCTGTCTGTATAGAGCTTCTCCATCTTTGGCTGCAAAGTATATAATCAATCTGGTTTCGGTATTGACCATCTGGTGATGTCCATGTGTAGAGTTGTCTCTTGTGTTGTTGGAAAAGAGTGTTTGCTATGACTAGCTTGTTCTTTTGACAGAACTCTATTAGCCTTTGCCCTGCTTCATTTTGTACTCCAAGGCCAAACTTGCCTGTTATTCCGATTACTCCTTGACTTCCTACTTTAGCATTCCAATCCCCTATGATGAAAAGGACATCTTTTTGGTGCTAGTTCTAGAAGATGTTGTAGGTCTTCATAGAAGCGGTCAACCTCAGCTTCTTCAGCATCAGTGGTTGGGGCATAGACTTGGATGACTGTGATATTGAATGGTTTGCCTTGGATACGCACTGAGATCATTCTGTCGTTTTTGAGGTTGTACCCCATTACTGCCTTTCCCACTCTCTTATTGACTATGAGTGCAACTCCATTTCTTCTAAGGGTTTCTTGCCCACAGTAGTAGATATAATGGTCACCTGAATTAAATTCACCCATTCCCGTCCATTTCAGTTCGCTGATTCCCAAGATGTCGATGTTCAATCTTGTCATCTCATGTTTGACCACATCCAGCTTGCCTTGGTTCATAGATCTTACATTCCAGGTACCTATACAATATTGTTCTTTACAGCATCGGACCTTCTTTTCGCTTCCAGATACGTCCACAGCTGAACGTCCTTTCGGCTTTGGCCCAGCCGCTTCACTCTTTCTGGAGCTACTTGGAATTGCCCTCCGCTCTTCCCCAGTAGCATATTGGACACCTTCCGACCTGAGGGGCTCATCTTCCGGCGTCATATCTTTTAGCCTTTTAACATTGTCCATGGGGTTTTCTTGGCAAGGATACTGGAGTGGGTTGCCATTTCCTTCTCCAGTGGACCACATTTTGTCAGAACTCTCTGTCATGACCTGTCCGTCTTGGGTGGCCCTGCATGGTATAGCTCATGGCTTCACTGAGTTACGCAAGCCCCTTCGCCACGACAAGGCAGTGATCCATGAAGGGGTTCCATTATAATACTATACTCCAAAAATGAAAGTGTCACAAGCAAGGGAATGAGAAAAGGCAACTTTCCCTTTTTTAAAATTTCATCTTCCTGTGCCCTTAATACTTTTGTCTCAAATCCCACTCTGACATGCAGCTACAGTCAGCATTCCAGTCAGCATCTCCGTAGTTAACAGTCAGCATCACAGTCTGGTTCATATTACCTTTATCTTTTATTTTATAAAATCCACCAATTATCTGTACTCTTTAATAGTAAACAAAAAACATTCCCACAAAGGACTGGTTTGTTTGCCTATTTTAATTCCAATTTGTTCAAAAACACTTTCATCAAAAAAATAATCTTTCAAAATAGCTATCCCCTTCATCCATTTTAAACTTTCTTATATCCAATCCTTGTAAAGCTTTTTGCCAAAAGTTTTTAAATCTTTAAAACCTTTTTTTTTTCCTTTGTAATCCAGAAAGAATGTTGATTCACCAGATAGAATTTTCTTATCCTGCTGCTCAGAAAATCTCTCTTTAGCTGTAAATTGGTTACATCTGAAAGTGTTTAAACAATGAGGCTTGTGCAAACCTTGTGTCCTTGTAGGCTGCATTACGGCTATGAGCTTAATTAAAATCCCTTGACTCCCAGCCACTCAACTTGTGAGCCAACCGCAAAACCCCCAGTTCCTGCAGTCTACTCACTAGGAGCACCTGTCTGGAGTGCAAGTGAGTGATCTCACAATCTCTCCTTTATCTGGAAAGATTGTGCCAGCCAGAATTCACCACCTGGCTACAAATCTCCACTACAATCTATGTCCCCGCTCCTACAGGGATGTCTAGTTCACCATAATCCTCACCGGAAGCCCAACAACTGTGCTTCTGAGAATTTACCCAATCTCTATTTGTTAGGCTCCCCAAAGCAAAATTTAGATGTGAAAAAATTCATTCTCTCACATTTAAATTACATGCATGAACTCATGTCAACATGCATGAAGAGAGGGAAACCTCATCCCAACATGTTTGTTTGTTTGTTTATTAAATTTATATACCCACCCATATGCTATGACTCATGCTGAAGAAGTACCTATGCCTATAAGTTGTGTAAGCATGAAAAGTGTGTCCGTGCATGAGTGAGTACCTATATATGTATAAATGCAAGGAGAGACATTGAGTAGTCCTAATTACATTATTGCCCTAATATTAATTTTAGAAATAAAAACCTCCCTCCAATCCAGGAAGCTATTTTTTTTAATTATATTGATTTCAATTAACCTTAGCACAAGAGATGTGATGCTGGGTACTAGCTTTCCTCACTCAACCTATGGCACTGGTCAAACATGCCTCTTTTATTACAGCCTACTATTTCTCCATCCCTTATCCAGTTTAGACAGAATCAACCGTGTGACCCAGCATCAAGGTAGGGAACATTTGTTACTGGGATGATTCTACTTACATACATATACAGACATGCTATTCTTTGGGAGGCAAGCAACATTATGCAACACAGAAAAATATCAGTAGAAAACAAAATAAACTGAAGACAGGAAATAAGAAAAAAGAAATCTAACTATATCTAGTATATCTCCATACTATTTCTTATGCCTCTTAGTATCTTTCAAGACATGAAAATCGTTTTTTTCTCCCATCACATCCATTCAGCTGATTCCTACATTGTTGCCTTTTCTCACATGTTTTGATGAATCTCATCAACTCCATCCAACCCTGATTTTCTTGGACTTCCCCTTCCTCTCAGTTCATTTTCTCTTCCTTCCTTTCTGAATTAATTCTCATTCATTATCTCTTTTTGACAAAATCCATTCAGTGTACTTCTTCCCTACTGGTCATTCACTTCTGCATTTGTTTCATACTTATTCCATCCCTCATTCATTCTTTGCCCTAACTCTTCTTGTTCTACCACACACACTTCCTACATCACCCATTGCATTCAATACCTATGCTTTGTCTTACCCTATATCAAACTCTCATTTCCTTATAACAAAGTGGGCAATAGCATGTTCTTTAATACAGCAATTTTCATTTCCTGCAACAAAGATTCATTTCTTCCAACAGACCACATACTACATAATACCTTTCTACCAACATTAGCTCATCTTAAAATTTCTCCATCTATTTTCTCATCTTTAGTAAGCATTCTTCCAAAGAACACAAATTCATCTACTTGTTTTAATTTTTTGTCATTTAGGTATAACTTGCAGTGAACCTTCAGTTCCACAGTGATGCAAAATGTAAGGTTTCTTTCTCACATTCATATATTTCTTAATAGCATGTTGAAGAGCAAAAATCTGGTTTGCATACCCTCTGCCCAGCATAAAGCTTCACTACATTCCCCAAATTTTGGTCACTATCCACTCTCATAACTTTTCAGTCAGAATTCTGTCAAACACTCCCACGCACACTTAATAAACTAATCACCCTGTAGTTTTGGCATTCATTTTTAATACTTTACTCTTTGCATAAGGAAACACTAATTCATTATTATTCATTAATTTGTGCTCTTTACCACGTACTCCTCTAACATTCCAAGTCACAGTCTGCCATATCCCATGGTTATCAACAGATGGCCCATGAATATGGAGCTCCACTACCAATCATGGCTTGATCACTAAGGTTTTAACATAATCCATTTTAATAAAATACAGAAAATGAACCACATACTTGTACCCATGCCACATGCTGTATTCCCTGCTAATGGTAAAGACACAGTGACTGGAGCATTTTGGCATGTAATCCAAATTCTCAGTAAATAATGGCTGTCCAGAAAATCCATATTTGTTGGACAAATTTTGGATATATATTTTTGTAACTTATTATTTTTAATGCATGTTACATAAATAGTTCCAAAATATAACTCTTTTTCCTGTGCAGCTATCCGTATGATCTTTTTATTTTCCAAGTTTCTGTAATATATGTTGCCTTTTATTCAACTTATCCAAATATATGCTGTTTTTTTTAATGCAGGTTTCCCCAGTATCCACTGGTTTATACTCACTTTCCATGCCAAAAATAGCAGACATACTGTAGGTGCAGGTGACAGCAACTGGCTGATTTCAGATTCAGATACTAAGCAAGCTTGGCCCTCTTTTGTACTGAATTAGAGACCTCCACAGAATATTTCTGGTTCTTCAACTGGGTAGTCAAACAAAACAAAATACAACAAGGCAATGACAAACTTGTTCCATCTTGTTTCACAGAAAATTCCATGAGTATATCCATGCTATCATAGCAGTTGAGCTCCACTTGAAGAAGACTTAACATCTATCTATCTATCTATCTATCTATCTATCTATCTATCTATCTATCTATCTATCTATCTATCTATTTTTAGAAAATGAAAAATGAAGTTACTGCATCAGAGCCAAGAAAGTATCTCAGATATTCATATCTATATTAGTAAACACTGTTGGTCCTCTGCCTCTGAGGTATCAGAGAAGCTCAGAAAATAAACAAAACAGAAAAGGGTTGCCGATGATGCAAGCGTTGCCAAAAAGGCATGGCCTTCTTTCTGCCTGGCACATGAAAAGAAAATATTCAGGACGTCTGTAGCAGAAAGATCCTTACAGACATTTTGTTTGTACTTTATGATCAGCAGTTCATCTTGATTAACCACTGGCATCTTACATGTAAAAAGAGTCAAGCGGAAGTCTTGAATCATATTCACAAGTTGAGCTTTTCAGCAGTCCTCTGAGACAAGTGTTGCTGGAACGTTATTTTATTGAAAAACCAAGGAACAGCAGGGCCATCGTTCATACTCATTTCATCAAATTGGAAGCCTTTCCCTCCCTGTCTTTCACTTCAACATTACTTCCAAGAAAAAGAAAGTTTATGCAACATCCAGAAAGTCAACTGAGCTGACCAAATACTGCCACCAAGTAGTTAATGTGTGTAGACGCAGCATAATGGACCTAGATGAAAACTGAGGCTATGAAGAACTACTGTGCTTTCTAACAAGCCACTCTGGGAACAGTAAAATCTTATCATCATCAGAACTAAGGAAGCAAGGTCCAGAGAGAATTTTGGTCTGAGAGTGGGCAGTCATTCTAAAATATGTTTTTATCCCATGTACCATAATACTTGGGGATCATAGAAATTCTCCTTCTGCAAGCACAGCTTAGAATCCTAAAAGAATTCTTAATGCCTTCACAAACATGCAGTTCCCATAATAGTTTGGGCAAAGTCATGCTGGTTAAAATGCTCGTAAGCATGCAGAAGAGGGAGGCCTCAGCAAATATAGTGAAATTCCGAAGATTACAAGACTAAAAAGAAAAAGAAAAGAAAAGAAGGCTTCAGAATAAATAAAGTTAAATGACACTCACAAAAAGAGAAGTTCCATAAGGACACAATGTTGAATGAGTGGGGAAGAAAAATTGTGGCATTTGTGTGGGAGGGAAATTGAATGCAGTGGCTGGAAAGAAGGGAAGAAGAGAGACACAATAGTTTCAGTCAGAACGGAATGAACTGTCTCACTGTCTGGAACAGTCATTTCAGGTTCATACTCTTAATAACAGCATTAATAAGTGTAGTGCATAGAGGCACTCACGATAATCAATCCCACTCCCAGGTTGGAAAAAAGATGCTGCTGTCTCTGGACAATTGGATAATGCATAAAAAGTAACAAGGCTGGGGAAGGGGTTTTGGTTCAGCCAGAAATAGAACTTACCAAAAATTACCTCCCAATCAAATGCGTTCTTTTTTTAAAATCCACTCAAGTCTGATTCATTGTTGTAACCCATAATAACAATTTATAATCTAAAATGGCAAGGTTGTCAAGCATTTGGCAGACTATCATATATATATAAGTAAGTAGTTTTGTTCATTAATGGGAATGTGATTTGGCTTGAATGACTTTTAACTGAAAGCAGTTAACCCTTAGGTTGTAATATACTGGACAGGAAATTATTTCACCTGTTTTCATCCCAATGTGGTCTCTGCCTTGCTGATAGTCAGATACTGCAATCTTTTGATCCTTTGTTTATTTTGTCAGTAGCTGAACAACATCACTGCAATATGTCACTGGGTTATAAGAAATATGGTTTTTCCCTAAGATTTTATCTATCCTAATGTTACTAATGAGCCCAACATTCAAAAATAAATGTTTATTTGAACACACCAAAAAACCCATCATTTATCTTAGTCATCCTTCCTGATGACCATGGTGCATATATATTTTCATCAATTGATCTGTTTTGCATTCCATTCTAATATTATTAGAAAACAACTAGTTTCAATCAGCTGAACTGATTCAATAAATGATTTTCCTTTCTATACTATAATGCTACACAGGGATATGGGCAATCTGAGTATCTCCATACTATGCTAGGGACTCTGCGTTCTTTCTACTGCAAAATTAAAAGCATCAGCAGAACTCTGGTTGGCTAGACCTAAATATTTTCCAGCCTATTACTCTCTTCTTCCAGAAACCAATCAGATATCTATGGAATCTCAGAAGTAGGACATGAGAACAACATCAATTTGTTTCTCATGTTTGCCATCACCTAACATTGAAAGGTACAATATCTCTGATCCAGAAGGTATACAAGCTTTGCTATTTGCTCTTATTCCTATTATAATCTATTCCAGCTAAACTTCATTATATTGGATACTGCAGATAGCATAACAAACACTGATATCTCGAAAAGAAAACCTGTTTTAAGAAAATAAAATATTGGCTGAAATGGAAGATCTGTGTGTGGTGGTGAAGCAGCCATATATACCAAGAACCAACCTCTATTCCCTGAAACCAGGGAACTGTGTTGTGTCTCTTCTGCTGATCAGTCAAAATACACTAGAGTCAAAGTAGTTTTTTCTGCTGGTTGCTTTACTGAAACTTCTAGAAGAGTAACTCCATTGAGTCTGCCAGAATTACAGCATAACAAGCAATCCAAGGTAATCAAGTAACAATACAAAGTCACAGATATGTTTAATCAACCAATGGGAAGAATCCCATATACTGTAGACAGTCTTATGTTTCAAGACATCTCCACTTCAAAGACTGCCCAGTCCTAACAAGACTAAGCTAGACTAAATGAAATCATACAAACCTTTCTTCCTTTCTTCACCAAAACTCATCTTGAACAATATTTATACTGAAAGTATAAATTGATTTCCTCTCTCCCAGGTGCATGTTCTTAAACTAAGTACATTAGACCAAGCTTTTTTAGCATTTCAAAGCCAGCCTTTGAAATTCAGCTGCCTTTTGTTGATCATTTGTAAAAAAAAAAAAAAAAGTTTTAATATATTACTAGCTGCTGAATGTATGTCTGGCCTGATTTCACCTGCTAGTGCTCCCATAAAAAGAGGTCACAAGATTGCCTATATTTTACCAGTCTGTTTGCACAAAATCATGTCATATTCTTCTGTGTATTTCAGTATTTATGCACCATCTAGTGGCTTGTGAAGACAATTATTCTGTATTTAGTCTTTGGACAAATTGCACAAATCAAGCCTACCCCAGGCATATTCAGAAAATGACTTATATGCAGTTACTGTTTTGATTATTATTATTTTTTTAGGAAGAGCAGATGCTTAAATGGAAAAATCACCTACTAACTTAATGCAAGAATATAGTAGTTTCATATGGATCCTCAGTTGTACAGCAACCTTTAATGCACAATGTTCCTTCTCAATGTACAATGTAAAGCTATACAGGTTGTCACGCAGTAGAGGATCTGGGGGCTTCAAGATAGCTGCAGGCATCTATGAATGCTTGGCCTGTAACAGTCATATACAACTGATGGGAAACAAATAGTGGGCCTTCTTTCCCAGCACTATAGAGGAATTCCTGATTCACAGCTGATTCATGCATTCTGGTGTGCAGCAACTGGGAGTTTGTATATCTTTGTGCATAGGAACATCAATATGCCTTGCTGGAATTGATTTAGAGGAGAAATTGATTTGAGAATGAGCATGTGTCCTGTGGATTACAATCAGGTTTATGCTCTCTTCTCTGAGTCCCATTTAATATCATGTTATAGGCTGCTACTCATGGAACACGCTTGGATTTGTTCTGAGAGTTTGGAGGTGGGGAAAATTCAGAAAGTCTGAAAAACATCAATGGGTTTAGTAGGCAACAAAATGCATCTTTATATGGATGCAGGCTTTCATGGCTAGTGTCAGTCAAAAGGTGATGAGCTTATAGACTAATAGGCCATGGTCTAATTATCTGGTATCCTGACTTTTCGCCAGCAACTATGGCTGGCATCTTCAGAGGTGAAAGTGGTTTGCTTAATAGCACATTTTTTTGGCAGTTCACAGGCAAGAAAAAAATGCATATTTGATTTTGCTGAGCCCAATTTCAGCAATAAAATGTCCCAGAGGTCTGGTTTTTCCTATCACTTTGATAAATCTTTTGTCCAAACTTTGGGTTGTTCCCAACAGCTGACTCAACATAGTCTTCTATCTGTGACTCCCACTGACCCCAACAGATTCCATCCTTTCTCACTCACAAACCACCAATTCTCAAGAACTTTTATCCTTGATATACCAGGCTCTGCTGCTTCCAGGTCTATGGCAACCTTTTTTGAAGTTTAACTTCCATTTTACTGAGACTTTTGAAAATTAGACTAAAAGAAGCGATCATGGTTCTGAGTGACACATACTTCTGTGCTACTGCTCCACAGCAAGAGCTGAGTCCATGCAGCTAGGGCTCAGAGTCAAGGCTGCTGGCCAGAAGGCAATAGTTGAGTTGAAAAACAGTTTTTTATGTTCAAATTAATCTCCCAGTATGTGGGAAATCACAGAAGAGGACATAACTGGAACAAAAATACAGCCAACATCTCCAGGCTCACTTCTGTATATTGTAATTTCATTTAAAGAAATTCTAGCACAAGGCAATGACCTTTTTATGGACACCATCATTGGCTTTTAATGAAATGCAAACTACCTGGAGGAAAGTTGACATCTCCCCTTCCCAGTGCACACTCACATGTCATCCTTTTTATACACTCTTGAAGATTCTGATTTGCCTCACAGCTTTTTAATGAGCTAATAGTCAAAATAGCCCTCTATAATTATGTTAGAATAATCCAGCATTTAGATTATTCAAGCATAATTACAAGAGGATGGTTTAAACTATAGATCATCTGCAGTTCTCAACTGCTGTAACCACAGATGTCTGAAGAAATGAATTAATAATAACGTCAGGCTGTAAAATATATAGTCAGTGCCCTTTACAGCAATGAGAAAATGACAACAGCATCATCTATTTTTCTCCTACTTCTGCCAGCCAGCTATGATGTTGCATTGATTATTTCTTGACAACTAAGACATAAAATTGTAAAAAAAAAAAAAAAAAAGATTGCCATTCCAGGGTGTTAATTTTTTTTTTTAAAGCATCTTCCATTGTGTCATTTACCTGATTTTCCACAGAAAATCTGTATCCACGTTATATTCCAAAGAAAACATGATAAAATAGAACAGCAAAAGTTTTTTTTACAGGCAGAATTCATGATGGTTAAAAATAATACCAAGGAAGAGCAATATAAAGTAGCTTCTGCTGGATCAATATTTTATGAAAAGAATGAATTGACTCAGCAACACCTTTTTAAAGGCCATCACTATTCCCTATGGGAAGTCCTTTCTCATCAGCCCCAGTCAACCTGGCCAATAGTCAATATAGAGAGGAATCTTCAGCCAAAACATCTGGAGAATCAAGTTGGGAAAGGCTGCTCATTGGTGCAGATTAAGGAACGAGCTCTTCCTGGCCATGAAGCTGTTTCTTTAAGGCAGTGTTCTTAGATCATTTTAATAGAGCCATTGTGTGAGGAAATGAAATGTCTCACAACGCTTTCCCACTTACCTGAGTAGGCTGTACTCAGAGAACCACCAAGTTACCCAGTTAATTTCCGTCATTGGGGCAGGACATGAATAGGGCGCCTTTACTGCATGTTATATGTCCACGCCACTCTAGCTATCCCAAACTCTCTCTTTTACATCCAAGTGGCACCCCTTTCATTTATCATGTCAGTAACTGCTTTCATCTTGTGAGAAAGTCCAATCTTTTTATTTCTCATGTAGGGGCTAATAAAAGACTTTCATAATGTGAAGTGAAAATGATTGTCTCACACCCTATAATGACTTTTGCCAGAAGGGTGTTCAAAATATTTTGCTGGTATCAACTCTCCTACTTTCTTTGTGCTGGGCTTCCATCCCGTTTCTTCACAATATGCTAAGTTACAACAGTTTGTCTCCCATCCCCATGTAAAACAGCAGTATTGTTGAACTAGTCACCATCCTCATCTCCAGGTGATGTCTATTCTAGGAGCTGAGAAAATTTCTTTTTCACAGAATCACTCATACTCATACCAGGCATACTCACAAACACACATATGAGATCTGATTACTTGAGTTTTGCCATTTTTTTAAAAAGACCAACATATTCTTTTTCTTTTTTTTAAACTGGTCAGAATTACAATAAATTTTAACCTATAAATTCTCTCTTCAAGGAACTCCCTTGACAAAATAAAAATATTACAAAGCTATTTGGGGCCAGGTGACCATGCTGGATCTTAGTTATGGAGTGCCAGATTAATCAAGCTATCATTGAAGTACAGTAATTTCTTCTTAGAGGAAATGAAAAGCATCTCATTGGCTCCGATACAACAGCTTTATTATATGTATGGCAATTATAGTGCACTCCCACCTCTAACAATTTCTCATTTAACTTATGTAGAAGAGACACTACTCTTGATATTATTTGCTTTCTGTTATGCATCTGAACATCACTCTGAAACCTTCCTGGCTGCCCTGTTTGGAAAAAAAAATCAGTGTGAGAAGTTTGTTCATTGTGGCTTTCCTTAGATTTTAATGGCAGAGTGAGCAGTCAGGGGAACTATAGACCACGAGATGTCCCTTGGCCATTTTGGAACTAAAAAGTCGAAAGCATCACATTCTACCTATTCTTTGGAAAAAAAATATTGAAAGCAAAAAATTTCCATTAAACTAGTAGCAAAAAATGAAGGAGATTGTTTCTGGTTTATACATAGCACAGCATAAAGGTTGCTCAAGCATGGGAATTTGGCTTGTAATAGGAATGCATCCATATTCAATGGCTGTGCCTAATAATATGCAGAATTTTGGCCAATAATTTAAAGGCAATATTGGTCTTTTATTGACTCTGCAATATGGGGCATATATAAGCCATAGGGACTAAAACATCAGTTGGATCAGCTTTAAGTCTATGTCCAACCTCTTGATGTAGGCAACTTTGTATATCCATGAAGAAATCAAGAAACTGATGAAATACATTAATTCATCTGATTCCTTTTCAAATTCATCTGAATCCTTTTCAAAGATTTCTACTAGCTTTAGATGTTACACAACAGCTATAGGCTCTTTCCCAACTCAAACTATTTATAAACTTTCTGTGGTATGAAATCATGCTTCTAATATCCTACAGACAATTTGGATTAAAGTTACTTTCTTATTTTAGTCCTTGCCATGAAGAGCATAGAGCAATGGTTCTCAATGTGTGGCCTTCCAGGAGACCATGCCATATTTCTAGGGGGCCACAATAGGTTTCTGAGGAGGCCATCCAAACTTAACTGCCAGGCTTATGATCAATTTGTCATAATCCTCACATCTCATTCTCTCCGCCAATTTCAGCAGTTTAGATTAATAAACGATGCAGATGATAAAGTACCTTTTTTTCCAGGGAACGGTGGTGGGCGGGGGGAGGAGGTCACACAGGTAAATAAGGCTCAGAAAGGGGCCATGAGCAATAAAAGTTTGAGAGCCTCTGGACAGGTTATTTGAAGTCTTCCAAAGTGCAAAGAATCTAGATGGTGTACAATAAATAATCCCAGTGCTTCCCATTTCTTGTAGATTGCACTTGATAAAAATGTAAGATCCAAATCCTATAATGTGTTAAAGGTTTTTAGATTGTTGGAAAAAATAGAACTTTGTTTTTAATGTGATAAGCAGTTTTTACTAATCAAGGGTGACCTTTGTTGTCAAGCTGGGATAGACTTGCTGAGCAGGGAATGCTGCAACTTTGAAATGAAAATAAAAGAAAACTTTTGCTATTAATTTTACCCAGCCTCAACTGAGAGATAAGAAATTGTTCACAGTGTGTATCTATTTCAAAGCACGTGCAAGACCAGATGTTATTCTGAATGGTTACACTTCAGCAAATGTTCACCTCTCTAAATTACAATTATCCAACAGACCAAGATAGATGGCACTGAGAAGTGTGGTGCATTAAACAAATGTCAACATCAAAATTCTTATGTTTACATTTGCGAGAACTGTTTCTTACTTAACAATGAGGTTTCAGAATGGTTATGAGGTATTTGGGAAGCAGAAAAGGGGAAAAATGCATTGCATTTTTATTGCAGCTGCAGATTATAAAATGCAGGTGTTCATAAACTGTCCTTAGCTGCATATGGCATATGTGATTGATACAGAAATGGTATAACATAATGACTGCTTCTCAGTTGATTTTGCCTGGGCCATAAATTCAGCTGATAACCTCAGGCCACCTACTGTTTCTCAGATTCTTTTATTTTAAGAAGGGAGGGAGGGAGGGAGGGAGGGAAATATATATGAAATTATTCACCCTAATTTTTTAAAATATCAATAAATCTGGACTGTGACATTGATAGCAAACCCATTCATAAACTGAAAGTAAGCACATATTAGCTATCAAAGTTTGTAAATCTGGGGCCATGCTGTCATTCCAATATTGAAAAATAATCATTATTTACTGTTACCCATGATTGATAGATCCATAGTTCTTCATATAGTAATAAGTTATATTTAAATGTATTGATCTTTGTTAACACCATATTAACAAACTAATGAATATTAAACCAAAATTGGACAATAGTGTGACAAGTCTATATCATGGAAATAAATGTCCTCTCACTCTGATTACATCTGTTTACATTTCCAACATAATGAGGTTGATAACCAATCCTTCTAAAATATGAAAAAGAATTTTGAATCTGTCTCAAAAATCATGAGAAACTTACTGAATATGCTTAAAGATTCGGCCATTAATTTGCTAACATGGGATTTTCCAGTTCTTTATTCCAAAATTCTTGCAAATAATTGATATCCACTTTAGCCATATGCTGTAATTCTTTATAAAAACAAATACTGTACACATAGAATAATCCAAAACACATTCCACTACAGATAGTAATTCAGGAGTTATAAAAACTATAAAATCAGATGTTTCAATTTGGAATTATATGCAATCCAAATTCCTCCTGCAATAACTCATATAGTTTGAAAACTTGATTAGCAATAAACTGTATAAACAACCCTACTTGCCCTTTACTCCCCCCCCCACTCCAAAAAAAGTTTATTTACAATTTTGAAATTGGGATTATACCAGAGTGTAAGTTTACCATCTGAATAAGAGCCAAAATTATATTTCTATCCCAACATCTTGCAATTATGCACTGCAGCTTTAATGCCAGAAATGCAATAGAGTTATGGCTGAAAATGAAGACAAGCCCCTACCGTGATGTCAAATTAGGCATAATTCTTTATTGTGTCCATAGTGGGATACAGCCCCCTCCCATTCCATCATCATATGATAGTCATAATTTAGATACAGAAGGTCTAGGGGTTGTCCTTTCCATATGAAAATGTAATATCATACTGCTAAAAATAACTTAAAGGTATAAGCACAGGCTTATAATCAGTACATCTGATTAACTATATCAATTTTGAAGTAATATTCATTTTTACAATTACTGTATCTTTCCTCAGAAACTCAATGAGGTTTTTAACAATGTTGATTTCAATTTATATCTGAGTTTTTAAAAAATGATATATTTATATCCACAAGTGAAGAAAGTTTCCTTGGAACAACTATTTCCAGATCTTCAAAGGAACTCAGCAGAACGATTGAAACTCAGTTATTACATATTTCCATGAAGCAGTAGTTTATAGAAAGTATACGAGACTTACTCCAGTTAATTGCATAATTGATAAATTATCAAAGTATTGTGCAATGGCAGCAATTTTTAGTATTGAAAGGCCATCATTGAAGGTAACGTTTTCTGCAATCTGTTGCTATGGTTGTCGTCAATATTTTTGTGTCAATGTTTCCAACACGGAAATTGTACTACAGCTTGCACAGTCAGCAGGATCTTTCCCAGCCTTCAAAATCACAGTTATACAAGCCTCAGTGAAGAAGGTAAGAAAAACTTTATTTAAAAGCTTTATTTATATACCTCTAAAGTATTGGAGCAAAAAACTCAATGTCTTATATATCACTCTGTGGGATAGCCGTCTGAACTCGGAGCTTTTCTTGTTTTCATAGAGGTAATTGGAAAGATAAAAATGTGGCTAAGCAAGAACTTGATCATACACAATCTTATGGAGAACAATGTTATATAAAAATTAACTAATTCCTTTGTCAATTAATTTGAGCCAGTATTATACTGTTGAGAGTAAAAATATGATTGAGTCAGAATCACATATTTTACTTTGGGCAAGAAGTGAAAGTAAAGACAATATTGATGGAGTTGTTTCACTTGAAAAGCTAATCATTTACCAGTGTCTTTGCTTTATATGAGTCAATGAATGCTCTATTTCGGGGGGATAAAGAGAATTAAGTTCCTGCGTAGCATTCATAATTATATAAAGCCATCTTGCAAATGTACCCAAAAGTTTCTGAATTGTTTTTCTTCCTGTCTTGTCTTGTTTCTTGTTTTTCTTTTCTTTTTCCACAAAGCATCAGCCATAATTTGATGTGGTCAAGGCATCCCAAACGATTAATATATTTTGAAAATGTCAATTCATAAGAAGAAATTATTCAAGCTCTTTTTGCAACTGTGTTATAAAATGGGGATTTGTTGATAAAGGCATACTTAAATGCCCTCTATAAAAAAGTGGGTTGATTCTTTCTTGGGCATGATGTAATACAGCTAAAGTACTTGTATTACATTTATTAATCCATTCAATTAAAGATCAAGATAAAAAAATAAACTAGTCAAGCCCAACTCTTGAAATTGCTATATTATTCTTGGAAAGGGTTTAAGATTGCCGTACAGCAACCTAATTAAGATACAACATAAAAGCTTGCGATTTTTTCTGTCTACAAGAATTTAATATGGGTGATGTGGTAGTCTGACCTAATTAATGATGGAAATCTCTGGCCTTAATTAACCAATCCTTTGCCAAAGGAAAAAAGATGTTCAAAAATCTATATAACATATTTGGAAAATCCTTAGCAGGATCATAATAATTAATAAAATGCTTAAATGATCAATTTTAAATATATCTTTCTGGGTGATTTATTTTTCATTCTACTTGTTCATCGAAATTACTACAACTCTACAGATTTTGAATTTCCATTCTGTATATTTGAGCAGCCCATCTCCTAGTTAAGGAATCTTTCTTTTTTGGAAGAATATGACTTTCTTGTAAAAAATACAACTTCAGATTTTAAGTTGCCCAGTTTGTTTAAGTACAATATCTATTTAAAACTTTTTATGTTCCTTGAAACTACTAGAGACATCATATTGAATAAAAAGTATATGTATGTCTGTGTACACATTCATACATCAATATTTCCATAGGTCAAGGAAAAGAAAAAAGGGGGATTTTTAGCTGACACAAATTATTTAAAATTATAAAAAACAGAAGAGTTTGTGTCTGTGTGTGGAGAGAGAGAGAGAGAGAGAGATCCCCACATACTCCAAGTTCACTAGGACTTCTAGACTGAATATATAAAAGTTACAGTTACAGGAATTCCATTCCTAAGCTGGTTCAACATATTCTCCTCTGAAAAGTAGAAAAATTTAAAAGATACTAAAATAATCCATTAAACAATCATGCATTAATAAACTGCTTTTTGGAAAAAGAAAAACATAATTTTTTGCTTTGCTTCAGTGAACAGCTTCTGCTTCTGAACCATCTACAGTATAGAGGAAGATGATCTTTGCCTTCCAATCCAAGGGTGTCCAATTGCTGTGATAAATGTACGGTCCTGTATTATGGATCCCAGGAATCTCACAACAACACAACTACATTTTTCATCAAGAGAAGATGGAAGCCCACATAATAGCCACTTTAATTTCACATGTGTCCTATGGCTGCAGTGATATAATCTCATGTATAATTTTTGCATGAAAGCAGCTCAGGCTTATCTTGCTCTGCAGTGTAAGGAATTTTAGAAAAATATAAGCAAAACTCTCCAATGTTTTATATTTAAAGTATAGTACAAATATTTAAGTAGTGGTTAATGGGGGAGGAGGAATGGAAGGGGAGAATGTATCACCAAAAGCTCCTCTTTATAATGTTTTTACTTATGTTCTATTTTCCTCTTGGCCTTTGGTATTTGCCTCATTGCCTTTTCTTTATTCTTTATTCTTTTATTTATTTATTTTTGTACTCTTTAAGCTTATGCAATTAAAAAAAAAATTTTTAAAAAGGGAATGCTTTCAGATATTACTTCTGGAAGCAACTTCAACTGAACCTCTCTCTGTCTCTCAAAAACAGATTGTTTAGAAAACTTACATTATTTCTGCAATGAGGTACTGAAGGCAGATCACGTCATTCTGAAGATCTGTGTTCACTCTCAAAACTTTTACCATACCTATTGCAAATTGTTCATCAGAGTTTTCAAACTGAGTAAGCCTTGCCTGAATCTATTGACAGACCTGTCAGGTTTCGTTTTTTATCTCAAGTATCACTTCTCTGATTTAAATCCTCCGAATCTGATTCAAGTTATCCAAGGTTTTTATCTACATAAATTCAGACTTTCAGAGAGTTTACATAACATGGAAAAGAACTTCTAAAAGTAGTGGGAAGCTCCATTTGGTTTTCTTTGGGGAGGGGGAAGTGTGGGCTAAACTCAGCTGACACTATTGGTTACTCTGCTGCCAACTTGCAGGCTGCTTCCAAGCAAGGGAGGAGACTTGTTCTTTTCTGTCTTGTCAACTTTGGACCCATGATAAATCAAATACAAGGCTCTGTTGGCTGGTAATTTGGAAAAAAAAAATCTATTTACCAATTAGGCAATAAGCAGTAAAGCGATAATGAGATTTCCACTTGGCTCAGAATTATTCAAGTCATAAATTCAGCATAT
Source organism: Python bivittatus (assembly GCF_059951505.1). Lineage (NCBI taxonomy): Eukaryota > Metazoa > Chordata > Lepidosauria > Squamata > Pythonidae > Python > Python bivittatus. The sequence goes on along the minus strand of NW_028277030.1, from coordinate 48,898,997 downwards.
CACCATGTCAGCCTGATCTAAAAATATTCAATTTCCCCCCAAGAATTACAGTTACAGGTACATATAAAATAGTGTGAACAATTAAAAGCATTATAAAATATTAAGTATTGTTATTTGTGCCTTATGACTTGCTCATATGCTGCACATATACCCAATTACTGCAAATATTCTGGACTCTCTCTCCAGTTAGCATTATATTTCATTCTTTTCTTACATCAATCCAAGGATGCCAAGATCTACTTACACAAAAAGTATGGTGTTATCTTTTTTTTTAATAGTATTTTATTGAGATTTTAAGATTACAAAGTTAAAAGTTAGAAATGAAAAAGAAAATTGAAAATACAAATTATAAAGAAAAGGAAAAGAAAAACTGAGATAAAGTAAAAGAAAAAGAAAAAAGACATGAAAAATAGATAACTTCCAATCTATCTCTGGTCTTAGGAATAATAAGAGTGTCATAAGTGCTAGTTTTTAATGCATTAAGTAGGAGTAATTCTTTGTCAAAACATATCCCATTACATTTATAATCTAATCTTCAAATCCCCATGTAAGCTTCGCCCCACCTGCCTTTTGCAAATAGTCCATCAATGGTTTCCATTCTTTAAAGTAATAATTATTTGAATTTTCTTTTAATAAACAAGTCAGTTTATCGTTTTCTGCCATTTCCATCAGGTGTTATCTTTATAATTTGGTCACACCAACTTCCCACAGTAAATATACTAGTGTCTACCTCAGTGTAGTATATTGGCTCCGCTGTTCAGCTTGATGGGTTGATTATGTGGCATCAAGTCGGTGTCAACTCTTAGTGACCACATAAGTAGATTTTTCTCCAGGATGATCTGTCCCTAACCTGGTCCTTCAGGCCTTCCAATGGAGAACCCATCACCACTGTTACTGAGTCCATCCACCTTGCCGCTGGTCATCCTCTTCTCTTTCATTCCACCCTTCCCAGCATTTGAACCTTCTTAGAGAGCTAGGGCTTCACATAATGTGTCTGAAGTAGGATAATTTGAGCTGGTCATTTGTGCCTCAAGTGAGAACTCTGGGTTGATTTGCTCAATGATTTATTTGCTTTCTAGTCTGTCCATGGTATTCTCAGGATTATTATCTGACACCAGAATTGAAAAGCGTAGGCTGTTGAACTAGAACTGTGGAAATTTAGGTTCAAGTCCATCCTCAGCCACAGAAAATTGTTCAATGACTTGGAGCCTGTCATTCTGTCTCAGTCAAACCTATCTCACAGGGTTGTTGTGGGGAAAAGCATGCCATCTTGAGCTGCTGGAGGAAAAGTAGGATATCAATCTAGGGAATAAGTAAATAAATAAAGCAGAAGTTGAAGGATGCATAGTCATTTCTAGGAAGTGACTTCTTGGCAAAAGTATTTGCAGCAACAAATGCCAAAGAACTGTCCTATAATTTCATTTGTAGGGCTTTGTGTAGATTGAAGCAATTTATTTGAATCATTATGAATGTTTGACTCTTCTTAAAAATGTTGAACTGGTATAGGAGGGTTTTTGCTTTGGGGCATTTTTCAGGAATGGAGGTTACAATAGAAGTGAAATTGGTTGCTCTATGTGAAATTGGCCCACATGCTCTACTCTTCAGGATTTTATTAAGCCTCAGGTTACATCTTGTAATGCCTAAGTAGACAGCTGCTAAATCACCCAACTATTACCCCCAATATGTGACAAGATTACCGCTCCCAGAATTCCCAGTAAGTGAAATTGTTGGCCAACTCTCAGAATCCCTAGTGAACATTGCAAATGCTGCCTGTGATATTTGCAGGGCACCAAGTTGCTAAAAGCTTCCCTAAGGTCAGGTGGTATGGCTCATCCTTCCCCTAGATCTTGATTACCTAGAAATCCTTCCTGCTTTAAGCATGAATTTTACTGAAACAAAAAAAACTATTAAGCCTTTTTGAGCCTCCTTATACAGAAATCTCCTTAGATAATCAACAATTTCCTGGACAGGTCTGCAATCCTTCACTTGACTCCATCAGGAACAATTATGAAAAAAACTGAGATAGAGTTTGAAAATTTAGCATATACAGAATATCACATCAATGTTTCATGTTGTTTTTAAATATTCACTGGCTTGAATTTTATTTCTGAACCCAATTTCTTCAGAAATTAGTAAGATCTAAAAAGCTCCACCATGCATCTGGTGAGCTGTCTTCACCTATGTTAACCTGCCTCTTTGCTAATATCTTTTTCAGAGATGCTCTTCCATATTCCCTCACTGGAATCCTAATTATTTCTTTGCCAACTGCTATGGGAGCCCTTTTGAGATGGAAAAATGTTTTAAGTGAAGTTTTTGTCTTCTGGATGCAGTAACAATTAATTAAACCGTGAAGTGTTGAAGTAAGAACCAGTTCAGGCTACAAATTGCAGCCAATTCCCATTTCCAACAAAAATCCAAGCCTGCAAAATTCTGAGTGAGATCTAGTTACAATGAACTTTTAGGAGATGTTCAGAAGGAGAAAGCAAGTATCCAAATTCAAAGTAGAAAGGCTGGGCAGGACTTTGGTGCAAACTCCCGGAAACAATGAAATGTTGACCAAAGTCTGAACAGACTCAGTTAGCCTTCCCCAAACTAGATCTCCATGTTATTATCTACAGTTCCCATAATCCCCAGACATCCCAGAGATGTTGGGAGTTGTAGGCAGCAACATTTGGATGGGCCTGAGAGGTGGAAGTCTGGTGTAAATAGTGAAGCAGTCCTACTGAGTCATCTTTATACATAAAGCACAGTCTCCATTTGCAACTTTGAATGATCTGTTGAAGCTAGTTATAAGAATTAATTATCTTGGCATATGCCAGTGGCCCAGCAGGTTGCCATCCCAATTTTTAACCCTGGCACACAATAACATGGCTGACATCCATTTCTGTTTAGATGCTTTCCTAAAGCTTATGTCTTTTGTGGTTACTCAGAACATTTTGGAATGAAGATAATGGAATCAACTTCACAAAATCCAGTATAATCTAGCATTCATGCTCCAGCTGTCAGGCAACAAAATGATAACAGATGCTGAACAAGGCCTCCATGCCTCAACCCCCCCATCAAAATAGGCTATATTCAGTAGCCAGCTGTTGCTTCAACACAGGCAGTAGAAGAGAGAATAATATACTTATTAGAAAGGATGGCTTCCTTTTTTAATATATACATAAGGGTGTTTGTATGTGTTTATCATGAACTTGGTTTAAGAAGCCAACTTATCCAACTTCTTTCAATCTACTTGTTTCATAAGGAGTCATTTAAGCCTCATTATTTCTAACATGTACTCTTAGCAACCTGAACAATTTTTCTCCCACCAACTTCTTACAGAATTGAAGAAGATGAAGCTAGAATCCTTTTTTTGAGGTGCTAAGTAAGCTCTACAGAGAACATTTTTCTTTCATATGGAGAAGCATCCCAAAGTGAAATCCTACTACTGTTTCATGTGGTACAGTCCCAGCACAATTGTACCATGTGCTTTTGCTGACTGTGTAGCTTATTTTCAATATGAACCTCCTTAATTAGAGTCAGAAAACAAGATGGTCTTGGAGGAAAGCACATAAGAGTACCTCTTCTTCAAAAGTCTACTCTCTATTGGCCAGAACTAGAACTTGGTTTATTGGATAACAGTAAACATGGTATACATTAGCTTTATCTCCTTTCCCATAAAATGAAAGGAAGTATCCCCCCGCCCGCATGAAATGTAACAAGGGTAACTTTGTACATTACTTTTATAGAAGTGCACTTTGGAGTGATAGTTCTTCCAGTTTAACTTAAACCACACCACGACCCTTGTCTGCTGCATAACATGCCCACATGCCAATTCTCCATGTTCCTATCACCCTGGACTCCCAACCTGCATTTGCATAATTCCTACAGCCCCATTTGGAGGACATGTTTCCAGAATGAAAACTGTCAGTCAGAGAAGGATTAATCACTTGCTGTTTTTTTCATAGGATCTACTCCATTCCTAGAGTACGCTAGACTAAACTTTATACACAACTGTAATGAGAATTTATTTACACCTGAAGCTATCTGTTAAGTCACATGGCAGACCACCATTTGGTGGCCAGGGGTTGTCTTTTACTTAAAAAAAAGTTTTGTCCTTCATGTGCTGAGGGGCCTTATACAATGACAAGATGACATCATCAGATTGATTAACTAAAATGGTTAGTCTTTGTTTTAGAGGATGGGGTTCCAGGGGATTTCAGTTCAAAACAAGTTTGTTAAGACATAACACACTTCATTAGTTTTAACAAATTGCTTTTTTACCATCAAAAGAAAGAGAACAAAAGAGCACAAAAACTCATCACCAAAACAACAGCCACACTTTCCATTGCTTTCCATTCACATCATTAGCTCCAGGAAGTTCCTCAGTCACTATTCATGCATTGGTATCCCCAGCTACAATTTTAATTCTATTCTCATTCTAGGCCAAAAGAAAAGAGCCTCTTCACTGTTGTTGAACAGTTGTCAGAAATGCAAGAAAACCTTGGTGATCTACTGCTAAGCACCCAGGTTTTTAGATTCTTATCTATCTTCTGACCAGCCCTGCCCTAAATAAGCAGGAAAACAAGGAGAGTAATTCTCTTGCACTTTTATGGAAAGATACAGAATGAGAGTTATTATCCTTGGTCATGTTACAAAGCTGAAAAGCAGAAACTGTACCTTCCTGACAGTCAAAATGAATTATTATTCAATGAATGGTCTTTTTATGGGCATCATTACAGAGGGCACAGGTTGTGGATCAGTCCCCCAGGACTTCCCTGGACAAAGATGATAATTCTGTTCTAGAAGAAATTGATGCTACATCAGCCAGTCAAGGTTTCATCTAGGCATCACTTTAAAGTAAATTACTTCCCCCGCTTAGCAGGGAAATAGACCTGTCAGGCATTGCTACTAGGAGCATACAGCTGATAAGAGCACTGGAATGATGAAAATTCAAGAGGATTCTACATGAAATGGTAGGCTTCCATGCGGGCAAGACCTTCCATACCTCTTGCTTAAGAAATCGGTATCAATTCTTCATCTATAGCAAAAAACGTTGATTCTTTATTATTTCCTCCCTAAAGAGTTACCTTTTCTTTCTTGCCAAATCCTCTGACTGCACAGAGAAAAAGAGAAGGAGCATATTATGACCATTCTCATCTTAGCAGGATCAGCAAGATAACTTTTGGCTTGAAAACTAATATTAATAAAAGTCAGTGGGATTATCTGGGGATTTGTGTGTATGTGTGATCATCATTATTATTTTCCAAGTACCAAATACTCCTGTTTTGATCTGGATAAGGATCAGCATGAGGTGACCATGACACCAGACTAACACTTTATTTTTAATAAGCTAGAAAGGATTTCAGCAAAGTGATTTGTGGAAAGGCTGTTTTCGGTAGCTGTATGGATTCCTCAAGGATACTGCTACCTAAAACTAATGTGCATTTACAAGAAATATTACAAAAGAAAAGCAAATCCACGTGTGCCCAAGATGTATATTATAAAGTAGACAGAACAGATTCTCTTTCTTTCTCTTCCTCCCTTTGTATCTGGAAAAAACATTCACACATAGGATAATACTTAAGTTTATAACAAGACATCATAGCAATATAATGTGTGTTGGAACATGGATTATAGTTAATAACAGTACAGAATAGCTTTCCATTGCCTTATTCCAGGTTTTTTCTTTTTATTTCCCAGTCTGGCTTATAGCCTTGGAATTTCCTGGTATTCTGTCATGCAAATGGTATCTCGGTTTGACCCACCTTAGTCTTTTCAAGATCAGCCAAGGTAATTTAAGTGAAAAAATTTAGACAATAACCAATGCTAAATATTATGCAACTTTAATATCACATTTGACATCAGTTATGGTAGCCATAACACTTGTATGAGGATGCTAACATACTGACAAATGAAAAAAAAAAGTGTATATGAGTTCTAATGGCATTAGAAAACCAATGGATGCTCATTCTTTTTCTCCCTTCCCCTCCCCTCCAGCTCTTCTTCTTTTTTTCTCAAGAGAGGAAGACTTCTGAGAATTTTTACTGAAGGCCCATAAAGAAAACAATGCCATATTTCACAGAGTTAAAGTTAAGGAGAAATGGCAGCAGCGTGCCTAGTTTCTGCAAGCAAAATATAATATCAATGAGATAATTTCAAAATAGAGTATATCCAAAATGAACTCTGAAACAATTTATGTATGAAGCAGAAAGAATGGATAAGAATAATCTTTTGGCAAAATTGAAATAAAAAGTGAAAACAGGAAAACAGTCCCACTCATACTTGATGGATGACATAAGAATACTCAACAACTGATAGTAAAGCCCTTAAATTTATTATCAGGAATTCTTAGCTATAAAAGAGAAAGTTATTTGTATTGAAGCATACTTCAACCCTGATCAATATGATGCTTCAAATTACTTTAAGAAAATATGATTACTGTATTCAATATATAATATTAATCTATTCCATAAAACCATGAATCAGATGGAGAGAGAGAGAGAGAGAGAGATCTTATTGTAAAAGTTGCATTAGGATGGACTACAAGATTTCAAGCCTCAACAATGAAACATTTAGTGGTCTTTGAACATAGAGAAACCTACTGAAAAAAAATCTAATTTTAGACCTAATGTATCTTTAGTGTATAGTGTATAGTATGTGCGTATGTGTGTGTGTGTATATGTATATGTGTGTGTGTGCGTGTGTGCGTGTGTGCGTGTGTGTGTAGTTACCCAGCACTTCAAAATAGTGAAGAGGAAGCTGCTCTCACAACTTGAGATAGACCAACTCCACATTACAACCCGGACTCAAGCAGACCTGGAAGAACAAGCAGATGTGCAGCCAACACCTGAAGCTGGAATGTCACTGCCACCCCTTCCATTACAGAGCACAGCAGCTGATATGAGGCATAAGATCATGGATAAACTAGCTACAGTCAACCCTCGAGTCCGATTACCAAGGCTCAGTGGAGAAGTACCATCAGATAGTATGCTAGAAGATGCCAACAGAGCCCTCCAGGCAATCCTTACTACCACCATAACTGAAACCAATGAATTGGTATATGCTACAGCTGCTGTAACCCTGGAAATGCTTGGCTACACGATCAAGAACAGAAGTACATACCCACCCTGGAAAATGAGATTGGAGACTAAGATCAAGGCAACTCAGAGAGAAGTCAGTCAGCTGGTGGAACTACAGAAGCATGTAGAGATTAAGGATAAGATTCGGCTACAGAAAAAATACATGGGCCTGACTCCATCTGAAGCCCTAGAGACTGCTAAACAAAGGCTCACAGCACTGGCTGCCAGGCTAAGGAGATACACTAGAGAAGCAGAGGCCAGGAAGATAACTGCCCTGTTCTCCAAAGAACCATCCAAAGTGTACTCCCAACTGCAGTGCAACCACACAGTAACAGCAGAGCCACCAGCAGCAGAAACTGAACAGTACTGGAAGAACATATGGGAGAAAGAGAAGACGCATAACACCAGTGCAAAGTGGCTGCAGGACCTGAAAGCAGACCACAGCAATCTCCCAGAACAGGAACCAGTCACCATCACAGTAGCAGACATCCAACAGCGGGTCAAGAACATGAAAAGCTGGACAGCACCTGGCCCGGACATGATCCACACCTACTGGCTAAAGAAACTAACAGCAGTGCATGAGCGCCTAGCAACACAGATGAACCAGCTGCTAGCAGCAGGCTCCTACCCAGACTGGCTAACACAAGGAAGGACGGTGCTGATCATGAAAGACCCTCACAAAGGAACAGCACCATCCAACTACCGGCCAATAACCTGCCTCCCCACAACATGGAAAGTTCTATCAGGCATCATAGCTGCCAAGCTACAAGACCATATGGGCCAGTACATGAGCACAGCTCAGAAGGTCATTGGGAACAACACCAGAGGCTCAAAACACCAGTTACTCATAGATAGGGCAGTCACCCAAGACTCAAGGTCTAGGCAGACCAATCTGAGCACAGCCTGGATTGACTACAGGAAAGCCTATGACTCAATGGATCTGTGAATGCCTGGCGCTATACAAAGTCAACAGGACACTAAGGACCTTCTTCAAGAATTCAATGGGACTGTGGAAAACAACACTGGAAGTGAACTCAAGACAGCTCGCACAAGTGGCCATCAAGTGCGGCATATACGGCCATCAAGTACCAAGGTGATGCACTGTCCCCAGTGCTGTTCTGCATAGGCTTAAACCCCCTCAGCCAGATAATCACAAGGTCTGGATATGGGTACAAGTTCAAGAGTAGAATCACCATCAGCCACCTCCTCTACATGGATGACATCAAGCTGTATGCTAAGAGTGAATGAGACATCGACTCACTGATCCACCTGACACGGATCTACAGCGAGGACATTGGGATGTCATTCGGACTGGAGAAGTGTGGCAGGATGATAGTAAAGAGAGGGAAGGTAGTTAAGACCGATGGAGTGGAACTACCAGTGGGCCACATAGCAGACATAGAGACCAGCTATAAATACCTTGGTGTCCCACAGTCACCCGGGAACCATGAGGAGGAGGCAAGGAAGACAGCAACATCCAAGTACCACCAAAGGATAAGACAGGTCCTGAAGAGCCAGCTCAATGGGAAGAACAAGATCCATGCCATCAACATGTACGCCCTGCCAGTCATCAGATACCCTGCCGGTATAGTGAGCTGGCCAAAGGAAGACGTGGAGGCTGCCGATGTGAAGACCCGGAAGCTCCTCACAACGTACGGAGGTTTCCACCCCAAGTCCAACACCCAGAGACTGTACACCAGCCGCAAAGAGGGTGGACGGGGTCTGATGAGTGTCAAAGCCACTGACCTGGACGAAACCCAGAGTATCCAGGAGTACATCAGTAAGATGGCACCCAAAGATGAGCTGCTGAGAGAATCCTTAAGGCAGCAGCAGACAAGGCAGGAAGTTCAAGCAGAGGAAGTGCCATGGCAAGACAAGCCCCTGCATGGGATGTACTATCAACAGATGGCTGAGGTGGCTGACATTGGGAAATCCTATCAGTGGCTGGAAAGGGCCAGACTAAAAGACAGCACTGAGGCACTGATCATAGCAGCACAAGAACAGGCACTAAGCACCAGATCCATAGAAGCAGGGGTCTACCACACTAGACAGGACCCAAGGTGCAGATTGTGCAAAGAGGCCTCAGAGACAGTCCAACACATAGTGGCAGGGTGTAAGATGCAGGCAGGAACAGCATACACTGAACGGCACAACCAAGTAGCTGGCATTGTGTACAGGAACATCTGCACAGCGTATGGGCTAGACCCCCCCCCCCAAGTCCAGATGGGAGATTCCACAGAAGGTCATGGAGAATAACATGGCTAAAATCCTGTGGGACTTCCAGATCCAGACGGACAGGGAGGTACTGGCTAATCAACCAGACATCGTGGTAGTAGACAAGGACCAGAACACAGCGGTAGTGATAGATGTAGCAGTGCCAAGTGACAGCAACATCAGGAAGAAGGAGCATGAGAAGCTGGAGAAGTACCAGGGCCTGAAGGAGGAAATAGAGAGGATGTGGAAAGTCAAGGCCAAAGTGGTCCCAGTGGTGGTAGGAGCACTCGGGCCCGTGACTCCTAAGCTGGGAGAATGGCTCCAACAGATCCTAGGAACAACATCAGAGCTCTCTGTGCAGAAGAGTGCAGTGCTAGGAACAGCTAAGATACTGTGCAGAACCCTCAAACTCCCAGGCCTCTGGCAGAGGACCCGAGATTGAGGAAGACACGTACCACCCACTGGGGTGAGAGGGGATTTTTTTTTATTATAGCATATTAGACCTAGTATATATTGAGAAGCAAATATAGAAATAAGAAAAAGCTTAGCATTAATTTCCTACAAATCTTGCTCCTAAGGCTCTCAATAAAGAACTAAATAGAACTCCATTGTGATGTCTTTGTGTAATCTTATTTATGCTGTTTTTCTAACAGTCCTTCTGACAATGTTTTTGATGTTGCCTTTGTATTGTATAGTATTTGTTTATGGTATTTGTAAGGAAACCACAGAAGTGGCAGAATTTGTTCCAAATATAGTTTAGAGATATATAAGCTTGTTCCCATCTTTCCAAAATAGTAAACTGAGAGTTCTAGATCTCCACGGATGTTGTCACTTCTCTTACACATTCTTCACCTGTTCATGTGAATGTCATCTGTCATGTTGATGTCATCTTTGACATCAAGAAGAGTATTATTTTCTGTCTCCTGTTTACTCAGAGGACAAATTGATCCTGAACAATTAAACCTTAACTTTTATTCATAGCACTGTATGAATAAATAGCAAGACAGATGATCTGTTCTTCCTCTTTAAAGACAACTCTTCCTCAGTGCATAATTATAGAATGAGAGTTTACCTGGTCCCAAGGATTTACAAGCATCTTTTCCCTCTGTTAAAAAATACCCTAGTTCATTCCTCTCCCTTTTTTTCTCCCATTCAACTCTCAGTTCCTTCTCTCTTTAAACTGTCTTAGCTTTCAGGCTTCACTCCTTATAAAATATTGCAAATTAACTCTTTATGTGCATTCTAAAAGAACACAAAATGTCTTTTCATCTCAGTATTGTTCAGGATTTAGTCAGTTTTATAGGTCAAATATCTATGATTTATACAGATGGTGTGGGGAGAAGGAGAGGAAGAGAGAAAGAATGGAAGTAGTTCAGGGAATTTATAGGAGTCTGCAGCTGTTGCAGTATCCAGCTATGACGAAGAGGAAAGCAATGTGGCCTTAATAACATCTCCAGCATATATCATTTCAGAAGAAGAGTGCATAACTATTAGTTGAATGGGGTTAATAGTGCTCAAAGAGACACATGTGTAGGACTGACCACATGAGCAGCCGTACCCTCTAATTTGTGATGTCAGTGGCCAATCCTCCACGTGGAGAGTACAATGGCCTGGGGTAGGAATCCTCTGCATGGAGAGCAGCAGATGCAAATGCTTCCATGTGCTCCCAGTTCTAGTACTAACAAGGGTCATGCTTGCATGGAAGACTTCACCCACACACCTTCAAATGCAAAGGTCTTCTCACAGTGGACAGTGGCACTGTCCTTATGGGGGACACACAGTATGACTTAGAGAGGGGAGGGACTGCTCCCTGCTCTTCAAGGGGGTATTGGACCACCTAACAGGACTAGTCACGACTTTGAGATGGAGAAAAAATGGCAGAAGGGATAATGATAGTGATATAAAAAAATGTTCCACCAAAATGGTTGTATTAGGGTGATTTATGACTTATAGCAATTGGTTTATATATACTACATGATACATTTGATAGAAATAGTTCTACCAATGTTAAATGTTTTTATTATCTGGTATTATTAGATATAACTTTGGCATACATTTATTAAAGCTTTTCTATCAGAGCACATAGGAAGGACCAGCAGAAGACTTAAGCTCTATCAGCAATATCCCTAATGGGTATGCAAGTGGAAGGACACAAATGGACACATCCCCAGTGTTTATTAACCTTAACTCTGCTTTGGGGGAGATGCTATCCCTTAAGATATTTTAATTAATTAATTAATTAATTAATTAATTAATTAATTGTAATTCCCTCCCACGGGCCAGCTGACCACAGGTTCAACTGGTGGGCTGGGTTCTGCAAATAACACAAAAGTCACAGTGGTCCATGTAAGGTCTGTAAGCTGCCCACTTCTATATGACAACAATGAGGCTGCTATACTATTTCTACCAGAAGTCAGAGTTTAAGAGTTGTGGCTTCACAATTTCAGCTTCAAAGTTTCCTCATAGGTCAAAGATGCCAGAAGCAACACTACTTGACAAAAAGTTACATTTTCCTGCAGCTATCACAACTGTCAAAAGATAAAGGTTAACAAGTGTGTTTGTTTGTTTATTGTTTATTTATTGGATTTATACCTTGCCTCAGTCAACCAACCCTTGGTAGATTACAAGTTATACAACAGTGTAACCATTAAAACTTCCATGATAAAATACCAACATAAATAACAATAAAAATAAAAGAGAAGTAAAGTAATAAATAATAAAAATGGTGCAATACATGAAATCAGGAAATCAGGAAAATCTAGAAAATGCCTCTGGAACATTTCAGTTTTTAATAACTTCCTAAAGGCCAGCAAAGAGGGGGTGAGTCTGATTTTCAAGGGGAGGCCATTCCAGAGCATCAGTGTCACCACAGAAAAGCAGCACTGCCTAGCCTTGCTCTGCTCCCCTCCCCTTCCCAAAGTATGGGACCACTAGCAGCTGTTTTGTACCAGATCTAATGGGTTGGTCTGATGCTGGTTGTTTCTCCACATGCTCCTCACAACAGCCAGTGTAAGCAGATTATAAGTAGGTGGCAGATTATAACCTAGGCAGCATCTCATTCACTTCCTTGGAGATCAGAGACCAAAGAGTCCCCAGTTATGTTGCAAGGTGATTCAAGGATACTGCCCAGGTGTAGCTAAAGCTATGGAGAATCTGTGGCCAGAAGCGAGATCTCCATCTTGCCCTTCCCAAGATGGGAGTTAACTACCCTAAATAAGGCCACTGGATGATAGCCCATTGGTACAATAAGGGAGGAGAAATAAACAAGCTTTGCCTTCCTCATTGCCATATTGTAGGCCTGAACATGAGCACATCCCCTTGCTTGGTCAGATTTGCTTCCTGTCTTCCTCCACCAATGCTCCAGGCATCATTTCTGGTGCTTCACTTCCAGAAGGGTGTTGGAAAACCCAGGTGCCAACTTAGATTGGGTGCCAGGAAGAGGCCACTCATTGGCAATGCTGTCCAGCACCCAACATGCTTCCTGTCATGTATCAGACAGCGGACAGAACTATCCATTAGAGAGCTGGGAAATTGGATCCATTAGGCGTTAGGGTGGATCATCTGAATGGATTGTACTGTTCTACAGAAGTCACAGGTGTCTCTGTATCATAACCTGATCAGGGAATGACCTGACCATGGCACTGTGATCAAAGAAACCCCCTTCCTCTCCAGATCATCAACTAATTGCTTGAAGACAAAGACAAGATCCAAAATGTGACCAGCAACATGAGTTGAGCCTAAGGATACCTGAGGCAAAGCCATGGTCCCCATGAAGGACATGAACTTGCAAACCTTAGTTACTCTGTTTCTTAGCAAATTAAAATATATACTGTACCCATCCAGTTCCTTTTGGAGAAAAAATAATAGTCTGTGAACCTTATTAGTCAACAATCTTCATATATTGGGACAGGTCACTTCTTTAAGCCAAAGTCCATGTCACCTTTGATTTATGTAGTACAGATAAGCTCCCGATAATCAGTTGGAAATGGCAAAAATAAAATGTGGTTTAATTAAAAGTGAATTAAATTAAATGCTGTTAATATGATTATTCTCACTGGATCATCCTGGACAGGAATTAATATAAAGAGCTTCATACTTGGTAAAATTTTCTTCTGACCTCTGTGTCTGTATTCTTAGCTTTCTAAGGCCCTGATCTCTCCAGATTTGTTTCTTTGTCCTGATTTGTTCTTTGATTCTGATGACTGGCTTCTTATGGTTCTTGGCAGCTGGCTCATCTCAGAGTACTATACATGATTCAGTCTTAAGAGCTACAAGAACAACATTGTCCTAATTTTCACTGAGGTAATAGACTTTTCTAGATTGTACCACTAATTTCAGACTCTGGGGTGGAGAGAATCATAAAATAAGATTCCTGTATTAAAATTATAAGAATCTTGTAGTACACTGAAAAGCTAATTAGATTAGCCTTCTTCCTGGCATGATGAAGTATTTTCTTGTCATAAGGTTTCTATATGGAGGACATGTTTGTATATGGAGGCGTATATCTTTTGTCAGCTATAGTTGTAATCTCAGATGCTCGAGTGAAGATTCCTGTTTTCTGAGATCAAGCCTACTCTAGGCACACTTTACACAACCAAGAAAGGCAATGGATATATAAGGACATTATTTGACACATTGCAAAAAGTTTCCTGAAAAAAAAAAAAAAACTTTTTCTTTCACCTTCCAAATTGGCCATCTGAGCAAAAACATGCAGCTTGCTTTTGAATAGATTTATTCTAGTTATTTTGAGATATACCAAGGTGGTTAAATTTAAGATGTGCTACTGTTGTGCCCATCAGGTAGATGCTTTTATAGATCACCTTCATGTTTCAAGATCTTCCTATTAGTCAACCAGATGCACCTTCTGGAGTAGAAAGGCAGAAGTGTGAATTACTAGATCACCAGGGGTCTTTAGTGCAATCTTGTCAATCTCATAAACAATAAACTATTTACTGGAAACAGAATAGAGGACCATTTCTAAATTTGACCAAAGGTCCTAAGTTATAAGACACAAGTTTTTTCCAAAAAATTCTTGTCAAATTCAAGAAATTCAGTGAAAAGAATTACAGAACTAAAGTTAAGTATTAATTTTACAATTTACAATTAATAGGTAATGTCCATTTGTTTGATGCCCATTAATCTAAGATGAGAGAGAGAGAGAGAGAGAGAGAGAGAATGCAAAATAAATGTCAAATAAAAGAGAACATAGCAAGAACCTAAAAATACTGTCAGCCTACTTTTAGTTGGGGGTAAAAGTGACAGCAAAAACACCTTTCACCCATAGTTAATAAACAATTGTTCACAATGATGCATAAAATAGCCTATGGCAGCAGAGCAAGCAGTTGGTGCTCTCTGAACGTTTCGGGAGGGCTAGTTATAACTCCAAAAGTCTGGAAGATGCCAGCTTGCCTCCTTATGGCTGATAGCAATGGGGAGTGACATATGCAGTGCTGTACTCTGTGCAAGCAAAACAAGCTGGTAAACAGCCTTTTCTAAGAAGCCATCATAGCTAGAGCATCAGTACCAGGTAGAATGAGCTCTGCTAAAATTAGGATGGAGTTCTGTAAATATATTTTAGCTTTCTTAGATGGACTGCTTTGATTTTGGAATGCAGCATCATTCTGTACACATATGCATTTATAACATTTTTGAAGCTGAGCACAATTTGGCCAACTCAGTAAAATCTATCGCCCCCAGAAGAAAATGAAGAAGGCTCTAAGGTTGCGTATCTTCCCCTCACCTTCCAACTTACAGCTGCAGAGCTGAGATCAAATATATCTTATTTACTCACATTTGGAGGCTCTTTGAAATATTACTTTCCTTACTAAATGGATTCTGTACATTACTTTTAGCATTACAATCAAAGCATAAAGCTAGCATGACTGACTTCCCATAATTCTCCAAACAGATTTAATACTTCTCCGTTATAACTGTTGGGGTCCAATAGTGTTATTAATAACTCCTATAAAATATCTCTACTAAAATAGTTTCTTAAGGCCTTTGCAGGCATTCACAGCAAATCTCTGGAGCTAGAAGAGAAAGCTGGTTCAGTCAGTCTAACACCAACCCTTCCAAAGGGCTCGGCTGTGGGGACCTATACAAAAAGGATGTCAAATTCATGGAGTCCTTGGTTCTCTCTGAGCTTGGGGAGCACCAAGGACTCCACAGTTCAACCCTGAGCTACAGATATTCTCTTCTATGTCGGTTTCTTCAGGCAAGAATGTGAAGTCCAGGCTCTAGAGTTTGCCTATCCCTTTCTTTAGTTACAAAACTATGCAGAACTGAATGACTAGGTTCACATATTGCATTGAGTCATGGTTTATATATGGTATAGTGAATCAGCCATGATTTCTGGTTTACATTGTATGCTTCACTTGGATGAGATAAGTCAGTTACTTCCACTTGGGAGCCATTTCCCCTCCAGGGACTTGAGAGACAATGACACTTATCATCCAGTCATTGCTGTTAGGTTTGCATCCTATGGGTGAAGCACTCCAGAGGATGCTTGAAATCATTTATGGGGATCTTCCCTGAGTCTCTACTTAAAATTCCATAGCTATCTTTTCTTTTTAAACCTGAGCCTGGATAAGGTTTCCAAATTAGATCTTTTTTGCATAATTGATACAATTCATTCAAGGAATTGCATGGAGGCCAGGACAATTTCTCTTCCTTGATCAACTTCCCTTGTTCTCCAACCATGTCTCCCATCTTTTTTTTTTGCAAGTGATGAAAACCTATTAAGGAAGGAAAGATAGAACAGCTGTCAGTGGTGGGAGGGGCTGTCAAAAAAGTCAAAATGGCAGCAATGATGAAAGCTCTGCTCTTTTTTTTATGTGTATCACACATGTTGCCTGAAAGTTAAAAAGGGGGAGGGCTTCAATCACATAGTCATATCCACCAACTTGACTTTTTTACCTCCCCTGTGGACACCCGTATTAGGCATTTAGAAGGCTATGGAGGTTTGCCATCAATGGCAAGAGTAGCAACAAAAGGAAATGTAGTAACTTATTTGCTTTTATATGTATACAGAGGAAGAAAGGATTAATGTTAAGGCACAGACTTAAATGTCTGTGATCGTAGTCTGAACGTCTGAAGAGATCTGAAAATAGTCAGCACAGCACAGATCTCTCTGGCTTGAGAAGAGTTGGGAGGTAGAAAGACTGGTCATCTGGAAAATCCCTGATTTTTACTTTCATACTCACATGCACACTTTCAAAAAGCAGAAAGCAGTCATCTCATAATATGGTTACTGCTCCACAACATGTTATTACTTCCATTTATTATGGGTAGGTAAGTTCTTGAGCTGAAATGCTGGCAAGTTTTGATAGATCATGCAGAAGTAACCTGGACTCTATGTATAACTGCCAGTGTTTGTTCATCATTGTACCACCAATTCCCACATTCTGCATAAACAATTATCAATCTAGCAATCTTTCCCAAATGTGATATCCTGCAGATGTGTTAGAATCCCATCACCCCCAGACATCACAGCTTGATACGCTAGCTATGGATGACAGAAGTTAATGACCAGCACGTTCAAAAGATACCAAGTCTTTTAAATTTGCCCAGCTTTCTAGTACTTGTTTTCCAGCACTCATCTCCTTGTTTGATAAAACTACATTTTTAATATCATGTGTATATAATATAAAATGTACGGATACAACAAATAAAATAAATTGATTTCTCAGGATGGACAGTCACTTGTTTTCTTGATAATTGAATTCTTATTCCCTTAAGTGGTTTTCTCACTTTAAAATTTGATGAATTTCTCCTAGTATTTGGTTACCGTAAATGAGTATCCTACGAGCAGATAATGAGAGCACATCGACTGGATGTTTCCGGTTTTTAAACTGATTTGCAAAAAGAAAAAGAAAAATCTTAACTACCAGTTGCAATCTTCAGGGTTCATATATATTTATTTTCCCATTTTCTACTTTAATTTAGGGTTTGTTTTTTGTTTTTGTAGGGGTGGGATTGAACCAAGGCTTTTCATTAGCATTACCTTCTAGCACCATCTGGCCCCTGTTGACCATTATACTGGTTCAATATTTTCCTCAAATAGATCTGCTTTCCAGGGAAACTCCCTTAAATTGATATTGATTGCGGTAGATATTCTGAAGCAGATCTGAATCAATTAAGATATATTAACATGAGGAACACAACGAACTAGCTTCTTAGGAACAATGTGCAGAATGAATATAAAATGTAAAAGAATATGCAGAACGACATCTATAATAGATTTTATGGGGATAGACATAGGATATCTACATTATTCATGGGTATTGATGCCTCTACTACTTTGAACAAAAGCCAGTAAAAATTATTGAACAGCATCTGCTTTTGCATCTACAAATGCCGCTGTCTATCATCATACATAAAAGTCTGCCATCTTGTTTTCATTTATTTACTTAAATTGTTGTATTTATATCCTGCTTTCCCTCCAAGAGTTCCAGGTAGCGTACAAACTACTCTACCTCCAATTTTATTCTTGTAACAACTTTGTGATGGAGATTAGGCTTAGAGACAGCAGCTGGTCCAGAGTTCACCCAGAGAGCTACAAGCTCAAGTGGAGACTTGAACTTGTTTCTCCCAGGTCCCAGCCTCATGCCTTAATCGTTGAACCTTACATGCTGTGTATATTTCTTGCTTCTGCTTGTTTTAAAGATTTTCTTTTTAGTTTTAGAATTTTGTAAAGACATTACAAATGACAACATGTGATAACAAACTTATATCTCACATAACACTAATAATATATAATACATAACACTTTTATAAGAAATACTTATAAAGAATTTCTTATAAGAAATTCTTTTCTTATAGAGAAGAAAAAATATATAAAGGGAATCAAAAGCTAAAAACAAAACAAAAAGGTATCCAAGGGTATGAGAATTCACTACTTTTCTTCAATATGAAAGCTCTAATTATGTATATATAAATCACTGCTACTTAAATGTTAAATATTGAGTTAAACCAAGGCTAAGCAGAAATCATATTGTCTAATCCTACCTCTCCATCAAAGCCAAGCTAATTCAAAGGCTAAGAGTTGACAAGATTCATTGAATCAACCTTTAGAATCTGATACACTAACAGAAGTACCCTATCACTTTCTTGCAACAGTCCCAGCATGATTTATCCAAAGCTCATCATAAACTGATCGATTCCAAATTCCCAGAATATATTTTAATAATTTAATATGGCCTTCCCCTGTAATAGTATTAAACCCTGAACCTTTAGTCTATTTATGAATAAATGCAAGCATTGCAAAATGCCCGTAAGCGTCCATTGACCTCTTTCCAAAGGAAACACACCTGCATAAGCATCCCAAATCTCTCATAGCAGGACTGTCATGCCCATATTTATTGCAGGCACATTTACTTTACGGGGTTGGTGACAAGACTGTTGTGTCAGCTGCTGTGAGAAGGGAAGGGAAGAATTCATAACAGAAGGGTTAGTGCAGTTGCAGGTCAGATATCAAAAAAGGTGAACACTAGGAAAGATGCCCAGGACATTTACAGTTAATACAGATTTAATGAAATGGTCCCTATACTAACAGCATTGAAGACTCACCCCCTCCGCACACCATGTTAAGTCTGGATTGTGGTGAGGTGGGTAGTCCGTGGATGTGACTCACAAAGGGGCTGCTTTCATTGGGCAAGTTTTATAGCCCTTCAACCTGTCTTTCTTCCTCCAGCCTCATAGAGGCTTAGTTTAGGCAACAGCAAAGGAGGGTTACATATTAATGAGGATTAAGATTCTAGGGCTATTGGGCATCTGCTAAGACAAAAGAGGGGAAAAATGATCTCATTGGGGTTAATGCTGGAAGTTTGTTATCTCACAGCTCCCAAGAATAAATAAGAAAAGCTAGCTTGTGTAAGCAACCTCTCTTCCAGATGTTAATTAAAAACGCAGGTCAATCCCAGACATCATGCTATGGATTCTTCCACATGGGTACGTTTGTCAAGTGCAGATTCTATGTGGTTCCATCCCTATTATTTGGTGAGCGATTGGGAGGAACTTGTTTCAAAGCAGAAGGGGTCTACAATGGCACAGACCATCTCCACAGATCTGGAGCGCTAAGCCAAGCTGAAGAGCACAATTGCATCTCACCTCTGGAAATGACTAATTCCATTCCTTTCCTGTGAGACACTTCAGACTCACACCGATCAAGTTGGTAATTGTGCATCCTGTGAGCACAGCAGGGTATAATGTGGCATCACATAAAGAGCTGGAATTTAAATTAAAAGAAATGAAATGAAATGAAATGAAATGAAATGAAATGAAATGTATTTTTTAAAAGTAGAATTGCTGCTTTCACCTTCACAGAGAACAGCTAGGAAAAAAGCAGCATGCAATTGCCAGCATATATTAAACTATGTAATATTGCTTTTTTTTTTTCCATTTTGTTTTTAAATACAAGCGGCATGGGGAAAAGAAAACCTTTAAGGAAGAACCTGTAAGTGGAAAACATCCTTCTTTTTCTCTTCCTGCCATATGCAAACATCCTCCTCATTCTCTCCCCATCTGTGAGTTGCAGATATCCTCTCTTTCCTTCCCCAGTTTTACTGAAAAGGAAGAGTATAAAATGAAATATGGAAATTTCAAACAGCACTTGTGCTGGTGACATGGCAGGAGAAGAAAAATAGAAATTGCTCTTTGAGCCTGTATTTGACAAAGAAAGTTATGAATAGCATCCTTATAAATATAAGCTCCATACATCAAGGGCTAGGACAGTTCCCTTATGAAATATCCCAGTAGCCTGGTTTCTGATATAACAACCTTGTTCTAATAAAGCACAGTTTATAGACTGAGAATAAATTTTATACCACACATTCTTTCTTCCCTTTCCTTCTGCATTAGCCAGAATATTTAAATCACAAGTAAGCTGACATTCTTTACTTTAAATAGGTTTAATTCTGGTTTCAAGTTCTGCTTTATAGAATGAGATTAAATTGCGCAAGAGAGAGAGAGGGAGAGAGGAAGGAAGGAAGGAAGGAAGGAAGGAAGGAAGGAAGGAAGGAAGGAAGGAAGGAAGGAAGGAAGGAAGGAAGGAAGGAAGGAAGGAAGGAAGGACAGACATAGGGAAATGTGATTTAGCAAACTTAGGGTAACCAAATATCTGAAAAGGTGAAGGAGGACATGGATAATTGGAAAGGAGAACAAATGGGGGAGGTGGGAAGGAGGACATACTGTTTAAATTTCTTGGCCTCCGTGACAAAACGTACAACAAAAACTGGAAAAAAGTGCACTTGGACCTACATGTATATGAAATTACTTTTTCCAGCATCAGAAAGGCTGGTTTTTCAGTTGCAATATTTTCCCAACAAATCTTTCTTTTCAAGAACATATGCTAGTGATAATATAGAATCGATGCTGACACGCTTTCCAAATTTCACCATAGAAACGTATGACGAATCATGTGATCTACAGTGATCACAGATTTGAAGGGGCTGGATTGAAGCTGATTGCTGAAATCAGGAAATAAATGAAATAACATCAATCTAGGCTGTTGAGTCTGTCGACGGACGAGGGAAACATAGAAGCAGACAATTTACAAGCTCATAATACATAAAAATTTAAATGATTACTCTTGTTAAAGCAGTCCAAAATAAAAAAATAACAAGACACTCAAAAAGCCAGACAATATTGTATTTTAAGGCTATGCCTGCTGGACGGAGGACATGAACACGAAAAGGAGGACATGGCCTCCTTTTGCCGGACATCTGGTAACCCTAAGCAAACTGAGAGTTTTCCACTGCAGCTTGCAAGAGAAGTGTGCAGGACGCATGAAGCAGGCAGGTGCCGTGCTCCTCCTGAATAGCACCAGTAGTGGATAGCACAACCTGTTTCTGCTATGAGTTTTTCCTTTCTTTGGCTTTTGCTGGCACTAGTTGGTTTGTTATATTAAGGTAATTTTTTTAATCACTTCTGAAGTACGCTTTGGGCTTTTCTGTTGTTCTTGTACTTCCTTGGTTTCTAAAATGATATTCAGGGTTGTTGTTTTTTTTGAAGATCGCCTTCTTATTTTTCTAAATGGAAAACTAATGTAAAAACCGTTGCATGCATAGCTCAGAAGCAGGCTTCGAGATACAATCTGCTGTTTCCCTTATTAATTTTTTTTGAAGAGATTTTTTTATAAAATGCAAATTTAAATTTAAAGAAAGAAAAGAAAAATGATCAATAAATAAGTAAGAAATAAAAGAGAAAAGACACAAAAGAAATAAAAATAAAAAAGAGATTTAAAGAAGTGGCTTCCGAACTCCTTTACAGCAGTTATAAATGCATTACAGCAGTTATAAACCTCTTTAAGGTTACATCATAATTTCCTTCTTTCCATAAGCTACCCTTTCTAATCGTCAAACCCATAAATCACAAGTTCATTGGTTTCCCATTTTCAGTAAAAAGTCCATAAAGGGTCTCCAGTCGCTGAAAAATGTAGTTATTGTCTTTTCCTTAATCAGGCAAGTCCCGATCTGCTGTTTCCCAAATTGCAGGCTGGACCCAAGCCAGGGAAACAAGGAGAAAGGCAAGACGATGCTGGGGAGGCTGGCTTCCTCGGCCACAGTAATGTCTTTGTGTTGATAACTACTGTGGATAATTTCCAGTATCGTTTGGGCCCAGCACACGCCCAGACAGCCCCTATCTCCAGATCAGAGCAAGTGGTCCCCGGGCAGTCGTCTGATAAGTGCACCTGCCACCATATTGGGCAGTATTTCAGTTTTACTTGACCTTTTTCTTGCATGTCCTTCCCCCAGTGCAATCCCTCAGCGTGAGCCCGGCCTGCTTTGGCTCTGCAGTTCTTAGGCACGCTCTGCATGCTTGCTCCACAGCCTCTGTCGATGACAGGGCCCTGCTGCTTTGCCTCCTGCTGCCCCAGGCAATGGACACATCCCCATGAAAGAATCGGTCTCCTGTAGTCGATTTCCTATCAGGTTTATCTCCAGCCCAATCCGAATCTGTATATCCGATGGTTTGGGATGATTAGTTACGGGCAGTTGTAAAGCTCCTTTTAAGTATCTGCCTAATCTTTTTACTGCACATCTTTTACTCTTGTGTTGACTCACTGACTTTCTACTTAGCAGCCCAACTGCATTGGTTATGTCAGGTCTACTCCCATGTGCAAAGTATAGTAGCTTTCCCACAGCTGTCCTATACTGTTCAGTGCTTGCCAACTTGCTTTGCTTTCCTCATCTGTTCAGGTGTCCAAGTTACATGGGTGTAGTTGACGCCTTTGCCTGACGGAGACCTAGCAATTTTATTAGGCCTATTATCTTGTGTTTCTGACTGAGCAAATGCGTTCCACTTTGTCTTTTTGAAAATTTCAGTTCCAAGCAAATGGCTAATATCCCCAAGATGTTTTACTTCCACTTCTTTATTTGAATTATCCACTATCTCCAAGCTGTCTCTTTGGTCCTCCACACATACAATGAGATCATCAGTGTAACATAGAATGCACATGAGTCTTCCATTGTTAACTCTTGTATATAAGCATGGATCTGCATTTCCCTGTTCGGACCCCATGTTTTGAAGGACTTGATTTAGTTTATTAGATCAGACCTGCGTTGGCTGCTTGTATTAGTCCATTTAAGGATGTTATGACTTTACAAACCAGCTTTTCTTTAAAACCTGGTAAATCTTCTCTTTCAGATCACCATCTGTCTTGATAACTAAGTGTTCCACATGCAATTTGCTAAAAGCTGCTACACTTAGTAGTATTCCGATGCTTGCCTGTTTAATTACAGGTGCAAAAACTTTGTCATAATCTTTGCCATATTTTTGTGTGTAGCCCTTGGCTGCTAACCTAGCTTTATGGCATTGCACATTTCCTTGAGCATTATGTGTTTTCTTGCCCTTTGGTAGGTCTGTTAGAATCCATCTTTTCTTCTTGCGCAAAGGGTCCATTTTTTCCCATGCAGCTTCTCTCAGTTTCTCTGTCTCAGCTGCTGGCTGTCCCTCTGTTGGATTCTTTCCGTGGATCAGATCAGACACATCCCTTGCTCCAGCTGTGCAGCATATTCTCTCAGAGAGGATTCCTTTATTAGATCTTTGAGGTCTCTTTAATTCTGGTTGTGGTTCCGTATGTCAGCAGCCCGTTCTGAATCTGATGCTATTTCAGATTCCTCAGATTCATTTTCAGTTCTCCTTTCTAACTCTCCAATGTAGTGTTGTTCTTGTTCTTGTTCTTGTTATCCTTTCATGAGTTTCCTGGGTAGATCCAAGGGCTATTGGTAAAACTCTGCTGGTTTGCACTAGTATCTAGACCAGGGTTTCTCAACCTCATCAACTTTAAGATGTGTGGACTTCAACTCCCAGAATTCCCCAGCCCAGTATTATCCCTAATTTGGTTCTGCAGTTTAATGCATTCCTTTTTAATTTAGGGATATATGAATAAGCTTTGTGTTCAAATATCTTCAGTTGTGACAAATTAGATTTCCTCTCATTCCATAACTTATATGGGTTTTTCACCTGCACGTTTTGTTGATATACAGTTTTTCAGGTAAGTAGCTGTTTCTCCCCAGAGATCATCCAGTAACCTTGCTTCAATCAGAAGACATCTTAGCATGATTAGCAGGCTTTGAGTCTTACTTTCTGTAACCCATTTGTTCTGGCACTAATGTTTTTCCATGTTTGATGTCTTTATTGTTCAAACATAAACATATTCTCACATTCCTGCTTGCAATATTGTCCCCCATTATTAGACCTTAATCTATTTAATTAGTGCTTAATTTGTTTTCTAAGCACAGTACAGTGTGAATTTCTCAAACACTTCATTCTTATTGGTTATGAAATAGGTGCACATATATTTTGAGTGTATGTCTATGAAAATTGCAAAATAGTTTTTCCCACTCTTCATTCTGATTGGCATGGGATCACAGATGTCTGAAAAAATAAGTTCCAATAGCTGGCTGGCTTGTACAGGTAGTCCTCAGGTTATGACCACTTGTTCAGCAACAGTTTAAAGTTACAACAGTGCTGAACAAGTGGTACTGTTAACCAGTCCTCAAAGTTTGGGCCAACACAGCACCCCCTGCAGTCACATGGTTGTGATTCGGGCACTTGTCAACCGGCTCACACTTACGACAGTTGCAGCATCTTGTGGTCACATGATTTCCATTTGTGACCTTCCCTGCCAGCTTCCCACAAGCAAAGTCAATGGGGAACCCAGCAGGGAAGGTTGCAAGTCACTCCCATAAGTCGCTCCCACCACTTTTTCTCCCAAGGAACCCTGCTACGGAGTATGAGATCCCAGGATTTCATATTCTGTAGCACCCCCAGCCTGTCCATGCTCTGTATCATGCGCCTGCCTGCAGCACTCTGTAGCACCTGCCCACAGCCCCTGCCAACCCACCCTGCCCATGGCCTCCACCAATCCACCTGTGCTCTGTAGTGTCCACTCATGGCTCCTGCCAACCCACCTGTACTCTGTGGTGCCTTCCTGCAGGACTCCCCACAGCACCCGCACACACCCCGTGTTCCGTAGTGCCTGTCCGTGGCACCCATGCACTCCCCACAGTTCCTTGCTTGGGACTCCTGCCACTTCCTGCTTAATGACCTGTGCAGTCCTGGACTTACAACGGCAACCAGGACTGCTGTCACTAAGCGATGCAGTCACATGGCATCTTGCTTTTCAACCACATTGCTTAGCGACGGCAATTCCAGTCCCAATGCTGTCATAAGGATTACCTGTATGCATTCAAGCCCAGGAAAATTATTCTTTTTTCCTTTTATTTTTAAACAATAGTTGCGCTTTGATTCCCTATCTTTTTGCAGGGACTAACATTCAGTCCAACTGCTAATCTCTCATCCTTTATTTTCTTAATAACACACTCACATCTGTGATCAAATCTTTATGCCATTTCTTTAGAATTATTACTATGCAGGCAGACATGCTGCTATTTTGTTTGCTTTAGATTGCATAAATTCCAGCAAATTAGATTAAATTATGTTTTCCATTTAACATGATCTTCTGGTCTTTTGTAACAGTACAAAGTCTACCCTTAAGCATAGACAAGTTGCATAAAACAACAGACTTATTAATTTGCATCTACTTCAGGTACATTAAATGCTTCTTGAAATATTATATTCTTGTTCTCTAAACTAAATAAACACTTTATTACTGCCTTTTCCACATATATCTGCCATTGTCTCATTTACTAAATTAACTTGTTCTTGTAAAGTTCATCAGAGCTTATAAACACATCTTTGTTGTGGATATACTGACTTGATGCACCATTATCCAGCAAAAATCTATTTTCCTTTCAAAATCATGACTAGTTAAGCATTTATTTGCTAACATCATTATTGTTTTTTTGTCTGCACCTCATGTTTTTGCAATCCTTGCACAGGGCTGACTTC
Organism: Python bivittatus; assembly: GCF_059951505.1. NCBI lineage: Eukaryota > Metazoa > Chordata > Lepidosauria > Squamata > Pythonidae > Python > Python bivittatus. The sequence goes on along the minus strand of NW_028277030.1, from coordinate 48,873,366 downwards.
TATTTTAAGACAATTCATCTCTTTATCTCTCTATTGTATGAGGTTTAGCTTTGTAAAGTCTACATTCCTTTTTAATAAGTTCTCTTCTATAAAAGTAGTAACACCCTATGTTTCTCCCTTTTATCTTGATTAGAGAATTCCCTTCATTTGGATTGTTCAAATCATGCTGGTATGCCTCCAGTCAGCAAGTACATTCCCAAGGGAAATTTCATCATGAAGTTTGATTAATTTTACTGTATATTTATAGTTTAATGAATGCTTGATGAAATCATCAAAAAGATTCTCACTAGTTTGTTTAGTGTCTTCTGAATAGAGAAATATTCTGAAACATATTTCATTAAACTTCCATTCCCTGATAATTTCAGATTCATGGATTTTCTGAACATTAAAATATTATTATTCATGGCAGAGCATGCATATGTCTGTCATAGCTTATCCCAGACCTTTCTTGAAACACAGTTTTGAATCAAATTACAGTTTGCCAAGTTCAACCTCAGAATTATTTCAGATGTACGTAGTTATCCTTTTTCATCCAATCTGTACTGGTACTTCTTCTGGACATTGCATCTCCAAGACTTTTGAGAGAGCCAGCTTTTCCAATAGTGCCTCCAACATCATGCTCCATATGCAGTGTTCTTTCCCATGTTCAAGCACAAGATTTTCCAGTCCTGGTGTCACTGCCATTTCCCCCTAAAATGCATAGCTATAGGTTGAGGACAAAGCTATAGGTTGATTTACCAAAGATTAGTCTAAAAAAGGACAATTCCTCCTCCCCAGAAGAACTTGACTTCTTCAATAAGCAAGCAGAACTCTTGTACCGCTGGGCTACCTACTCATTTGACTGGAAGTATGATGATGAAATGCTTCTCCCCTGGCAAAGATTTGCACGGGCCTAGTGAAAGCCTTTGTGTATGTGTTGTATTTGTAAGTAATCACAGCTCCATTATCTGTATTAAATGCCTACTGCATTTATGGAATGCTTTGTTACAAAGAGATGATAGCGAAGACTAGCTTAGATAGGTTTGGAGAGGAATTCCTTGAGGGCAAGACTATCAGCAGTTATTAGGTTGAATGTCTATATGAAAGCTGAGGTTACAAAATACAGGTTTTCCGAATCCTCAGCAGGTCCATTTCTAAAGCCTTCACAATGCTCATTTAAATGAATTTGGAATATTGCCAAACTGATTTTACTTTTTTCAAATCTATGCTAAGTTTCAGATAGAAAAAAAGTTGATGAATTCACAAAAATCACTGTTATTGGTTTTGAAATAGGTGCACGTATATATTGAGTGATCTTCTATGAAAATTGCAAAATAATTAGTTTCTCCACTAAAATAAAATGTATTTATTATTAAATTTGTCCCCCGCCCATCTCCCCCCAATGGGGGACTCTGGGCAGCTCAACTCTGGGTAGTCCTCAACTTACAACCATTCATTTAATGAGCATTCAAAGTTACAACAGGGCTGAAAAAGTGACTTACGACCAGTCCTTGCACTTACAACCGTCACACCATTGGCACGATCACATTATCAAAATTTGGGCACTTGGCAACCAGCATGGTAATGGCAAGCATCCCAGGGTGATGTGATCACCATTTGTGACCTTCCCAGGGGGCTTCTGACAAGCAAAGTCAATGGGGGAAGCCGGATTCATTTAAGAACCATGTGATCCGCTTAACAATCGCAGCAAAAAGGTCATAAAATCGGGTGCAAGTCACTTAATGACTACATCACTTAACAGTGGAAGTTCCAGTTCCAGTTGTGGTCATAAATCGAGGACTACCTGTATCTTGCTGATATCCCTTGCTCCCGCCCCACCAGTCCTGAATTCATCTCCATGTATTTATTGTCTGTACTTATCAGATACCTTGCAAAAAAAAAGGTGGGGGACCTTTCTGAGAGGCTACTGTATCAAGAGTGGTGGTGATGGGAAATGAATGGTAAAAAATGTAAATAAATTGTAAACAAAAATGTAAACAAAAAGGGTCACATCACCCTGGGCACAGAGAGAACTGCTCCTGTCTGTGCTCCTGCACTCTGAAGATGCCAGTCACAGGTGCTGGCGAAACGTTAGGAAACAAAACTTCAAGACCACGGCCACACAGCCTGGAAGACCCACACCAGCCATTGTATGCCAGCCGTGAAAGCATTCGACAATACGTAAATAAATTTCTCTGAACATCACCCCTCTATAATCAAGATGACAGCACAAGGAGCCTGCATGCAGAATCCATTCTGAGTTGCTGTAATGATGCAGCATGATAACAACTCTTCCAAGAGAAACTCTTCCAAATAGCTGCCGACTTGGAGGAAGGAAACTAGGAAGAATTATGCTAATACTTTGAAGTGGTGCAATCATAAACAATACATATACAAACATCAGAATACTGGAATTTCCATAAACAAGACACTAAACTTCAGGTGATGGATGAGAGAAGAGATTGATTAAGATGCTTTCTTTCCTCTGGTTGCACACAGAAATGGCATTATTAGGAGCAGAAGAGACAAGGAAACATGACAAAAATTCCCTGCAGAAGGAGCACAGTAGAGGATCCTGACATAAAAGCAATGCCAATAATGTAGCAAATTTCAAAGGGAAAAAATGGCTTTTCATCATTTGGGGAAATAAGGGAGAGGGAGGTACATGCCCTGAATCAGACTCAAGAAAGCTTCTGAATCATGAACAATGCCAGTAAGGGGCCATACTGCTGATGGATCCAAAAATACTCCTAAAATGCCTCAAAATCAGCTGCTGGGGAGCCAAGTCTTGAGAGATGATCTCCATCCTTGTTTCTGGGCTTCTTGGCCAGCTGTTCTGGGAAGCAGGAAGCTGAGCTAGATGGACTTTTGTTCTGATTCAGCAGGATGGATCCCAATGCTATTATGACAGGGTGGATCATTTATTTTTTTCCATTATGGGATCTGAAGAGCAATATCACCCTGGAACCAGGCAAACTCCTTGGCATGCCAAGCACTTGAGGTGAAGCACCCAAGAATTGCCTTTGGGACTGGAGTCAAGGAAAGTGACTTTCTGCCAACTCTGGAATTTGGCAGTCTCTTTGAGAGGCTAGTTGTTCCTAGATGTGAATGTGAGGCAGGGGAAGGGAATGAATGAAAGGTGTGAAGGGGGAAGAGAGGAGGAAGAAACACTGAAAACTCAGGAAGGAATGCCAAATATCTTACTTGGAGTCACTTTCCTCTATTCTGGCTGTCTAGAGAGAGATCCCTGCTTGGTGGTGGGTTGCCATTGCCTGGAGTTGGCAGTGCAACTGTGGAGCTGCTGCAGCCTGTCACCATCCCTGACCAGTGGTAGCACACCATTGCTGCTGCTGTTTGAAGAAGGAAGATACCTGTTGCCTTATGATCTGCTGGAGCCTGACAAACCCAGGGTTATACCTAACAGGAGCTACTGCCTTTGCCATTGACACAGAGGTTAAAGGCCCAGGCTATGGGAGGCCTTCTCAGAAAGGAGTTGTGGTGTCATCACTACCCATTGCCTGCTAGGCTTTTTCTTAGAATTGTCTAGTTGAGTATTTACCCTTCTTTTGGTGACTTCCAAAGATTCTATATCCTCCTTTTACGGGGAGCCCTCTTTTGGGGAAGACCCTTTAGGACTCAAGGATATACTGTACTCTTCAGTTTAGGTTGGGGATAGATTGTAAGGACTTTACTCTCATGAGGTAGACAAACCTCCTGGAGTGAGAGTATTGGGGGGGGGGGGTGTACCTATGGGGTCTTAGTGATATCCTGTGATTCTGCTGGGCAATTTTGTCACTTCAGGGTGAGGTCTCACCTCTTATCAGTAACCTGGTGATGCCCAGCTGTATATCTCCATTCTGAACCAAATAAGAGGTATACTAGGGGTGCTCACCTAGTCCCTGGGGGCAAGGAGAGGTTGGATGAGACAAAGCATGCTGAGCCTGAATGCCAGCAACCTGAAGAAGCAGGCTGAAGGTCTGCAAGCTGGGGATGGAGGGTTATTGAACTTGCAGCTCCTGTTTGATCAGCAGGTAGAATCTCTGCCTTGGGGTGCCTTTGCCCAGTTTCAACTGCTCTGCCCATTGTAACCCTCTTGGAGTGTTACTTATGCTCTCATCACCTTGAGATGGGGTTTCTACAATACACTCTATCTGAGGCTGCTTTTGAAAAGTACTGTACCTGAAAATCCCATCGGTTCAGAATGCAGCAACCTGCTTGCTGGTGAGTGACAGCCCGTTCAGCATTGTGAAACTTATGTTGCAGGCACTACATTAGTTACAAAAATGTTTCCAAATACATTTCAAAGTACTGGGGTTGACCTGCAAAGCCCTGTGTAACTTAGGTCCATGATTCTTAGAGTACTCTTACAGCCTGCCGTGTTTGTGCAAATAGCGCTGAAGGAGATGTTCAGATTCCTTCCCATCAGCATGTCAGGGGAGCAGGAGTCCAGAAGGAAGCCTTCTCTTTGGGCAGCTCCTCCTGGGATCCAGATGGCCTTCATTTTTAGCATTTTAAAAGGCACTGAAGACCATGCTTAACATCAAGTATTAGGAGCTTACATTGTCTTTATAGAGCCACTTTACTTTTGGTTATTTCCTCTGTTTTAATTATTTTTACGGTATGATCACTTTATGTGAGCAGTCTCAAGTCTACTGTTTTGGGATAGGATATAAATCATGCGAGAAATATATATATTCTGCACATCTCCAACTATTTGGTGCTGACCCTGTAATCGTGCTTTTAGAATCCTTTTAGATCCAGGTGGTCCACGGCAAGCAAGCAAGAAGTGGGTAAGTAGTCAGCAATTTCCTGATTGCTCTAAATTCAAGAAATATCTTGTGAAATCCTCATGGAGTGCAAAAGGCCATGGGTAGAATCATGATCTCTTGAACATTGTATTGCAGTGAGACAATATGACAGACAAATGAGGGCCTGCACATGTTTCCTGCGTTGGTGGACACAAACTGCCGTTGTCATTCTCAGCCCACTATTGCACAGTCTTTAAAAAGAAATCATCACTTCACTCACTCTCTCTCACACACACACACAATATGTTATCTGCTTGCTGTGAACATCAAGAATTGGCCAAATATATGTCCCCCACACTTCTGAGATGCTTCCAGATGTTAGATGCCAAGGAAGTGTTATTAACTACAAATCGTGATAAAGAATTGTAGCTGTTTTTTTTTTTTTTAATCTAGCTAGCTGTTGGTCCATGCCTTTTTGGGAGCTACAGTGATGAGTCACTAATTAAATAAAAATGAGTACCCAACTGTTTTAATTGAGAAGTATAAAACCATATGTGCATATCCATTTACAAACGCTGAGCTTTACTTATGACCACCTGTAACACCTCTCTCCCTTTTCAAAATGCCATAATACATTTCCCTTTTCCTAAAACACAGGAGTATTAGTTATGAAGGGTTGGTTAAAAAGCAGTATTAGATGGTACTATGTAATGTCCTTCTCAAGCAAACTGCCCGTTAAAACTTTCAGAATTCCTAGGTAGCCTGGCCAACAGCTATACTCACTGGGGGGTTTACAAATTCATTTAAAAGATTTTTATTCTGTGCTGCTTAGAAAATGCTCATAACAGCTGTGGGTTGAAATCCCCACACTTTCAGAAGTATGTAGTCATAGCATCCAAGGATGAATTATATTATTGGCCAGCTAACTAAATCAGGGGAATGTGGGGGGGGGGGGTGTCAAAAAAACAATGACCACATTTCCTGCAGATACCTCTGATCCAGATTATCCTGCTGCAGACTGATGCTATTGAGACATACTCCCATAATTTCCCTTGTGCTGTTTCATTTTTCTGCACACCAACATGGTTATAATGATATCATTACATAATTATTTTTAGTTCAATATTCCATTCTTCCTTCAAAGAGTTTAGGATGACATACTTAATACAAAGTGACCTTCCTGTATTTTGGACTACCACTACATTAATTCTTGACCATTGTCTACTCTAGTTAGGCCTTATGGGATTTGCAATCCACAGTGATTATCTCTAATGTTTGCACATACATTGACTCTGGTAGAAGGGGGAGATGTTTTTTATCACTTGCTCTTTCTTCCTGTACTTTTGAGCCACCTCAAACAACTAGAATAGGGTATGCGTCAAACATTCTTTTAAAAAGGGTTGTTTCCAACTTGGGACAAACCATCATGTTCTGAAAGTTCTACTGAACCATTTCAGGTCAACCACATTTTGGCAAAACTGAAACCCAGAACACCTTGTTTGTTCTGAGGTTCGGATGAAAAAGTATCCAGAAAAGATGAGTAGAGCAAAGGCTGGTCCTGTCACACCCTCTCCTCTCAGATGCACCCAGCATGGTATATCCCATCAGCCTCTCCTTACCCCCAATCATGCAAATGTCTTCCTTTCCCTCAGCTATCATCTACAGCTGCTGTCAATGTCCAACACAATTCATCCCATCAGTCTGCTCACACCCAGTCCTTCCCTTCCTCCATTCTTTCCCTCAGCCATTGCCACAACCCATGTCTGCTCATCAACAAATCTTCCCAGCACCTTCCTTTCCTCCCTCCCCTGCCTTCCTTCAGCCATTGCCGTCAACAGTCTTGGCTTTTTTTTTCTACTCTTCACCCTTGAACACCTCTGCCCAGGAAAACAAACAAACAAACAAACAAACAAGTTTCAATCGATGCCTATTTTCATATCCCTACACTGGAACATGGACACAGGCATGTAATCATAGGAGCCATCCCACATTACTTTTACACTTTGAGTCTTTCCTCACTAGTGACCCATAGCAGAAACCAGCCCTTGTGAAGAACATCAGACTAGCCCTGCTAGATCAGGCACGGATCATCTTAGTCCAGCATTTTGTTTCTCCCAGTGACCAACCAGATGCCTCTGGGATGCTGGCCAGCAGGAGATGGAGGCATGCCTCTTCCCCTTCATTGTCCTTCAGCTCAGGTATTTTTCCACAAGGAAGGTGTTTCAGCCTCCTGAACATTTTGGTTGCCTTCTGTTGTACTTTTCCTGGCTCTGTTATATTATCTTCTCAGATGTGGCAACCAGACCTCCATACAATATTCCAGATGTGGACATGCTATTGGCAGTTTTATTTTCAGTCTCTTTCCCCATGGTCCCTAGTATGGTCCTTCCTTTTTCGCAACTGAGTTGCCTACTGAGCTTGTCTTCTTTACTCAGCTATCTATTGTAACCCCAAGGTCTTTTTTCTAGTGTTTTGGAGGGAGGGTTTGTTGGAGGGTTGCCTCAATGTGCATCACTTTGTAGAAAGAGCTGCTGGAATATGCTATCCTGAATTGCTTCCACTCTATTCAGTGTTTTGCAGCTATTGAGTGTTTTGTGGTACAGAAAAAAGCAGGATAAGGGTTCTTAAATCATAGGACAAGACCAGCATCATGGCAATAGGAGATACAATTGGGGTTGCAAGGCCATTCAAATGACAATGTGATGGCTAATGAAGAAAAGCTCATTGAGTAAATGCAGTGACAACACCTGAGTTACTCCTTAGCTCACCTTTAGAATATCCTATTGAAATTTGCTACAAAGGAAGCATTAAAAAAATTACATTTGTGCAATCTTCCAACATGTCTAGGAGCTGGCTTTGAATGGAAATGATGTAAAACATGACATTTCTTGTTTTGAGATGCTGGCAGATGTTGCACTGAAACAGCTGCAGATACTTTGGCAACCTATTGCCCTTGAATGACAAGGAGTACTAATGGAATAATGGTGGACTAATTGCTTTTTCTTTAATGTGAAAAAAACCAAGGGCCACAGGGATCTTTTGTCACCAAATGCAAATGCATGTGTAAAAAAATGACATTAGATCCACTCTATTAAATTATGCGGACAAGGCCTACTAAAATATCATACCAAAGCTATATTAAATGCTTAATGATGGCATAATAAGTAATTGCAAATAAGAAAAATCATACAATTTCATTCATTTATGCCAATCACAGAACTCAGTGTTTGTGTATCGAAATGGATTTAGAGGTAACACAATTTTTTCTGTTATTTCACACAGTCTCCCATTTTCTCTTTCAAGAGACAACACATTTTTGTAGTACTGCCTTAACACATGGCATATAAATCTCAAAACTCCTATAGTTCTTTTAGTCTAGAGGGGCTAGTTAATACATCTCATTCACAAAGTCAGAATCCCATTCGCCCTGCTTAATGTTGTATATAGTAAAGCTTTGGGAGATTGGGAAAATGACATCAAAAAAGATCAGGAGACTCTACAAAACAAATTATGAGGCATTCTTCAGTCTGTCCCAGTAATCCATCTCAGTCTGTCCCAGTAACCCATCTCAGAACTGAGTTTGATCTATCTTCACTGAAGCAAAAATTTATCTGCTTTAGCCTAAATCAGTGTTTCTCAACCTTGGCAACTTGAAGATGTGTAGACTTCAGCTCCCAGAATTCCCCAGCCAGCATGCTGGCTGGGGAATTCTGGGAGCTGAAGTCCACACATCTTCAGGTCACCAAGGTTGAGAAACACTGGTCCAAATGCTAAGGATTAAAAAAGATGACTGTTACTCATTTGGCATGATCTCTTTGCTAGAACTATTGGGGGAAAGTGGAGATCACCCTAGATACAAAACGATAACCAATTAGTATCAGAGGCTTCATCACTTAAGTCAGATATATTTGTGCAAACAAACAAAGACGGTTGAATAGGAGGAAAATGGTATGGAAAATGCAGCATCCCGGAACCTGACTGCCTGGAATTGCCAGTTTGGTAAAGAACTGTAACTAGGTTCAGCCAAATGGGATTACGGCCTCACTGCAGAGCTTCCCACTCAGCCTCCAATGGTTGATGGTAGAAGGAGCAAAGCTGGAGAAAGCATCTTGGACCCCTTCCAAGCTTCCCGCATTAAGGCCTGAAGACAGTAACTTGTCTCATTTATCTCACAATCTGTGATTTAAGAACTGTATTCAAATGAAGTGACTGAGGTAACAAAGCTCTAAGAATATTATTTCCATTTTTTAGTCTCTCTTGATGCATAAATTTATGTCATGCAGCATAGAGTAACTTTGTTTACTAATGTCTTGAAATTTATTCAATCAAAATGCATGGGGAGAGCAATTAATGCATGATTTCTGTTCATTTAAAATGCCAGTATAATTAAAGGCATAGACAGCGTCATTTGTTAACCCTGTCTAATTTCCTGTGGCTTTTTGGTTCAGTTTGTCCTCCTCTGTGAAAATCCTAAGCTGCTATTATTATTACTTATTATTAGTTAATTATGACATTCCGTAGTTCATGCAGGAGCTCCCAAAGCTGTAATTCTAGTGCATTAATAAAATTATCTTAAAAGCGTTGTGTCACATGCAAATTCTTGGACTAATAGCAAAAAGTGACATTTTTTCAGAAGGATAGTCCTCAAAGCATTCATTACTCAAATACTTTCCAGGTGTAATATTTGAAAAAAAGATGTACTGCCTCAGCTCACAAAGAAATGTTTTCCTTTATTTCCCAGAAAGGTAGATTCAAGTAACCAGGAGACATGTAATAGTTGTTTAAAATTTATTTTTTGACACTTGTAAATGCCTAGGAATATAGTCATCTGTCATCCCTGCCCTCCAGTTTAACCTAAGCACTCTTTGACTCTACAGCTATTTAAAAATCTGGGATTTCTGCTAATTCTGGCTGGAACTGAGATAGTCATAGCAGGTTGTGGACAGGATGAAGCTGCTTATTTATTCTTGATTATTCAGACTGCTGATATCACCCTGTTGCAAATTGTAAAAACTGGAAATTAATAAGCAACTTCGCCCTCATCAACTACAGTGGGCAGCAGACCTCTCTGATGTCATTCAAATAGATGCCTCAGCTAGATATTCTTAACCACCTCCCTATTCTCTCATCATAAGTCATACATTTCACCTTAGATGGCTTCTTTAATGACAAAGTTCTCATATCCTGCTTTGTTTTCCTCCGGGGCTAACAGGGACTATCTGAGGAGAGCGACTACCCAAGTGACAGGGCCAATTGTGGACTGAAAGCAAATGAGTAGAGGTTGACACCAGCCTGCTACTCTTCATGATTCACCATCCAATATGGTCTTCCCCATCTCTCACAGAAATTATGGACATATCTTGTATGGACTGTTTGTTGACCTACACTGCAGTAGAACCATAGTATACTGTCCAACTCAGCTGGGGAGACACAGAGTGACCTCCAGCCACAATTATGGACGTTGCTGGATGTCTCACTCTCAGCCCGCTCTATCTCATGAGGATAAAATTAGGGAAAACCCTCACGGGTACCACCTTGAGCTCACATAGAAAAGGCAGGACATAAATGCAACGAACAAATAAAAATAGAATATAACTATATGATAGAAAAGGAATACTGTGTGCTGAAGTGACAGTCTCCTGCAGCACAATCCTTTAGCTGAATCGTATATGCTGTATAAGAAAGGATTCCCTGAGAAGGCGCCTGTCAAGTGTGGTAACACAATCCTTGCATTAACATTAGGCTGCTGCCAACATGTTTATACTGATAGAATGTCATTACCTCAACCAAGGGGTTAAATAGGACATGGCAGAGAGCGACAGGGAAACAGAAACTGGTTGGAATCTAATGTTCACTTGGGATCAGTCCCACTCTGATGATAGTGCAAAGGAGTGTGGTTCCCTTTAATTATATAAGTGCTTATTTCTGCAAGGAGATTCCCGGATAAGAGATCTCCAGTGAACTTGTTTAAAAAAAACAGTAAAGTGGGTAGCTAAGGAAAAGAAAAACAGTAATTAAAACACAGACAGATAGATTTCTGTCAAGTTTTGAACCAGTGAACCTTTGCATGTCAGATCAAAGCTACAATCATTGTCCTACTGGAATACCAGTGATAATAATAGCTGCAACAGAGAATAGAGAGCCAGCCCTGAGAAAATGTAGGAAAGGAAATTTTATATTAATGCAAGATGCTGTTCCTGCATATATATATATGCAGTTTGATGCTTCAACTCTGTAAACAGCATTGATTTTTTTCAAAACATACGTGCATATACCTCATAAGACCTGTCCACAGAGAGGAAAGTTATGAGCAATTGTTTTCATGGCATAGAAAGTTGAGAGGGCACAGTGCCAGGGCAATTGTCCAAGAGGGGTACAGTAGCTGGCAGTCCAAACTGAACACTTACAAGCTGCTTTTGAATGCCAGTATGGACGGAATTTTTTAAAAGTTGGCTCAGAGTCCAGCTGGCATGAGATCAAGACAGAAGGAATTTAAAGAAGTGCCCAAACTTTGTAGCCAATCAAAGCACAGTCCCAGGAGCTCACAAGGTATCAATCCTTGAAGGCAGGCCAGGTCAGAGAGAGAGAGAGAGAGAGAGATTTACTTATTTATTTACTTACTTATCACATTTATATAGCTGCCCATCTCACAAAAAGTGACTCTGGGCAGTGTACAACAATCAAATAAAGCCACAGATACGTAAAAACAATCATTATAAAAATATAAACAAGCATTATTAAAAAGGAAAATATTATAAAAACTTTAAAATATACAGGTCACACAAAGAGAGCTAAAATATCAACCACAGTGGAGCCATCTCAGAATGTCTCCAGTTCCCTGGGACCCTCAGGCCTGGTGAGATAACCAGGTTTTGAGCAACTTCCGGAACATTAACAGGGATGGAGCTAACCTGACTTCAGGGGGGAGAATGTTCCATAAGGCAGGTGCCACAGCAGAGAAGGCCCACCTGCTGGGACTTACCAAATGTAAGTCCCTGGCAAATGGTATCCACAACATGCCTTCTCTGCCAGACTGAATGGGACGGGCTGATGTAATCAGGGAGAGGTGGTCCAGAGAAGATAGTATTGCAGAATTACAGAATTGTTGTAATCCTTTATCGTTGCAGGTATAGTAACAGAACCTTGAAAGCCTGCCAGAGTTTCCCTCTGCCCCCTCTTATACCAAAGAGAATCAAGGCAGGGTTATTCTGAGTTTCTTTTTCATGCCTTCCCCTTTCTGAGGACTGAGTTGCATTTTATTTTCCTTTCACAGCTCCTACAAACTTTCATCAAGGTTATCTCTGCATTCCTTTACACAAGGTACAAAAGAAATTCAGGTCACAGTCAAAGTACATCAGAGTTCTACATCACTTTGCAGAAGAATTGAAAAAGGGGGGAGATCAAAACTGGAAACCAATACAAGGGACTGAGAGAGATGGTTCTCTTAAATAAATATCAGTCTCCTTGATGCTACCTCCTGTATACCTGAGGTTATAAGGGAGGAAAATAGTTTATATTTTCAAAACAGTTGGATGGGTTAATAGAACTGCCCTGTAAATAAATACAATAAAACCATTTTTTAGCATTTCAGAGTTGTTGGTCTTCAAAAAAAAGTGACTTGATTCTAATTCTCTGCTTTTCAAAGTAGAAGCACATATGGAATTACGGTGATGGGGCACTAGGCACGAAGATCCCCAGATGCTCATCATCCAGGCAGAATGGGCGAGGACAGAGGGGATCTGAGATCTCTTATTTTTTCAGAACTCTTTAAACTATTCTGCCACGGGACTCCTCCCACTGATCCTCACCTGCATACTGCATGCTGAAACTGGAAGCTTCAAGGACAAACTCTCAGCACAAATAACCCAGCAGGGAGGTGACTCAAAAGCAAGAGAGATTTTGAGCCAAATTGCTATTCTTATAGTGATGTTCTCATAGTCCTAGAAACTGGCCCCACTCTTTGACCAGTGATTTGAATGCCATGTGTGTGCTGGCCTACTCCAAAAGGACACAGGAGTAGAAAAGAGATTTCCCTTCCACCACAGACTTAAATGAACAAACCAAGAAACTACTGGTAATAAAAAGCTATAACTGGAAGTGGGGCAGGGAGTTTTCTGCTATTAGCATAAGAACGACCTGGATCCTCTTTTCTGGCACAGATGACTCACTCGGTTTCTAAGCACCAAGTCTGTGGTAGATTGATAACATGTTGATAAGATCTGTCTCCCTGCGGAGATGATTTGCAATCCATCCATCAATCAATCAATCTCCAAAGAGAGCTGTAAAACAAATTTAGGGAGCAGGATTAAAAACAATGCTGGAAAAGAATGCTAGATTTTTACAGACCCCAGAAAAATGCTCCAGGGAAGCAATTCTTTGCCTTCTGAATAATTCATCTTTTCCTATCACTGCAGCAGTGGACTCTAAGAGTTTTACAACATTCTACAATATTAGGCACACATGTTATTATCTGGTTTTATTCTTTGCCAAGCCAAAGGCAAAATTCTTACAGGCTGGGGCACAGTTTTTTCCAAAAGTCAAATAGCTATTCTGAGTGTGTATGTGTGCATGCGTGTATACTCATGTGTGCCCACACACATTTTTTCCAGTTCAGTAAAGAAGCACGCCCTGAACTGCCTGTGTCAGGCACTGAATGGCTGACCAATTTCCATTCAGCTTTGGTCACCCCCCACCCCCAACCCGCCATGACTTTGATCTTGTCAGAGGATGATAATGAATGCAGATGAAGCCAAGATACAGGCAGCAAAGTTTCCTCCTTGTGCAAGAAATGCTTATCTCCTCTGGAGCATCCCGCCTTATTAATAAGGAACACTTATTACAGAACAAAACAAAATGTGTAGTCTTTGTTGCTGTTGTTGTTGTCTATTGGATTTTTCTCCCCCGCCCCTCTTTCAGTTCCTAAAACTGTTAATCACTTCAGGAAAATGAAGCTGAGGGAGTAAATACAGCTGTGAAAAGATATTATTCATGACACATCATCAAAACATTCTTTCCAGGAGAGATAAAATGAGCTGCTCTTTGGCAGGAAACATTTATTTGCATCGAAGCACGTAAATGAGTTAAGATGGTTTGTTGCAAATGTTGCCCTTCATGGCTAATGAACTATAGGCCAAGATAGCTTGTGCTCTGGATAGAGAATGAGTTGATGTCAAGCAAGGGGTGGGTGGGAAGACAATATTGGGGGAGGAAAAAAATGTTCAATATTTGTAAGCAAATAGTGTTACAAAAGCATGATACATTTCCACTGCTGTTTCAAAGGAAACGGATCTTGTAAAAGCTGGGTCTCCAACACAGTATCCTGGGGTTTCTTGCACTTCCAGATACCACCTTTGGTGTTGGTCCAATCTGATTTATTAAGTACGTTTCTTTTTCATATTGGGTCATGATGGCACACTGAAAAAGAAAGCCATTTCTGTCCATGTTTTTTTTTTCTTCAGAATGCCTTTGAGCTTGAGTAAGCTTATAATCACTTACAAGAAAGAGACAGGCAGCTCTAAGCTCAAGGTATCATTTTTTGCCAGCCATTATTTTAGGGAGGGAGGGAGGGAGGGAGGGCAAGCCTACAGGGTAGATCAGACTAAGAAAGCAATGCCATGTAGGTCAGAACTACTTTTCTTGTAACAACTATTGTAACAGAACTCTGAATGTGCTTTCCTCCTCCTTCACTTTAGCTTTGTGTGAATTAGGGAGGGACATATGTGAAGCCTTTTCTCAAATTAGTTTCTTGGAATGGACTTAAGCTGCACTTGTCTGATTATTGCCTTGGTAATAGATCTTCCCACTGTCTTTCAAGGCCATTCCCTATTCTCTCTATGGGGAAGGAAGGAAGGAAGGAAGGAAGGAAGGAAGGAAGGAAGGAAGGAAGGAAGGAAGGAAGGAAGGAAGGAAGGAAGGAAGGAAGGAAGGAAGGAAGGAAGGAAGGAAGGGTCATATTGCCCAGTAAACCTGAGGAACAGCAAGTGTACTAAGCTCTCTGTTGTTTCAGGATGAAGTGCATTACCTGGATTTGTGTCTATTTGGGTGGTGGTCTGATCTTTATGATTTGGTGGCTTCCTGGTCTGGGGATATGTCCACAACCTTTTTAAGCCCGCGTGCCTATTTCAAACTAGACAAGATAGAGGTATGTAGGTATAGGGTATAGATAAACTAATCTGAGATTATGGGAACTCTCTATTCTGATGGATTTGCCTCATTCTGAGAAATTAGTTTCACGAGATGGGAAATTTCTGGACCTGGAATTGGTTCTGGAAGGTCAAGATGGCAACTGTAGTCAGGAGCATGGTTGCTTGCTAGACTTGTCTGCCAGCTGCACTTCTTTCTGAAGGCAGCAGTGTTCCCTGGCTCTTAGCTGTCTCTTAGTTGCCTTAGAGTACAATCAACCTTGGGTTAGCCTTGAAGAGGGGCAGAAGCTCCAATCAATGCAACTTGTGAACGCTAGATTATTTTCCAGCATATTTTATGTTGACCTGACTGGCCAGTCTTGCATAGCTAGACTGGTAAATAATTTATTTCTAAGCCCCATTCAAGGCTGTATAAAGCCCTGCTGCCAAATTTGTCAGTGAGTTACAGTATTTGAAAGCTCTCCACTTCCCATATGCCCCATGGCTTCAATTTTGCTTTGGAATTTGGAAGGCACGCTGTCCGTCTCACCATCCCAAAGTCTAAATTCACTCATTGGTGCAACTCTCTTCCAAAGGAGTTTAAATTGGCACCTCTTTTCTCAATCTTTTTGAAAGGATTGTGGGTTTTTTTCTCTGTTCTGCTCTCTATGACATTTTAACATTGTTTTAGAGATGGACAGATATGAGATTCAAAGATTGCAGAAATTGAATTCCCCTCTGACTAATTGCCCCAAATCAATGTCAGGTTTTCCACCATTTTCAGATGGGGATGGAGGAATAATGTGATGCAATAGGTTGTAAATTATTTCCTACATAGGGTTTTAAAAAATAAGACCTCCCAATTTTTCTCAAAATCTTAAAAAAAAACAACAACAAACCACCAACCAAACAGAAAATCCTGTCCCTTCCTCCCACAATTTTTCATTGCTGCCATAACCACTGTGATCTTTGGCCTCTCAAATAAAGTTAAGTGTGGCTCCTGAACATTAAAAATTGTACTACAGGTTAGTTGAGGGGGGATCTTTTCTGGACTGAAGGGCTATTTAGAAATGCTTCTGTATATATTTTAGAAAATTACAATCCTAAATAGATGAACACTGATTAAGCAGAAAACAAAAATGAATAAGCTGCTCTAAACCATAATTTACTTCTACTATAGATGGAAACTCAATCTGGATGCAAGTATTAGCTATCATTGGGTATAAGCCACGGTTTAGAGTGATATTCCCAAAATATTCCAATCAGGTTTTAGATAGGAAACATGTGACTTATGATTTTTCAAGATCCAAAAGCAATTATTTCCACTATAACTCAGTGGCAAGCTTATAGAATATGAGTGTGGTGATGTTATGTACGGCCCATAATTAACAACACTACTTCCTGGGAAATGGAGTCTGAACAGCTGACACATCAGACTGATCATATTTCTTGGGATCTTAGGCTGCTAGTAAAAGATTATAACCAGGAAGAAGCTGGGTTAGGCAACCTCATATCCTTAAGTTTTCTTGGACTGCAGTTCCTGCAGACTCCTGGTATTGCTGAAGCTGTCTGCAGTTGATGAGTTTTGAAGTCTAAAGCATCTGGCAGGATACATTTTTGTACATCATTCAAAACAGGCTTAGCATAATTCTAACTGTAATTAAAATCCCACTATTGCTAATAATGATGATCATAAATAAAATAAGAAACCTACAAAGAAATATTGTTGAACTTTAATTCAGTTATGCTTCTGTTATTTTGTTTCTACATTTCATGCAGACATTTCTCTCAAAACTGCACACTTTGAGGGGAAAATTAAAATAAGGAATTGCTATTTTTAATAACAAACAATGCCAATGTTGGAGGAATAAAGATGTTAAAAAATTATGTTTAGCTGATCATTTTAAGACATTTCTATATGAACATATAAAAACATTGTGACAATCCCTTTTCCCCCTTCACTGCTGGTAAAAGCCAAATTGCCTTATCTGAAGTTTTCTTTCTTCTAGCAATTTCTTGACATTACAGTTCCAGATTCAATATTGCAAAAATATCCAACTGTGCTGGTTCAATTTTTTTTTATATAAGCATCTCTCAAAGAAAATATTACAAAACACACTAGAGAGGAAAAGCAAATACAGACAGTCTAATTTAACATACAGTTTACCCTTATCTTCGATTGAAACTTTTCATGGGAAAGGCATAGGTTACATAGTGGTCATCAGTTTCTCCCGTGGAAATCAATGGAATTTAATTCCAAGTAAATCAGGTGAGGACCACATTTTGTCACTCCTGTACCTCCTCCCTTGCACACTGAGACAAGTCACTGGTGGGAGTGGTAGGGATGTTTGTATCCAGTGTCTCAGCCAGGTAGGTCTGCATTCTCCATTTATGAGACAGGGTTGCTACAGCTCCAGCAGAATGTGCACCAGTCCCCATTTGGGAAGGCCTGGCACAAGGTGCCTTCAAGTTGTGCCTTTCCTTGGCCAAAGGGTTTCCCAGGATATAAAATGTGAGAACGACCTCAAGGATATTCTGAATATTCATCCATTTTATTTTATCACTTTGCCTGAGTAAAGCTCCTTGCTTTGCAGGAGATTATAATGGTAGCTAACTCCAGGAACCTGGTACAGTTTGGATCAGGATAGGTGTCAGTGGTAGGTAAGGGTGAGATATTTGGGGCCCTTGTACCCAAGGATGTCAGGTATTGGTTGAAGGAATAAAGCTATTCCCAGGTTCTGTCCAAATGCTCCTCCTCTGTCACTGTCTACACAATGGTGCTATGAAAGATTGATCATCTGTCAGCTGAGGGGGTCATAATCTCCGCCAGGACCCCAGATTGAAACACCTCCATTTTGGTCTGCTTCTGGCCATATTAGGGTTTCTACTAAGCCTACTTGGAATTTCACCGTTTCCCATCCAACACTTCTTTTATCTGGTCTCAGGGAGGAATGCTCTTGTAAAACAAGGAAGATCACTAAGCTACACTATATAAAGAAGTGGTGGATGGCCATGACAACAATAACATTCCTACCCCCAACAATACTGATTGATTTCTGACTCATTGTCCATCTAGTTTCTTGCCTTTTCTTATTTGTCAAATTCAGTAGAGAAATAGTACAAAATCAGAAGAAGAAGTAACCCAAGTTTAAAAAAATGAAAGGGCATTATTTATTTTTTACTATCTGGATAGCTGGAAATGGATTCTCAGAATGTCACAGTTTAACTCATCTGTACATGCAGTTTTAACAATTTGCACTACATAAGATGCCATATGTCAGTCTTCCCTGACCTAATGCCCTACAAAGGTATTTGGTTCAATTCCCATCATCCTCAGCCATCAAGTTAACTACAAAAATGAAAGTTGTAGTTCAGCACAACTTAAAAGACCAATAGTCTTTCAGACAAGCTGCATTTCAACTACCAGGATTTCTCAGTCAACTTGGTTGTTGTTCATAGGAGTTGAAGTACAACAAATTTGGCAGGGGCTAGGTTGGGGAAGGCCAACTTATTATATCTCATGACATTCTGTCAGCCCCACAAGGTAGACCAGACTAAGAAACCAATGCCATATAGGTCAGGACTACAGTACTTTTACTGTAACAGATATAGAAACACAATCCTGCAAGTCTGAATGTGGTTCACTCACCCTCACTTTATCTTTGTGTGAACTAAGAAGGAGCTTGTCGGAGACATTTACTCAAATTAGTTTCTTGGTCTGGGCTCAAGCCCCACTTATCTGACTGTTGCCTTAGTAGTGGCTCTTCCTCCTGTCATTCCCTCTGCCCTCTACACATTCATGTCATTAACTACACATATAATTGTACAGTCAGCTAGAATATTCTGATCCAAGTAGAGACATAAAATTAGAAATATAGAAGGTTGATACAAAGAGACAGACAGGACAATGAAAGTTGCTTTCTTTATGCAGAATTTATAAATCAAGAATAAATGGAAAAGTACTGGATTTCTGAGAAACTTTACATAAAGGAATGACTCTGTTCCAGGAATCGGACAATTGTTACATATTTGTTTCTTTAAAAAAAATTCCCTAATTGCATTTCTCACTCCTTCAAACATTTTCTTTCAATAAACACATCTTTAACTAAAAGTAACAGAACACATACAGGAAAAAAAATAAGGAAAAAATAGTTTTGAATCTATGCTGTCATGTCTCATCTGAAAATATGTTTCAAAATATGAAGGAACTTGCAAATCCTTCAGATGAACACTGTTGGAGCCAAAAACTATCCAGTTCAGGATATATCCCTTTGGAGAAAAAAACCCCTGAATATTAGACACTGATAACAGCATCCAGGGGCAATGACAGGCCAATCATTTGAACAAAGAAATTATGGTGATAGGGAGAACTGCAAGCAAAAAAAAAAAAAAAGGACATGAAGATGAACAGAATAATAAGAGGAACTTCTTACTATTCAAGAAGCTTCAAACAAGTTCAAAAAATTGAACAGATCTAGCTATACGAAAAAAATAAATACAGAATGAGAACATCACAAATTTGGTAGAACTGCATTAGTCAGACATCTGTTATAGGACAGTTAGCCAGGGTGAATGAAAGAGGGGAAGGCTGGAGTGTGTGTTTTGCATATAAAAGATCCCAGATTCTATTCCTGGCACCTCCAGTTCAGTTTCCAGGGAGAAGACCCAAGAACTTGCAAAGCTTTTACAGGGTAGAGCAGAAACAGTTAACCTGATGTGTCCCCCAAATTGTGAAGGCTGAAATTAAGTTGGAGACCAGATAAAATGGTTATCAAAATACTGTATCAATGCCCTTAGCATTCAAGGCCGAGAAACAAGTAGCAAAAAGCCCATTACCATGTAAAAGTGGGAGAAAGAAACACATGGTTTAAACCCCGGAGCTGACATAACTATGGCTAGATTCCTATATTGGGCAATAGCTGATCATCCTTATAAGAGCTTGTTTCGTACATACAATAACAGCAATCTCCCTCTCTGAGTTTTTTCTATGAATCTTTGGCTGCTAGGCTTATGAGGACATGTTTGGCCTCCCACAGAGAGATGCATTGCTGTTCCTGGGCAAAGTGCTGACAGACCCTGATGTTCTGGACTTCATCTTCCATCTGTGCCAGCCAATCTGGCAACTTCAAAGGATTATGGGGACCTGGAGGGGGAGGGCACAGTTACTGTTCCAGATGTAGAAGTATTGGACTGGATAAACCAAGGACATGGCTTAGAATGAAGTATCATCTTACATTCACATGACCTTTGTTTTCATAGTGAGAGCAGGCAGGACCTTAACTGTTGTTGAGAAACTTTGGACTAATAATCACAACCATTATGTTCAGCATCAACGTGAGCTAAAGGCTGCTTAGAAAATTCAGTGAAGTTGCATTTCTGGTTTCCAAACCAAGAGTGCACAGCTATACTATCAAAAGCATTGTCCAACCACAGTTCTTTCCTCTTTGGTGGATTTTTTTTTTTTTTTGGTAAGAGGAAAGAGGAAAGCACAGCAGGTTTTAAGTAGAAGATACTGTTGTCTAGGTCTGTCATAAAATTGTATGAATAATCCAAGATGATTATACAATAAAAGCCTCCTCTGAAAGTATTGTTTTTTGAAGAGGGAATATTCTCAAAATTCATTCAAATTATTTAAAAACAAACCATACAGAGTTGGGCCCGTTATATTTCTGCAGAAATGTGCTGGTTACACCATTAGAATGGAGGCTTAAGGTAAAATCTATAATACGGGGGAGAAAAAAATAAACCAGATCTAATAGCAATCCTGCATATCTAAAAAGCAGCTCAAGGAATCCATAAAAGACAAGAAAGAAAAGCATCTGGTAACAAGCAGCACCCATTACAAATCACATGATGCCAAAATAAAGACATGAGCAAAAGTTGTTATCCTGCAAATGCTGCAATTGCATTTTGGCACCAGGAGGTCAGATGCAGATAAGTCAGACACAGCATTTGCAGGATTATGTCATCATGCAAGCGTTGTCATCTATCACCCTTGCCCCCCCCCACCCCCACACCTAGACCAATAAACCATTGAAAATAATAAAGGCAGCCTTGCAAAAATATTAATTCCTGCCTGAGGAAAATTAAACAACCAACTCCAGCAAAACAATCATATAAACAAATATTAAAATACATCAGGAGCAGGAAATTATCCAGGGAGGCGAAACAAAAGTTTGAAGCCAAAGAAATGAAAGGAATATTAAAGCAGGACAAGAAGCTTACAAAGAATTCTTTGTAATTCTTTGCAGTTTCCACCAGTAAAGATGCCAGGGGAGAAATCTGTATCTGACTTTTTTTTTTTTCCAGAGACAAGAATTTTTAAAAAGTGTAAAAAGATGAAAATTAGAAATTAATGAGTCAGTAGGGTCAAATGGCATTCACCCCCAAACTCTTAAAACACCCAAATGTGGATTTGTTGAGCCTTCTATAAAAACCATGCAACATTACATAGACTTCTATGGGAGAGAACTAGAATGTAGCAATGTAATGGTACATTTGAAAAGGAACCTGGAAGGTTTTCAGGAAAATTAAAAGCTTTTCAGCCTAATTTGCCACCCCCACCCATTAAATTGGTAGGAAATACAATGTAACCTGGAATACAGAAGAACAAGAAGAACAAGCCTTCCTAGGGACAAATCAACATGGATTTTCCAAGAGTCCATTCTGTTTCACCAACTGTCTTGAGATTTCTTGGAAGATATCAGTGTAAATGTATATTTATACATTGACTTTTGTCAAAGACTCTTAACAAAATTTAGCAGGGAACAAGGAAACAAGCCCTCCTGTATCATTAATGAAGAGGAAGTAGAAATTAGCACAAATGGCCCAAATATCTGTATAGGAAAAATCATGTTTAGTTCAGTACTTTTTCATTATCTAAGAACAGAGATGGAGAGCGAGACAGTCTTTGCCGATGGTACCAAATTAGATAGGATGATAAAATACAAACTATACTGAGAACTGTTCTGTAGGCAAGGACTGTACCACTTGGAGATTGGTGCTACTCCTGGGTTCTCACAACACTGAGGTTTGGGAAGCTGAGCCAAACAGCTCTCAACTGAGTGAAAATCTTGCATGGTTAAAAAAAAATCAAGATGGCTACCACAACAGTGCAATCAAAGTTCTGCCTGTTTTTTACATACATTGCAGGCAGAGCTTCAGTTACACCATTGCAGCCACCATCTTGACTTTTTTTTACCTCACCCTGCAGACATCCCTGCTCCTGAGATGGAGGGATGAAGCTTGCATCTGTATGGAAGTAAAAACAAACATAAAGTCTCCCTTGAGTGAAGCTCATCTCCAGGTGACTCCTTGGTCACAACCATAGAGTCGTCCTTCTTGGTAACATAGTGAAGGAGTTTGCCATTTGCCTTCTGGACTGTTTTGTTTTGTTTTTTAATCTTCCAATCTAGCCTATAGCCTGGGATTTCCTGGTGATCTACCATCCAACCTAAGCCAACTCTGCTTAGCTTTTTCAAGGTCAGCCAAGATCATCTAAGTTGCTGCCACATGCTGGGATTAGAATTCTAGAATCTTTCAACATGTTGTGATGAAAATGGATAAGAAAACATCACACAAGACTCAGAGCCAAAGTAATACAAGGAGATGCACACTGAGATAAAGGAAAAATCTGACATCCTATTGTGATCTGAACTAAACAATATGGGAGACTACCAGGAACTGTAGGTTAGGCCAGGATGTTGAACATCCAAGAAAAAGGCAGTTGCAAACCATTTCCATATTGTTGCAAGCCAACTCCATGGATATGTCCACAAAGTCCCTTGGAGTCAAGCTGAAGCCAGATAGGACTTTACTTTCATGGATAACACCAGTTCAAAACAGTATCAGTGGGACCTCAACTTGTCCTCCAAGTGGCAGTTCTGACTGTATGATTGCACCCTTTATACAGTTTGTATCTTCTCCAGTTTGACCCTCAAAAAGGAGAGAAATTTGGTTTGGGGACTTTTTGGAAGAATATGTCTGATCGGTTGTGGAACACAATGCTAGAGCAGATGTACTTTGTTCAATTCCAACTACATGCCTTCTATTAAAATCTACAATAGCAATCAGGACTATAACATGAAACAAACTATATTGCCATAATAACATGATTATAGTACTCATACAGGCACAAAATGCTGCAGACCTGCCAGTTGCTTCTTTTCCATGAGTACAGCAACTTTATAATTGTCTGATACCAAGAAAAGACAAGACCCACAGAACACACAATGCCCTAGAGACTGAAGGCAAGATTTCCAAAGATTGTCACAGCAGCCAGTAAAGTTCACAGTGCATCAACAATCACCCATATCCCCAAGGATGTTTTGTATTGCAGACAGTGATGCAGTTATGCAATTTTAGCCATTTTAAACCTGTGTGAATGATGAACCTCCATCCCTACCCCCATCCCATCCTTTATAATTGCTTCTATGTTCCCAATGGAAGCAAAGATCAAAGGATGCTTTGCCAAGATTGATTTTTAAAAAAATATTCAGAGGATGCACATTTCCACATTGCAAAGTAACTCTCAGAACTGTCATGAATGGAAAAATAATGGAGCTTGCTTTTGCTCCCCTGATGTGAAAAATATTTATCTGGAAATAACCATTATTTCGTGATAGGGAAGATTATTTTTCTTTCTTTAAAAGAAAAATAATAAAATAAGCATCAGTTAACATGGATGTAAGCAGATGTTGAAGGGAACTCCCTGGAAAGAATGCTGTAGAGAGCAGGGTCAGCCCCTAAAGGCTGTGGCACGCTCAGGCCAATCCATTTGCTGACTCTGGACATGTTTGCAAGCACCGTGGCCTCTACCACTTTCTTGAATATCACTGAGTCCCAAACCCTTGACCTGCCTTCCCTCATTGGCAGCAGCACTGTTGTCAGGTACAGTAAGCTCAAACAGAGTAGAGAAGGTAAATTGTGGTGGTTCAAAATGGGGCATTTACAGTATCATAGGATCCACCCAGCCTCATTCCTGCAGTTCTATGGGACAGCAAGGCCCTGCTATACTCTCTTCCTCCTTTAACATTTCTTCCATCTTTTTTCTTTCTATAAAACATGGTTAAAGAGGGAATAACTTCTGTCTACAGTAGTTTTTGGGAGGCAGCTATCATCTCTCTAAAGAGTGTCTTAGAAAAGATAAATCTCACTTTTTGGTATGAACTTATAGGCACAGTGTCACAATGAGCTTCTCTGCTTCCAAAATTTAATAGGACAGGACTGCTAGCTGCACTAATTTATCCTAGTACATGCTGTAATGTTCCCAGCCATGTGCATAAGTTTCCAGGTTCCAGCTCAAAATCCTGCACCATCCATCTTGAGATGAATGTGTCCATTTCTGTTGAATGCAAAGCTTGCTTGACTATTTTAATGCAGTGTTATAGCAGCTAGTCCTATGATGTTCACTTTGGGCTTGTGAGCAGTTTCCATGACAGACTAAACAGATAACACTGGGTTGTAACTTATTTTCTTTTATTTGAAGAAAGACAAAACTAAACACACCAGAGAATTTCCCCCCTATTTTCCATGTCCATGTTTTGGCATTTGTACAGAATATCTTTTATGAATTATTGAATAAGTAAAAATAAGTATTTTTCAAAGATTAAATTATCATACCTAGAGCAAAGTGCATTCATTTCTTTCTAGTCAGCTCTGCCTGCAGCAGTTCTGCAAGTTTTAGATAAACCCAGCAGACACTGAAAAAAATTAATAATAATTTGGAGATTAATCAAAATCTCTTGCGCCACAACAAAATGATCTTGAAGCTGGAACCAGAGAACTATATCATATTTATTAACCGCAATAGATATATTTCAAATCGAAAGGAAAATGTAATGGGATTTTCTAAAGAGGCAATTAAAATACAATTATAGAAAGGAAAGGAAATAGCAGAATACATCTTAAAACCTGGGTATTAAAATCATTTCTATTGTCAGTATGTACTGATGATAAAGAAGGGGATTATATAACGGCTTTCCAGGTGAGAAAAATTATCTTCTTTATTGTTTAACATATAGCCTCTAAATGTGAAGTCCAGAAAATAATGTTGTTGTTTTTTTAAATCTTCAACAAAATGAATGTATGCTTAGAAATTAAGGTGTGTGTGTGTGTGTGTGTGTGGCACAATAGGGTGGCTTTAAATTATCACTTCAAAAGAGGTCAATATACTTAACTTCATGTATCACTCACAATTGCCCATAAATTGCATTCAAATGAGCACTTGGAAAATAAGGAAAGATTAAAGTGCTGGATAAGAGATGATGGGAGTTGAAGTCCAGGACATCTGAAAGATACAACTTTGGGGAAAGCTGTTATAGGAATACTAATGTCTGGTAGCCAATAAGAGAAACAGTCACTGATTCTCAGTACTGTATTTATGATCTAAGTATAATTTGCCTCCATGTGGATTAGCAGCACAGGATAATTGTCATTAAATTTGATATCTTGGAAACTATTCTATTATATTCTAATATTTTGTTTTAGCATAATGCACACATCACAAGTAAGTGGATCTGGTCTGTGTACATTTTTTCTATTCCTCACAGAAGCTATACTGTACAGTAATGCTGCATATGTGTTTTCTTGTAGAAAAAAATGTTTTCTTGTAGGAAAAAAACATTCCTCCGTGCTTCCTATTTCCAGTTCAGCAATGCTTCTTTTTCTTTCCGTGAAGGCTCAGAGTCTGTTTCTTCTATCAGACTTTCAAAAAAATTTCTCTGTTCCAGCAGTGCAGAACATCTTCTATGTCTCTAGTTCCTGGTTGTGACTCTTGTTCAGTGGGCTTTCTCTGTTTGATTTTCTTTCTTATGGAAAGTTGTTTTTTCTGTCAGCTTCTCTTATAGCACCTCCTTTGTCCAAACTGTTACCACCAATGGTTCCAATCTTCATACTTTTTCTTCAAATACTAATTTGTGCTTATTAAAACATAAACTGGTTGTTTTCAGGCAGAACATACCACAAGCATTGCATGAGGGACCACTCAAGAGCATTTCAGTAAGAATACAAGGAAAGGAAACAATTGTATTATTGTGGAGTGTGCTATAGATCAATAAGTCAGACACATGATCTAGATGAGGCCCTTCTGAGCAGGATTACAGAATTTTCAGGGAGGATAGACATAGTAATAATAAGGGACTTTAACTAAGCAAGCATCTCATGGAAAACCAACTCAGCCTAGACTGCAAGGTCCCCAAACTTCCACAGTAGTTTTGTTCAGTCTTTTATTATCCAAAAAATGAAGGAGAGTCAATGGATTGGCTATCTGAGAGCTGATCCTAACCAAGAGGGAAGAGCTTGCTAAAGAGATAAAAGAAGTGGGAATCTTGAGAGAAAGTATCAGTCATTAACGGTAGGCCAGGTCAGGAAATGGACTCCACAAGAAATATTGGAAGTCTACTTTGTTGACATAGGCTATAGTAACAGAATCTTGAAAGCCTGACTGTGTTTTCCCTCCCTTCCCTTATACCCCAGGGAGTTAAGGTGGAGCCAGTTTGAGTTTCTTTCTAATTTCCCAGACTTGATACATGTCTTTACAATTGTCACCACAAAGTTTGTCCAAGCTCATCTCTGTGGCTCTTTATAAGAAGTGACCACGTCATTTTGGGTTTCAAAATACTACCGAAAGGGAAAATGGAGCATAGACATATATGCAGACATGATTTCAGGAGAGCCAATTTCAACAAGCTCAGAGAAGTACTAGCAGGATCCCATGGAGAGAAATCCTCAGGTCAGAGGAATACAGAAGATCTGTTTGCCACTGTTTTCTATATAAATGAGGAATAATAAGAAAAATAGTGATAGTATCTTTTGTATCAACAGGAATGAATCTGGCAAGGCAGGGCCTAGCAGTTCCTAGGCTGGAGAGACCATTATGTCAACAAAGATCAGATGTCTCTCAAGGCCATCAAGAGGATGGTCAAAAGTCCATTGACTTGGAAAAGTAGGAGGAAAAGCCTAGAATTTAAACCCTGGAACATAGACATATGTAACATTTTTAACTAAAGGTAATGCAGGAGGCAAATTTTCTGTACAATATGGCTTTGTTCTTGTCTGCAATAAAGAGACAAATTTAGCTGATTTGTGTTTGAGAGCCTTCTTCTGAGTGAGCTAATTCCTGAATCAAGGACTAAGTGTCAGAACCAAAATTTACAGCTAACCCTAGTGCAAAGCTTGACAGGTATGCGTTAAAACAGGGCAGCAAAGGTCCTACCTGCAAGGAACATTTTGATGTAAACTTAGTTGGAATCCTCCATTTCATTTCCTGAGTTCAGTATTTTGCAAAGACATTTGTGTGTTTGTGTAAGAACCAAGCCTGTAAAAAATATTAGAGACATACTTATCCAAAACAACAGTAAGATTTATGAAGAAAGTTACATGTTCTGATAAAAAGCCAGAATGTCAGAGCTTGGTTTTGTGGTAGGGGTAAAAAAGAGAAGAAGCAAGTGTTCAATTCTTTCTGTAAGAAGCAGCCCAGTGGGGAGAGCATGATAGTTTCAATCTTCCAATCAGGATAACAGAGCAGAGACAAAGAGAGGAACATAAGGGAACTTCCTTGCTTGGTATCTATGCCTTAGTGACCCCTAGTGTTCAATACTGTATGGTAAAATAAAAGGGGCAAAGACCTAATGCTCCTGGAGTTGTATTGGCATGACAATAGCAGAACTGTGAATAATGAAAAGTACATGATTCAGAGTTCTGGGAAATTAGGGTTGAAAATGTAATAGCTAAAAGAAAATAAATCCAACCTTTAATTTCAGGCTGATCAGCAAAGCCCTTTCTTTGTTCCATTCTGAGCAGGTAGCTAAGGGTCTATATTTAATGTTATGGAAGTAAATGTTCACTCGAACAATGTAGGTTCCCATTCTTCTCACCCCTATTCTCCCCCCCCAAATCTGCTTGAGGGGTCCCTGTTCTTTATGGGGCACAAGGGGAAGGTGCAGGTAGCACATCTATCAGCAATTTCCACCTGTGGAAAATATTATTAGATATAATACAGCAGGAGTTAGCAATATAATGCCTAGGCATCCATCACCCTAAAACAGAAACCTTGAATCCCCAGCATTGCATTAAAATTAACATTGTTGGCCAAAATCTCAGAGAATCATCAATCCTTGTGGAACAGCTTGCTCCCTGAGGTGAGAGCAACTTCCCCCTCTTAATAGTTTGGAAGTTAGCAAAGACCTGGCTGTTCTTCAAAGACTTTGGGGACTGAGGAATGGAGGAGAATCACCACTGTATTTGTCCTGGGGATGGTGAGGAGGACTTCAGGTATTAGGATACTATTCTGGTATTACTGTTACTAAACGATAGCCCTTTACTTTATGGTGCAAAAGGCAGACATTTTTACAATCCCCAGTTTACCTATCTTTTTCTTCCTTATTCAAAAACTGTCCTACAAAACTAATTTGCCAAGGAAGAAAGAACATACAGCATACCTTCAGAGTTCTTAACAAGATAAGGGAAGTAAGATGCCTAATTTCAAATGCAGGATGGAATTAAGAAAGTGAATACACTTTGCAATCAGATGAAAGGAAAAACACAGATAAAACAGAAATGAAAAGGTTCTTTTGCAGTACATGTAGAAGCAAATGTTGGCCTTAGCCCATAACGCAGATTTTGCATTGTTATCTATTCCCCACAAGATCTAAAAACATTACCCTCAAGGCACATGGGGAAATACAATGTTTGAAATATAATCTGGTTACTACTGTAGCCTGGGGGCAAATATAGATTTCAAAGCTCTGGGACTTGGAAAGCCCATAAAGATGCAGACAAGTGAGAACAGGGAAGGACTGCTGTTGATCAGTTGAGTTCAGCTGTCTGGAACTCTAAATAAATGGCCACGGTCCTCAGGAAAAGAATGAAGATGACTGGAGATGGTTCTGAGAATTGAACAATTCACCTGCAAAGATAGAATCTAAGAAAAGTGCCCTGGAGGTATTTTTGGAGACAAAGTAAGTTTACAGCTTCTATCTGTCGTCTCATTGTAGAAATTTTATGAGGAGAGCTGTGTTAGTCTACAGTAGCCTAAAAACAAGGAGGAGTTTGGAAGTACTTTTCAGACTAACAATTTGTATTAAAAGGCATCAGTTTTCATGAGCTACAGCTCACTTCATCAGATCCAGTGGAGTGGGTAGACTGATGAAGGATTTAAAGTGGGATCAGGTGGGGGGAAAGGAGGGGAAACAGAAAACAGGTTATGGAGATGCAGGTTACATGTGAGACAGATTAGAAGTACCTTATCAATTAACAATTATAATGAGTTAATGTGTAATGTGTTCATTTGATGAAGTGAGCTGTAGTGAGCTCTGATATCACAAAGTGGCTGAGGGGTTGAAAGTTAATTTTCCATGCCACACCTTATCGTGTCTGCTAGATGTGTTAGTCTACAGCTCACATAACCATCATCAATATAGTCCAACACATCTGAGGGATGCAGTATTGGAGAAGGCTTCCCTGTGTGATCCATATTGCAAAGAGCCAAATGAAGAATTAATGTCAATGAGGCCCAAAATATTTCAGACTCCAAATGCAGTTGACAATCTTCCTCTCAGCTTTCTACAGAGGCTATATCCCCACCACCACCACCACCACCACCAAGGGGTTCAGAAAAACAAGAGGGACAAATACACAGCCAAGATGCACAGACATGGAACACAGTACTATAGATGGAAGATTATGAGCAACTTTCTTTCTCTCACCCCATCCCTCCCTTATGCTCTCTTATATACCATTCCTCTGCTGGTTAATCTCAATAGCTATACATAAGTGATTGTTTAGCATATAGTGACAGGAAGAAGGAAAGGATGTAATGTAAAGGTCCTGTTTTCCAAACAGTAAAATAGGCAGGTGATTGATGAAATGTAGGTGACAGGATGATTGCAGTGGAGGCATCCAAGTGTTGGCTATATGTTCCTCTTGAAAAGCTACACCATTCAACAACCAGCAGTCTTCCCCAGCCTGCTGCCTCCAGGTATATTGGACTTTGAACCCTCTAATTCTAAGACAGGAAGTTGACTGCAGATCATTGGAATCTCCTCATTTGGGGACAATTCTGCTGAGGCCATGGCGAGCTAGACGTCCCTGCTGAAGTGGGACAGTGTTCGCGGTAGAAAGTGGTGGCCAGATGCAGGATTCCGGCTGGTGAAATCTCTCTGGAGAAAGGAGAGATTGTGAGATTGCCACGCATACTCTGGACAGCCGTTCCTTGTGAGCACAGGAACTGAGGTTTTTATAGTCAGTTTATGAGTTGAGTAGCTGGGAGTCGAGGGATTCCATCTAAGCGCACAGTCATAATGCAATTTTTATGGACAGGAAGCTCGACCAAGCCCCATTTCTTAATCACATTTGGAATTATTATTTACCTCTCTTGAAATATTAAGAACCTTTGGAACAGCAAGTTTTCATCGCATTCACTGGATGAGTTTCCTCCTCCTTAGTGAAAGAGAAGTTTTAAATATGACTTTAAGGACTCAGAAAAATATTACTTTTTAGAATAAACAGAAAACGGATATTTAGTGTATTGATTTTGGAAAGTTAAAAATGGACTAAGAGTCCAGATGGATTTGGAATAAAAAAATTGAAATTAATTATAAAAATTCTTCCTGTGGGAAACTATCATTGTCTGGGTTCTTTGAGAAAAAAAACATGATAGGATGGGACATTGAAGGTTGGACACTAGACGGAACTAGAAGAAACTAAAGATTACAATTAAAGGAGAATATTTAAATTTGACTCATTAACAAAGAATGGAGCAAAATACTCCATTGGATGTTTTGAAGGATATTTTTGAACAATGGACTCAGAAATTAATTTTAAGAATGTCTGACACCATAGATAGATGGTGTGTTAATGATGTCACAAGAGAGGAACAAGCTATACCAGATAAGACTGAAACTGTTTTGAATGTTGATTTAAATATGAGAAGTTACAAGAATGATATGGAAAAAGATAATATACTGGACATACAAATAAAACCAGTTGATGTCTTAACACTTAAAGGGAACATACAAATATCAAATTAGAAGAGTGGTTTAAATAACCTTTTTTTACTGGATGTACAAAAGAGATCTGTTAAAGTTTTGAAGGATTTTTTGAGAAGGGACAAAGAAAAAATGAAAAGAAATCAAGTTCTAGGACATTATTTGAAAAGATTAAAAATCAAGATTAATTTTTTTTCCACACTATTTTTTTCTTTTTATTCTTATACTTTTTGTAGTTTCTATTAGCTTTTACTTTTTCTAATTGTAATCTCTAATAAAAGTATTATTTTTAAAAAACGGAATCATCTCACTTAGTGAGGAAAACTGTGCCAGAGAGAAAAATCAGCTTTAATTCCCTGTTCAAGCCAAATAGTTCACCAAGTCTGCTTTGAAAGAGTTCATTGTAACTGAGACGGCACAAATGAGAGTGCAGTGAAGAGTTAGAATACTAGACCAGAATAAGAGACCAAGTTCAAACCACACTCAGCCATGAATGTCCCTGGCTGACCTCATCATTTCTCAATCCAACCAAAGGGAAGAGAGAGAACCAGGAACTCCTTGGAAACAAATACTGGTAAATGGAATAAATCAATGTGGGCTGATAAAAAATAAATGAATCACATAGAAATCATCCATCCTGTCCAGTGAATAATGAACATGATTTGAGATGGATACAGGGCTTTTTCCTCTTCCTCGCATCATAAAAAATGTGTAACACAGGGATATCCTTCCCTGACTCTGATGACGGTCTAGGTCTCAGGCTGGTGTCAGCATTCCAAGCAACTTTTCTTGGGGACACTGGCTGAGCAGGTAAACCATACCTTGAAACTTTGATGTGCTGGTTAGACTGTATGCAGAGGTGGTTGCAACCTGCTTACCAGCTGCCTGGACTGAATTTATACTGACACCATTTGGACTGTGCAATTAATCGCTGCACAAAGGAGTTTGGCTGTGCAGCTGCTATGGAAATGTATATTGTTTCTCTTACCGTGCCCTGTGACTATTTTTAGTTCAAACTTTCTTATTTTAAAATCTTCTCTTTCTTGCTCAATGGACATCCAATAACTTTCTGCTGTAAGAAAGAGTTTTTTGGGGGGAGATCAGTGTTCTGATTATATATATATTTTAAAATCAGGCAATAAAGGCTTCAGTGACGTACTTATACTGAAGGTTTTAACAAATCTTCATGACTAAACACTCAGACCTGGCTGTGTCAGCCATGCCAACCTAAACATTCAAATACTGTAGTCAGAATAAGTGACGTTGTCAGAAAACGACAGACACGGGTTCAGTTGTCCAGTAGACAGAAGTTTTTTAATTAGGCACGTTTGCAAAGGTGGATCCCTCCCGCAGCAATGGAGGAACCCCGAAACAAGGTCTGATAGGTTTTTATACCCCCTATCTGTCCTCCCCCTCCTAAGAGGGCTTGGCTCACAATCTCACCTTTTTTTACCGCCCCGGAGCGCCGCTAATTAACCGCAAAACCGCAGACATTCCACTTTCCTAATTCAATCAGCGCAATACACACTTCCTAATCCCCACTTGACCCAACAGCCGCCCCCTGCCGTTTCTCTTCACTCTGGTGCGAATGTGCCTTCTGCCTACAGTATTTCCTCCCTCCTGCCACCCCCCCCCAAGGCTGCCCCATGATGCACAGCATTCTCCCCTAGCAAACATGGTTCGTTTGAGGGCCTCACTTCTCCCTGCCTTCTCACAATCCCCCCTTTTTCTTTTCACGCCTCTGTTGGGCCTCAAACCTGGCTAACAGGATTTCTCCCTCGTCCCGGACCCGGGGCTTCACACACTGGGACAGGTAATTCCCACAAGCAGGGAGGCATTGCATTAAGTAACATACTAGGACCAGTAAGGCAATGAAGCCAATAGCTAGCACAGAAAGTTGTTTTAACCAAGCAAAGTTAGGTAACCAACTAGTGAGCCACGACCAATTCCATCCCTCTGGATCCTCGGATATGCGAGAGGCTAAGGTCTTCAACTTGGCTAGTTTTGCTTCAATATAATTCTCATTGTTGGTTAGGTTAAAGCAACAAAGACCTTGAAAAGATTCACAGCCTTGTCCTGCCCTTAATAGGAGATAGTCTATAGCTATCCGATTTTGAATGACCGCCCTCCTGATCTCAGTGACTTCTTCAGTGAGAGCTGCAATGAGAGAGGATGTAAGGTTGACACTTTTAGCCAGGAGGCAGGCCACCTTCCTTAGGTCCAGATAAGTTCTTCCGCTTAGTGCAGGAACCCCTAATAAGGAGAGGGCCAGAGCCATGGCTTCTGTTTCAGACAAGAGTGTCACATCACTCTCACAATCAGATGGCAGCTCCCTTTTTCTTTTTTTTCTTTTTTCTTTTGATGGGTGCGCTTGCATTGGAGGCAGGGCATATAGAGAGGTCAGGCACCCTACGGCGCAAGGGCCCCCTGAACTATAGGCTGGAACATAGGTATAAGCTTCATGTCCACATAACAAAAAGAAATCTTTAGGTAGGTATAGAGGGGTTGAAGCGTAAGGGATGTTATAGACCCCTCCACAAGTGAAAGCAGGACCTTTTGAGGGCAATGGATGGGTACGGGTCTGGGTATTGTTGAAATATACACATTGAGTTACATTGGTTATCCCCAAGAGATTTAGAGCCATTTGCCGTTGATTAGTCCAGGGTCTTGGTGTGGGAGAAGACCCAAAATGATAGAACATCCCCCCCAATGGGGGATCATCCCCAGTGATATTAATATTCGCTATCTGAGTAACATTCTTCAATGCTTCCGAGCTGATGGGCATTCCAAAGAAACAGGTGGAAGTGACACCATTCACAGTCAAGAGTTGCCCCACACAAAAAGTTGAGCTGTTCAAAGCTGTCTGTGCCAATTCTACAAAAAAATTGTTGTTAGAGCTGTGCTGTAGAGCATCTAAGCAGTGACATACAGTAACAGAATAACCTGGATGTAAGCCTTTATGTTGGTCATCTCCTCCCCTGCCTTAGTTCAGTTCCTTTTAAGTTTTACTTTGAGTCCGTCTCCCGGTTGGGCAGTCCACGGTCGGGGGTTGGGAGCTCGCTTAACCCGATGGTAGTGGGTCCAACCCCCCTGTCGAGTCCGAACCGCTGATTCAGTTGTCAGGAGAACTTGGTATGGTCCCTCCCAAGACGGTTTCAGCTTCTCATCCTTCCACGTCTTTATCAGGACCCAATCCCCTGGCTTGTGGGGGTGTTGGTCTTCCAGCAAGGGGGGCCGTTGAGCGAGGAGTCCCTGTTTTCTTAAAGACAAGAGAGATTGTGACAGTACCAAGAGATACTTTCTTAGGAAGGCATCCTTTAGCTCGGAGATAGGCTCTCCCATTGGAGCCAGGAAAGGTCTTCCCATCATCAGCTCGAACGGGGAGACCCCCACATCCTTGCGAGGGGCTGTCCGCATTCGAAGCAGGGCAACCGGGAGTGTCTTTGTCCAAGGTAGCCCTGTTTCCAATCCCAGTTTGGTGAGATGTTGCTTCAATACCCCGTTCCAGCCAAATTTTCCCGAAAGTGTGCACTACTCCCCAGG
Organism: Python bivittatus; assembly: GCF_059951505.1. Taxonomy (NCBI): domain Eukaryota; kingdom Metazoa; phylum Chordata; class Lepidosauria; order Squamata; family Pythonidae; genus Python; species Python bivittatus. The sequence goes on along the minus strand of NW_028277030.1, from coordinate 48,838,989 downwards.
CGTATCGCAAGTCTGTGTAAATGGTGAGGGACACTCCCTTTCCCAACTCTAGTGCCCGTTTCAAAGCATGCACTTCACACAGCTGGGCCGACCAGTCCGCTGGTAGTGCCCCCTTCTCTACTGTCTCTCCCTCTGCCGTCACTATCGCATACCCTGACTTCCTTTGTCCCTGCTCTACTCGGCTAGACCCATCCACAAACCAGACCTCACCCTCCTCCAGTGGGACCTCCTGCAGGTCCTCCCGGGTCTTTGTCTGCAGCTGCAGACAAAGGGTGGAGCACTCGTACTCTGCCGGCTCCCATTCTTTCCACTCCCCCACAAGAAACTCCGCTGGGTTCAAATTCCTGTCTGTTCCTACCACCACATCAGGACTTATCCGGAGAACTGTCTCATATTTCAACATCCTTCCTTCTGTCATCCAAGCAGCCGCCTGCTGACTAAGCACACTTAAGATCTGATGGGGTGAATGGACAATCACGGGGCTCCCAAAAGTGAGTTTTTTCCCTTCTGTCACTAGCACAGCAGCGGCAGCCACTGCCTGCACACAAGTCGGCCATCCCCTCACCACCGGTTCTAGGGCTTTGCTCAGGAAGGCCACTGGTTGATAATTCCCAACCCGTCTCTGAGTCAGCACTCCAATGGCGGTTCCCCCATGGGCTGTAACGTACAGGTGAAAGGGGAGGGCCAGGTTCGGTAGAGCCAGAGCCGGGGCCATCACCAGGCTCCTTCGTAATTCTCCCCACTTCTCTGTGTCCCCATCTGTCCATTCTACCCTGTCAGATGATCCTTTTAACTTCTCATACAGAAACTGAGCCTTGCTCATGTACTCATCTATCCATAGCCGGCAATATCCTACTAGACCCAGAAACCGCCGCACCTCCGTTTTAGTATGAGGGGGCTTCAACTGCATTATCCCCTGTATCCGAGAAGGATCAATCAACTTCTTGCCCTTCCAGAGTACATGTCCTAAATACTTGACCTCCCTTTCCACAAATTGGACCTTCCCTTTTGACACCTTCAATCCTTCCTCAGCCAACCAGTTCAATAAAGCCACTGAGTCTTCTCTCACCTTTACCTCCTTCTCTCCAGACACCAACAAATCATCCACATACTGCAGCACCCGAGAACCCCCGAGGGCCCGGAACCCCTGGAGTTTCTCTTCCAATGCCTGTCCAAACAAGAGGGGGCTCTCGGTGTACCCCTGGGGCAGCACCGTCCACCTCAGTTGTTGCTTCCTCCCAGTCTCCGCATCTTCCCACTCAAAGGCGAACAGATCCCTACTTTCCTCTGCCAGAGGGCATGACCAAAAAGCATCCTTCAAGTCTATCACTGTGAACCACCGGTCCCCAGGAGGGATCTTCCCCATCAAAGTGTAGGGGTCAGGCACTACCGGGGTCTGGGCCAAGACCAAATCATTGACCCTCCTCAGATCCTGCACCAGCCTGTAACTATTGTCCTTCTTCTTCACAGCTAAGATAGGGGAGTTGAAGGGGGACATAGCTGGTTCCAACAGCCCTTGCCGCCTCACCCCATCTATGATGGGCTTCAGCCCGTGCCTCCCATCCCGGGACAGCGGGTATTGGGCTTGCCGCAAACCCGCCACCCCCGGTTTCAAGGGGATGCTAATTGGGGCGATGCGAAACCGACCCGCCCCCCCCGCCCATACCTTAGGGTTCACAACCTCCAAGTCCGCCTCACGCAACAAACACATCCTTTCTGCCTGTTCCACATTCCACAACTCCACCCCTAGACTACCCATTAGATCCCTTCCCAGCAGGTTCACTCCCACCTGTGGGATCAGTAACACATCTGCAGTTACCTCCTTCCCATTCCACTCCAATCTTACTCCCTCCAGTACATCTGCCTTGACCGGAGAGCCTCCCACCCCCATCACCGATACCGACACACCCCGGGATTTCGCAATCCCTGGGATTGGTTGGCACAGCGATGTTCGAGAGGCTCCGGTGTCCACGAGGAACTGCCGTTCCTCGCCGGTGGGACCCACTGTGATGTTTACCAAGGGTTCCCTGTGGGTCCCGGTTGGGGAACCATGACCCCCCTAGTCGTACAGGGGGAAACTCCTCTCACCCGTGGGGCGATCCACCTGACAGTCCCGAGCAAAGTGTCCTACCCGTCCGCAGCGGAAACAACCTTGCCTATCCCCAGTCCACCTCTCCCTTCTGGGGTCGACGCCACCTCTCCGGGGCCAAGGTCCCCGGACCAGATGGGGAGAAGGTCACGCCTCCCTCAGTCCCTCCCCCTTCATCTCATTCTTGGCCGCCGCCTGAACGGCTGCTATCATCATTTGAGTTTTCTGCCTGGTCTTCGCCTCCTCCCTCCCCACATAGGTCTGTTGAGCAATCCTTAGGAGTTCCCCTATCCCCTGTTCGGTCCAACCCTCCTGTTTTTGTATCTTCTTCTGAATGTCTGGCCATGCTTTGGTGACAAACTGCATTTTTAACAAGGTCTCAAAGGCTGGGGTGTCCGGAGTCACGCCCGAGAATTTGGTCGGGCCAACCCAGATCCTCTCACAAAAATCTCCGGGCGATTCATCCTTCCCCTGGGTTACCTCAAAAGCCTTGGTCAAATTCTTCCCCTGGGGCACTGCTGTTCGGATGCCCTCCAAAATCACCTCTTTCATGTCTCTCATGTTCTGCTGATGTGCGGCATTATTGGGATCCCAATTTGGGTCTGCCAGAGGGAATTTAGTATCCGCGGCCGGGGCATTCAGGATGTTTGCATTCCTTCGCTCCCAAGCCCCGAGCGCGGCTCGCCGAATCTGGCCCCTCTCTTCTGGCGTATAGAGGTGGGAGGTAAAGAGTTCCCCCCAGGAGTATTCCACCGGGCCGAGAAAAAGTTCCAATTGTTCGGCGGCGGTATGGGCGTTCTCTTGCATACGAGGGAGGGTCCTTTTTAATTCCCTCAACTCACTGGGTTTGATGGGAACCGTTACGTAACTGGTGACGGCCACCCCCTTTGCGTTCGTTCCGTTCGGGACCTCCCGGACGGGAAAGGCACTGGCCGACCTTAGAATAAAGGGCAAGTTCTGAATGTCTTGGTTCAGCTGGTCCAGCTCTTTCCGCAGCCCGGGATAGGCTGGGGGTGCTGGAGGGGGAGCGGTAGGAAGAGGAGGAGGAGGAGGAGGAGGAGGTGGCGGCCCCCATTGGGGTCCAGTCAGCCAGAGGTCCTCCTCATCCTCCTGTTCTTTTTGGACAAAGATTTTGGCTAACTTGGGTCGAGGCCCCTCCCAATGAACATGGAACCAGACTTCCACATAGGGTTCCTGGGTTAACAATTTATGCTCCACAATGTAGTTTTTTAGTTGGGTCACCCAGTAATTACTGGGGATTCCAAGAGCATCCCAATGGTAGGGGAATTCGGGGTCCACTAGTGGATATTTTGGCCATTCTTTAGTGCACAAAGTTATCATGGTCGGTTTCTCCAGACCCCTGGTGAATGGACACAACCAGGGTGTCTCCCATTGTTGCAACAATTGTCCTAATGGAGAATCCATGGGGATTCCCCCTACTGCGTTTTTCCCACTGGCCCCTGGCCTTACACTCTTACTCTGCGCCTTACCCATCCTTCCTGACTACGTTTCCCACCTTACAGAAGGTCCCGGACTCTTCTGTCCCCTTGCGGCGTCCAATGCCTCGTAACCATGCTAATCTCCCCAAGATTATGGGCAGGCTGTACTCACCAGACCTCCCGGAGGTCGTCTCGTCGGCCGACTTCCTCTTCACTTCTGTCTGACTGGCGATTGGAGTCTCGTCCCGGACCTGACTCCAGGGAAAACGGGAGACACCTCAACGGGGTGTTACGGCTGATTACTCACCGGTTCCCCACAGTCCAGTCCACGTCGAGGACTCCTGCCTGGCTCGCCAATTTTGTCAGAAAATGACAGACACGGGTTCGGTTGTCCAGTAGACAGAAGTTTTTTAATTAGGCACATTTGCAAAGGTGGGTCCCTCCCGCAGCAATGGAGGAACCCCGAAACAAGGTCTGACAGGTTTTTATACCCCCTATCTGTCCTCCCCCTCCTAAGAGGGCTTGGCTCACAATCTCACCTCTTTTTACCGCCCCGGAGCGCCGCTAATTAACCGCAAAACCGCAGACATTCCACTTTCCTAATTCAATCAGCGCAATACACACTTCCTAATGCCCACTTGACCCAACAGCCACCCCCTGCCGTTTCTCTTCACTCTGGTGAGAACGTGCCTTCTGCCTACAGTATTTCCTCCCTCCTGCCGCCCCCCCCCCAAGGCTGCCCCATGATGCACAGCGTTCTCCCCTAGCAAACATGGTTCGTTTGAGGCCCTCACTTCTCCCTGCCTTCTCACAACGTGAATTATTGGCAATTCCATAAATTAGTCTGATTAGAATATTTTTATATTGTAACCAGATTTATTGGAATCATTTTATCAGAATATGGGAATATGTATGCAATGACTGGGTTCATATAATGCAAGGCAAGAGCAGAGAATGGTCAAGGTCAGCCAAAGTGCTTTGTGGCAGTTTAAAGAGCAATACCATCATTACTTAGAGTAACCATGATAGAAGCATAAGCCTAAATGGAGAAGAGCTCATTTCATCAAGTCCTGGAAATGTTATTCTGGGTTAGAGTCGGAGATATATAAAACACTTGCAAGTACTAAGGAATTTTAGACAATGAGATCAGAGGAAAATAAAAACAAGAAGATGCAAAGTGATAATTACTTTCATGATTAAGTATTTATCTTTTTGTTGAGAAGATATGAACTACATCACAGGTTGTAGTTGGTCTGGAACTAGAAGCAGCTTGTAGAAAAAGAGCTTTGGAGCTATGCAATTAAGACCTTGAAAAGTCATTTCATACCCACTGACAACTCCATTGAAGATGCACTTTGCCTGATTCAGTTCTTCCAGCATATTGATAACTTGCTGTCCAGGCAACCCAGGAGGTATTTGAGGAAACAATTTCATTTTCTTTACCATTTCAGATGAGAGAGATCTTTAGGCCTTTCCTGCATCATGTGTGCTACAGCCAGTTTTTTGAGCAAATGCGTTATCTTAGGCAAATCTTGAGAGTACAAATGGAAAATAAAACAAAATGTTGTGGTATAAAGTGGTCCAGGCTTCCAACCAACCAGCCATCCCCTCGACCAGGCTGCTCCAATTTCTTCAGCTTTTCATGTTTTCTGTATCCCGCTTCAGTTGCAGAGCTGTTTGAGGCAGCCCTGATCTCTTCAGTTTCCCTCATTTAAAGATGTTTCATAGTCCCTTATGCCCTGGATTCCCTCTAGTCTGCTGACATCTTCTTTCTGTGCATGACTACAGCTGCTTTGGCTACAGAAAGATCCACCCTCAGAAAATTAGTTTACTATTAATCTATGGACGTATTGTCTCTGTGTCTCAGAGTGACTTGACTTTCGGCATTCTTAGTGAGTTGTGCCTAAACTGGATGGAAAAGTAGCATTCTGGAGGACATTTAATTTGAAATTCTTCTCACTGTAATTACTAATTGAAGTCCCTGTTGGAAGGTGGGGAAAAGGTTCAGGAACTTTCTAGATATGCACACACAGTTCTTCTCGATTTATAGTGATGTTTAATCTATACAGTGGCCTGAGCTTAATATATTTATAATATATATTATTTCAATTTCAAATAGAGCTTCAGTTGCAAATGGAGCTTTGTACACTGTCTTATCTGGTTCCCTCCCTCCTACAACATCTTTCTGTGCTTTCACTTCTGAACTCACTTCTGTCCCTGGGAGTAGAATGGGAAGAGAGAAAGATAACTCTTTTCTGGGCTTTTTGGATTTTAGCACATTTGTCAAGCTGTCCTCACTGGCCACTGATTTGTTGTCCAACAATTGCAGCCCTTCTCACCAATCGGTTCACCCAACAGATCACTCTCTCAGGTCCTTTTTTTTAACAAGTTTTGCAGAAAGAAGTAGAAAAATTACAAAATACAGGTAGTCCCTGGGTTAAGAATGCCCAGTTTAAGGACAACTCATGGTTAAGAGCGGAGCCTACTGTAGAAAAATTTGAAGATTCGAGTTAAATACACAATGGTTCAAGTTCATTACACAATACTACTTATACATTAATATACAATAATACTGTTCTGGCTTACATACAAATTCGACAAAGACAGACCTTGGGAACAGAATTTGTTCTTAAACTGGGGACTACCTGTACAAAAGAAAAACAGGAAACAAATACATGAATGACTACAGAAACAAAACAAAGAAACAGAAAAGGGTGAAACTATCAAGATATGTCACATATTATACTATTTGGATACAGTGGTATTTAGTACTACTTGCATCTTATAATACAATAAAATAATATTTAAAAAAAGATATGTCACATATTAATCAAATGTCAAACAGATTTCTAAATCTACCTTAGGGTAAAATAATAATTAATGATTTTCTAATGTTACAAAATGTCATAAAATCTATGCCACAGAAAAACATATTAAGTCACTCTCTCTGGTTCTGCTTGCTTCTGCTGGGTCTCCAACTGCAGATACACAGTATTGCCAGTGCACACTGCACAAAAACAACTCCAGGAATGCAACCTCCTCTTCTATTACTTAATGCTTCTTGCAGAGAACCATGGAGATGGCCTTGAGGGAAACACAGTCAGACTTGAAAGATTCTGTTGACGTAGCCTGTCTCAACAAAGTGCAGTGCAGTTCAAAGACCTGAAGGACCAGGTTAGGGACTGATCATCATGGAGTAGATCTATCCATGCAGCCACTAAGACTCGACACCAACTTAATGGCACATGTTTAATCAATCAGTCTTATTGTGGACTCTGTTTCCTTATCCAGACAACCTCAAAGGGCTGACACATCTGTTTTACAGCTAGAAAGCAGATATGCCTGCATCTGGGATGTTTTCCTCAGACACAAAGGTTCTCAGTATCTGTGTGACACTGAGCCTGATTTTGGCCCTCAACAAAAAAAACTTGGAGACCATTGCATCATCCAACATCCATCAGCACAACTCACCCTGCCACAGTCGCATTACCTTCAATGAGTCTACTCCTGATATGACTAGATCCTGATCCAATCCTAAGAAATGTTAATAGATCCTATATTAGAGAATAAATGTAGCTTAGGATTGAATTGTTGGGTTCTTGGTGTTCTGTGAACTTGGTTGCTTTCCTGCAGACATTTTGTTACCAGGCTAGGTAAAATCATCAGTGCATGGGAAGAATGAAATCTGCTGTTTGTCCGTTTATAGTAGCTTGCCATGCCAATCTTGGTGGGGATGCACTTCCTTCCTTGACAGTTCCTGGGTTACAATATTGTTTCCTCCCAGATTGTTTATCAAGTGATGTTTCCTGCTTATCTGGGTGTGGCTACTGGGGAGGATTGTTTCCTTCCTTGATTTTTAAATAGTATGTAGATGGGTTTTGTTTGTGTGTGTCCATAGATGGCTGATTTGTCAGAATTCCCTAGCATTTTGAGATTAAATAGAGTTTGTTAATAAAATTTGTTTTTATTAGATATGTGACCCCAAATAATACCATCTCATCACTGAGAAAGTGGTCTAAGTCAAATCATCTTTATTACAGTCACAGACCAGAACCACAAACAAAAGTACATTAAAAAATTCATTAAAGTGATCTAACAGACAGGTCTAAATCTGTTAAAGAAGCAGCAGCAGCAGCAGCAAAACACAGGACAGGAAGGCAGAAAAGTTGGCCTGGTTTTATTCATTTATCAATTTATTTAAAAGACTTGTATTGTGCCTTTATTTTGTATGCTCAGTGCTGTAGCTCGGCCGTAGATTTTCTTCCCTTGCCAAGTTATGTTAAAAATGGGAATAGCTATATTTTCCTTGTTGGCTGCTCTGCACACATATGCAAGTGTATAGCGACGCCAACAAACCATCTGACCGCACATAAGGCAGCTGCCCCAAACTCTTTGTATAAAGGCTGTGCAACAGTATTGTAAACTGTCCTGAATCTTTCGAAGCAGGGCGGTAGAAAAGCACAGGTATGTTGTACATGTGTGTGTTAAATAAATTCTTTCTATACAGTATAAGCGCTTTGTGCCCCACATCAATTTTAAGATACTGGATTAAATGTTAGCAGAAAAAGAGACAATACCAATTGTATAGCTGTGCCATATACTGATGTACAACTTATACATAAAACATCCTGAGGCTATATACAATACGTAAGCAAGGTTTGTTTGTTTGGTGCCTTTGATTCAGTTTTTGGCTCTTGGCAACTGCCTGGACAAGTCCCTGCAGTTTTCTTAGCAAGGTTTTTCAGAAGTGGTTTGCCCTGGCCTCCTTCCTAGGGCTGAGAGAAGGTGACTGGCCCAACGTCACCCAGCTGGCTTTGTGCCTAAGGTGGGACTAGAACTCATGGTCACTGGTTTCTAGGCTGGTGCATGAACTACTACACCACATTGGCTCTCTCCTAAGCATGTTGGGTACTCCATAAGTCTACTCTGCTGAAGTCAATAGTATTTACTTCCAAGTAAACTTCTGTAGAATATTGTTTCATGTCATCTCTTCTGCTTTGCAGCCTGGTCACAAAAGGGAAAGCACTTTAAATGCATGATACATTGATTGCTAAGAGCCAGAGTAAAAGACAGTTGAAATTAATGCCATTAAACTCATTGCTACGTGCATGCTATTCAACCCACTGCCAGCTACATTCAATAAGGTTATGAACTTCTCTTGTCATATGTATCTTTTAATGATTATCAAACAGGATTACTTTCAGGACGAGAGCTGGAAAGGAGATCACCAACAAAGTAATACATTGTAAAAGTCTTCATCCATAGATGAGAGTTTATTCTTAACAGCTATCTCCTTTTTTTCTCATTGGGATTAATTTGACGGCTTAGATTTTATACTGACAGCATGAGACATAGTATAGGGACTTTTGCATCAGGGAACAAATTAGGATTTGATATCTGTGGATTTTGAAAGGTTAGAAAATACGTTAAAACACTGCTGTCTATTCTGAAATCCCATGTGATGTCTGTTTCATCATCCTTTGACCTTCTCCACAGAATTCCACAGCCATAAACATGGCATCTCTGAGCCAGTTATTACCAATACATTCTCACATGGATTTCTTTCTGACTAAAGTTAAATATATTGCTAGCAGATACTTTTGATCCATTACTTTTCTTTTTCAGTTTCTATTACTTTTTCTTTATGTTTAAAGATTGTTTTATTTAGTTGTGGATTGTTTTTAGTGTATTTAGGTATTCTGTCAATATTTTGTATTTTGAAAAAAAAAAAAGTACAGTAAAGCAATCTTCGGGGGCTGGGGTGAAGAAGTGGAAACCTACAATACCTTTGGGAATGGAGAAGGAATGACCAAGCTGTCAAGGGGGGTATTCCAGAAAGGTCTTCTTTTTCAGTCCTGAGAAAGTGGAAAGCATGAGAAAGAAACTCAGAATAACCCTGCCTTAATTTTGTTTGGTATAAGATGCAGTAGAGAAAAACTCTGACAAGCTTTCAAAATTCTTTTATTCTACCATACCTGTACAACAATGAAGAATATTCCAGAATTCCTGTTTCTTGGCCTTGCCTACCTTGAAGGGCTGGCAATTGGCATACATACTGCGAACCACAAAACAGCTATTGTGGACAGAGTATAGTCCTATTAAAAATGGCTGCTCAGAATGATGTAGATGGCCTTGAAGGACGGGAGGAAGAGCTGCTACCTAGGCAACGGTCAGATAAGTGGGGCTTGAGTGCCCATTCCAAGAAACTAATTAGAGAAAATGTCTCGGACAAGGCTCTCCCTAGTTCACATGAAGATAAAGTGAGGGAGGGGAAAACACATTCAGACTTGCATGATTCTGTTACAATAAAAGGAGTTCTGAGTCTGGTCTACCTTGTAGGGCTGACCATGGGTGTGGCCAGTACAAAATATCCATGTGCCACATGGCAGACTGCTAAGGTTGCTCTTCTTGCCCCTTTACCCTTCCCTTCAGGCCTGTGAGGGACCTAGAGATATTGTGTAAAAAAAGATGTTGCTGGAGATTGCTGCTTTGCCTTGAGGCATGCTAGCTCCCTATTTCACTTTCCTCATTAAAAGAACATTTCAAACCACCAGGTGGGCCCTGTGCCCAGCAGTATACACATTGGTGTCCATGGCATCAGTTGGATTAATCCTGCAAACTTGTATGTATGGGGTCCTGTAGGAGAGAAGAGACATCAGACCAAAACACGTGGGGGGCTGAGACAAAATTGTAGTCCTGGGCTTCCTTTTCAGAGTTCCAGCCACTCTTCATTGTTCACTGTCTTCTTTTTGGATATTTCCCCTCATGGAGAAGCAGGAGGGAGGGAGGGAGGGGCAAATAATGAAATGTGCATTGCAATGGCACAGCATAAATGTCACGTGATGTACATACCTGCAACAGATGTTGGGGCACAAGTATGAAAGGGTGGGGGGTCACAATGTCAATTTTGTCATTTTTCCATCATCATGGTTTGCTTGTTTCCCTTCCATTATTAAGCTGTCTTCAAGAGTATCTTCTCTTCCTCTGACTCTCTTTCTCATTCAATTCTGAGGTACCACTGCAAACTTCTGGGTTGTCCCAGTTTGTTGATGTCTCTTTCTTGGGTGTGGTGATATGGTTTTAACTACATTCAGGAAACCATGTAAAAAACTGAAGAAATGTTAGAAAGAACAAGTGAAGCCCGCAACAATGCTATTGTGGCAGAAGTAAAATCTCTAATGAATTGCAAAATTCTGTGGGATACTTTGATTGCTCATCAATTTCAACAGGATTTGTCCCACATGCTGTGCCATATATTGCCATTATTATGTCACTTCTTTAAATAGCTGTCAGAAATTGTAATTGCACAATTATCTTTTTTCTGCTGATAGGAATAGTTCCATTTCCCACTGCTAGGAGATCTTCTAGCAGTTCAAATATGCTATCTTGAACCTGCTGTCATATTTTTTCCTAATCTGTATTCTCTGATTTGTGCCCAAGGAGAGCTATTTTTAAAACTATTACTTACTGCTCTCTGTTTTGAGATACCAATACCCAAAAATTGTTTTTTTCATGGAGAACATCTTCGTTACAAAGGTTTTATAGAGAAAAATGCAACAATATAATAGCACCCTTTCATGTACATCTATAGGAGCTAATACTAATATAAAGACACAGCATGTCTTATGTCTGTATCTAGGGAAGTAGATATCACAACGTAACTGATCTATATCCTGACAATCAGTGTCTGCTTGCTTATTGAACGTATTATATATTCAATATATTTTAGGCAATGTCATTATATTGAATATATTATATATTTATTATACCTTAGGCAATTTACTTAGGAAAACCTTAAAAAACCACTCTAAAGCATTCCAGTTCCAAATATATAGGGAAATATGCATCCTCCCCCCTGCGCCTGTTATTGGGTTAACATCTTTCTCCTCCCTAAAATTCCAGTGTTATTGTCTGTGATTTATTATGACTGACAGTATTCTGAACCTTTGTTCAAACATTCCATGTCACCTAATAAGCATCTTTGCTCTTCAGTTATTTGAGGTTGGGAAGTGGTTCAGAAAGGAGAGCTGTACCTCCCCTCCTCCCCACAAAGAACATTTGCTGGCAAACCGTGAGGTCTTCTGAGCACCACTAAGTGCCTCCCCTCATTTAGGGGACGCTTGAAGAAGCTCTGTTGCTATCCACAAGCTCCTTGGCCATTGAGCAATATGGAGAGATCAAGATGACTGCAGAATGCTCTTTCCATTTCATGCGTATTCTGGTGATTAAATGCAAAGCTAAATTACCTGTTTACTTTTCTCTCCTTTCTGCTGAAAATTAGACTGTCCTATTTAAAAACACACCATTTTTTCTTTTTATTTTCTAGGTCATCCATTACTCACTCTCTCATTTTTTTAGCTTTTCAGGCATGAGGCATATAAGGGAAGTGCTACCTTTTCTGCTGCTTCTTTCTAGTATAAATTACAGTGTGATAAAAAGAAGAAGTTTGCACTCTAGTGGTTGAATAAAAAATGACCCTGGAAATAATTCACAGAGAAAAAATGATCTAATTTTCTTTTTTAAAAAAAGCATAAGATTTCTTCAATAAAGCCCCTTTCGTTTTATTTTTTGCTTACTTTTATAACTCTGAAAATTGTTAGTGCAGCCTGAGATTACCTCCTCTTTCTGTTTTAAATATGGGGGAAAAGAAATGAAGTCTAGAAACAAAGGAAATTGCTTTTGTCAGTTGATTTTTTTTCCCCCCTAAAGCAGTGATTCTCAAGCTACAGGATCTTTGCTGGGAAATGTTAGGGGAAATTGAAGGAGGGACATGAAATTCCAAGGATGTATGGGCTCTTGAGAGCCAGTTTGGTGTAGTGGTTAAGGCATCAGGCTAGAAACTGGGAGACTGTGATCTCAAGTCCTACCTAGGCACAAAGCCAGCTGGGTGACCTTGGGCCAGTCACTCTCTCTCAGCCCTAGGAAGAGACTCTACTTTTACTGCATTTATTACCCATCCATAAAAAAGCTCAGGATGGTGGGTACAGTTGTCCTCCCTCCCTTCACAATTACTTTCACAACAACCCCATGCAAGAGTGTCAGCCGAAAGAGAGTAACTTGCAATGCATCACCAGTCATCCTGATGGAAGGGATTTGAACACTAGTCTCCCTAAAGCAGTGTCACATCACCAACAGTTCCACTTGAAAACAGCTCCCGATATACTTAAAAATAACATTCATATCCTCCATTGTCCCCCCATATGCAAATCAAAAACCCATTCAACATGCTGTGGTCCGTATGCTCGCAACTCTCCAGCTAGCGGAGGGCAGCAGCTTCAATCATTGCTCCAATTAATCCAGCTGATAGGTGAGAAAATGCAAGCTAATTAGTGCTCGCTCTCCCTGCTTCTAATCTGAAAATTGCTGAATGTGCTGCTCCTCCCCCCAAAGGAGGGCTCCAGGGCTCTTCGAATTGTTAGTGCAAAGTCCCTCCCTCTTTCCTTTCTATAACGCAAATGAGTACATAGCTTCCTTTCTACATATATACACCCTCACATAGGGCCTTTCCACACTGCTGAGTTGAAATGTTATCCACCCATCTTTGAAAACTATCCCAACAAGAAATGTGTTACTCCCACTGCTGATCATTATCCTGCCTTTATTGTCTTTGTTCCTCTCCAGTCATTGCCAGTCATCTGAGTTCCCTACAAGGTAATGAATGCCAAAGACTAACAGGTTTTACACATCTTCAGGTCGCCTTGGGCAGTATCAGAAAGAGGAGGAAAGTACTACTATAACACTAAGGTACAGCTAAGGACAATTTCGACCTGTCTCACTTATGGGCTGGGAATGAAATGAAGGCAGTGTCATGGACCCAGCAGAGAGAAGCAGTCTTCATGCTGGCACAGCCACATTCCCCAGCAAGGTCTTTTGCTTTAACCAGGTGGATTGGAAGGTAGCTGGGGGAGCATGTGGGCGTACCAAGGCTCACAAACATAGGATGGACCTGTGAGTTTCATCTGGCACCAAATCAAGGGAAGGAATGAAAGCCCTGGTTTTGTAAAAGTGAAAAACCAGAGTTTTACAAGTTTGAAAAAGAGCAGTGCTGGTTTCTACATAATCAGTATTATGTAGTCAGTGGTCAGGAGCAAAGCTGGGGAAAATCATTATGCACTGGGGCTTTTAGAGAGGTCAGTGCTCTAACCACTATGTTACTTTGGTTCTTGTATATGGTTTTAGAAAGCTTTCAGAGGTGTCCTGTCTTCTCCTAAATTTAGTATTAAACTGGTGGGCAATAAAAAAGCTTCAGCTACTATGGTGAAGAATGTTCACACAAAACCCTATGCAATAGGAGAAATGATCCCAAAAAAACCCTTTCTTGCTCGCTCACTCACACACGCACAAATGCAAAATTCATTCTGGATTTTAGAAGGAATTGGGTTAAAAAAAAATAACAGCAAGTTCCAGAGATTAAGGAAAGAACCACCCTCCACTAAATGTCACAAGTAGTTTATCAAACTGCTTGACAGGTTTGGGTAGACCTGTGACTTTACCATTTCAGAATGCACAAGGAGATAGCTTTGTAGGAGATGGAGGCATATACCCATCTCAAAATCTTCCTATTTATAGAATACCCAAACTGTCATGGAAAAAAGGGACAATCTCTTGTAGCAATGAGGGCTGGAAAGATGTCCTTGTCTAAAGATCTCAGACACAAATTGGCTGCTCTGTTTGTAAGTCCCCCTCCTTTAAACTTCTAATCTCCAACGTTACAAGGGAAATGTGCAAGGACAGGACTGACAGAGTCTACATTATTGAGGGGTTAAACGTTCCTAATTGGTTTGCGATTCTAGCAGCTTTTGACCTTTTCATGTTATATACAGATATGACCTTCTTGTATAATCTTTCAGGCATGTTTTATTTCTTGCTTTTCAACCCCCCCTTTCTCGCTCACTCATGCACACGCACACACACACACACTCCTACCTGTATGCTGACAATCCTGATCTTTTGTAATCTTTGCAGCATTGTAAATCTAGAAAATAAGAATAATTATGATTCATTAATAGAATATCTTTACAGAGCACGCCCTTTTGGAGGGCCCAGATTTAGATCTGACCATCATGTCTTTTTCACTCAGCCTTCAATTCCACAAAGAGAATAATTTTGCAACACCACTGAAAAAAACACATTGTGAAGGCAATCATGTGACTGCAGATATATGTTCTCCTGCTTTAGATATCAAAGCATCTGTTCAAGGAAGAACCACTGTTTTGAATACATTGTCCTTCCAACCCTATAGAAGGGATCAATTGCAGATCATTCTTCTGCTTCTTCCACTTTATTGCTTTTGATTATAGGATTCATTTGAAGATGAGAGGAGCTGAAGATCAAGGCAGATGGCGTAGTGAGGGTTAGTGGAGGTGCAGCAAAGTAACAAACTCTTCATATGAACAATTAGCGGAAAGGACATCAAAGCATCAAGCAAGCCTTGAACGTACAGCTTCTGATACACACACACACACACACACACACACACACACCAGCACTTTTCCTTTTATCTTAAATCAAAAACTGCCAAAAAATATATAAAATTGAGCATATAGCCGATGAGTTTCCAAAGAGAATAATTGCTAAATCCATCTTTGGGCCTGAAATATTAAGCAATACACACCCCATTGCCTGGAAACTGACTAGTGAAAATGGCTAAGGTCCTAATGTTGGTTAGGATCAGAAACTTGCCAGGTGCTGGTGACAAAAAACAGCCCAAAGTGGATGACATGACCCATTGCTTTTCTTCCCAGCCTCCCTCCCCAAACTCCATTTAGTTAAATATATTGCAAGATATCAAATATTAGCAAAGTGCTAGAAGTTTGGCATTGTGGATACGGGGAGGGTGGGAAGAACTTGGATAGGCTTGGGTAGGATAAACCAGTCTTCTGTGTCTGTCTGAGCCCTCTGCTACTCTGTGCAGTCTCTGGTTCTGCATTCCCATGAGATAATATACAGCTCTCACTGTACAAAAAGAGGTCAAAAAAAGGAAGATGGATTGTGTAATTTCACTTGGAATTCTGCATACTGTATGCTGAGTGCGTTTTCCTAGTTCAGTCAACATGGTTTCTACTAACCTATGCTCCAGTGCATACAAATAACTCAGATCAAAACTTGAACAAAATGTCTTTGGGTTTGATGACCCATTTCACTGGATGCAAATTTAATAATTACAGTTCTCAATCTTGCAGCATGTTCATTTTAGGGTGCTCAAAATACTGACTTGCCAGTTTAAAGCTGCAACATATTCCTGTTATGTCAATATTTGGGGAAAACATGCCTAGAGACCTTCTGCCTTCTCTCAACTGGTGGTTTCTTAAGTGTCCTGCCTTTAACTCCTGTCATAGTCAATTATTCCAAAGAATCTCAGAGGGCTAATTTTGGCTTTTCTCCAGTCCTTCTTTTTGACTTCTGATTTCTCAATTTCTTTTAACTTGAGGAATTTGGACTTCATTTCCTCTGCCTGGACAACCCAGGAAATGTCTTCCTTTGTCACTTTTACAACTTCTTTATGGTCCCAGCTGGGCCCCTTCTCCAATTTTGCACCATTAGAACTTCTACGATCCAAATTTTTAAGACTGGCCCTTCAGGTCCCAAAATGTGTCTCTAATGCCACCATGCAACTAGAGATAGGCCTCATAAAAGTGGAGGCTAGAATGTGGGTGACCATACTCAGCTATTGGTTCAGACTATCCTTTTTTCTCCTTGGCATTGCCCCATTAACTATGAGGGATGATTTTCAGTCCATGTGGAAACAGGCAGTAGCAACTAAAATCTCATCCTTGGGCTTCTCTCCAGGTCTTCTACTCAGCATGGGATATGATCAGGCCAAAGCACTCATCAAACAGTGTGTAGTAGGCACAGAGCCCCAGTGGGATCTAGCCAGGTCCCCAACCTTTATTGCCAGTGAATCCAACAGGTACTCTGCCTCCCCTATGACATACTTAACTAAACTCAAAGTACCTAACCACTGGAGGGCCTTTACTGTGGCACAATGTCATGCCCTCCCCTCAGCTATCCTTGAAGGCTAATACAGGAAGATTCCTCATCCAGACAGACAATGCCTCTGTGACTCTGGACACACAGCAACAACAGAGCATGTGCTTCTCCAGTGTCTGTATTACATTTGGACTAGCCTCAACTCGCCATTATTGCATAAATGCCCAGAGGGCACACAGGACAATTCTATGCCTCCCTACTGCTTTCAGATACCAACCCTGCTACAGCATATAATGTTGCCAGGTTCTGCGCAGCAACTATTAAAATTCATCAGAAGATGACCTGTGTCATACACTAGTCTTAATGAGCATCTAGTTTGTTATATTAGAGTGCTCTGTAATTTGAAAGATATAGACTGCCATATACTAACCTTTATGCTCCCCTACACCCATCTAATTCTCCTACCCCTCCTTGTAGGTTCCTTTTAGATATATACTTTCTGTTTTATACCTTTTAGCTATTATTATTATTATTATTATTATTATTATTATTATTATTATTATTACTATTATTTAGACTCTGATGTATTTTCTATGCTTTTTAATTGACTGTACCCCACTCTCCTTATGCTGATATTTGACCATAATAAAGATTTGATATGATTTGATTTGATTTGATTTTGTCACTTTTGGTACAGCTGAAGGGGCTAGCCCAGGGCAGAATGGTGAAGCCCCCTTTCTCCTACTTTTTAGGTGCCTTTTGTACATGCCAAATGTGGAGTGAGTAAAACAAAGATAGAAGCCATTAATGCTTGGTGTTTTGGAGGACTGACACCCTGTGGTCCTCCAGAGACCAGCAGAGACCAGCATCCAGAGTTCTGCTGCTTTGCCCTACTGGGAATACTGGAGACAAGGCACCCAAAGATGGCAAACTCTTCCCACCACTGGTCCTCCTGTCTTTCTTGCCCAGTTTAAAAGTTGCCTTAGATATGAGTGTGTTTGACTCCTATTTGAAATTATTCAAAAGACTGAGAATGAATGCACAGTTCTCATGGGCTCTACATTGCTCCTCCCAGCTTAAATTTGCCAAGTGAAAAGGTATGGTAAACTGGTGCCTTGGGTGGAGGATATGTCTCCAGAATATTTGAAAAGTGCCTTGTGTGGGGATTCACAGCATGTAGCAAAAGAATGCCTGTGGAAGGACATGTTGCTGCCTTACTTTGCCCTGGGAACTGCCAATAGTGCCTGATTCCTGGGGAGCTTTCAGGAGTATGGAAGACTGCAGCTGGTGACCTGTTATCTACAGCAGACGTCAATGCCTGTGTCTCCTCCAAAGAAGAAAATTACAACTGTGGTGGAGAACTCGCCTTCTCTCCTTTCACCCCTGCTGGGACATGGAATTATTACTTATCACATGCAGATTGCACAGCAATAGATGCCAAGGTCTACAGCTGTGTCTGAAGGGCATATAGCATACAACACTTACTTCCAACCATACTGCTGCTTTTGATTAATATGCTGGGCTTGCAACCAAACAGGTGCTAATGGCTCAAAAACCAACTGGCTGTTACCTCATTGGGTGTGATTCTGGCAGGACCTCTCCTGCCTGATCATCTGCTCCCTCAGGCAAAGACAAGGATAGCATCTTTATCTGCCTTCTGCCCTGACATTGGTGGCCTGTGGATTTTGCACAGTGGTTAGGAATGCATTGGAACTTATTAAGAGAATTCAAAACAAAAGCATTTTCCCATGGGAAGGATTCTTACAATTAATTCCAAAATCTTATTTCAAATCCATCTGGACCCTTAAGTCTGTTTGTAACTTTCCAAAATCAAAGTTCTAATCACCCTTTTGCTGTTTATTCCAAAAGAATTTTTTTAAGTTCTTAAACTTGTATTTAAAACATCTTTCACTAAGGATTGAAGGAAACTCACCCAATGCTGTAAAACAAAACAAAGATTCCTAATAGGAACCTAAAAGCAGTTAACAAGCAATATCCAAAAGTGATTAGAAAAGGAAGTATACAAACCCAGTATCCTTTTTGAAGGCGCTGACCACGGTTTCAGAAAGATGGTTATTCCCTCATCTCCCAGAGCTCTAAACCCACCAGAAACCATTGTCTTGTGGTCTCCTTGTAGGAACTAACTGTCTGGAGCACTTGTGGGCAATCTCAAGTCCTCTCCTTGCCTGGAGAGGAATTATGAAGAGCCGGTCTTCTCACTAGCTCTTCATTCTTTTATTGGAGCTGTCTTCAGTCTGCCATTTCTTCCTTGGAAAATGCTTTTGTTTTGAATTCTCTAAAAAAAAAAAAATGATAGGATGAGACTTTGAACGTTGGACACTAGAGGGAACTAAAAGGAACGAAAGATTACAATTAAAGGAGAAGAACACACAAATTTGACTTACTAATATGGAATGAAGCAAAATATTTTAACACTGGACATATTGAAGGATATTCTTGAACAATGGAGTCAGAAGTTAATTTTAAGAGTTAGAAAGAGTCTGCCTCTATAGATAGGCTATGTTTAAAAGTTGTTATGGAAGAGGAACAAGTTATATCTGAGAAGATTGAGACTGATCTGAAACTGGATTTAAAAATGATAGGCTATAAGAATGATATGGAAAAAGATGCTACACTGGACAAAAGAAGCCAGCTGATGTTTTAATAATTAAAAGGGATATACAAATAGCAAACCAAGAGAGTGACCTGGATAATTTTCCTATATTGGATTTACAAAAAAGGCTTGTTAAAGCTTTGAAGAATTTTGTGAGAAGGGACAAAGAAAAAATAGAAAGAAATCAAGTTCTAGGATATTATTTGAAGGAACTAAAGATCAAGATTGTTAAAAGTAAAAGGAAGGAACATTTATTTATTTATTTATTATTTATATATCAAATTTGTCACCACCCATCTCATTAAAAAATGACTCTGGGTGGTTTACAGAAAGGATAAAATCAATTAAAAAAACAATATAAATATAGTCCTGAATAAATGATAAATAAATATAAAGTTGGTTTATTTGATCAAAGTTAAAATAGATATGTTGCTATCTCTGGTAACCCTTAATGGATTTTTGCTGACCAGGACTGAAACAACAAGGCTTTAAGGATTTGTTTATAGATAAGAGATGGGATATGGGAAGAAGAGATCATTTGTTTTATTTTAAGAGAAGGTGATAAGTTACTAAAATTGTTTATACTTGTGATGAAAGGGAAAGTCATTTCTTTATATATTTCTTTTCTTTTTCTTTACTATATTCTTATTTTATCTTTCTTTTCTATTTTTCTGTTTTTTTCTTTTCTGCACTTTCTATTTTTTTATTATTCTTTTATTTTTTTAGTTTGTATTAGTTTTTATCTTTTTAATTGTATTTTTTAATAAAATTACTATATCATGAAAGGAATGCATTGGAGCTTATTGTAATCATGCATCTTCTGTCAGAGAACACTCAGGGTGGTGCAAGACATGTGGAAAGTTGCTCCATTTTTTGAGGTGAACATGTCTATGCACCCCAGCAGCATGATTCTCTGTGCCATACACTAAATTAAGGGTAACTAGAGGAAATGTTGGCACACTGAAAAGGAAATAACAGTTAACAGCACTATGAACAACTCCATCACAAAAGTCCTTCCTTACTACACACGACTGGCAGCCTACAACAAAGTTCAACACACCTGTGCCCAAGGTGGGTATATAGATCCCTGTTTGAATTTTGACCTGACAGCAACATGAACTCCCAACAGAGACAATTCTGGGTGTACCACATTGTTTCAAAACTGTGGAGACTGATGTCTCAAGCCTCTATCAGTTTGCAGTAGCTGAATGGACTCTGTAATAGAGAGCAGTGATGAATTGCAACCTCAGGGCTGTGGTAACCTTATAGTAACAGTGCACATGTGTATGTTTTCTGCAATGTGTAATGAGCACCTTGGATGGGGATGTTTGTCCTGGAACTCCTGAACAAATTAAGTCTTCATGTTAATTAGTTGAGAGTACTAGTGCAAAAGTGCCTTTCCAAAATCTATGTCCTGTATCTGCAGGTAGCAGCATGTACAAGGTGCAACACCTCTGCCATCTGTGTAAATTGCCCAGGTGAGAAGAGAATCTCTGGTTCTCCCACCAGAGAAGGCCATTTGGTAAACCAGGGCCATTGACTCAGAAAGGTGGAAGGAAGAGTCCCTGGACTGAATCCTGGAGATTTATGCTGTTGAATGTAGAATGTCTTTGAAAATACGGCTTCCAAATGCTCTGCAGTAAATATACTTAATTAACCTTGTGCCTGCTCGAATGCAGAACCTTCACACCAGGGTACTAAAATGGCATTACTGGTAAGTATTAAAAAATCCCTGGTTTTTGGCACTGTGTGACAAACCCACACAGTTAATGTTGATTGCAATTGGATTGAATAGATCACCGAGATGTAATCACTCCATGAAGTCAGTAGATGCAGAAGTGAAAAGACTGATGAAATCACCTTACCTGAGGGTGGCTGGTCTACCCTCCCGGGCTTGCCACTTCTCCATGGTATGGAAGGGGAAATAGTGGCCTGCCATTGTGCTTCTCAATGAGCTGAAAAATAAGCCTTCTTTCTCTTTCTAAGTTTGCTCCACACCTGACTGGCAGTACATTTCTCTCTGCAGTCTCCTGGGTGTTTCTTCTATATTGAGACTGAAGAAAGGGGGTAATGACAGTCAAGATCTCCACCATTCCAGATGCAAACGCAAGGCCCAGCATGGCATCTGCCTTCTTCTCCCACCAATACATCTCTGTTCTGGCACTCATGGTCAATGGAGAACTGCCATGGCTGAAATAAGTCCCTGTGGGAGAAAGGAAATGGATTGTGGAGGCAAACATCTCTGCTCACTGCTCTGTCAAACTGAGTTCTGTAGCAGCAGGGGAGGAAGAACAACATATTGGCACCTTCTCATATCCTTGGCTATACAATCATTCTGCAGTGGATCTGTGGGATGGGATCTGGAGGAAAAGTTTCATAGTTGTTCCCACTCCTAGCTCTGAGGTGAGTTCCAAACAGTTATGCCTGGGAATTCTGATTGGCCCTGAAATAGCTCTGTTGTGCAGGGATCTCTGTTGTCCCCCATGATATTTGTTATCTCCATGATATGGAGGTCAAGTACTATTATGATGCTGATGGTTCTTGACCTGATTTTGATGAAAAAAATAATTACTAAGTTCCACCATGTAATAATGTTTTCTAATTCCGAAGGCTTTCACGGCCAGCATACGATGGCTGGTGTGGGTCTTCTGGGCTGTGTGGCCATGTTCTGGAAGTTATGTTTCCTAACGTTTCGCCAGCATCTGTGACCAGCATCTTCAGAGTGCAGGAGCACAGACAGGAGCAGTTCTCTCTGTGCCCAGGATGAGGTGACCCTTTTGTGGGTATTTATAGAGATCGGGGGGTGGGGGGGTGGGGGGCGTTACTGAGTGGCTGCTTGTTTTGGTGTCAGAATCTGTGTGTATCTTCCTGGGAATTAGGCAGGGTTTTTTCTTCTATTGAATTGTTAACGAGGGGCTGCTGGGGGTAATTAGCAAGTTCATTGTGTGAACTGTTCACACGTCCTGGTGGTTGAGCTGAGTCCGTTGACCTTTTGCAGGCTGTATTTTTCAGGATTGGTAGCCAGGTTTTGTTGATTTTTAGACTCTCCTCTTTTTTATTGAAACTGTGCTGGTGTTTGTGAATCTCAATGGCTTCCCGGTATAGCCTGGTATAGTGGCTGTTGGTGTTGTCCAGTATCTCTGTGTTTTCAAATAGGATTTTGTGTCCAGTGTGCTTGAGAGCATGTTCAGCTACTGTAGATTTTTCTGGTTGCTGTAGTCTGCAGTGTCTTTCGTGTTCCTTTATCCTGGTATCCACGGGAAAACTGATGGAAAAACACAATTTCCAAACAATCTTCAGACCCACCAGAAAAGTACAAGAAGTGCTAAAATCAGCAAAAGACAAAAGGGATCCCCTCACCGCTGCAGGAGTATACCGCATACCACCCATTGGGACCACAAAACGCAGCATCCATACCAGGATAAAAGAACACGAAAGGCACTGCAGACTACAGCAACCAGAAAAATCTACAGTAGCTGAACATGCTCTCAAGCACACTGGACACAAAATCCTATTTGAAAACACAGAGATACTGGACAACACCAACA
This sequence comes from Python bivittatus, assembly GCF_059951505.1. NCBI lineage: Eukaryota > Metazoa > Chordata > Lepidosauria > Squamata > Pythonidae > Python > Python bivittatus. The sequence continues at coordinate 48,816,369 of NW_028277030.1, read as the reverse complement.
GCCACTATACCAGGCTATACCGGGAAGCCATTGAGATTCACAAACACCAGCACAGTTTCAATAAAAAAGAGGAGAGTCTAAAAATCAACAAAACCTGGCTACCAATCCTGAAAAATACAGCCTGCAAAAGGTCAATGGACTCAGCTCAACCACCAGGACATGTGAACAGTTCACACAATGAACTTGGTAATCACCCCCAGCAGCCCCTCGTTAACAATTCAATAGAAGAAAAAACCCTGCCTAATTCCCAGGAAGATACACACAGATTCTGACACCAAAACAAGCAGCCACTCAGTAACCCCCCCCCAATCCCCCCCTTCCCCCCCCCCAGATCTCTATAAATACCCACAAAAGGGTCACATCATCCTAGGCACAGAGAGAACTGCTCCTGTCTGTGCTCCTGCTCTCTGAAGATGCCGGTCACAGGTGCTGGCGAAACGTTAGGAAACAAAACTTCCAGAACACGGCCACACAGCCCGGAAGACCCACACCAGCCATTTTCTAATTCCCTCTCTTTTTCATCAAAATCAGGTAAAGTTATAAAAGCACAGGAAGACTACTTGGCTTGGATGAGGTCCAGTGAAATGAAGATAAATCCTGACAAGGTCAGTGTACTTTGGGCTCCATCAGCTGGATCTTAACTTAAGAGTACAGTACTCTTAATAAACAAAGAACTGCATCAGGTAAGAGACTGTATACATGCTTTTACTACCCTGGGGTTTTCTTCAGTGCTTCTTTGTCCTGATCACAGGATTAAGAATCTCCTTTGGCTTGTATATAAAACATTTAACATAATGCATTTATTTTACTTTTACTGTAAATGCAAGGTCTTAATGGAACAGTGTACTGCAAGCTTTAGAAACTGTTTCAGAGATATTACTTGAATTCTAGGTCAATGATTCTACTTCATCAGCAGATAAAATAACCTTTGCTGTCCAACCTTTAATCATTCATGCTTGTTTCATTTTGTTGGAAGTAACATGTTCTGGAACACAATAATCTTGGGTTTAACAGCACCAAAAAAAAAAAAAAAAAGCTGCATGAATGAGACTGAAAATTTTCCATTCCGAAAACAATTACATAAAAACAGAATGAGGTACAAGTGTATGAATACAGTAACAATATTCTTCAGTATAAATTCACCAGGAACTATGAACCTAGGAAATCTTGATCCAGCCCTAAGCTAGATTTAAAAAGCAACTAGTTTGGCATTCATATGCCTTTCTGCAAATGGCTGTATGCGAAGTCCTTAAACGTTTCTGAGAGCCAGTATGCTTTGTCAGGCTGTGATAGACAACAAGGCTTTGATGGTTAAAGCAGATTTTCTGGGAGGATTACATGAGATAACTGAAGGGATAAAAGAGAAGGGATTTCAAAGAGGATGCAGAAAAATTGGGTTATTCTCCAAGGATGTCAGCTTGGGTAGAAGTAGAAAGGGAAAAGCCTCTGTAAGAGACCCTGAAAAGCTACTGCCAGTGAAGACTAGCAGGCAAGAGTAAACCAATCCATCTCCACAGGCCTTCCTGCCTGCCCCAATTTGCATGGGAAAATCAGCACCCCAAACTCTGAAGATACATGAAGTCAACACACTTGTTTCTTAAAGGTCAATTGGTGAGTGAGCAAAGCGCCCTTTCTATTCTTTCCACCCATTTCAAAATAAATACTGCCTACCCACTACAGGCAACTTAGGAATTAATGACAGAAAAAGCCAACAAGAAGAGAGTATACTGATATATTTGTAGTATTTTTATATATATAGTTATGCAGTTACCGCAGCCTCCCCAGCCTGGTACCCTCTGGAATTGTTGGACTACAACTTTCATAATTATCAGCTTACATGACCATTGCAGTGCATAATGTGAATTACAGGCTGATCCACCTAGCAGGTGTCAGGTTGAGTGACCTGTGTCCATTTGGACATTAAACCCAAGCACCATTTTTCACATATTGGGAATTATTGATGCAGGAAAGGGAGCCTTATAGAAATCCCAGTCCCAACAATTACAAAGGGAGAAGGGATCCTTTGCTCATCTCAATCAACCCCAATCCCATAACAATATTTTACATGGGTTGGCAATATTGGGATTGATATCCCTGTTTGGCAGTACAGTTCAGCCTGGGATTCCAGAGTTACATTCACATCTCACCCTGAACCACAAATTACCAATCATATTTTAGCCTAGCATATTATGCAGGCCCAACCTCTTTGCCTAGTTATGGATTTGTGTGTCATAACAATTCAGAAAATTGAGCTCACCATGACTCACTTAACAATCGGTAAACATATTATGTTAAATAAAGCCAATATATCTCATCATAACCTCCTGGATCGTTGAGCTCCTTGGGAAAAACTCAAGATGCAATGTGATCATTTAGGGTTACCATATCTGGGCTGCAAAATCCAAATGGTCACTATATTGCAGCCAAGAGTTAGTCTTCTGTCTATCTTTGCTGCAGTGGTCATCCAGATTCTTGCAACCTCAGTAGGATAAGCCTAACTAAACAAAGTAGTCAATGAGAACTTGCAGCTGTATTTCCTAGTGCATGTCAGCAACTGTAGGTTTATGATGAAAAACAAACAAAATTATATAAAATGCCTCCTCTGTTTAAAAATGCCTGTAGCAGGTTTTTTTAAAAAAATCCCCGATTCCATCTTTCTATTTTTCCTTTTAAAAGGCTCTCATCCTCCTTTCCCCACCTCCCATCTTATCTAAACTCTCCTTGGGCAAGGCATCAAAATGTCTTCCCCCTCGCTCACCCCAAGAAAATTGCATTTTATTTCAATAAAGAAAGCAGTTATAAAATAAAAGCTTATCTTAAACACAGGAACTCTGCATTCTACATATTCTGTGGCTCTCTCTTTCATGTTTAGTAGCAGAATTGTTATGATTACAGCATTGATAACATTAAGCAAATGTCCTTTTATAATTTGTTATTTCTCTGTGTTGGAGTAGAATCTTGTGATTATCTCTTAATATTAGAGGAAATAGGATATCATATCTGCCCATATGGTCTTCATCTTGAAAAACCAAAAACCATATGACACCAGATTGACCTACATCCAGCATGTCACCTAGTTCATTTGACCTCTTTCTTCCACAGTAATTAACTCTTCTGTGCAATGTTCCAAAGTGCTTCTTTTATCTGGGATCTGTTCATCCAACAAGGATATTGTAAAGTAGGCTGCTGTTACATTTTAAGAAGAGACCTAACATTTTGGAAAAGGAGCATTGCTTAGCAACAGAAAATTAACCCCACAATTTCTTAAGTTGAAATCCTATTCCAACTTTTCTGCCATTTTTTTTTTTATTTTACAATAATTCTACACCACCTTAACCAACCAACTCTGGGTGGTATACAGTGAATTGCAGTAGTCTAATCACGTGACCAAGAGTTCCTGGTCCTGGTAGGGTCATAACTGATATACCAGCTGTGGCTGGGCAAAGGCAGTCTCTGGGCATAGACTCTAACTGCTGTTCATGAAGCAGTCATGAGTCCAGGAAAACCACAAAGTTACAGACCTGTTCCTTCAGAGGGAATGTGACTCTGCTCAGATCAACCATAACCTCAGTTGCACTTCCCCCATAAATATTGACTGAAACCACCCATACAGGTAGGAGTGGAACTACCACAAAACAGTATCTCCAACCCCAGTTCTTGCAGGCAATCCAAAAAGGTACCATGGTCAATAATATCAAATGCCATCAGAAGGTATAATAGGAGTAGGAGAAGACATACTTTCCTTATCCTGGTCCTGATGAAGTTCATCCACCAGAACAGCTAATGCTGTTTCTCTCCCATAAGTGAACCTGAATCCTGACTGGAAAGGATTAATGTGATCTGCTTCTTCTAGGATCCTATTTAGCTCATTCCCATCACTTTTTAAGCAATATGAAGATTGGGTAGAATTGTCCAATATGGCAGAGGTGAGTTGGCTTCTTCAGCAAAGGGTGCACCTCTACTTCTTTCAAATCAGGTGGCAACTCGCCCTTCCGTAGAGAGGCATTAACTGCCTGCCAAATTCAGCCATACACATCCTATCCAAAGGAATTAGGAGGCACATGGATCCAACACAACACTTACTGAGGCATTATGTCCCACCTGTCTTTCCCCAAAAGGGACTCCCTAAATAGAACCATCAGCCTGTGGACACTATACAGAAGAAAAAAATCACATGCTTCACCTCTCTTATCACCACTGTGGGACAGTGGCACTTTCCAGTGGTTGAACATATTCAGTTTTAGTCTTATGTTCCTTCATCTTCTATAGCTCCTCTGAGAACCATTCATGATTGGCAGCTGGGAACAGACCTTGCAGGAGCCATCTCATCAGGTGCTCTACTCACCTTCTAATACCAGATATCAACCTAGTGCAGATAGAACTGCCTGTTAAATCATTGGGAAAATCCTCAAGCATTTCCTGAAAATCCTCAGAATTGACAGACAACTGGAACATACCATCTTATAGGATCTGCTGACCTTACAAAGATGCTCATGATATGCCATTTGACCAGAAAAGGGTCTGACTATGGCAAGGAATAGATGACACTGTCCTCCATATTCAGATGACATCTCATCTGCTCTGAAGTAATAACCAAATACATAACCTAGTGGATGACTGAGGGCCATTTTTATATGAAACCACATTCTTTAGAATTTGGGAAAATTAATAACAGTTGTCAACGAGACAGAAGAAAAGAAACCCTTTGTTTTTTTTCCTTTTCCTTCTTGAGTTTCATATGGGGGGCTTCTGAACAAATACAGATGGATAGAACACATGCACTATTCCAAGTGTGCAAATTTGTAATTGATGGGTTGAGATGCTATCCATTCCTATTGTGTCTAAGTGTTTTTTAAATCTTTTAGTATGGTACCAAACACACTAACATTGGCCTCATTACTATTTTCTTTGTCCACATTTGCTTGATCTCTGTTAGAATGATCAATGAGAAAGAATTAGAAAAAAATTGGGAAATACAAAGATCTTCTATCTCCAGCTTATTATTATCTTTATAACATTAGAATTGTGCTGGTGAAACGGCTTAATTTACTAGGTTCAGGAACACTAGCATCAAAAGAGTATTTCAATCACATGTCTTGATTTAGACATTATTTTCCCCCAAAGTACAAGCATGCTAGAGTTCTCAAGTAAAAACACATAGAGCAGCAATACAGCAAACCATTATTACAGTTACAATTAATAAGAATACTGTTTAACAGGTAATGATTTTGATTTCATATATATCATTTCTACCCCCTTTCCTTCTTCACAACTGACAAGTAAATTAATCCACCTTCCTAGTACACAGGAAGAGGCATATCTCCGTCCCAGAAAAACTTGACACATCATCCCTCTTCTGCACAATTATATCAACTTTAAACAACTGTCTGAAACAAAGCAATCTCACTACGCACAGTAAATTTGCAATCCTTGCTAAGAATTGATAACAAAACATACTCTGCCTGCCAACTAAGCTTCATTTTACAGGGTTTTTGTCTTGCAGCTGATGACATCATCATCTAGCATAATGGTGGGGGCAACGTATGTATACCCTTTTTTCCTCCTGAATCTGCCCCATTAAAAAACTTTCTTCACTGGATAAATATAGTTTGAGAAATTATTTTCCTTGTTTCTCTCTAGACTGCATCTATGCTTCAGTTTATTTACTCACCATTGAATAACTTGCCCTTTCTTGGATATATATAGTAATGCATAAAAAGTAACTGGCTTATATAAATCATAGCAGTGCTACCTTAAGGTCTGTGCTGGCTCAGTTCTTGTGACACTTTGCTGGCTTTTATATTCCCAGAGACCTGTTAAGCATCCCTGGAACTCCAGTCTAAAAGCATGTTGTTGCTGATGCTGTTTTTAAAGAAAGAGGGTAAAAAAAAAAAAGAACAGCTGCAACATTTCTTGCATCATGGATTGGTGTTGCCATATACCAGTGGTTACAGTAGATTGGCTGAAGTGCCTGCAGATGGAAAGAGGGAGAGAAGACTCACTCTTTCTTTAGCTGTTCAGAAAGTTAGATCCATACTGGCAGAGAGGACTTTGCAAAAGGGAAGGTCCTTGCTATGGGGATGAAGCTTGTCACAGTTACAGTACCTGGAAGCAGGGCTGAAGAGCAGCAGCAGTGCTTCAGAATGCTGGAGATGGAACCACCATGTTGATTGCCCGGATTGTCATGGATGCTGTATCAAGACAATTAAAACACAAAACAAATTAACAATGAAAAACTAAGTAACCTTAAAGAAAAAAACTAGATGAAAACAAAAGTGTTAGCAGATATCTAAGAGACACCACATTTTGGAGCTCCAACATTCCTGAAAAGGAGAGCATTTGAAAGGCGAGGGCGCATCACAAAGAAGGCCCATTGCAGGTGATTGATTGATTGATTGATTAAATTTACAGTACTGTGCAAAAGTTTTAGGCAGGTGTGAAAAAATGCTGTAAAGTAAGAATGCTTTCAAAAATATATATTGTAATTATGTTTATCAATTTACAAAATGCAAAGTGAGCAAACAGAAGAGAAATCCAAATCAAATCAATATTTGGGGTGACTACCCTTTGCCTTCAAAACAGCATCAATTCTTCTAGGTACATTTGCACACAGTTTTTGAAGGAACTCGGCAGGTAGGTTGTTCCAAACATCTTGGAGAACTAACCACAGATCTCCTGTGGATGTAGGCTGCCTCAAATCCTTCTGTCTCTTCATGTAATCCCAGACAGACTCGATATGTTGAGATCAGGGCTCTGTGGGGGCCAAACTATCACTTCCAGGACTCCTTGTTCTTCTTGACGCTGAAGATAGTTCTTAATGACATTGGCTGTATGTTTGGGGTCATTGTCCTGCTGCAGAATAAATTTGGGGCCAATCACATGCCTCCCTGATGGTACGGCATGATGGATAAGTATCTGCCTGTTTTTCTCAGCACTGAGGACACCTTTGATCCTGACCAAATCTCCAACTCCATTTGCAAAAATGCAGCCTCAAACTTGCAAAGAACTTCCACCATGCTTCACTGTTGCCTGCAGACACTCATTATTGTACTGCTGTCCAGCCCTTTGGCAAACAAACTGCCTCCTGCTACAGCCAAATCTTTCAAATTTTGACTCATTAGTCCAGAGCACCTGCTGCCATTTTTCTGCCAGTTCCTATGTTTTCATGAATAGTTGAGTCACTTAACCTTGTTTCCACATTGGAGGTATGGCTTTTTGGCCCAATTCTTCCATGAAGACCACTTCTGGCCAGACTTCTCTGGACAATAGATGGGTGTACCTGGGTCCCACTGGTTTCCACCAGTTCTGTGCTGATGCCGCTGTTGGACATCTTCCAATGTCAAAGGGAAGTAAGCATGATGTGTCTTCCATCTGCTGTATTAAGTTTCCTTGGCCAACCACTGCATCTATGATCCTCAGTGTTGCCCATTTCTTTGTGCTTCTTCAAAAGAGCTTGAACAGCACATCTTGAAACCCCAGTCTGCTTTGAAATTTTTGCCTGGGAGAGACCTTGCTGATGCAGTATAACTACCTTGTGTCATGTTGCCATGCTCAGTCTTGCCATGGTGGAAGACCTGTGACATGAAACTGTCTTCCACAACCTCACCTTAGTAGCAGAGTTTGGCTGTTCTTCACCCAGTTTTAAGCCACCTACACAGCTGTTTCTGTTTCAGTTAATGACTGTGTTTCAACCTGTATATGAAATTGATTATCATTAGCACCTGCTTGGTATAATTGGTTAATCATACACCTAACTCTAATCCTACAAGATCCCCTGACTTTGTGCAAGTGTACAAAGTGTGCAAGTGTAAGAATTGATGCTGGTTTGAAGCCAAAGGGCAGTCACACCAAATATTGATTTGATTTAGATTTCTCTTCTGTTTGCTCACTTTGCATTTTGTAAATTGATAAACATAAACAATTACAATATATATTTTTGAAAGCATTCTTACTTTACAGCATTTTTTTACGCCTGCCTAAAACTTTTGCACAGTACTGTATATACCGCCTATCTCCCCCAGATGGGCAGCATATCCTCTGCAGGTCATGGTAAAATCAGAAAGCCCTCCTTAGCAATCCTTCCAGTCTGGAACAGGAAAGGCATTCCACTAAATAATTTGTTTCCAAATAGTTCCTGTCTTTAAATGCCAACATTGACAGGCTGACCATATTGCCACAGAGATTCATAAGCTTTGGCTTGTCCCTTGGATTTTTATGGTGATGTCATGGCTTTTTTATGACAGCAGATGAGTTTTACTGAATATTTTTGTTTGATGGTATTTGCTACTTTTGCCTCTGTATTAATTGTATGGTTACTATTATTGACTGGACTGTTGTTAATCAGTGCAGGCTGACTTGTCTGGGAGCATGGAATGAATGAACAAATACACACACACACACAGTGTGTGTGTATAAACATGCTTGATTGATAAGTGAAATGAAGAATAAAAACTGAGCTGCTAACATTCAAATAGCCACTAGATGGCAGCAAAGAGAGCAAATGCTGGCTCTTTGCAGCCATCTAGTGATTATCATGATTTTCAGAGTCTCCTTATAGCAGGTGCTGTAGCTCTGAGGTCAGGCAGCTGCCTCAGCCCTGGGGAAATGTGTGCCAGAAAAAGACATTCCACTTCACCTTGTAGCTACAGCATTTTGTAAGGCTTGAACTGCATCTATGAAGCCAAAAGGGTCAAATGCTGGCTCTTGGAGGCAGGCTTTACCTTTACCAGCTGAAGCTTGCTGGCTAATCTAATCTAAACATGAGTTTAGCAATGCGTGAACTGCAGTGACCCAGTTATCACTCACATGCCTCAGAAAAAGATGGAAGTAACACACCAATTAAAGCTAGAAATAACTTCTCCTTGCCACATAAGTTCCTTGGGTCTCTACCAGCAGTGATGAGTCTGGGAATTTCCAGACTAAGCCTATAAGTGGAAAGAAAATGGGGGAGGAGCAAAGGAAACTTCTTATGTTGGCAAAGGAAACAGTGGGAATGGGCCACACCAATGGGCCATGTGGGGAGCCATTTTCCTTTGAACTTATTGAAAGTGAGCCAGGCCTTCTGCCTGGATAAAATAAACCAAAGCAAAGAAGGAAAATTGGAAAAGTAACTTGACAACATTAACCTTTTTCCTGCTAAAGAGCTATTTCAAATTTTTCAGCAGAAGAACACCAGCAAATTCCCAATGATCCACACTCTATAATAAATATCAGTAGGCATCAGCCCCTTCAGAGCAATCCAGTCTGGAAGTAGAAGGGGAAAAATATTCATGGAAAGGCAATCATGAATATACTCAAAAGGAAATGGTTACTACTGTTGTGTATGACAAACACTTGAGATTGCCAAAGTGTTTATTTTGTATAGAAATTTTAATCTGGAAGCATTTCTTTGTATCTTCTGCAATAGCCCTGTTGCAATACAGAATCCTAATGACAATACAGTACATGCCTCAAGCAATCTTGTCAGAGCTATTTGCAATTATAAAAGCAAGGCTGTCCAATAAAAATAGATGGTTATTTTAGATTAACTGGAAATATAAGGAGCTGGAAGGAAAAAGGTTTATCAGATTCTAAACTCATTTGAGCCTGCCCATATGTTCTGAATTTGCACTGCTTGTTTGATTTCCAAACATTTCCAATGTGAACTTTATATATTGTTATTCCTACCTAATGCAGACATTTTACCTATATAAAAACAATGTTATTACAATAAGTCCAGAGAATTATATTTTGCTCATCATGTTAAATTTACATAGCATGACTTATGCTTAATGAATGTTTGTAAATAACACTGTTTCACATTAAATTCTGTTATCTAATTTATTTTCATGCAGTTTTTTTTAAATAAAAAAGAAAAGTAGATTAAGTAAAACCACAAGCTTCATCTTGCCTCCCCCTAATTCTATCCAAATCATAGTTACTCAATAACCATCTAAAACAACAGCTGATCTCTGACAAGGCATAATAGTGCTTCTCACCTACCTCTGCCCTACAGTAATTCAAACGTTGGCCTTCAGCCAGATCTTCAATTCTAGCTCCTGAGAAATTGCTTCCTAGGACTGGAGGCAAGCAGCCTGTTCTGACAATCTGACTGAAACACACTGAATATGTTGTGGTGAAAAACTCACCTAAGAACATGCCAATTGGAGAGGATCCAACTTTTTTTTTTTTTTAAAGCTCGTATGTAGCAATAAGTCACTGGCCTCTCGCAGTTCAGAGCAAAGAATGTTAGAGATTGCTCCACAGAGTTCTTATATACACTTAACAGAGCTTGAAGATGAGTACGTACATATATTTGACAATTGACAAAGAATTGTTTCATAGTTGATAAGGAGTACAGATGAGGGTAATCTGAGCATTCCTGTATCCAGAAACAGAACATTCTGTAATGCAGGTATTTAGCCTTTGAAAAGTGTGAATGCCATTTGAACATTCATATCAGTATTCTTGAGAATGTTGCTGTTGATGGAGATATGCTGTTTGTGAATCAAAGACCATTTATTGCTGTTACAAAGGTTACAATTCTGAGAATTTATACATCATGATTCGTGGCATTACTTGGGGAAGATGGTGAAGCAATTAAGACTAATGTGGCTAGATAACCAGTAAGCAAAGGCAGAGATATGCAGGAATCATCACTGACCTAGATAGGAGCATGTAAGAGGCATATAGAACATAAAATTTCCCTTCACAATATGTTATGAGTCATTAGTTGTAACAATCCAGTTGCACCTGACCTGTGCCATCGTTCTCATAGCACGTGGGAGTAATCCTATATATCCCATGCCTAATTGTACTTCTAGAAACAAGGTTTCCAGATTAGTCTGGAATAATGTTGGATGAAAAGGCTATAAAAAATGAGAATTAATTAAAGTTTCATTTTTCAAAATAGCTTTAGTATGCACTGCTTTCATATGGTCAGTAATTCTGAAGAACGCTTATTCAGGGCGGGCTGGCTTTCTCTAAAACAGCTTCCCCAACCTCCAGATTTTTAGACTACAACTCCCATCATCTCTGATGTTTGACTATGCTAATAAGGTCTCATAGTGTTGTAGTCAAAACAATCTGGAGAAGATCAGGTTGGAGAGAAAATGTTGACCAAAATAATAAGCAGGAAGCCTCCACTTTCTTACTGGGCAATAATAATAGAAACAACATCGTGAAATCACAGCTGCCAGTTCTTTAGCTGGAGTTGGCCTTCATTCATATCAAGTTCTTCCCAAGAATCTAGGATGTTGTAATGTATCGACATAGTATATGTGCAGATCCAGGCAGTGTGGCCTTTTGTAGTTGACAGATGGAAATTTTGTCAATGTGCAGATTTTCTAAGTACCATCCAAGGTATTTTTGGCATGGCACCCATACCAAAACAACAACAACAACAACATCATCATCATCATCATCATCATCATCATCATCATCATCATCATCAAAAATGCAGATGGAAGGTGATTCTTTGCTTTCAAACATACTAACGTTCTATTCTTTTGTAAATTCAAAGAAGATTAAAAAATAAATTTATGCAGGGAGCTTGATGAACACCAAGGAATGTGTCAGCTCCACACTGAGACTATAAGTACTACCAAGATCTCTGCAACATTCTCATGCCAAGACAGTCTTCTTAAACTTAACTATTACTTCTTTTTCATTTAGAAGGATAATTTGAATTTGGAAAATAGCTTCTGGAAAAAAGGTTAAGATGTGCTCGCTCCCTGTTGTTCCTTCATTCAGATTGGCAGCTTCCACTAGCTTTTCTTCAAAACATAAATGAATATAGTCATCAGATTGCTACAGTGGATACTACACCTAGTCTGCCCATAATCCAGCCTCAGCTGATACTGTATCTTGCTGTTTTGAAGATTTTTTCCCCATCTTTTCTCCATTATTTCATTCAGTTCAGATGAACTTGTTATAACTCAGACATTTTTCAAGCTCCTTTACCAACAGAAATTACCCCGTTAAAGAAAAGTGACTGAAAACTGAGCTGAATAATGCCTTCTAGTTGTTTGTTGGTTCCTATTATTTCCATTCTGCTTTTCCAGTGACAAATCCTTCCAAGGCATCTTATAAATAAAATTGAATTACAATGATAACAGCTGACTAACAGCAACAAAAAACAAAAACCTACTCAAACCTTTGACCATTTACAGGAAGTTAGTATCATATGGGCCTATGGAAAGAACAGGTACAGCCCAGATGGAGCAACTCTGATGTCTTTTTTGGATAAGGTTCAGGATAAAATGGCACTCCTTCCCACATTCCATTTGGGTTGTACATCAGCATCTTCTACCTCATATAAGACAGCAGATTAGTCTTGAAACACAGGGCAGGCTACATGGTACTCAGTCCTGTCCTCCAAAACAGAGAAACAACCAGGGGGCGAGATGCCACCACTGTCCACTTCACACTACCAATTATTTGCTGTTTGAGATAACCACCCAACTCTGACTACTGTAATGATAAATCTGGATTGGAATGGTAAATGTGAAATAATAGATTTTGCATGCCTTCAGGAAGGGGAAGAAACAGTAGGAAAAAGGAGAGAAATGAGTTTGCTCCAATAATCCTGTTGGAGCAACCTCTAGAATCCTCTTCTTTTCTCTCATTCTTCCTACTGTTTCTCCCCGCTCTTGATGGCAAAGTTCCATATTCCTGCAACACTGAGAAATAATACATTTAAATCTCTTTAAGAAATTACATTACGTTACATTTAAATCTCTGTAAGAAATTCAGAATAACTCCACTTTGACTCTGTTTGAATACTGTAAAGATTCCTTTATTTGTTTGTTTGTTTGTTCATTTGTTTGAAAGATTTGTATGGCCACCTATCTTACAGCACAACTCTAGGCGGCTCACAAACAACAAACAGTTGATTTAGATAGAACTTGATCAATTAAACAATATATTATTGAGTCTCAATAAAACTTGAATCAGTACAAAGGATATTGTAATATGAAGGAAAGTTTACTATTGGAGAAGTATGTCACCGGTATCATAAATACAATCTGCTTCTTATAAAATTCAAATTTCAAATTCTACTGATGTCAAGTTATGCAAATTCAATCTGCAGTACAATCTTGTGCCTGCACTGAAAGCATCCAGTGCCTGAACACTCCAACAAGTCCAAAAGACCTGCAGGCTGGGAGAAAGAAGGATCAATTTTGCGATGCTGTAGTTTTTAAAATACCTTTTAGTGCGAGCAATGAGAGGGAATTCATTTAGATCTGTCAGGATACATATTAGAAAAAGGCCATTCATCAAGCCTTCCTAATTGGGCCAAACACAAGGAACACTAAAAAAAACAACTCATAAACCATCTTGGTTGCATCAGCCAGACCTGAAATGACACCATTTCTTGGAAGAAACAATGCCTGTTTACTGGTTAGGACTCTTACATGCTTCTAAGATAAAAATTAAAGTCTCTAGAGGAAAAGCACACCTCTGAAGCTGTTATGGGTAAACATCCTGCCAGAAGCCATCCTACCCTCGCTATCTTTGCACACAGATATTGCTAATGTCATGTGTCAATCAAACTCAGAAAAAGACAAAAAGAGGGACTCAGAAGGAGAGAGAGGCATGGGCAAAAATGCAACAGTTCCTCCTCCTAAACAAATGAAATAGCACAGAAAACATGAGAGTTCTGAAAGGTAAACCCAGAAATGCTACACTCAAGTTTCACAAAGCACATCCTGTTCCATATGCCATACACAAAAAGGTAGAAACTTGATTGGATGGAAGTAAGGATTTTTTTTTTTTTTTAAGGATAGACCTCAGGTTCCAGTACCTAAAGAGGACAAAACTGTTTGTGGTGACTTTAAAGTGACCATTAATCCTGTATTACATGTTGACAAATACCTCTTGCTAAGAATTGGGGACATTTTTGCTAGCCTCACTGGGACAACACTTCAGCAAAATAGATCTCATTCACAGATGGAAGAAGAGGAAGATTCAAAGGTGTTTCTTACTGTAGAGGAATACAAAAATAATCTTGAAGAAGGAATGCAAGAATTGTTAAGTAAATGACAATTCAGTCCTAGGAAAGAAGGGGTGAGAAAGAAATTCAGAATAACTCCACCTTGATTCTCTTTGAATACTGTAGAGATATTCACAGGGATACTCTGGCAGGCTTTCAAGATTCTCTTATTGTATCCCATAACAATAAAGCAACATTCCAGAAAGTCTTGCTCTGTCTTTTTTCTCATTAAGCCTAGCTTGTAGGGCTGACACTTACTATAAATATATACAAGGAGTTATATAATTAGAACAGATTTATTTTTGGAGTAGTATCTGCCCTAGCACTTAAGGAGAGAGCCATGGACCAAGTGCTACAAGAGCCAGTGACCCAGTGCTATTTAAATGATGTGACTGATGCCAGAGAAAATGATGTGGTACAATGGCAAAACCTCAAGACAGCATTGCAGAAATGGGCAGGCTATGGCTTTAAAGCATTGGGCAACAAATGTGAGTTCATTTAATCTAGTATTACATTTTATTTATTTGTTTATTTAATTGGTTTATATAGCTGCCTGCTCAACATGTATCTCAGGGCAGCACACAATTAAAACAACAAGAAATACTATGACATTAAAATATCATAAAATATAATAAGACGTAAAGTAAATAAAATCAGAGGCAACTCAACACCAAAACAATCAATTCAGAGGGTTCACAAGACCTCTTGACCCAGTGTTTAGGGGAAAAAGCAGGTCTTCTAAGCCTTGTAAAAGGCAAGAAGGGTCAGAACCATTTAGATCTCAGGGGGAACGCTATTTCACAGGGCAGGCACAGCAACAGAGTCACACCATTGACACACAAGGCATAGACAAGCATGCAGAGAAATTCAAGCAGTCACGAATCTCCCAGGCATGCCAGAAGACACGTCACAGCTCCAATCCTTTTTAGGACTTGTCATTATTATAACAGATTTCTGGCAAATGTATCCGCCATCCTCTTGAACACTTTACTACAAGTGGGGAACACATGGCAGTGAATAGAAGAGTGTGAACAGACTTTCACAGAAGAATAAGGTGACATCAGATATGGTGCTCTTACATTACAATCGACATTTACAAGTGAAGTTGGCTTGTGATGCTTCACAATATGGCATCAATATGGTTACATGACACATCATGAAAGATGGCAGTGAATATCTGATAGCTATTCCATCACTCTCACTCATGCTGCATAGAAAAATTAGGCATAGATAAACAGGGGAGCAGTAAAATTAGTTTGGGGAGTCAAACGATCCCTCATCATCAGTCACTACTGTCAATCTTCAATATCTGCTCAAATGTAGTGTTGGAGTTTATTCCTTGGAGGGTAAACACAAAATACAATTCAAAAGGACATACAATCACACAAATATGGAAGGTTGTTCCATTTATATCTACAGGATAATCCATCAGAAAAATCCACTTCAGATGGGGATTCTTTTGACATATTTCTGCTGACATATTTTCTCTCACAGAGATTGAATGCTGGAATACAAATCAAAAGTCCAAGATAATGGAGTTTTACCAGGGCCATGATGAACCTATACTTGACAGAATCATTGTATTATGTAAGACTGATCCATTATATTGTCCAAATTGACAGCGAGAGTGTTGAAGAAAGGACATGGGACATATTAGAGAGTAAAGATAATGGCACTAGCTCATAATATTTGGGGGGGATGGCTGGCAGTAAAATAGATCAACAAATTGGACAGTTGCATTGAGTTGCTTGGCCAGCTAACATGTCCAAAAGGTGGCCAAACCAGCACCAATTCATCCATGGGAACTGGCTACTTTGCCATAGCAGAAAAGTCACACAGATTCTGCAAGACCATTTATGGGCACAACTTTTTGAGTTGTGGTGGGTGCATGTTCAAAGTGGCAGAGATGTTTCCAATGGCTTTGACAACAGCCACATAAGACATGGATATATTGAAAGAATTCTTTCCAAGAACTGCAGTTCCACACAACATCAACTTTTAAAACTTAAACTAAAGTTGTATTTTTGCAATTGTATTGCAATTTAGGTTCATTAATGAAGATAAAACATGATAAACAAAATCAATTCACTATACAGCTTTGTTCTCCAATACATATGGTGACTGGATGTAGTTAACTGAGAGTTGTACTGTAGCTCATAATTTTTTCCAACAAAGTAAGTTTACATCTTAGAAATAAAGTATCTTTTAAAGAGTACTTACCAGTAAGTTGAAGGCTGGTAACTGCATTTAAAAGTGATTGTAAAGAAGCAGTAGGCCACTTTGTAGTATGTAGCATTCTGATTAAACATGTATAGATCATAAGATCATAAGATCATAGCTCTGGACTTTGATGCCCCCAAATTCAAAATAATTTCAGTCAAATCTCAGTGTCTTTATTCTGATTTAGAAGACCTAGATTACTTAATGTTTATGGGCACTGAACATCTCTATGGATGCAAAGCTGATGTTAAATGAGAAAAACAATGTTCAACTGTTACAGTGCTTCTTGACACTGTTAATTTTGCTTCAATCAAAAAAGCTAATTCCACTTCCATTTCCGCACTGTGATGTTAATTGAAAACTGCCATTTATGGCCTGTCTTTAACATGTGATTTTGCCTATTGAAGTTCTACACTTTTGTTTTCTAATGTTTTACAATTGTCAGGCACATGTGTTAAAATTTCATAGAGTACACTGGGTGACACAGACAACAAACAACAACAAAATATTACAAAGTGAAACCTTACTATTCTCCTGCTACCTGGTTCCTTTTCCCCACCAAAATTAAAATCCCACCCACCCTTTCTACCAAGATATACAATTGATTTATTTACACCAAAATGCTTCTGCTAATGCCTGGCCTCCTGGCTTTTGTGCTTTTCCCCACTCAACTCCCTTCCCCCCAAAAAATTTAAACAAAAATCTCATCCTCCTCTTTTCAAAATAAACAGTTGATTCATTGACATGAAAACACTTTCTCTGCTGCCTTAAGTCTTGGGGTTTCTTTCCTTTCCCACCACCAGAAAAAAAAAGAAAATAAATCCTAGTCTACCTTACAACTTTCCCCCCATGTACTGTCGATTTATTTACATTAAATGTTTCATTCAGTGCCTTAGCTCTTAATTCTTCCCCCAGTTCCCATTCAATATAGTCAATAAGTAAAAGGCCAGATCTGTTAAAGCCAGGAACTGAACTTCTGGTCATGGTAAACAAAATTGCGGCACACAAGGAAAGATCCTACCCTTGATGTGATTTTGGCCACTGTAAAGCAAACCAAGCCTGCACGTTTTGTAAAAGAGGAGAGGTGGAACTGGTATCTCTGGACAGCAGGTGTCAATCCCTATCATGTATGAAGCGCTAGCCCCAGGTAAATTTTATTTTTAAAAATATTTTAAATGTTTATTTAAAAGAATATAAATTTTTAAAAAACTAAGAATGAAATATATAAACCATCTAAGCAAGAAAAGGTATAGATAGTTACTCTACTGAACTTTAAATTGAACATACTTGAGTAACATAGTACAAATCATTAACAGAACTATAAACAGTAAACAGAACATTAAATCTTTACTGAAAATTATAGATCAAATAGAAATATGATTCAATGGAAAAGAAAACCCAGGTCTCAGATGTGGCACAAAACCTAACATAGCATTATAATCCAATTATAGTTTCCAATTAAAATTAAATTCTGCATCACGGTTGGTGAAGATGATAGAACTTGCTGAGATGTCCAGTTGACTTGTTTGATTAGAGGAAAGCCAATATCTGCATTTATTCCTGGCTGGAAACCCCTTAAAAAAGAAAAAAAATGAACTTATGATTTATGCTTTTGATGACTAGATAGATAGATTATAGAAAGAAGAGAGTCATGATGTACCTTTAGAGAAAGAGGTAAATTTATAATTGTACTTACAACTGCTGTAAAGAAGATCAGAAACCACTTCTTTGTATATTTTTTCTTTCCTTTCTATTTTCCTTTTACTTTTTCTTTCTTACACTTTTAGCTTTCTCTTTGATTTCTTTCTTTTTCTTTTTCTTTTTCTTTTTCTTTTTCTTTTTCTTTTCCTTATTCTATATTAGTTTGTATTAGTTTTTAACTTTGTTTTTAAAACTTTTAATAACACTATATATATATATATATATATATATATATATATATAAAAGAATTAAATTCTGCATCAGATTTACTTTTTATATAGGAAGTTATTCTTGTGATTGAAGTTTATTCCCACAATTTATTAGCCATTCTTCCAAAGAAGGAAAGATCTTTTTTCAGTAAAAAGCATATAAAATCCTTTGTGCTAGTTCAGTAAATGTTGAAGGAACATATGGTTTAGTCAAATTAAAAGAACTATCTTGGGGTGAAATAGAATTACAATGTTCAAAATTTATTGAGTAATTATTGAATGCAAAATTGCAAAAGATCTGCAAGCTCTAGTAGTAAACGTCAAGGAGTACAGTGAAAAAATGGGTCTAAGATTAAATATAAAGAAGATCAAACTAATGACAACTGGTACAACCAGCCTTAGAATTGACAGTGAAGGTATCAAAATGGTAGATAGCTTCTACCTTTTAGGATTAACCATCAACAGTAATAGAACAAGCAGTCAGAAAATATGCTGCAGGCTAACACTTGGTAGAATAGCCATGAAGGCCTTGAAAAAGATATTCAGATGCCATGATATGACTATACCTACAAAGATCAGAATAGTGCAATCAATGCTATTATCTGTGACACTCTATGGAACTGAAAGTTGGACTTTGAAGAAGCAGGATAGAAAAAGTATCGACACTTTTGAATTTTGGTGTTGGAGAAAACTCCTGAGTGGACAGACAAGAAAACAAATAGATCATTGAGCAAATCAACCTAGAGTTCTCACCTGAGACATAAATAATCAGGCTCAAATTATCCTACTTTGGAAAGCTTATGTGAAGACCTAACTCTTTGGAGAAGGCTCTAATGCTGGGAAAAGTGGAAGGAAAGAGAAGAAAAGGACAACCAGCAGCAAGATTACAGCGGTTACAGCAGTGATTGGTACATCACTGGAAGACCTGAAGGACCAGGTTAGGGACAGCTCATCATGGAGAAAATCTATCTATGTGGTTACTAAGAGTCAACATAGACTTCATGGCACATAAATCAATTAATGATTGAATTACATTCTTTGCTTATTGGTCAGCAGGAGGAATTGCTGATGGGTTCATGGCCTTCTCTGGATGTTCTTGCTATTTTAGGGTCAGTAGAAGTGCTTCCTGATGGATTAGGATGTAGAAATATTGTGATGTGGAAGTGCCTATACATTACACCAGGGATAAGCAACATTTTTCACCCAGAGGGCAAATCAGCTTCCAAGGGATTTCAAGAGTCACATACATACAATGTATCACAGAAACATGTCACACACTCAGATAAAAATGAAGTGTATATAACATCACAGTTACTTCAGAAAAATATACTGACCCCCAGCTTTTAGAGACTAGAAATGCATCTGTTTATTTTCCCTTGGTTCAATATATAAAGTTCAAATTTGGTGTATAAGCTCATTGTTAATGCCCATCCCGTTGAGACTATTCACAAAGCATTTCAGATGCAGATAACACAGGGTCACCTGCTTTGTTGTTTCTCTTTGACAGTTTGGGAAAAGGATGAAAAACATGCAAACTGACAGTATTTTCTTATATACTAGGAATTGCTTTGAACCTCCTCAAAAGTGTTTTCTTATTTAATGTAAACTCCTTTGAGCACTCTGAAAAGTGTTCCATCTCTTTAGAAGATCAGTTTGATAAACCTTGATTATGATTTGCTTCCTTGGATGGTAGAGGTGATAGAATCAGTGAGTTTCTGGCCTCTGCAATCCGCATGGAGGCAATACCAATCTCATATAATTGTTGCTGTGCCAACTAGAGGGCCACCTGGGACAGACACTTGAGCTCCCCCTCATGATCCTATCTGGTCCCTTAAAGCAGCTTGCTCCAAACTGGTTTCCCTGAATACCATTATGGGTTTAGGAGAATTATGGTTCAGCACTTACAGACAGCATTAGGTTGGAGAAGGTTATGTTTCTTTGCTTTAGTTTAACTTCTTAAACTGCGATAAGTGTTAAATTATTTCTGCCTCAGATTTTTGAACAAATTCATTTGACTCCATTGTCACTGCCCAGAGTCGCTCTGCAGTGAGATAGGCAGTGACAAATTTGAAATAGAAATAAATAAATAAATAAATAAATAAATAAATAAATAACCTAAAGAGGGGGGAAATCCCTTAACATTTAAATGCAATCAGTATTTTGAATTTTTGTAAAATCCCTATCTGAAATGTCCTGGGGTAGACAGTTTAATTGTAAGGGGTGAGAGTAGTTAGGTGGGAAACAGTGGCTCTCTGCCTGGAAAGCACCATTATACAAACACATCTTAGCTGCCTCACAAGGCCAAATGCCCATTAACTCAGAAGGGCAGGAGGGAAAAGCCTAGAGTTTAAACACTGGAGTGTATGTGTACATATACACATATACACACACAGAGGCTCTTGCTTCTTTGCACTGCAGTAAAAAACTACTGTTGTGTGTTACTCTCATTCTCATTTGCCGTAAAGATTCTAATCTAGCTAACAGCCAATGTTTGGAGATCCATGATTTTCTTCCATGCCCAGGTATGAACTCTGACATTAATGTTTCTCCACCTATCTGATTAATCTCATTCTAACCTACCCCACAGGGAATAATACAACAATGGGTATATTGCCCTGCATTTCCTTATAGGAAAGATGGGGTTCAAATACAATACAACAATAATCTGCACTGCATAATCATGCAGGAAATTATTTGTTTCTCAGAAGACCAAACTGCACGTTATACTCAATTACATTTCTTTTTCTCCCTCGTAATTTATTGACAATTGAAAATATACTACTACCTTTTTCCTTGAGGTGGGAAAAACAGCATGAGGGATCACAGGTAGGAAGGGAGAGAACGGATTGCACAGCTCTCTCCCTACAGATCTATAAATAAATGGACCAATCAGGAGACAGACATTCATAAGGGTAGATGACGTACTGTTTGGCCCTGAGGAAAAACCCACTTTTAAGAAGAAAAGGAGGAAATAGAAGATAGTGGTAGTAAGCACTCATTTTTATGTTTCCTCATGAGCTTTTAAGCTGTATACATGTTTAGACAAACCTGAGCTACTCATAGTGTTATCAAATGCTGTTAATTTTTATTAACTGTTTTTCACAACAGAGTACTGCTCAAGGTAATGTGGATTTAATTTATATCCAGATAATTAAATGCTCATTTGGAACATCAACTCTATCCTCAAAGGCTGAAGCTGAAACAGCTGGCCCATTTGATCTCTACAGGCTGGAAACATTAATGAAAAAACTCAGCAGATCTGTATTAATTATCTTCTCACCTCTCTTTGTGCTCCCCTCCTGGGAGACAAAGGTCACTGCTAAGGCAGAATGACCTAGCCAGAAAGCTGTAGATTCTTTCCATTGTCAAAATATTCTATTTTTCACACTGAAAAGTCTGATTGCTGCATCCCCATCACATAGAGCTCTAAACCTAACCTACATCTCCTGTCATGCGTCAGTGCAATAATAGAGGTCTTTGTATAGCTCTCAGCTCCATTTTATGTTCAGGAGTATTTCAGCATCACAGGGTCACCATGGGGAAGGAAAAATCCAGAATCATCATACATATAGGGCAAGATTACAGTCAGGACCATTCTGCTCACAGTTTGAAGTTGACAGAATTCTTTCTTGTCAGCCATCCCTGATATTTTTCTCTTCAAATAAGTTCTAACACTGGATGTATCTTGGGCTGGAGAAAGGGCTTGAAAAACAGTTACTGAGTAAAGAAATAAGCTGGAGAAGGATATTAATTTGCTATTTAAATGGGAAGGGGGCTTTCCACATAATTGGGGTGGTTCTATATATTTAAACATTTTTAAAAAATTGGCCTTAAATATAATGGCATGGACTCCAATGGAGAAACCCATTAAAGAGAAGGATAGTATCTGATTCTTGAAGTAGATATTACTTAATAATTGGGATAGTGAAGACAGAATTATGGATTGGCTGTTTTAATACAACCTGATTTATTGTGTCATAGCATCCCTCAGTTAACTGGCTTTACTTCATTGAAATGGCAATATACAGTATGAGCTGGACTACTTGTTCACTTGCCAGTCATTTTTTTAGTCTCAGTGGACAGAGAAGACTATTACTTATTTCCTAACTTCCCTGTTTTAATCCTCCCACCAGAGTGGTTTGTTTTTTAAGAAAATCAGAGGTGCCATGATTAGGGTCATTGCTACCATGAATAGCATACCTTTCCATTGGTTTCTGCCTCCCTTTTACTCACCCATCTGGCTAAGGGGTGCAGGGGGGAAGCTGAAATGATCACAGCAATAGTATAAGGGACTTCTCAGAACCTGGGAAAGAGAGCAACAATTTGCAAAACATACTAGTTCAGGACATCTGCATGTTCCTCCTTTATCAGGAATGCTGGTGGCCACCTCCCCTCCACATCAATAGGCAGTTAGCAAGAGGAGTAAAGAATCCCTGCCTCTAGAGATAAATGGGTGCTGAAATATTAATTTATCATTCAAATTTCTAGGGCTGCTCTGAGAGATATACTGGAGTAATGTAGAGAACCCATACATGAACAACAGAAATAACCATCAGTCATACCAGGGGAAAACTGTAACCACTAAAATACATAAGCATCTACTCCATAGAGGGTCCACCCCTATCCTAGACCAGAGTCTGGAGGGAAAGCCAGGTCTTCAAGGCTTTCTTGAAGGATAGCAGAGTCAGGGCTGCCTAGATCTCAGCGGAATGCTGTCCCAAAGGGCAGGCACTGTGCCACTATGCCTCCTGAGTCCCACAAGATGACACTGCTTAATTGATGGGACCCAAAATGTGTATCCATTGCCAGCTCTATGGGACAGGCAGAAAGAGTTGGGAAAAGATAATCCCTCAAATATCCAGGCCCTATGTCATGAAGATCTCTAAAGGGGATGACCAGCACATTGAAGAGGCATACTGGTACTAATGCAACTTGTGTAGTAGAGGTGTGACATGGCCGTACTAAGGCACACCCATAACTATTTGTGCCACAGAATCCTGGATCAACTGTAGCCTCCAAGTGGTCTTAAAGACTACTGTAGAGTGTATTGTAATAGTTTACACATGAGATGACTACGATATAAGTGACTGAAAAGTTCCATCCAGTTCAAGAAAGGACACAATTAGTACGCAAGAGAGATCTGTGCACAGGCTTTCTTAGTTACAGGAGCTGTGAGTCCAGGAAGACCCCAAATTGAATTCCAGTTGGGTCTAGGGCAGTGCAGTCCCATGAGAACTAAAGTTGGGAAGTTGTCAGAGCCAGATGGTCATGAACTCTCAGCCAGTCAGTCTTACTTGAGTTTAAGCTTGTACCTCCCCATCCAGAGCTCTACAGCCTCCAGGCATTATGAAAGGACCTTGACAGCATCACTTGGTCAGCCAGGGGTTGAGAAATACAACCATTTATCATCAGCGTACTGATGATATATGACCCTATACCAATTGATAACCTCACCCAACAAATTCAAGTAGATGTTAAACAGGAGAGGCAAAAATGTCAAGCCTTGCAGCACCACAAAAAACAGGGGCCTTGAGTTTGACCTCTCTCCATTATCAATACCAATGGGAACAAGTCCTAGAGAAAAGAGGAGAATCTCACAAAACCACACCTCCCAGTCCTTGCAACCAGTCCAGAAGAATACCGTGATTAATAGTATCTAAAGTTATTGTGAAATCAAGAAGGACCCAGACAATTGCATTATCTCTATCTGGGGTCCATTAGAGGATATCAAAAAGGATAATCAATGTAATCTCAATGCTGAATCCAGGTCTGAAATGCTACTGAAAAGGATCCAAATAATCCAGGTAAACCTATTTAGTTGCTGAGATTCCTGTAACCTAATCCCTCTTTTCCCTTCAATAAATCTGGTTAATAAGACTGTAAGAACTTAGTTTTCTTGTTTGAGCAGCTACTAGGGGCTTGACATAATGCTTAGAGATGTCCCATTTTCACAGTTAAGTAGGTCCTGCAAACATGCCATTATGTGATATTCTCAGCTCTGGGATTCCTTTTATGTAGTGAAACGGCTGTCAGTGGCTTCAGGCTGACTACGTGGAACCAAGAGGTAGGATACAGAAGTTTCAACTTCTTCTTCACAGGAGTTGATTTTCAGCCGCTTTTGTCTCTGAGGTGCCCTTGTCTCTGAGATATTTGGACTGGATTTACACAGCATGTAATATGACTTGAAAAAGTGTTTTCTGAGAAGTAGGATCCTAACATATCAAGTTGTTCCTATATATACTGTATGCCAGAATTAGAGCTTATAATTAAGACATTAGTACCATCCATTATGACAGCAAATGATTTGGGAATTTACCTGAAAACATATCATCAAGAAGAGAGAACAATTACACTTTTATAGTACCCTCATATACAGTTGGACGATTACTGATAGAAATTATTCTTGAAATAAAGCAACATTCTGGAATCAGATGCTCTCCAGATGTGTTGGACTTTGACTTCCATAATTCCAAGATCTGATAGATGGGGAAAAAAAAAGAACACTGGTGATTATCAGGCATATCAGTAATGCAAGATCAGTCAGATTTATCCCTGCTTCAAGATTGCAGTGGGAAACTTGCCAGTATTGTTCCTACCACACCTAGTTTACTTGAAATGGAAGATATTCAGCAACCATCATCACTGTCTTAAATGAAGGGTGTAGCCCACACAGATGACAGGCTGCAGCGTGCAGATTGAGTTATCTGAATCATGAAGGAACACACTGCATTTTCATGGCCTAGTTTATTCAACAAATCAGAGCTGAAACAATCATATGTTAAAATGCATGCCACTATATCTCCACGGATGGTAAAACTTTTTGCTCCTAGGCCCTGACTAGATCAACCTTTGTTTACGTATCTGAACTGTTCCCTCCCCTTGCTCCTTCTCTTGATGCCAAGACATCCTGCTTTTTCAAAGAAGCATGATGCAAAGATAAACTAGTTTGCCATCTGGGCAAGCCTAGGAGTCATTGAGAGAATCAAGTTTGACAAGAGAAGAGCTGAATCAATAGTGTGATATGTTCAGCAATCTTCCTGCCAGGCATTTCAGTGAATCAAGGTATTATTAGCTGTCTCTAATTTTTTTTTCCATTTGTATTTCTTGTTTTGCAAGTATCTTGTTCTGTATGAGGATTATCACATGCAGGCTAGGAGATTTTTCATTTATTGAATCTGATAAATGGCTGGCATCTTTTTGCAAAAGGTGTCAATTTAATTTAACACTGCCTTTCTTTTACAACATCTATCACTTCATAACAGAGGTAGAGATACTTAGCCTAGTTTGGTTTCATTTAGGGTCAACAAACAGGATTTTAAAAATGGTGGAGTTTTCAGATCAACACAGTTGGATAACATTTCCAGAATTACTCTACAGTAATGTTATGTGGGAACAGAAAATGATTTTTTTTTTAATTTTCTTTTAACTTCACCCAGTTTCACCACAAATCTATTCTCTATAGATTTTGTTACTGAAATTCTATATTCTGGTCCAGAGCATCAAAAATAACAGCAAATCTACAATCTGCAGTGGAATCCAAGTAGGTTATGTGGGAAGGAAATCAAGTTCTCCCGCCATACAGTCTTCCCACCGTAATCAGGGCAAAAGGTTAAAAATTACAATTAGAATGGCCTCAACACAAAGATTAAAATGCAGCGGGAAACACCAATCTAATCGGATGAATATTCCTTCCAGGCTGAGCTTAGCCAGAGGTCTCCTTGATTAAATAAGAAAAAATCCTTCCCCTGAAAGAAATTACCGTTTCAATCAGCAGTGCTAAACAAGCCCAATCCGTGACTCAGCAGGGCGCCTGACTGCAGAGTGCTCCCTCCTGGAACACCGGCTGAGCGCACTTTCTCAGAATTCCCAAAGGGGGCGCTTTCACGTGCTTTTGAGGAGCAAAAGCAGGGTTTCTCTATATCAGTGATGGCGAACCTTTCCAGCTTGGTGGGTCAACAATTCAGAAAATGCCTAACTTGACTCTGCTGCCGTGTCACCCCCCTCCCCGAACAAAAGAGAAACAAACAAACGTATAAATAAATATTCATTTATTTTTTAAAAATACAGTCCAATCATATGTGGTGCTATCTATTATATAAAGAAACGACAAATAATTACAAAAATGAAATACGAGTAAAACAAATTCAGTTTCTTTGGTAACTCAAATAGGAAGAACAGTTGCTGTCAGATGTTGCTGAACACTGGCGTGTCACCCAAAACATCGTGGCGTATCACCTTTGACACACGTTATCATAGGTTCTCCATCAGCGCTGTATATAAAGGGCTTCTGGGGAAGACTCGGCACAGCTGCCTCTGAGGGCTGACTCTGCATGTTGCGCTCTTGGAAATAAACCTCACCTCTGGTTCAAGCAACTGCCTGCATATTTTATTCCCGGCCCAGAAATGATCCTGGTAAGTTTTCTTTCTAACAATTTGGTGACCATGGCAAGACTCCAAGATCCACTGGGTCAATGGACTGAGCACAGGCAACTTCACCCAGCCAGCACAAACCCAGACTCTTCCCGCATTGACACTGATAGTAAAGAAAGGTTTTGGTTTTGAGCTAAACGGTTGCCTGAACCCGAGGCTTCATAGTTGGCAAGTACCCTGCAAATTTTGTGTCTTATGACCAGTGAGTGTGTGAGGATAAGATTTCCCTTTTGTGTTTTATCCCAAGTGTTGACCAGGGCTGTATGTCAAGTCAGTTTTAGCCACAACTAGTGTCATGGCCCAGGACTCAGACTCTGAATCTGGCTCTGAAGAAGCTGCTCCAGCTGTGGAATGTCGCTCTCAGGAGAGACAAAGCCAAGAATCACCTGAGGTTGATCAAACACAGGCACTTCCTAAACAGCTGGAGCAGTCAGATGATGATGACATAAGGCCTCCAAGCCCTCACACCTGGCATGTAGAGTGGAGAGCCAAGCAAAGATGTTCCTTGAGACTCCTTGCTAAGCAAGGGAGTAAATCTCTTGATTAAAGACAGCTGGCTGCAGCCTGATTAAAGAGGCAACTCTGAGCCATGTCCCCTTGTTGGAAACAACCATCTGACTTCCTGCTCTGGTGTGTTATTTCTCTGAATCTTGCTCATGAAACTCTGACCTTGGACTGGCTGACAAACCTGATTTAGTTCTCTGAAAGTTGGACTAGATTTTAACTACTCTTCTGCATGCTCCCATTGAAATCAAAACCACCCAGGCATACTTTCTTTCCAAGAGACTTTGTTGATTTAAATTTCTTCCCTTATCTGCTATTATCTGCTCAGCCTTGAATAAACTGCTTTCCTCACCTAGCAACTGTGTGTGTGTGAGTTGAGACCTGAAATAGGATACCTAGGCTGCTGCTAGCCCATCTCAGGTAATGAGCAGGAGACCCAGAAAGCAAGGGAAGCTGACAAGATTTGCATGCCTCGACAGGTAGCAAAAGGTTGAATGCTTGACTTTACCTTGGTGAATACCAGTCTGCTTTCTACTCCTTTTTTGTCCAGGACCAAGGTTGTGAAAAAGGAGGAGCAGTACTCTATTAGAGTCTCTGGGTATAGAGGAGCATCTCAAACCTTGGTAGACGTGCGTGTCATAGTTAGGGATGGAAATGGGGAATGACAAGTCAAAGGTTTCCCTGGCTTCCCCTTTGGGAAGGATGCTCACCTCCTGGGATGCGGGGTGGGGGCTATTTCCCATGCAGGCAGGGATGAGGAAAAGCCATGCACAGGATCAATGTCTGGAATGGACTAAGCTTACTGATGCGACTGGTAATTCAATTTGGCCTGAAATGGGTAGTTTCGACTATGCCATATTAAAAATTTTAAGACCAAGACTAAAGCCTTCCCATCTGCATTACTAGTATTGTTAGGAAGAACTTTCCAATCCCATGAGTGTGACCTCTAATTCAAACACACCTCCAGCCCCTCCTGAGTCAGATGGCTTGGACAGGAATGCCACAGGAAAATTAATGACGCCTTTATTAAAAATACTATATCCAGCTGAGCACGAGATGATTTAGAATTTGTTTTACCCCACAAGCCTTTCTCCTTGTCTGATCTGGTAATTTGGAAGAAAGATGCCCCTCCCTTTTAAAAGGACCCATAGACAGTCATCAGGACCCTGCAGTCAATTGTTGAAAGCCATAATCCATCTTGCAGCTGTTGAACATCTTTCTTATCAGAGACAAGATTTTTAAATGTTTTGAGAAAACTGCTGAAATAGCCAGAAGACCCATACTCCCAATCCATTTTGCCTGGCCAGCAAACAGACCCACTGGAGACTACAATGATCCTAATCACTGGGACAAATACACCAGGGCTAAAGAAAAACTATTAGAAGCCCTTCAAGAGATGGGACATAAAGCACTGAAATGGTCCAAATTTCAACACACAGAGGGAAGATGAAACTCCGGACGCCTTCTGGGTCTGTTTATCAGAAACCGGCATCACGTATACACATTTTAGATCTAAATGACCACAAAGACCAGAGGATTTCAGCCTCAGCATTCATTGATCAGTCAGCTAGTGACATCTGAAATCACTTTCAGACAATTGTCTCTAACTGGTCATCATTAGAAATTCCCAAGTTGTGTAGGATTGCCAACTTTGTATTTGACCAGAGGAAGAGATTAAAAGAAGAAAAAGATAGGAAGGAGACAGAAAGGGAAAAAGAGAGAGAGCAAAGGAGAAGGACAGAAAGGAGGGAAGCTCTAAAACTGTTTGCAGCCTTGCAAGAAAATAGATGGTCTGGCCTTCAAGGAACCAGGGGGGAAGACGAAAACCAGTATTCTGCTACCAGTACAGCAAAGAGGGTCATATGAAAAGGGAGTGCAGACTGGAACCAGTGGAGAGGGGGAAACAAAACTTTTTCAGCCAGCCCCGGATATTTCACCACAACAGCCCACCACCAGCACCATTTTCCAAGTCACAACTACCCCCTCCAGCAGCAGGCATGTCCATAACATGCCCCTAGACTACTGCCTGCATGTATCCAGCTCTGCCAGAGGGAACTTTGGACTCCAATTCCCAATTACTAGACCCTGGGGATGCCCAGAGTGACTCATCCTTTACCGGTCTCTCCATTCCACTAAAACAGGCCCCCAAAGGTGAACCGTTACTAATACTTACCATTGGAGGCAAACCTTTTTATTGCCTCATTGACACCAGTACAGCTGCTTCTCTAATTATCCATCCCCCTTTCAAAGGTTCCACTATACCTGGTGCTTGCAACATTATTGGGGTGGGAGGTAAATTAATTCCAGTCAAACTCACTAATGAAATGAGGGTGGAAGTGGGACCTTTGTCTTTGGATCACTCTTACTGTCTGTCCTCAATCACCTTTGTCCCTAATGAGTAGAGACTTACTCTGTAAACTTGGAATCATGATAAAATGTACTCTGGATGGGCCGGTTCTGGACGTTCCCCTGACCCACATGCATTGCTTAACAACTCTTTTTGCCAACAAGCTGCACTCCCTCCTTCTAGACCTATAGGATTTGCCTGCCTCTCTACGGGGATGGGATTCCACTGAAGTAGGTTTTTCAAAGAGTGCTACCCCCATTGTGGTCCAGGTAAAGCCAGGTCCACCACCCTATCCTCCACAAAACAGCATCCCAGCCGAAGCTGACAAACCCATTCAAAATTTAATCAAAGCTTAACTTAGCACAGGGAGTTTTGCATAAGTGCACATCACCTTGCAATACCCCAATCTTTCTAGTCCAAAAACCAAAGATAGATGCAGCCAGTAAGCCAATCTATCGCTTTGTCCACCACCTGCAAGCCATTAACTCGTATGTCATCCCACAAGCTCCAGTCATGCCCAAGCCGGTCACCATCATCACCATGATACCAGCCACAGCACCCACTTCACAGTCAATGATCTTTTTCAGCATCCCAGTAGATCCTGCATCACAATACCTTTTTGCTTTTACGTGAGACAACCAACAATACACCTGGACCCATCTTCTACAAGGGTGCACTGAGTTACCTATAATGGCAGGAAAAATTAGAAGCCACATTCACTGGTGGGTTTTGGCAAGTACCAGAAGGCCGCCCCATTGCTCCACAATGCCTTCTATGCCTCATCTGCCAGCAAATACATACAAAGGGACACTGTGGCATCCAGGCAATGGTGGATGCAGCCAGCACAAGTAGTATACCCTGGGAATATACTGGGAAGCAGCAAGGGTGGCACAGAAATGTCTAACCTGCCAAGCCAGTAATGCTTCTTCAGGGAAAATAACACACAGGAGAAAGACCATGGACCCAGAGACCTTCTGAGAAATTACAGTTAGACTTCATCCAGTTGCCAAAATGCAACGGCTTCCAATATGTCTTTGCATGCCAAGATCAGCTCACTTACTGGGTGGAAGCCTTCCCCTGTCGCCATGCCACAGCCATAGAGACTGCCCGACACCTTTTAAGAGTCCTGGTCCCTAAATTCGGTATCCCTAGTACATTACATCCTCATTACATCTCCTATGATTCCTTTTCTATAGGAATCCAATGTGGTCTAATAAGTCTGATGTATTGTTCTCCCTTCAAACTGCGGGTCCTTTACAAAGTAAAGTCTCCTTTGAGTCAAGTTCTATTCCTGGTGACTCTTAATGGGCACAACTCAGAGGAAGGCAATGGCAAGAATACCACACAGACCCAAGAACTGTTGCCAAGAATGCTACGCTGATGAGGGCTTGAACCTGAAAGAGGGGCTATGTGAGCCAAGGGTAGTAGGCAAATGCTCCATTTCCGATAGAAAGGGAAGGAACCTTACAGTTATTGTTTGGGCATGAAACCAGTGATTTATGCAACCTCACCCCCTAATGATGCATTTTGTGGGAAACAAACAGAATTTTCCTTTTGAACATCCTTTGTCCTGTAATATTTTTATTCTGCTAGCAGTTCTTTTAAATGCAGTAGCTTCACAAATGACAGAAAGAAATGAGAAATATTTCCACTATCTCTGCTAAACAATCAGAGCCATCACTGGATGGTCTAAAGAAAGCTTCCCAAAGGAAACATTATCTATCTCCTCCTGCAAAATAGTACCTCAAAAGATGTACTCCACACCTTGCTTATTCATATCCAGTCTAACATGAAGTAAATACTTGGATAGCATCTTTCTAACCCTTAAAATAATATTTAACAATATTTGCTTGTTTGTTTGTTTTACTATGTCCATAGTCCTATTTCCATATATACAGGTTGGCAACAATGTTAGGACAGTTGTTCTAAACTGCATTTCAAAGGTATGAATTCTACACCATAAATTTACCCATTTTAGACCTATTGAGCTATCTTCGTTCCTTTCACAAAATTCCTGGGAACTTTAGCTTGACTGAAATGCTGTTCTCTCCTGCCCTTAGCATATTTACTGGCTGGATTCACACATCATACCAAGACGTCGTTTGTTTAACCATGGTTTGTTGAACAAGTTATAGTGGCCTCATCTGAATCTCAGAGGCAAACAATAGGAGCCCAGGGCAACAGAAAGCCTTCCGTGTGGCTTCCAGAGACCTTCAAAAGTTATTACTGAATCATAATTTTAATGTAACTGAAGATAAAATTAAATAGATGAGTAAGAAGGAATGCTATGAATTATATTTAATAATAATTAAATTGAAATTAAATGAAATAAAAATTAGGGGGGGTTGTTTTGGTCCAGTTTATAGCTTTTAGAAGGGGGAGGAGAAGTGGCCCTTGGTATAGCAATCTACTTGGTATTGCAACTGAAAAACTTTTAAACCAGGTGTTATACAAGCAAAGAATTTTATTGTATAACTCACATCCTTTGCATTCAGATTGCCTTGAGGTTTTCTGAATCCTGAGTCCTCTGAACAATAATGATTCATTGTCAACTAGCCAGCAAGTAATCTTTTGAGTCTGACAACATCCTTTTGATCTCTTAAAACTTGATCTCTTGCTGTCACCCGAACATAATCCTGCAAACCATTTATCATCTGCTTTATCTTAGTAAAACTGGGGAGAATCTCCTAAGTGTTATATTTGCCAAAGGAAATATATGTTACTGTTTCAGAGGTAAAAACAGTGAATCTTGTTAAACTTAATTTAAGTAATTCAGTTTATAACATGTTTCTTTCAGCCCTTACAAGTGTACATTTAAAATCTTCATTAGCTCTCAGCGCAATTTGAAGAAGGATAAAGCACAACCTCTCTCAAACATGGCTGGTGTGGGTCTTCCGGGCTGTGTGGCCGTGTTCTTGAAGTTTTGTTTCCTAACGTTTTGCCAGCACCTGTGACCGGCATCTTCAGAGTGCAGGAGCACAGACAGGAGCAGTTCTCTCTGTGCCCAGGGTGATGTGACCCTTCTGTGGGTATTTATAGAGATCTGAGGGGGGGAAAGGGGGGAGATTGCAAGACAGAAGCCCTTATACCCAGACTATACGGACTCCCCAAAATCCACAAAGACTCGATCCCACTCAGACCCATCCTAAGCGCCATTGGCTCCCCGACATATGAATTATCCAAACATCTGGCCACCCTTCTACAGACCCACTTTGGACAGACTCCAGCCCACATCAGAGACTCAGGACATTTCATCGACAAATCAGCACCCTGAAACTCAACCCCACGGACAAACTGGTCAGCTTTGACGTGGTCTCCCTGTTCACCAAGGTACCAGTGAGGGACACCCTGGCACTCATCAAACAGATCTTCCCAGAAGACATAACAGCCTTATTTCAGCACTGCCTAACAACCAGTTACTTACTATGGGATAATGAGTACTATGAACAGATGGACGGTGTCACCATGGGAAGCCCCCTGAGCCCAGTCATAGCAAATTTCTACATGGAACATTTTGAAAAACGGGCTTTAGAAACCGCACCCGCTACCCCAACAGTCTGGTTCCGATTTGTGGATGACACCTTTGCAATTTGGAGTCAGGATGAAGAAGACCTAGAGAAGTTCCTGAACCACCTAAACAGCGTCCACCCCAATATACAATTCACCATGGAAAAAGAAGTGGACGGCCAACTTCCATTTCTAGACACGTTGGTCATACGCAAACCAGACCTCAAATTAGGACACAAAGTCTACAGAAAACCCACTCACACAGACCGGTACCTACACAAAAACTCCAACCACCACCCACGTCAGAAAAGAGGCATTATCAAAACCCTCATGGATCGTGCCAATCGGATCTGCGAAACCCAATTCCTAAACTCTGAACTTAACCACCTTAATTGGGTCCTACAAGCGAATGGCTACTCCAAAAATGAAATAAAAAGAGCCATCAAACCAAGAAAGCAACATACGACTGAAGAAGAAAAACAGCCACCCACCAACAAAGTATTTCTGCCCTATATCAAAGGGGTCACAGACCGCATGGGAAAACTGATGGAAAAACACAATTTCCAAACAACCTTCAGACCCACCAGAAAAGTACAAGAAGTGCTAAAATCAGCAAAAGACAAAAGGGATCCCCTCACCGCCGCAGGAGTATACCGCATACCATGCAGTTCGGGCAAGTATACATTGGGACCACAAAACGCAGCATCCATACCAGGATAAAAGAACACGAAAGGCACTGCAGACTACAGCAACCAGACAAATCTACAGTAGCTGAACATGCTCTCAAGCACACTGGACACAAAATCCTATTTGAAAACACAGAGATACTGGACAACACCAACAGCCACTATACCAGGCTATACCGGGAAGCCATTGAGATTCACAAACACCAGCACAGTTTCAATAAAAAAGAGGAGAGTCTAAAAATCAACGAAACCTGGCTACCAATCCTGAAAAATACAGCCTGCAAAAGGTCAACGAACTCAGCTCAACCACTAGGACATGTGAACAGTTCACACAATGAACTTGGTAATCACCCCCAGCAGCCCCTTGTTAACAATTCAATAGAAGAAAAAACCCTGCCTAATTCCCAGGAAGATACACAAAGATGCTGACACCAAAACAAGCAGCCACTCAGTAACTCAACCCCCCACTACACACCCCCAATCTCCCCCCTTCCCCCCCCTCAGATCTCTATAAATACCCACAAAAGGGTCACATCACCCTGGGCACAGAGAGAACTGCTCCTGTCTGTGCTCCTGCACTCTGAAGATGCCGGTCACAGGTGCTGGCGAAACGTTAGGAAACAAAACTTCAAGAACACGGCCACACAGCCTGGAAGACCCACACCAGCCATCGTATGCCGGCCGTGAAAGCCTTCGACAATACTCTCTCAATCACTTTGCTCCAAACTGCTGTTGTTGTTTTAATGTTGTTAATAAAATCTTGGAGTGACCTGTAGACTGCTGTATTTATACAATATGTGCAGCTTAAAAATGAGGTGAACAGATGCACAGTTGCCATCATTGTGCCCCACCACATAAGTCTCTTTCACTAAGATTTGTGACTTGCCATGTTGCCTTATGAAGGTGACACCATTTGGTGTTTCTAGAAACATGAACTTGGGATAGAAGTCCCCAAGTTTTGTTATAGGCCAGTGTTTTTCAAACTTGGCAACTTTAGCTGAAGTCCACACATCTTAAAGTTGCCAAGTTTGAAAAACACTGTTATAGGTGGTAAGCAATAAAATACATAGATTATTCTTTTTTAAAAAAGAAATCTGTTTTGGCCTAAACAGTGTCAAACCCTTTATATCTCCATTTCACCTTCACCACAATTGGAGCAGCCCTATTTTGTGACCCTTCTAGCTCCCATTTCTATGTCTGGAGACTGAAAAGGACAGCTTCAAAGTAATCTTCAAAGTAACCTTGTTTGGGCAATGTAGGGAACCAAGATTGAATGAAGAGAACAAAACTCAGATAACACTTGGTTAAAGCACTCTGCCTTAACCACAGTTTTATGCAAATCCAGTTTTGTATGACATACTAAGGGCTTATCTGCACTGCCCAGTTGCCCCATCACCAGAAAGGGCAGGCAACTGCTTCTGGAGGACAGAAACAGAGGCCATCGTCCTTTATTAATCCACCATTCACTTTCAAAGCAACCTCATGGCATGCTACTCTGCTCCACTTCAGAAGTACAGTTCTCCTTGTTATGTTGTCTTGGTTGCTCCTGTCCATTTAGGCTATAGCATTTCAGTCTGTGGCAGGCTAAGCTCAGCAGTTCACAGACTTTTTTGCAGAGTGAAGACTGCCCCTTCAACAGAGCCAACACTTATTGTGCACTCTAATGCTTCTATACGTCCCCTTACCAAACTGCTGAAACAGCATAGTGGTTAAGAATTTTGCTTAGTATGGAGAAGGTTGCAAGCTTGAAATCCAGCAGATTTTTTTTAATTACAATTTTCCTTTTCTTGAGCAGGTAACTTTCTCCTAGCCATTTTTAAAATATGTCTAAGAGTTCAAAATTTTTCTGGTTTTACAGTCACCTGAGGCAGAAGGGTTTCATTCCCAGCTACCAGCTAGCCCATATTAAAAGCCCTGGAGCCAAAAAACCAAAACAAACAAACACACAGAGGGAATATTACCTACTCAAGAAAAGAAAATATTTTTTTAAAATAAAATTTCTCTCAGGTTTTGAACTGGGGTCTTTCTGTATGCTAAGAAAAGATCTTAATCACTATGTTATTTAGCCACACTGACAAAGGGGATACAGAAATATTAGGGTATATGCTGGAAATATGATTTTTTAAAAATGGCTTCTTGTGCCTGCATATCTGCATTTTTATTCTTTTTGTATATTTCTATTTTGTATATTGTATACTTACTTTGTGCATATATTTGGGTGCGCAATCTATAGAAAGACCCACAGAAGAGAAAGTGATCGACCTGTGCTCTCCTGGAAGAGGAAGGAGGGAGGGCACAGCAGCAGGAGAATGGTGCAATGGGAGGACATTGTTGTCTGCAATCTGGACTGAATACCTTGCAAGCTGTTGCCAAAGTGTCTTAGTGTGGACAGGATTTTCTTAAGCTAGTTTAGAGTCAGGCTGGTATAAGCACAGGACAGGAGCAGCTTCAAATATAAATATGGATATCCTCTCAGTCTGAAAATAACTTAAGTGCAAACACTGCCTAAGTCAAAACCAAACCAACCATATTGTAAAAACATGGTATAAATGTAGCCCCTGCAAGGAAAGAGGAAGAAATCTCTTTTTATGTAACAATAATATAGGGTAGAAAAAATATATACCAGTATTACTCCTGTAATGAGGCAAGTTGCATGTGGTGGTATTTATGTGTTTACGAAAGTTAGAGCCTGCATTTTCATATTTAAAAAATGTGCAGCAATTATCTCCTGTTTGGCCCTGCCTGAGATGGAACAAGCAAAACATGTTGTAAATGGAGATGGTGAAGTTTAAGCCTGATGACCCATGAAGCTGGATAGTTAAAAACTGAGTTCAAGTATGTAGTAATTTTAAGATGTTTTAAAATTAGAACCAGATGCCCCAATCTTTTCATTCATTTTCCTCTTTTCCTCAAAATTTTGCAGTGAAACAGTCTGGCAGGGCTGTCACTGGGAGTGGAAGAGCAGCAGGGGAAGGACAGACTGGTCTCCTAAACCATCTCACGTTGGAATCTGTTCTCCAAAGAGCTATTTTACCTCAGCAAATAGAGAAGTAGCAACATCCCTGAAAGAACAGAAAGAGGAATGCTTTTCTTCTTCCCTTTTGTCTATAAATTACTCAGTACACAAAAACCTATGCAATACTGTATAACACCTTACTGCAGGTAAATTATTTTACTTTCACAGCACAATTTGGGCCACTTTATCCTCCTGAAATACTAGTGTCATGCACAATTGGAAGGAATGTTAGGAAATTGTTTAAGGATTACCATCCTAGGCTCCTGAGAGTTTGAAGATGGCACTCTTGAATCATTATGATTCAAATCCAAATTGATGTGATGTTTCCTCTTTTAATCAAATATTTATTTTAATGAAAAGCAACAGTTCATAGCATAGAATATACTGAAGGGGTTAGAAGGGATTCAGAGATTATCCTTTGGATCCACAACATTTTTCTGGTTAAATGATATGGTCAGGAGACCAGACTGGCTCAAAGAAACAATCTGGAACTTATGTTCTGTGTGGGACACAGATTAAGAACTGTCATCAAGAGATCCCAGCTCCACCTCTCCTCTTTTGCAAAATGCGCAGGTGCAGTCTGCTTTAGAGGGGTTAAACTTACATCAACGATAGGCCCTTTCCTTATGTTGCTGTGATTTCCTTACTATAACCAGGATTTCAGTTCCTGGAGCAGTACCTTTATAAAACTCACCAACATTTATATTTAAACAAAACCTAACCTCTCTTCTTCAGGTTATACATTATCAGTGATACTTCCAATCTTTCTTCATACATTTTTTCCTTCTAAGCCTCTTATCATATTGGTTACTCTTCCCTGTCAATATCCTTCCTAAAATGCAGTGCCCAGAACTAGACACAATATTCTAGATGTGGTCTGATCAACACAGAATAGAAAAATCACTTCTCTTGATATTGATGTAGCCTGGGATTGCATTTCCTTTTTTTGCAGTTACCGTTGGCTCATGTTCTACTTGTAATCTAGTTAGATACCAAAATTTTGTTTGCATGTTCTACTGCCTGATATGGTCTTCCCATCTTATATTCATACCTTTAATTTTTCCTACCCAAATGAAAGACTTTCAAAAATCATTTTGCTACTTTCTGCCCATTGTTCCAGCTTTTCAAGCTTTTTTGGAATTTTGACCCTGACATTCAGAATATATGCTATTCTCCCCTCCCCGCACATTTCTGTCATCTGCAAATTTGATAATCGTATTTTCTAATAAGCCCTGTGCTATTCAACATATTTATAAATGACTAATCCAAGTCATTTATAAATATGTTGTCTAGCACAGGGCCTACAACAAAGCCTAGTGATTGGTCACTCAGCTTTTCCCTCCTTTGATATGAAGCCATTGATATACACTCATTGAGTATGACTGTCTAGCCAGACTTGTATCCAACGAATGGTAGCATAGTTCAGCACATATTTTGCCATCTTCTCTACTAGAATCTCAGGAAAGACTTTGCTGAATTCTTTGTTGAAGTCAATGTATGCTAAGTCCACTGAATTCTCACGGTCAACAAAACTGATCACTCTATCAACAAAGATATATTTGGCATGATTTATTCTTGATCATCCTATGCTAACTTCTCCCAAGCAAGTCATTCTTTTTAAATGCTCCCAAACCAATTGCTTTATCAAACGCTCCAGAGTTTTGCCTGATATCAACATCAACCTGACTGGTTTGTAATTATGCTAGTCTTCTTCATTTTTTCCTTTCTAAAGATTATTTCATCCTGGGCTCAGCTATGTGGCAGTATGTAGACAGCCTTATCTGAGCTTGGAAATACATGGATGGATAACCACCAGGACATCCAAGAGTTGTTGACTAGACCTGGAAGTTAAAAAAAAAAAAATCCAGAAAGAAGGCAAAGACAAACTACTTATGTGTTATTGCCAAGAAAACTACGTGGCTATGAAATCACCAGGAACTGAATTTTACTCAAAGGAGATTCTTTATTTTATTTTAAATTATGTCCTGGAGGATCTTTGGATTATTAAATTACATTTCAACACAAATTTGCAGTAAATAAGTCCTACTTAAATCAGTCAGAATATTGATTAAATAAACACAGAATTGCACAGTAAATCTACTGTTATTTAATCTGAAGTTTCTTTAAACAACACACAGAACTGAATTTTTATTACATTCAAAACTTTATAGCCAGGAATACCATATGCTGGTCTTTCTCTTGAGCTATAGCAGGTAGCAGGTAAAAATAACATGCAGTGTTCTGAAAAATTTTACCCTTGAAACTGAATTCACCTTCAACGCTTCCTGCTTGTTGCTGGTGAAAGTCATTGTGAAAAATTACAGACTATTTGACTTATATCCACATCTTAAAATACTTTCTAGTTGAGTTTAGGGTGTACTGCAACAAACAAACAAAACAGCCCAAAGTATCTGCCACTTTCCTGAACCAACATCCTTTGCACCAGCAACATTTTTCCTTTATAATCTACATAAAAGTCTACATATGAGAAGCTGTAGAAGGAACAGCTGTTATATACTGTGCCAGGTTAAGGCTTCTGTTTTATCTACAAGAAACATTCTGGAGTAGTTTCAGTTCAAATAAAGAGGATATAAATAAGACTGAGTGTAAATAATAAGCAGCTTATGCTGTTTGTTTTCACTCTATTACAAAAGCTCATATGGCAATACATTTGTTAACCTGTAAGCTCCCATATGACTCTTCTTTATTCTATTCCAGCCTTCTCTAACTTGGTACCTTCTAGTTGTGCTGGAATAACAGCTCTCAACATGGAGTCCTAACATACCAGATTGAGTGACGCGCCCTACATAATTCAGTGGCTTGGATCAAAGATCACAAAAAACACGGTGTAGCACCACAGGGATCATCCAGTATGAGCCTCAGGCTTGCGTGCAATTCCCCTTCTATCTTCCTTTGTACCTGAGAAAAGAGAAAAGTTGAAAGCTTCTTGCTGTGGCTTTGAACTACCATGTGATAGCTGAAGGTAGAAGTGCCTTGTTCTAGTAATAGTTAAGACATAAAGACCTGAAACCATGATTTGATCCTGGCTTCTTTTGGACATCACTGGAAAGAGCAGTTTGTTCAGCCTTGCAGAAGGCCATTTCCTTCCTTCAAGTGTGAAGGCAAAGGTGGTGCCTACAAGCACAATGCTGCCAAATTGCTTGTTCATAGAATACTGAATTGTGGATTAGCCTTACTAATAAATGTAACCAGTGTACCCTGCTAATGGGGGGGGGGGAGGGGGGAAGAGAGCTATTCGTCTCTCTGTATAGGTTCATCATGGATTCTATTACTTAATGCAGTACGATAAAACATACTTAGGGAAAATGTGTGGGATTTGCAAACGTATACTGCAGTGTGTTATGCTTCTTTAGGAGTGCACTTCTATTCCACTATCACCCCACTCTTCTCCCCTCTCTGCCAGTTGCTATTAGGTGCTTCCTGAGTCTTATGGAATGTTTTATGGGTCTTGAAGTGATTTTTCTGAAGATTATGTGTACTTCTACTAATTTCAAGATTCTCCCTCCCCTGAGGTTGCTAATACTGCCTGCTTGTATAAGTGTGATGTCATTTTAGCTACAGAAGGAAAAGTACTTGTTGGACTGAGACTGCTATTTGTATATACAGGAAATAGACTAGGTGCTTTGCCTATCAATCTGTGGTTTAAATTTCCATTTGCTATAATGACTGTTTGAAAAATACCAGACAGTCCTCATTAGAAATATTATACTTTCTGAAAAGATGTACTGCTTATTCAACACTACAGCTCCAAATTTTATTCTAAAACTAAAACATTTTTATCTTCTTCTTTGCTGGCTTATCGAACAT
This sequence comes from Python bivittatus, assembly GCF_059951505.1. NCBI lineage: Eukaryota > Metazoa > Chordata > Lepidosauria > Squamata > Pythonidae > Python > Python bivittatus. The sequence goes on along the minus strand of NW_028277030.1, from coordinate 48,775,949 downwards.
TTGCTGACTCTTAATAGATACTTCATGGTCAGATTTCCTTGGGTAACTTAATCAGTATCAAGCTCACTTAAAAATCCAAATGACCTGGTTTGCTCTTATCACAGCTGTACTTCATACTATATTTATGGCATTATCTGAAGTCTCGAGTGGGAAGGGACCATATGTATCTCAAATACTAAGGACTCAGCAATGGTTAGAATGCAGTCAACCTGCAACGCAGATCCATTGCAAGGGGATCAAACAGGTTAAGTTAGGAACAAAATCAGGTTGAGCAAAAGGGCCATAAATAGAAATAGGAAATGTGCACAACCATGACGCAAGCATGTCAGTGAAGGAACATGCAAATGAATAAATGAAATTGTGCAGGAGAAACAGAAAGAGGAAATGACAACATGGGATATGAAGCAGACTCTGAATTTAAGTCATAGGATTTTGCCCAGATTTCTCAAACCCGGTGTCACAAAATATGTTGGGACTAACCCCCATAATTCCCAGTCAGTATGATCAATGTCAGGAGTGGCTGGGAATTATGAGAGTTATTCTCCCAGCACATTAGAGAAGGCTGATTGAGTCAGGGTGTATGAATTAAAGAAGAAGAATATAGTAATGAAAACACCTTGAAAATATTGACAATTAACTATTTTTAGCAGGTGAGTAAACAGCCAACAGTTGATCCAGTTTCTTAACTTTCCTTGGGATTAGGAGGCAGTTTTTCTGAACGTATCTCCAACCAGGTCCTTATGATGATGTAATTGGAAAAAAGGCACACAAGCAATTTCAAAACTATACTTAAAACAGCATTAAAGGGGGGGGGGGAGGGAAGCATAGGTATTTTATAAAATCTAGTATAATTAATATCAATGGGAAAACTGATTTATGAAACATGTTATTGGCCTGAAATCATTTTTGTCTCTTCCAAAGAAGAAAGACAAATAATTGTGTACAACTGTGTCCCTGTTACACTTTAAAATCCTGAGCTGCCATGAGGTATACCATTATAAGTAAGTCTGTCCTAATCTGGAAAGCATAAACGAACTGATTAATTGCACAACTCCCTGTCATATCTGATGCTAACAGCTTTTATTTCAAAAATCTTGCCATGCAAACCTATGCATATTTATATAGAAGTCTCAGTGCTTTAACAGAGGCTTATGTGCCTAAGATTACAGAGTAATCATTTTATACTTTTCAAATGCTCCATTTATGAAAAGTGTGTACAATTATTTTTAAATTATTTTTATAATTTTCAGTTTTCTCAAACACTTCTTTATACTTTGAAGCACTGTTACAAGATTTTCACACTTCAGAAGAGAATATTGATATATTCCAGCGGAAACACTGTCATTTGCATTTTATATATAAATATGATTTATAAATAAATAAATAACCATTATTGGTACTATTAGTAATACCCTTGTTACTATTTATTATTTATTTATATGTCACATTTATATAGCGGTCCATCTCACACAAAGTGACTCTGAACTCTGATTCTGAACTTTACCCATTCTTAGATGATCTTAGGATATTAAACAAATAGAAGATGGAAATTGCCCTTTAGCTGAATTATGTTTCATGGTCATGCTTCTTGGCCACAATATCCATATTGTTCTGCTCCTATCAAAATGTCTCAATACCAGACATTTTGATGCTCCATATACTGTATAGCTAAAATTATGATATATGAACAGATTCAAAGGATACAATTTCCATATTCTTAACATCTACAAATTTGTGAGCATGTTGAGCTCTCCAGTCCTTTTAAGTAATAATAAATGTATCCAGAATTTGGTTATGAAATGTCACTGCTGTCAAACAAGTTTAAATTTTATAGGGTAGAGAACAGACTATATCCTTAGACTGTTTTCACAAAACAAAAAGCTTGGCATAATCCAGTGCTAATCACACGGAACCAGCAGTTTCTAAAAATATCATCTACCTGCCCAATCCAAACTAGCTTTTCACCTAAAAACACAGGTAGGCAACATTTTGAAAGCCAAGGGCTGGGCTTAGCATCCACTGAGAGGGATTCAGAGGGCAAAACAGGTGAAGCTACATCTCAGCACTTGATGTGGAAGAAATCTTTAAAAAAAAACCCTGATAACAGCTATTTTAACCCTTATACTGCAGTTTTCATTTGTTTCCTAGCTGTCTTAAAAACCAAGTGCTCATCTCATAAATGCAAGAGAAATATCAGTGATTCTTCAAACATGGCAATCTACAAGCCCAGAGAAATCAGAATAAGCAGGTGGCAGCATCTGGCTAACCTAATCTGGCCTCAGGAGGGAAGTGGAGTCAGGTCTAGTTATTACTTGTATGGGAGACCTTAAGAGATTTCCAAGGCTGTAGGATAGTGTGGGAAATCAAGTAATCATGGTGGGAAAGGAGAGTGGCAAACGAATTCCACATTGTTGCCAAGACAAATACATGACTGTAGCCACCAGAAGTCAAACTTGATACAAGAGGATCTGTACCATTTACATTAAAAAGATACAGGCAAAAAGCCCAGGTAAAATTGCGTACGTAAAACAGTATTCCAGGTTCAGATGTGGCTAACTTTATAGCTTAATATCTTGTAAGAACCCAGCCAGTGTGCTAAATGTATAGCTTCTGTTGTGTGAATCTAGGCAACTCCAAATGTTCAGTAAACATAATTTAGTGCAAACTCAGCCACTGCTACTACTACTACTTCTATTGCCATAATGGAAACACCCAGGACTTGATTACATAAGCCTAACTGGAGAGCAAGTCATGTCCTTATAGTGGGACTACCATGCAAAAGGTTATATAATTTAGAGCATCGCAGAATGCACTCCTTTAATAGGGAAATCATGCAAGTATTTTACTACATGATTTTTTTTTAACTACTGAGTTATGGCATTGAAAATTGATTAGACGTCTCAGTCCTAAAGAAGCCGAGGCAAATAATAAACCTGTTTGGCCAGGAACTATGTGAGCCATCTTAGTGTGACATATGTGAATTACTGTCCTCAGTGCTGTGTGTGTTTTTAATGATAGATAGATCATTAAAGACACAGCAGTGAGTGATCTATCTATCTATCTATCTATCTATCTATCTATCTATCTATCTATCTATCTATCTATCTATCTATCTATCTATCTATCTTTTTAATGCTCTGTAAGCTGCCCAGGATTGTTTAGGGAGTGGGCATGGACATGAATTGAATGAATACTTAACAATGGCAGGATTTTGCTGCAGTAGAAAACAAGTAATTTTGGCACATAATAAATTCATAAGAACAATGCATTCAAGAAGCAAACATTGTTTCTCTATGGAATACTGTAACACTTACTTACATATTTTAACTTTTTTCAAAATTTCAATCATGATGAGTGGTAAGTCCAGCAGAGTTGGGAGATCACTGCATTCTGAATGCTGATCTACAGGCCCTAGGCCAACTCCAGTTCCAGGACTAAAAAAATATCAATTAAAATCCAGGATTTTTTCTTTAGTTATTAACTGACTCCAATTGATTTTAATGGGTATACTCTAAGTAGAATTAAATCAAGACTTGATCAGTTTATTGTGTCTTTTGTGCTCTTACTTTAATAAAGTGTAATCATAATTGTAAAACTCTTCAGAAATAATATTGCTTGGTGAGTATCTTAGCTGAAGAAGAGTCTAGAACATTAAATCACCAATAATCCCAAGCCTGTATTATAAAACAGAAATATTCATTGCAGGACGCCTTTCGTTCAGTTCATTTTTCTTCTTCCAAAATGTGTACTGTGCTTCGGAATCAGCTAGAGAGAAACACTCTTTTACATCTTCGCCAAGCATTATAAAGAACGTTACTGCACGTCATCGGCCATTTAAAATTTCCGCAGACTAAGCTCTTTCTGTCCTACTTCACTCCCAACGTTTAAATGACCACCTTCACTCCTAAAATCCAGGGTCTTCTGTGGGGATTTAAATTCCACCCCGGAAGTCGACTCTTTCACGCAATGTACCGTGGGAATTGTGGTTCCCGCTTCCCTTTAGCGTCTTTACGAGGAGGGTGGGGAAAATGTCCTAAAGGAAACCACAACTCCCCTGATCCTTTACGTCGGCCACCACCTCCATGCCGCGCAAGCGCATTGGTGAGAACTGGTTTTTGAATCAGCGGCGTTGTTATTGACGCCATATTGCTGGTGTGGAAGAGTCACAGAGAGACGTGCGACAGCCGCCGCCGCAGTCATCGCTCTTCATCGGCGGCCCCAGGCCGGGTAGCCTCCCGTCAAGCCGCTCCCACCGGCCTAGACCCCCTCCCGGATACGGCCCGGGGAGGATTTGCCGCGGGCGGAGCCTACAAGTCCAGCTGAGCCGGGCCCAGAGCTCCGGGCCGCTCCCTGGAGACGCAGGCGGAGCCGGCGGCCGGCAGGAGAAAGCCGAAGCGGCGCAGAGCAGTGGCGACCCGGCGTTTGACAAGGCGCGGCAGCGCGGGAAGCTCTCCCCTTCCCCCGCCCCCTGTCAGTCCTTCTGGACGCTCCTTCGGTGCGAAAGGCCCGGCCGGCTCAGCTGCTGAGCCCCTTTCTTCTTCCTCCTCTTCCTCTTCCGCCCCCCGCTCGACTCGGCCATGGCCTGCGGCGCGACCTTAAAACGGACTCTAGATTTCGACCCTTTGCTGAGCCCGGCCTCGCCGAAGCGACGGCGCTGCACTCCATTGTCCGCCTCGGCGGCGGCCGCCGCCTCTTCCTCTTCAGCTTCCTTTGCCTCGTCCCCGCAGAAATACCTGCGCATGGAGCCTTCGCCCTTCGGGGAAGTGTCCACTCGCCTCACCACAGGTAGGGGGTGGAGGGACGCAGGGTGGGGTCCCGGACGGCAGGGCGGCAGGCGAGCGAGAGGGGCGGCGGGGCGGGCGGGCGGTCCGAGGGCCTCTGAAGTCTGGAAGAGCAGCGGCCGCCGCTTCTTCCACCTGAATGGAACCGGCACGGCTCTGCCTTTCCACCAAAGCAGCCGCCTCCCTCCCCCCCTTTTGCTTTCGCCGCGGTGTCGGCACAATGGAAATGGCCGCCCTCCCCGCGGTGGGGGTGGGGAAGCGGCAAATACAGGAGAGGCCGCCGAAGGGGGTTGATCTTGGGCTGCGCCGGTGGATGTGCGGGGAGGGGAGGGGAGGGGAGGACTGTCGGCCTTGTTCTGTGCCGGGCTGGGCTGGGAGGGGAGTATCTTTCCACCGCACCTTTTGCCCCCTTGGGAGAGGGCTGGCCTGCGCGGTGCGAGAGGTATTTGTGTGGCGAGAAAGAGGAACTGGGGAGTTATCGCGAGGGAGGCGGGCTCTTCGCCGCGAAGGATGGAATATTCTCCTCCTCTGCCCTCCCTCGGTCTCTCTGCCCTTCTTCTATCTCCTCCCGGTGCGGGCAATCGATTTGCTGAAGCCATTAACTCGGGGAGCCAGCGCCTTGCCTGAGCATACATGGCAGGGCCGTTTCCTCCGAGTCCAGCAGCGTAGGAGGGCGGACTTGATCCAGGTCTGTCATCAATCACCCACAGTAGGCCGCTTGGGCAAGGGCCGGGCCAAACTAAGGACGAGAGGATTGCATTTTTTATTCCTTTTCCACCGCTTCGGATTTCAAGTCCAAGAATGCCCACCTTTCCTGAAGCGATAAGATCAGTGATGATGGGTTTATAAAAGTGTGTGTTTAGAGTGCGGGAAATAGGTTGTACATACTGGTAAACGGTATGATTAAGGTGGTACATCTTGGCTCCTTGAAGATCTTTTCCCTCTCACAGAGACGACAAATTAGTGGCAACATCAAGACTTGCTGTGTTGTCACCTCTGATGGTATGATTACCTCGCCCTGTGGTTTCTCATAGTATCTGTAACTGATCTTTGTCTAGTACAGTTTTCATATCTCGTTTTAAGAGAAGGCACTTCTATTCTCATGTGTGCTACAGTTCTCACTCCATAATTGTCTTCAGTGTGCCTGCATGTTGGGAATGTTGCTTTTGGATCAGTTGATAGCCTTGTTTGAGATAAATGGCATTTTCATATTAGTAATCAGTGACACTATAGCAACATGATTACATGGTAAATTCTTTTGAAATGGGTTTTAGACCTTGGAAACGTTTTTGGTTTTGAAGCGTGTTTTATTAATGGAAATTTTAAATTATAAGGTCAGAGTATAGGATATTAATCTTTTCCCCTGAGACTAGGTTACAATCTGAAATGTTAATACCACAGCCTATAAAATGGGTAAGCAATTGGCATCCCTAAAGCCATGTGTGAACTTTAGCCTAATTTCAACATTCTGCAAGCAAATAATTTGATCCTTCCTTGGCATTTGAGGGAGGGGAATAGATAAGTAGATAGTAACTATATGGTACTGGGCATTTATTTAGTATCCCATCTAATTAATGTGCTACTGCTGATTTTAATGGGATCATGGAAGTGTTGGAATATTTCCTCAGCAATTTTTGGAGTTAGTGGTACATATTATGTATCTATCATTACTATAAAGTAACTAACCATTGTTAAAACTAAAAATAAAGTTAAACTGCTTAATACCAACACAAGGTGGGTGACTTCACTGGAAGTAGAAATATCCATCTTATGAATATTTAATGTAAGTATGGGTTTAAAATTGATTTAGTGGAGTGGACAGCTAGGCATCTCAAGTCATTAAACAGCTTGCAGTCATTGGAAAGTACCCTTTTGAAACATAAGTAGTTCCTGGAAAAATCCATTAAAGAATAAAGCTGTTCAAAGTTATAAATGGATGGTTGGCTAAGCTAAGCAATTCTATTTAAAATGGAATATAGAGAGGTTAATTGTGCAGTAACAGCATTTAAGTATTTAAATATTTAATAGTGAGGTTTCTAAGATACTAATTAAGACAGGAGATCAATAATTCCAGAGACACACATAATTGTGTAATTTTCATATTATACAGGGATCTGTCACTCAGAGATATATTCCTTTGAAGTGCGTGTTCATATGATCTGAATACATTTTCATCTGTATTAAAAAACCTACATTTCTGCTCACAAAACTGCTTGCATCAGATAAAAAAATGTTCCTTATGCTGTAAGCATATACTTAAATGGAAGGCATATACTTAAACCAACAAGAACTAGTGTGGCGGTTTAGTCTGTTGGACAAAGCTAGGGAGATCCAAGTTCAAGCATCCTGCTGTGCACCCACTATGAAAATTCACTAAGTAGCTTAGAGCTGTCCATTCTCTCTTGGCTGAACATATCTTACAGGGAATTTGCACCTGAAACACCTTTGTATGCCATGGACGAATAACAGTGATACTGTCTAATGAATCATAGAATGTAAGAGTTCGAGGAGTCTTGGAGGTTATCTAGTCTAACTCATGCCCAGTGAAGTATTTCACTACTACAATATCACTAGAAAGATTTTAATTGTCAGGTAGTGTGTCAACATTTGCATTTACAATTTTCAGTGAGTACTGTATAGTTTTTTTTACAGAAATGTGTGGTGATGCTTGGTGATGTTCCTTGTTATATCATGGCTTTAATGTTAACAGTAATTTCTGAGAATTTGATGCTTCTCTGAGGAAGCATAGATGTTATAAAATGCCATTAGTATATTTCATAGTTCATTGCTAGCCCTCATACTTCCATAGTGGGGGCAAGTCATAGAAAACAGATGTCCCATACAACACAGGTGCCACTGTTTATGTATATTACTATTCATAGTGGCTGCAGTTGAGATCTGATTAAGCATTTTAGAAAATTTCTGTCTCACGTACTGATTTCAAGGCAGTTCCTATAGATTCAATGAGCAAAATGTGGCCTTCCAAATAACTTGAACCACAACTCCCAGGATATCCAGGTAGCATTGCCAACAGTGTGGAATGCTGGGAGTTCTAATTAACAATTTACAATACGCCATTTGAATAAATAAAACAAACCCCTTCCCCCAATAAAAGTAGGTCAGTTTTAAAATGATTAAAGCATATGATTAAAGCAGATAGAAAGTATAGTATAAAATATTAACAGATGCTGCCTTCTTAAAATTTAAAAGATGGAGGTGACTTGAACCTTTTGGGGAAGAGTTCCAGGACTTATTTACCATTCAGAGCCTGTTTAGAATGTTGTGGTCCACAAGTATTGTGAAATAAATAAAACTAGTGCCTGTAGTGAAAAAGCCTAGTCGTGTCCTCACTAACTATACCTACAAAAGTGACAGCAGAATCTCAGGTATTGAATGCAATGGATAACAAGTCATGCAAGAGGAAGTGGTTTCCAGATGTGCCAGTCATATGTTATTGGGGCCTTTGTAGGTGATAGTAAATAAAATAATATGTAATAAATTATTTCCCAGTTGTAAGACCTGCTTTAAAATAAATATTTGTGTATGAAAAAATAAGTATTTTTGTGCATATTTATCTGGAGCTAAGTTGTTTTAACACAGCAGGACTAACCTATGAGTAAAATATATAGGATGACATGATAAAGTAATTGAAACAAATCAATGCTTTATTTAAAAATGGGCATGATTATAATATTTGGATTATGGGCCATCTGTTCATTGATGGATTCTTTTCTGTATCTTAACTCCAACTTTATTGTGGAAGGTGGAGGATGCTTCATTTGAAGTACTTGTGGGGGAAAGAGAGCAGGAAAGTCTGATTATAGAAGTGGACTATTCTTTACATATTTGAAATAGCCCCTAGTAAATGCATAAGGTGGTATGACAAGTAAATATAACAATTATTTTTGATTTGACTCTATTCTCCTTATATTCTGGTTGTCTTGTTTTTATGAAACAAGTGCATTTCTTAAAAGTTCTTGGAAAAATAATCTGTATAACAGTAGGAGTAGAAAAGTTCCAGTTTTTGGAATATTTTTTTGAACATCACTGGTTATGCTTGTATTTGTCTTTTCTACTGTAGCACAATGTTGTGTCATCATCCCTGGGATTAAGGCCTTTGAATTTTTCTGTTGAAAGAACAAAACTTTCCAAACATGGTAAATGAGGAATAAAATCTACCTTGGAATTGTGATTCTGTAACTAAGAACAAAGCATCAGCTGTGTTGAGTATAAAATTGTTACAGTTAAAGATTGTAATGAGGGAAGGGGAGAGAGGAAAGTTTTAGTATAAATGTTGCATCTAATTGCTTTAAACATTATTTGGACAACTCTATTGCTTTATGTTTGTTAATACTAATTAGGCTTTCTTCTACTTCATATTGATTTTCTGTTCAACATTTGTCATCATCTACAGGAACATTCGTATCTTAATTTTTTCAGACCAAGGCTTTTGTTCAGTGGGCATGGCACACAAGTGAAAATTATTTTCTCTGTTAGGAAAGTACAATTTTCACTCAGTTTGGAAGTTATAGTTATGTTTTGACTAGTTAGACTGTTTATAAAAAGGTAGAAGCTCCTCAAGTTGTACTTGATTTTTAGTGACTACGTGAATACATCCATGTGTTGATTGATTTGTTTTTCAAATTTCTGGGGTGTCCAAATCCAACAACTCTGGGCAATTTAGCATACAGAAACAGTAAAAATAAAATCTAAATCCCAAAAGAAAGCATTATCCAGAGGAAGCAACAGCCAGCCTCCCCGCCCCCCAAAGTAAAAACAGTAAAAAGCTTCTTCTTCCCAGTCACCCTAATCCAAGGCCTGAGGTTAAAAATAAGGAAGTGATCTGCTGTTGCCTTCTTAGATGCTCTTTGACTTTTTGCTCTAGCTCACAGCCCTGGAATTTCCTGGTAGTCTCTCATTTCAGTATTAACCAGGTCCAGTGGTAGCTTTTTCAAGATATCTGATGTTGGCTAGGTGTTTCCATCTGCTGCACATGGTCTGTTTATAAATAGGTTTTTAAGACAGTGAAGAATACTGTATCATTCCAGTTAATAACTTTTTAATCTAAAATCACTACTGATTGATTAATTTTGCTAGATTTGTAAGGCCACCTAATTATCAGACTCAAGGTGGTGTTTTCATTTAACATAATACCAAATTAATAGAATTGTATCTTTATTTATTACATTTGTACATTACATTCCCTCCAGAAGGCCAAATGGGGGTATGCTGTACTGTCTTCAACAACTTTGAAAGGTGAATTATGCCAAGAAATGATCAGTGCAAAGCCACCAAGTGAATATGATGGCTGAGTAGGGATTGTTCATTCCATCATGTGATTACATTTCAGACTAAACAACCTTATCACAAAGTACTAATTATTGCAGCTACAATCATATATGTATGTACCTGGAAGAGTCCTATGATTTACTCAGGAACTTCAATGAAAATATATCTAGAATTGTACTATCATTTCTTGTATAAAATTAATAAGTTCAAGAAGAGAATTCTAACCTAGCGCACTCTTGATATGTTAATTTTAGTGAGAACCACTTTGTGCAGTATAAAGTTGTTAAATTACCAGATGTAGGCTTACGTTTATTTAGAATATAGCTATTTCAAAATATTTCACAGTTGTTCGATTGGCTTTGAACCATTGAATTCGCTTGCTAACACTATTCCTTAAGCTACTTCACATATGTCTACTCATCATTTGATGGCTTAAATGTATGACTGAACCATCATAGGACATATTTAGAACTTTATAACATAATTACTGCCAAGGCCCAGTGTTAATGGACTTGGCTTCCATTCATAAATGCCTCTGGCAACCCATATAGTCATATGAGCAAATGACCTTAGGACATTGTTCCAGTAAACTGCTTTTGCAAGAACATTTTAAAAATTGGTTTGGTTGAATAAAGTATGACCTCATATAGTACTTTGTATCCTAATCTTGTGCCTTATTTCAAATGTTAAAAGCCTTGTATTTCACAATTAAAAAACAGTAGAGTTAGTTAGAAATATAATTGACTTGTTAATACAGTATTTTCCTTTGTTACATGAAGTATACACTACTTTAGTGTCAATTTGGAAAATCATTTTTTACCAGTTTGTCTCCAAAGAACATTTTAAATATCTTCCATATTTATTTTTATTCAGAAAATGAAATTTAGATATATCTGTTAGATATCTAATTTAATTAAACATCAGAATGACATTAATTTGGGGGTATATGTCTGTTTTTCCTAGATTTTCCTTTTCTTTTCTCTTAAAAATTAAAATTCATAATCAGCCAAACAGAATGTTGGCTATTCTGCTAGTATGACCATGAGTGCAGCTCATAAGATCAGTTCTGTCTACAATACTTGAAGCAGGAATAGGCAGTCGGTCTCAAGGATGTTATACCTGGAAGAGCACTTGATCGTCTGTCTTGAAGAACGATTATGCCTTGATGCTTTATGTCCACTGATTACTAAATAATAATGAAACTTTTAATAATAGTGTAACGTACATTGAAAATGTCAGGTTGTTTACGTGTCAGAGGAAGCTGAAATTAGAGATGACAAAATAATAGACATAATGTGGAAGTGGCACTGTTTACATTATTGAAATGGAAACAGTGTTGCATCATTCAATCACTAGAAAACTGGGATATATCTGTATAAAAATAAACATATTATGAGAAGACGTCAGTGTCAGATTGACTGGTCTGCAGTTTCTTCTTTCCCCATTTTTTTGAAAATAGGAATGTTTGTTTTTAGTTATTTGGCTCTTCACCATATCTCCAGGAATTCTATATAAAAAAAACACAGAAGGTTGATCTGGCCATTAGCTAGTTAGTAATCTAACATGCAGTTTACTTTGAAATTTAACATTTCTATCAGACTGAAGTTTCAGCTTTGCCACTTTATTCTGCTCCTCACAGTTTCCTGGTGAACCACAGATTTTTTTTTTTTTTATTAAAGACTGAAAGTAGCTTTCCCTTTTATTTATCAGCATTTCTGTGTCTTTCTAAGCAGCTGGTACATTGATTCTTTTCCTTTTATTTTGAAGATACTCAAAGAAGCCCTTGTTGTTATTGTTCTTAGCATCCTTCACTAACCTCAACTCATTTCAAGCTTTAGCTTTCCTGACATTATCTTTGCAGGTCCTAGATGTGTCCCTTTTTGTTGGCAGATCTTCATGAGCATGCATATTGTTTAAGTATAAGCCCATTATCTAGCTACATTTAACAACAGTCTTCTAAAGGAAGTAGGGAGGATTTAATCCAATACATTAAATCATTATTTAGAATTAAATAATTATTTAAATTATTTAAACTGAAGTAAATAATTTAAACCACAGTGTTTTAATTAGGAAAATTATATCCTCATTTATAGTGAAAATGCATTTTTGGTGTTTGATAAAAAATGCAAACATTTTAAAAGTTTTGTTTTAGACAATACATGTCATATATAAAATAATTATTTGGTGAATAATGATGAATTTAGTACCAAGCACTGATATATTAGTGAAGTCACTAGGAGTTAAATCAGCTCAAGTTTAGTAATGGCATTGAATGTTAATATTTTTGCCATTATATACTAGGAGAACAGCCATTCTCTTTAAAATTGTATTAATAATCATGTTTATTATGACTACCTTTCTTCAGAAAACAGAATACTGTTACTTTAACAAAACCTTTATAAGCATTTTTTTATTTTTTAAACAGATAACAATCAGCCCTCTTGGGACAAGAATCTTAAAATATAGGTTGGATGGTGAATATAGTCTTCAGTCTTTATTAATAAAATATTCCTCTTTGGTAAGAGTAATACAAGATTTGCTGTTTTTTCTGGAAAGGAAATACAAGAGTTACTGTTTTTTCTGATTCCAAATTCTTTGTGTTTTGAATGAATTACTCCAGATTCTTTCTGTACCAGCGGGATAGTCTACTGCTATTAAAAGGTAGATCACTACAGTCAGTAATATGGCTTTTTAAAAACTCATCAGCAATTTTTAGCCCCATGTTGGGAATATTGACACTGATAATTCCATATTTCAGGTGGTTTAAGTTATAGAACCAGTGCTAGGGTTAGGTCCTCTTCAGCTGAGAAAACAGTTGGAAAAGGTTTTTCATTCTTTTTTTCTTCAGGAGGACTCCTTTCAATGTTTGCTCCCCTTGCCAGTTTAAAGTTTGGTGTTTTTTTTTTAAGGATCCTGATTTAAGGATCTTGGATCACTTGGATCCTGCAACAACTGAGATGGCCAACCAGTGGTTAGAGCAATAGCTATTGTGCCCTTCCTCAGCAACTAAGAAGAGTGACAGGAAAGGTGCAGAGAGAAGAAAAACACACATGCAATTTGTATTAGCTAGGTTTTGATAAATCAACAGTTCACTGAAGTACTAACATCAAATACCTTGTGTGAAAGATTTAGATTTCCCTGCTTTGTTCAAGGTATCAGCTGCAAACTGGTTACTTTACATGTACTAGGTTGGCCTTTTTTAGAGCACCAAAGTCTTTTGCTATATTAATGGAATACTGCAACCACACATGCTGATCTTCAGTTTCTTCTGAATTTCTTTTGATCTTGGACAAATTCATAGGATTATCTCTGATAAAGCTATATACTAAGCATTTGAAATTATTTTGGTAGTTATAGGTGTATTGTTATTTCTTGTAAAGATGTTGCAGTGCATTCTGTTCATTTCTTGGTAATTAACTGCTTTGGTAAGGAAGGTGTTCCATTTTTTTGATACATGGTTTTTGTTTTGTTTTGCTGCTGCTTCATTTCTATTTTCTGTGCTAGGACCCTCATTAAAATATCTCCAAATGTGACTTTTATGGCCTGCAGCCATGATTAGGTTTAAGTCAGTTGATGACATACTTCAGGACATAAGCTTTTTCCTCAAGTGCTAAAGATTGCTGGAATGTATTCTGTTCACCATTTTATTTCACTTTATCTTCATTGAATTCATATTCAGGCTCTTCCCCCTTGTCCAGGTATACTCCATCATATATTGTTTATTCATTGACTTTCTTTGTCGTTGCACTTTTAGAGCAGTTTGTTAACTGTTCTCATCTTCATATTACCTAGGAGACTAGAATATAATTAGATTTTTTTTAATTCTAATCATTTTTATGAACTGTTTATAGAACTTTTTAATCTACTTTCTACTTTCAATTTTATAAAATAGATTTATTTTATAAAAAGGTATTGATTTTTGTCTGACCTGAAGGGAAATTTATATTATCCTTCATGTGGCTGATGTGTGGAATAAGCTGTGAGACTATGACTTGATGAAGGCATATTTAGCAGGTTTATGGTTGAGTTGAAACCAGATTCTTGCAAATTGGTAGCTTTTCTTTTCTGCAGTAACTTTTGCTAAGTCCTTTTGGTAGGAGGAACTGCAACTCTACCACGGGACAATTAAGAGGGAGAATAAGATTCCTGCCTTTAGCAATGTAAATACAGAGTACGCTTCAGTAGTAAATGCCAAGTTACTAATAATTTTAGCAAGGGTGGCTAGTTGGTATATTCTAGTCACATGTTGCTGATATGGATATCCTTATGTCCACTATAGCCACCAGTGGTCCCTTGAATGAAATTGTTTGCCTAAGAAATTGTTGCAGCAGTTGTAAAATACTGGCTCACAGTTTTCTCAGATTAGATTCCCTAGCTGGAAGATTGTACATCTAAGATTGTTTCTAATGTTTTTGTTTCTTTTCAATATTTTCTCTGGATGTAAATTTATGCAATTAGTTATTGAGAACTATTAAACTAAGCTTCCATTGGGAATGCCTGTAAGAATAGATGAAGTCTCCAGCAAGGGAGGTTATTTGGTAAATTGAAGGATATTACCCACCAGCAACCATGAGTCTTTGCTCATCTAGACTCCAAAATAGTAGATTGGAGAGAGGCAGAGTTTTTGTGTGAATTGCAAGGGGTTGACATTCAACATGTTACTAATTTTATATATAGATAATTTAAAATAATGCTTTTTATTATAATCTTGGTGCTGGATATATAATTTACTGACAGTGTAAATACATTACTGTATTTCCTGTAAAGCAGTTAAATGTCCTTGGAGATACAGTAGGCTTGCAAAAGTATAATTGTTTGGTCACTTGGGGCAAGAAAGATTCTTATATAATAGAATAGTGGCTGCTTCTGTGGATGCTAATCATTCTGTTTTGGATAAGGGAGAAGAAAGATATATGCTGCTGAATTCTCTCAGCAGATAAAATGGTGCATATCATAGTGGCTTTCAGTAAGTATGGCACTTGCTTGCACTTACTGAAGATACTAATACATATGCAGTGAATAATTATTGCAAAAACTGTGGATGTTTCAGTAATGTAACCTAATTATCTTGTGGAAGCATGTTATATATGTGCAGGAATAAAAGAAGCACATTTTACACCTTTCTGAGTCTCCAAACCTGGAAAGATATATGCATTATGTTTTCACTAGTGCTGTGTTGTGGGAAGAATACATGATTAATGGTTATGATCTAATTTTCTTGCTACTTTCTATGGAAAAGTGGAGAACATCAGAAACTATCAGTGGGCCTAATGCCATTTTCTATTATCTCCATCTGTGTCTTGTAGGAATCTGAATGGGGAATAGGGTTGGAAATTGTAGTATGACTTTTAGGAGGAAATCTACAAGTGTATACCCTTAATTTACTTGATTTACTGTAATATACAGTCAGGTCCAGAAATATTGGGACATCGACACAATTCTAACATCTTTGGCTCTATACACCACCACAATGGATTTGGAATGAAACAAACACAATGTGCCTTAACTGCAGACTGTCAGCTTTAATTTGAGGGTATGTACATCCAACTCAGGTGAACGGTGTAGGAATTACAACAGTTTGCATATGTGCCTCCCACTTGTTAAGGGACCAAAAGTAATGGGACAATTGGCTTCTCAGCTGTTCCATGGCCAGGCGTGTGATATTCCCTCAGTACCCCAATTACAATGTGCAGATAAAAGGCCCAGAGTTCATTTCAAGTGTGCTATTTGCATTTGGAATCTGTTGCTGTCAACTCTCAAGATGAGATCCAAAGAGCTGTCACTATCAGTGAAGCAAGCCATCATTAGGCTGAAGAAACACAACAAACCCATCAGAGAGATAGCAAGAACATTAGGCGTGGCCAAAACAACTGTTTGGAACATTCTCAAAAAGAAGGAATGCACTGGTGGAACACTCTCCAGGAGGTAGGTGTATGTGTGTCAAAGTCAACAATCAAAAGAAGACTTCACCAGAGTGAATACAGAGGGTTCACCACAAGATGTAAACCATTGGTGAGCCTCAAAAACAGGAAGGGCAGATTAGAGTTTGCCAAACGACATCTAAAAAAGCCTTCACAGTTCTGGAACAACATCCTATGGACAGATGAGACCAAGATCAACTTGTACCAGAGTGATGGGAAGAGAAGAATATGGAGAAGGAAAGGAACTGCTCATGATCCTAAGCGTACCACCTCATCAGTGAAGCATGGTGGTGGTAGTGTCATGGCGTGAGCATGTATGGCTGCCAATGGAACTGGTTCTCTTGTATTTATTGATGATGTGACTGTTGACAAAAGCAGCAGGATGAATTCTGCAGTGTTTCAGGCAATATTATCTGCTCACATTCAGCCAAGTGCTGCAGAACTCATTGGACGGCGCTTCACAGTACAGATGGACAGTGACCCAAAGCATACTGCAAAAGCAACCAAAGAGTTTTTGAAGGGACAGAAGTGGAATGTTATGCAATGGCCAAGTCAGTCACCTGACCTGAATCCCATTGAGCATGCATTTCACTTGCTGAAGACAAAACTGAAGGGAAAATGCCCCAAGAACAAGCAGGAATTGAAGACAGTTGCAGTAGAGGCCTGGCAGAGCATCACCAGGGATGAAACCCAGCGTCTGGTGATGTCTATGCGTTCCAGGCTTCAGGCTGTGATTGACTGCATTGGATTTGCAACCAAGTATTAAAAAGGGAAAGTTTGATTTATGATTATTATTCTGTCCCATTACTTTTGGTCCCTTAACAAGTGGGAGGCACATATGCAAACTGTTGTAATTCCTACACCGTTCACCTGAGTTGGATGTACATACCCTCAAATTAAAGCTGACAGTCTGCAGTTAAAGCACATTGTGTTTGTTTCATTCCAAATCCATTGTGGTGGTGTATAGAGCCAAAGATGTTAGAATTGTGTCGATGTCCCAATATTTCTGGACCTGACTGTATGTACATACTTGGGTTTTGAAATCACTGAAATATAATTCATAATCATAGTGAATGCATTTCCTTTTTCTAGAGCAAATTCTGTACAATATAAAACAGGAATACAAACGCATGCAGAAGAGAAGACAT
The DNA here is from genome assembly GCF_059951505.1 of Python bivittatus. Classification (NCBI taxonomy): domain Eukaryota; kingdom Metazoa; phylum Chordata; class Lepidosauria; order Squamata; family Pythonidae; genus Python; species Python bivittatus. Next base: position 48,758,810 of record NW_028277030.1, on the reverse strand, counting down.
CTAGAAAACTTTCACCAAACAGATCCTTGTTGTTCTACTGATGCACAGTCACAAGCATTTCTCCTTTCTGGACCAGCTTTGCCAGGTGAGGATTTTAGAATAAGTTGGAATGCATTCGAATTTGGATCAGATTGAGTTTTTCTCTAAATAGGATGAATCAAAAGAATCACAGTGCTGTATTGGTGGTATTAGAATGAGTTTAAGCTAAAATTTAATAATGTTTATCCAGCTGAATGGATACTACTAGCAGAGCAGGTTTTTGTGTCCCAGCAGTTTGAGCCATGCTTCCCAGGTTAGAGATCTTCCAGAGCAAACTTGTGGGAGTAGGCTGGTACAGTAGAGAGAGAGAGGGAGAATGGAAAAGAGAAGCAGAGATTTTTTTTTTTCATTTTATTTATAGAATCTCAACTTATGAACGGGCTTGAGATAGCTTACAGTACAAGCAAAAACAATTTAAACCATGAACAAATCTGATTAATGAAGGCAGCCCAAGAATGATCAGTACCCATACACATAGTGCAATAAGAACTTGAAGGCCTGCAGGTTGGGGGCATTCCTCAGCTTGGGAGGCAGAGCAGTTTAAAAGACAGGGGCAGACACTGAGAAAGTACATCGTCAGTCCTCACACCCTTTATCTTCCATTGAGTAGGAGCTCACAGCATTCCTTCCCTCAGGCCAAAACTGGGTCGATAGACAGTCCTGTAGGTGTCCATTTGTCAAACCATATAGGGCTTTAAATATAACTGGCACGTTGAATAGAATAATGTTGGATGTTGCTCAAAGCTTATTTAGGAGATACACTTTATATTTTGCCCATAAAACATTGAAATAATGTTGAAGTTGACTATTACAGGGCAACTGTTAGGTCTCACTGGTTGAACCCATGATTTGTTTAGGTTAAATCCCATGGTTAGCACAAACCCCCAAATGGTGTTATACGATACTTAAACAAACAATGGACAGCTAGATTTGTATCTGTGCTATTCTGAGGAAAGAATATATGTGTGAACAATAACATTTTTACTAATCACAGCCAGGTTGTAGTTTATAAAGAATTGGATTGATCTGAAGATTCAGCTTGGGAAGGCTAACATAAGAGACAATCGAATTATTGCTTTGGATGTATAAACTACATTAAAATGTATGTTACGTACAGAGCTATTAGTGTGAGGGAAATATAGAGAAGAAGCTGGAAATTAAGTGTAAGAATGCTAAAATCAGGAGTTCTGCAAACTTGCTATGTGTGCAACTTGTGACTCCAAAGTTTTACAACTTTCAGGTTTTCAGAGTAATATTTTTAATGATGAACTGCTTATTTTAGTTATATCCTTTTCCCATCTTTCACTGAATGAATTTGGCATGAGAAATGGACTTGGAATAACCCATATTTTATGTTCATAAGCCAATTGAATTGGACCTTCTTTCATTTTTGGAAGGGACTCTAACAATAGTAACTCTCACTATTCATTGTCACTTCCCTGGGAGCATTGCTATGATACTGCCTAATCATGGTTGGCTTAAGGAGAAATGTGAGAAACAGGTGGTCTAGTGGTTAAAGTGTTGGATTAAGACTGGGAAGACTCAGGTTCTAGTCCACCTTCTGCCATGGAAGCTGTCTTTGGGCTAGTCACTTGCCCAACCCAACCTACTCCATGGTTTGCCTCCTTAAACTTCTAGCAAAAAGGCAGGGTGTTCATCTAACAAAATAAAGACAGCTGGGGTAGGGGGGCTGTGAGGGGAAAGAAAAATCAGTGAAATCTGTCTCCCTTCTCCTGCCTTCAAGGGTGCATTGTGTGAGTGGAATTCATGAGAATTCTGGGTCACATTAATTTTGAGCCACTGTAAATAAAACTTCTAAATAGTTTCTAGAAGCTTACAGTTTCTGGGTTACTACATCTGATAGACATGCTTCCGTAGTTCTAACTACTTCTGTGTGTGTGTGTGCCTTCAAGTCAGTTTTTGGCTCCTGGTGACTGCCTGGTCTAGTCCCTGCAGTTTTCTTGGCAAGCTTTTCACCATTGCCTCCTTCCTAGGGCTGAGAGAGAGCGACTGGCCCAAGGTCACCAGCTGCTTCATGGGAGGACTAGAACGCACACTCTCCTGGTCTCTAGCACAGTGCCTTAACCACTACACCAAACTGTCTCCATAGTTCTAGCTACTGATTTTAATACATGCACAATAATTCAGAGGCTTGTACTTAAAGTCTACTGAAATCAGTGGACTATAAATGGAGCCATTTTTATTAGAGTTAAAGTTGCTGTTACTGCTGTAATCTGATTCTCAAAATACTTTAAAGTGAACTGTTATCTACATTAATCTTCTAGAAAATCTTCTAAAACATACTTGAATTAACTCTGGAAAAATTTTTCAAAGGTACTTCATCTGCAGCATCATCACCACTGAAAAAAGAACAGCCCCTCTTTACTCTCAGACAAGTTGGAATGATCTGTGAACGCTTGCTCAAAGAACGTGAAGAGAAAATCCGTGAAGAGTATGAAGAAATCTTGACCACAAAACTTGCAGGTATGGTAAAAACAAACAAAATGTATAATGTCAGCTGTTATATTTTTCACTATGATTTGTTCATCCTGACGCTTGGCTGGTGATACAAGATGTTGTATGACTACATTTTTCTGGCTGGGCAGTCACTGTGCTTTGCCCTGGCCTCAGATAAGGACCTTTCTGCTTTGCAGAAACAGCATGGATGATTTATACCACTTAATTGTTAAATTATTTTGCTCTTTAGATGTTTTTAACTATTTTTAGCCACAGCAAAGATTAATGTTCAGGAATTCTGAATGTTCTTAGCTAACATTTGGTGGCCTCTAGGTTGCTTACTTCTTACTTAGCTTGACAAATTGCAGTTTATGAGGCCGAAGGAGAAGATATGATGCTGTAAGTATCAGCGTTATCTGTGTTAACTCAAATTTCCTTAGAAAAGCATTTAACTAAATATTAGTTAAGAAACATTAACAGTTACAATATGCCGCAAATTTCCTTACATTTTCAGTATCATTCACTAGTAACAAGGATGCCAGTCACCTACTTTAGCTCTTGTAGCCAATTGAAATAAAGTTACAAAAGGGTAGAATCTGTTTTTTGTGTATGTAGAGAGTGTGAGCTATATCCAATTTTATGTGAGCAGGTTTCAGTTGTGCAATAGAACTTTTTCCCTTGTCTCCTGTAGTCCCCTAGTCTATTCAGTGATGTCCTTAGCCCTGTGGAATGGAGGAAAGGCATAATGGTTATGCCAGCAGTTGGACATATTTGCATATATCCCCATACATTACATACAGTAGAAATGCTATTTGAGTTAATTTCTTAAAGCATTTGTCCTTAAGATGATTAGAAACAGTTTAATAAAATCTTGGTAATATGCTGTTAGCCTGTTCTGCATACTTAAGAAAATAATGTTCAGTGCTAACCAAAACTGTATATTAAAATACTGCAGCAGCATGATGTCACTTGTGACCATTGGAGGCCATCCAAAAAGGTGTGGCCCCTAGACTGGGAAAAAAATGCCCATTTGTTTAGTCATGATACTGGAGGAGCTAGTATAGTATGGATAGAACAGAGTTCAGTGGTTTATTTTCATTAGTGGAACAAGGGGAGGCAATTCATCATCCCCTTGACATGTCCTTGTATATCTCATTTGTTGTGACGGTTGTGTACAATTCCACAACCCTCACAACAAATGTTAAAGGCATACAGGGAGAAGAATAAGGGAGATTCATGTTTCAGCAAGCACATTCATGTGTGTATCCCAAACATTAAATTCCATCTCTGTATGCATTGTTTAAAGTGAAAGGTCTTTTTCCTTGCGTTGTCTTGTAGAGAAGTGCTTTTATGTTTAGTACCTTACTTTAAATATTCCTTGATCACAGAACAGTATGACGCATTTGTGAAGTTTACGCATGACCAGATCATGCGACGATATGGAGAACAGCCTGCAAGTTGTAAGTATTTTAAGCTATCTTCCTTGCTGATCTTAGATTTGGGGGCAGATTTTGGTGGTTTGAGAAGGTAAATGGGGTGGAGTGGAACTGTGGAGATTATTTCTTTATTCTTTCTGAGAGCGGAAGCACCCAAAAGTGGGGTGACCCTCACAGGGATATAGCTTTAAAGAAACTGGGTTTCTTATACATGCTGTGTTTCAGTTGTTGTGTAAATTCTTCAGTTATATTGTTTCTTGACTTGATTCTTCTTTTCTTTTCAGATGTTTCATGAATCATGTTTTCTGCATATGTGGGCAGCCCTGAAACCCTGTTCTATTGTTGCAAGCTGTCCTTTAAAGACTTGCAACAATGCCATATTCCCTCTCCCCCCTCTGTATACACTGGTTATTTCAAGCTTTTGTCAGTGGCAACCACTCTTATGCAGCAACTGGTTTTGGAGTGCTCCCTGATGTCAGTACCACCTGGATGTGGACCTTTGCTACCTGTTAATACCAGTGGTCTCATTTGCTGTATCATTACAATTTGGCTTCTGTTAATAAGTTTGAAAAGTAAAAGGATTAAAGCTGGTGTACTAGAACTCTGCCCTTAACTGGTTGTGTAAATAAAAGTGTAGAATGACACTTCTGACTGAAGTTAGTGTGGTTTTCATAACTGTGCACTGCAAAGTTGTATTCACAGTTAAATTAGAATGTAATCCCTGGACAACTTCTAAGCAAATAGCCCACAGTACTGCCTGTGAAATAGTGAAGGAGGGCATTTTTGTATTCCATGACTTTTTGGGGGGTTAAGAATGGGTTTATATAAGTTCTCATTTTTGTAGGTTTTATTTATTCTATCAGTCTTTAACAAATGTTTATTGCTGCAATTTTTCAGTGTATCATTGTTTTACTGCCCTTGTAGTACTGGAATTTAGTTGAAAGAATAAAACATTTACTTCTAACCTGTGTTTTTACCTATATAAGTGGCATTTTTGCCATCATTCAAATAAAATAGATGTGAGTGTACTAAATGAAACTTCTATGTTTAGTATTTGTTAGCTAATAGTTCAGAAAGAAAGGTATAGATATGAATGTTTTAGAAAGTTTTGTTGTTAAGGTTGGCTGGCATGCTGAGGGCTAATTTGAGATTTTGTAGGTAATTTAGGCCCTCATCAAGCATTCCTTTCACGTAATAAGTTGTATGAGCAAAGAGGGTATGGGCATGCTACCTTCATTCCTCCATAGTTTTCATCATCTTCATATGTAGAAAGGTGAATCTTCACTGGAGAACCTTCTGCAGCCACAGCCTTTCTATATTGTTCCTCATCATGGAAAATCAAGGTTCCAAATTGTTAGCAGAGCCTTCACTGATACTGAAGGTTTTCTGTTGTAGGCAGCCACCTTCCTGCAAGCAAGGCTGACAGAAATTATGGGTGGAGCAGGCATGATCTCTTCTTGTTCCTTTCCTCACAGGTATACCTTACATAATAATACCTGAATAAGATTTTCTGACACTCAGAAATGTGAGATTAGCCAAGATGCTTTCTGAAGCAGCATAATATACTGCAATTACTTTCACATATTTTTGGAAACTTTCTTCATCCCAGATGACTATTCAGGTGTTGAAAGCCTCATTGCTTTGGAAGCAATTCCAGCTTGAAAAGATTTGCTTCGGTATTCATATCAGCATCTCAGTGGGTCTTATTTTCCAAGTTAAAAAACATGTTCCCATACATACCTTATTTAATGAGTAACTTGTTTTTACTTCTGTTACTGTGACTGAACTCAACGTATGAACCTTTTTCTAGGGAGTTATCTTAGGTTTTCCTACTTGCACCTGCTAGACTGTAAAGCTGCTGCCATTTACATGGATAAAGAAAACTTGATTAGACCTCTTGGACTGCTTTTCACTCTTAAATGGATCTATTAAGTTTATTGACTTTTATAGTACTGCTGATGCTACTGAAATCGCTACAAAAGCATTCTAAATATGACACTCTTTGTTTAGACATTCATGTCTTACATGAGATCTGCTGACATCTTGCATTTAAATGCCCATCTATTCACCTCTCTGCTTTGAACCATATTCTTTATTCCAAGCAAGGATTTTGTATTCTTTCATCTTCCTGTTGCTTTGGCACGCATGTAATTTTAACAAGGTTTCTGTTACAGAAGTTCTGTAGAAGTTCTGCCATTTTGATTCATGGATTTTATATGCTTCAGCTGTACATTTGCACTGGATTGTTGACTTTGAGCCTTTGAAAAGCTAGAATAAAGGGGCAAGAATATTAAGCAATTGGACATACCTTGCCACAGAATGGTCTTAAGGCACATGGTGTAGTTCACTGTTGCTGAGATCAAGTGCTTTTGACTCCCTAAGGTCTGTGAACTATAAGAAAATTGCTCTGAGCTCTTTGGAAAGTGATGTAAAACATGTATTTAACATGGGGATGAGGGGCACAGATGGAGGTTCACTGGAATATAGTACCTTAATTAAACTGTTTACATGCTGAAATGTTAAGTCTGTTCTTCTCCTGCACCAGTATTCATAGACAGTTGCTGGTCTTGCAAGTAGAAACCTCCCTATGGGACGGTAAAAGAGTCCTCCTTTGTGCATTATTGCTTTACGTGTCATTTTTCTTGTGAATAGTTGTAGTTTTTGTCCCTTATGAAAATAACGGTGCCTATTTATATTTGGGACAATAGATTTATTTAGGGGCCCTCCCACATTCCAAAATAATTAGTTTGAGAATGTCAAAGTTTGTCTTTAATTGGCAAAACTGGAGCAAAACTGAAAATATGTTCAGAGCAGAACAATAGTCCCAGTGTCATGTGATTCAGATTTTTATTTGGACCTGGAGGGCTTAAGTTGAAACCTTCCAAATTTCTATGGACTTACCATAGTACTTTGGGTCAGTCATCCTCTCACAACCCATCCTACTTCATAGAATCGTTATAGAGATAAAATTAGGGGAACCTCCATGTAAGCCACCCTGAATTTTCAGAAAAAAGGTGGGAGTATAAATGATACAATAGCAAGAAATTGATCCTAAGGTTGCAATTCTAGTATGAACCAAACATTCTGATTTAATTAAAAGTTCAAACATGTGACTTCACATTTCACACACCTGAACATCATAGATTTTACTCAGGTTTATTTAACAAGTTTCCATGCATAAATGAGTTAATTTGAATGACGTGGACAATCTAATGTACAAAGTAGCGCTTTTTTCAGGGATGACAAAGCCTGAAGGGAAGGTGCCATGGATTTAAGGAATTCGCTCAGTGAAGTTAAACTGACTCTTAAATCAGCAGCATCTTCTAGTGCCTTTCTTTCAAGCTAGCAGGAAAGTCCGGAAGTATGCATTTTTGAAGACTCTGCAACCCTGCTGCCTGCTAAAAGGAAGTCTCATTTGAAGCCTGAGTGATCTAAATTGCTGTCTTGATAGACGGAAAGTAGCAATAGATTGAAAGCCCTGAATAAACCAGGTGAACAAAGGTCAGTTATCTATTGAAGTGTTTGTGGATCATTTACCCTTGTTTTACTTCAGGTGTTTGAGCTGTAATCCTTGACTTACAGCAATAATTGAGACCGGAATTTCCATTGCTAAGTACAGTCATAAAGCGAGATGTCATGTGACCTCATTGCTTAGCAATGGCAGTCCCGGTTGCCACCGTCAACCAAGAATCATGGATTGTTAAGTGAGTACCCACCCCATCCAAAACATTCTAGGCTTGGTCCTTCCCAGCCCTCAGCCTCAGTAAGGTAAGGGACTGCCTCCAATTCCCCCCACCCACCTATCTCCCCATCTTTGCCCTTTTGGCTGCCCTGCACCCTGCCTTGTGGGGCAGCAAGAAGCCCCAGAACCACACAGCTCTGGGGCTGCTTGCCACACCCTGGGAAGCCAGAGCCACCCCTGCAGTCATAAGTGCAGGCAGACTGCCAAGTGCCCAAATTTTGATCATGTGACCATGGGGGCACTGCAATACTTGTAACTTTAGGCATGGGTTGTAAGTCCATTCGGTACTGTCATAATTTTGAACAGTCACTGAATAAATAGTCGTAAATTGAGGACTAACTACACAGAGAAATGTAAGCATAAGGTATAGATATAAACCAAATCAACTGTCCAAATTGAGCATTTGTTGCAATTTAGAGCCATCTTGTATGAATAGCTATTTTTAAAATGATACACAAAGTGTCAAAATCTTTTCAAGGAAAAAAATTAAAATTAAGGAAGAGTAGATTAAAGGGAGGTAAATATATTGCCCAAATAACAATGAATATTCAGCATGTGGAAGATTAAATAGAGGCAGATTGAAATATCAGGGTTTTCCTACTATCCTTGGGGGGGAAAAAATAAAGTAGCTAAGATTTGGGGAGGGGATCAAGCTTACAATGATCTGTTCTTTGATGGACTGTACTGAACATCAGTTTTCATTTCTTTTATGCAATTAAGAATAATGACCAGTCAATTCTTTAAATTTATGTGTAATCGCTATATGTGCAGGAATATTAAAGCTGATTTTTGTTGAGACTTCAGTCTCTCTTAAAGCACATCAATAAAAGCCCATAGCCACCTCCTAGAATTAAAGCATCTATGCATTGTATTTGTATCAGGAAAGTATTATCCTTCTTATTTATTTATGCTCATGGTTAAGACAAAAAAATAAGTGATGAAGAGATGGGCTTGAACTGGCATGCCCTGTCTGAAAAATCATAAACTGTATCTTGAGCCAGAAGGTATCAGTTATCTTGCTTCTATACAAGCAAATACTTCTGTGTCTACCTAAGAAAGAAACAAAATCCAGGAAGTCATTTTGTGTCCTTTATTATGGCTGGTATCACAGTAGAAAATATGATTTCTCTTGTAATGATGCCATTGGTATTAATGCCATAGAAAATCTTGTTTCACGGATGAGCTTTCATTCTCACAAGAACATATTAGCAACTACCCCATGTCAGCCTTGCCACGTGATCCGTTTTCTGTTTTGTTGGTTTTATGAATCCCAAAAATTCCAATTCTGATACTGCTCTAATGAAACGAGCACTTGGAGTTCTAGTCAAGGAAACGGCATTTCCATCAAACAAGATAATAAACTTACTATACATACTGAACAAATTTGGGATGGTTTACTGTGCAATTTAACATGTTTATAGATTGCTCATACACACTTCTTTGCAACAGCCATACAATTTTTTATGTATGCTCAACCTACCACATAATATACATCATCAACTATCACAGCAAATTTGGATATCTCTGGAATTTACCTTCAAGAGTAGGTTAAACATTTACTCTATATGGTAAAGCCCTTCCTGTTTGCGTCTACTGCTTAGCATCCTCAATAATCTAAGGTTCCCAGAAAGAAAAAGTGATGTTCATTAATTTCCTCATTAACCTGTTATAGTAGACAGACTAATCTGAAATTCCCTTATTCTGGTGTTTGCCAGTGGGATTCTCAGAATGAGCCTTTACTATTTATGGGAGGTAGTATCTGAAGCCAACTTGCAGAGGTAAAAGGAAGTATGAGAGCCATAGCACTTTTCTTCCCAATGTTATGACCTAAATCAAATATACTTCAGATACAGTTGTTTCGCCTGTGAAAAGTTACTTTCATGTCCTCCGAAATCTGTCTCCAAATTGCATAATAATGTTATAATCTCTGCTGCATATTCAGAAATATGTTCAACTGAATTCAGAGGGGCTAATACACAGGAATTTTGTAGATGAGTTACAAGAAGTTCAATGGGTTTTATTCCTGGGTAAGTAAAAGACTGCAGTTTCACAATCATTTGAATGAAACTGCTGAAATATTAGCAAGCTAATTCCTGATGCTGTTTCTCAGGAACTAACCTCAATTGGCTTACATTTGGAGCTTTTTGGAAGATCACACCTAAATCAGAAAGTCTGGGTGTGCTCTGTTATGCTTATAGAAGTTGGAATTGGAGATTTCTGCAAAATAGAATTGGTGCGTATGAGCTGGAAGAGATATAAGTCGTCTAGTTGAGCACCCTACTCAGTGCAGGAACCCACTACATTATTTTGTCCAGCATCTATTTGAAAACCCTGAGTGAAGAGGGTGTTTATCACTGTTCTCAGCAGGCTATTCCATCACTTAACAACTCTTGCCAGCAAGACTGTCTGAATATTCAGCCTGACTCTTGTCTCTCCTGTATTTTCTTACACGATAAAACATGTCCAGCACCTTTAACTACTTTGCATAGGGCCCTTCAGACCCCTTAACATCCGGATAGATATCTTCTAAACCCACTCCAGTTTTTCCCTGTCTCAGTGCAGTGTCCTGAAATAGATACAGCAATTCAAATGCAGCCTAACCAGTGCAAGTATAAAAGAACTATTATCTTCTGTCATCTGGAGAGAATAATAAATTAATAAAGCCCAAGATTCTATTGTTTTTTTTTTAGTCGCTGCATTACACTGCTTGTGTTCATCTGGAGGTCTGCTGGTAGTCCTAGGCCCTCCTCACACGCATGGCCTTACACTTGTCACAACTGAACATTATCCTTATAGATTTTGCCTAATGTTCAAGTCAGTCAAGGTTATTTTGAATTGTGATTTCATCCTCTAAAACATTAACCAATCCTTAGCTTGGTATAATCTGTAAAATGTTTTACTTCGCTCTTTTTTTTTACAATCTATTGTCAAGGTATTTGTCATAAAGAAACACTGTAGTTTGCAAGTGAATTTTCTTATAAGAGTATCAGAAAAGGATACTGGATAATATCATCTGTCTGGTTTTTGACTGTGGAATCTGTATTTCCAGCTGCAGTTACAACTGTTGAAAAAGCCTAGAGAAATAACACCAGCTTTGTAAAAACATTCAGAAAACATGTACGAAGTTCACACTCTAGCTTATATACTACATTGTCATTGTTAGAGGCACCACCAATACATTCCACTTTTGCCAGTGGAAACACCAAGCACGAAGACAGGGGAGAGTTAATACCTGTATATATTTTAGTGTTTTTTTTAACTAAGACAAATTTGTTGATTAATGGTGTTTCTCAAATATTCCTGTAAATTTCCAGAACAAATCTCACAAGTCACAAAATAGTTGCTATCCTTATTTAAGTGGGTACACACCATAAAGGTGGAACAAAACCAAATAAAAGGAGAGTCCTAAGCAGAGGTAAAAGGTTGGCTTTATTATCCACATTCATTATTTGTCTCAGTTCTTACCCATCTATCCCCAATCCTGCTTTATTCAGAAAACATACCCTTATTGCTATTTGCTAAAGGAATGTAGCATGTCACTGCAGCTATCTCTAACAAAACTCAGACTCTACCCTTTTTTCCCCATAGATAGGAAATTTTTGCAAATTGTGCTTATGCCAAAATCACCACCAATACATCACTTTTGCCAGTGCAAAAAACAAAAAGAAGGAAAAGCTATTACTTCTCTTCCTACCGCAACGTAAGAAAAATAAATTGTTTCTTTTCATTTCTATTGGAATGCTATGAGAAACTATAGAAACTGCTTGCCCAGATTGCAAGGCAGAAAATAAGCTTCCTGTGGATGAAAGAAAATCTCATTTTGCTCCAATGAGTTAGGCTTTTGAAAGACACCACTACTACTTGTAAAAACGTAACAAAAAAAATGTTTTCTCTCCTCTTTTTTCAGTTTTTGTAAAAAGCAGCAACACATTATGGCTGGTGTATTCTGCAAAAGTCCAGTCCATGGGAGGAAAAATCACATGCCCTTCCTTCCACCAAGGAAGTGGAAGAAAAGTAAAGCGGCTCCTCTCTTAGCACTAGCTGGGCCTCACAGCTCCTTCCTTTAAGAACTCAACACAAAGAGCAAGAAATGTAGAGTCTGTTTTCCATCTTTTTGCCAGAAGGAGCAGTGAGCTCTGCTATTGTTTTTGTTCTTCCCAAAGTCCCAGCTTGCAAAACAGAAGGCACATTCTGTTCTGTTTTCCTCCAGAGAATTAAACCTGTTGAGAAAGGAGCATCTCATCTTCCTTGCTGTTTTCTTTAAAACAAACAACAGTGACAAAGTGTAATTTCTCTTCCAATAAGAGAAAATATGACCAAAAATGGGAATTGTGGAAGATGCTTAGCAGATGGGAGATGAGCCTCACTACTAGTGCATGAATTTACTGAATCTTGGTACTAAAAACCTGGAATTGTGATTTAACACAACCTGGAAGAACATGAAGGCACTGCACTGATGTATCTTCTATACTTTTTAATTGACTATACCCCACCCTCCTTATGCTGGTGTATGACCATAGTAAAGATTTGATTTGAAAGCACTGCAGTTTTATACAGTCTCTAGTGGTCAGCATGAATGAAAGGCTTAAAAAGACATTCAGCAGAGTAGTAGGTGTCCACTATGTCACTTTACCTACCTCCAACCAGTCAACCAGGTTAATCAACCTGCCACACTCCAAATGAAGCTTGTATGCTATACAAATATCAGGAGCTGTACTAGAAATGGATCCTGCATCACATTTCAAGGAGTCATCCTGATAAACAAAATTAATAATGGAAAATAGTTAGGCAAGTACCTTTCATTGATACGGTAACGATTCCCTCCTCTCAGCTCTAGCTAGTGTAATGTAAGGCATATGCCTGCCTCTCAGCATCACAGTGATAATGCAGGCATGGTTTGTGCACAGCTGTGTTTAGAATCTTAAAAAATACTGACGTCTGCCCCACATATTATTATAGCAGGCCAGGCAGTTGCAAGTGGAAATATGCCGTTGTTCCAGTTTATGGGGCTATTTTCTTTGGTTTTCTAGTTTTGTTTTGTCTATTCCATTTTATGAGAGCCAGTTTGGTGTAGTGGTTAAGGCATCAGGCTAGGAACTGGGAGACCGTGAGTTCTAGTCCCGCTTAGGCACAAAGCTAGCTGGGTGATCTTGGGCCAGTCACTCTCTCTCAGCCCTAGGAAGGAAGCAATGGCAAACCACTTCTGAAAAATCTTGCCAAGAAAACTGCAGGGACTTGTCCAGGCAGTCTCTGAGAATCAGACCCGATTGAATGAATTAAAAAAAATATATCAATTTTATAACACCAATCTTCTCCCTAGTCCAACTCATTGGAATAGATGCCAGGAAAAATATTTATTTTTTTACAGAGAAGGCAACTATCTCATACAGACAGCCAAGCTAAACTTCATGTATGTGTCAAGTTATTTCCTACTGTCTGGGATGCTCTTGGGGTTGCAAAGCAAGAGTTCCATGGACTGAGCTCTCAGTCAGTGGTCCAGCTATGTTCTCCTGGACTATAACCACCACCACCACCACCATCATCATCCCACTTTTTTTCTGGAGCCACAAGCAACAAGAACAGGGAAGTCAGCATGATTTCTTCACACTTGCTCTAAAGTGTTATTTCAGCAAAAAATCTTGGACATTTCTGCACTACTTTATAGCAATTTCCAAATGTTTTGCCATCTCTGCACTAGTAAAGACATATTTGCATCAGTGTGGTTATAACTCCTTTGTCACATCCCTCTAGTTTTGTTGGCAGCAATACAGAAGTGGGTTGCCACTGCCTTCTTCCAGGATGTCCTTTCCTAGTTTGGCTGCAGTCTAGGAATTTCCTGGCCTTCCATCCAAGTACTGTCAGGTGCAGACTTGCTTAGCTTTTGCAGGGTTCAGCCAAGGTCAGCAGCTGCCACCCGCTGTAGACATCTCTATACTATTTTATCATAATTTCTCAATGATAATATATAGAAATATTTCACAAGTATTCCTTTCTTAATGGCTTAGAAAGTTCCTGCAAAAGTAATGTTATTCTAGTTCAAATAAGTCCCTTTATTTTCTTTATATTTTAAAATGTTATCTTTGCTGTAGATTTTGCTCACGGTCACACTCCTGTATTTTCAGGGGAATGTTAGAATCCAAGACCAGAGTGAGAAGTCAAACAAATTTTTGTGAATATCCTGTTGGGTTACCTATAAGCTCTCCTTGATGGGTGAAGACAAGGAAGTACTTAATATGTTGTCCAGCTGATACAGCTTCAACTACCCATGTGGAGACATGGTAGAATGAGAATGGACAAATTGCTGAATTCTTCAAGAAATGACACTTTCAATAGTTCACTGTGAGGTTCTTGTGTTAATAAATAAACTTTTATCCACAGGAGACACCATATCCATTTCAAAAATCTTGAGAAGGGTTTTTTTGCCCCATCTCTTTGTAGTTAAGAGGTATTTATCACCTATGATATAAACTTTTATCCTAGTTTTATAACTCATGAAAGACCAGACTGAGCAGACCTCAAAGTGAAAAATATTTCATTCATATACTACTGCACAAACGTAACTGAGAAACTACTACTGTTAATACTAAAAGCATCCACATGTGTAAGAAATGTGTCAGATAATATCAGTTCTAGAACTTTTTTTAACCAAATAACTGTATGCTTTATTGTACTATATAAAATCATAATATTATGGAAGAATATATAAATAGCCATACAGATCTTTTAAGTCGCTTTCCCTGGGGATAACTTGTTGGTTTGTATTAAAAGCCATCTTGGTGCAGTGGTTAAGGCAACAAGCTAGAAACTGGAAGACTGTGAGTTCTACTCCTGCTTTAGACATGAAATCAGCTGGGTGACCTTGGGCCAGACCCTCTCTCCCAGTCCTAGGAAGCAAGCAAGGGCAAACCACATCTGAAATATTGCCAAAAAACTGCAGGGACTTGTCCAGGCAGTCACCAGGAGTCAAAACTGACTCAAAGGCACACAAACACTTGATTAAGCACAGTAAATAAAATACAGGGTGGTTTGCAGTTAGGAGAGCTTTAAATTGAATCCTGGGTGGCAGAGGGGTGTGTGCTGAAAACATACCCTGAATAACGGTCCTAGAAACATGTACACTGTAGAAAGTATGAATGTTGTTGGAATGGGGCCTCTTAAACCCCCCCCCAAAAATAATAAGACTGGATTTTAAAGTTCATGGCCTTCATTGTTTACATATTAATGCTCAGAATATGAGAAATAAGATAAGCTTGAACTCTTAGTACTGAAGAGCAAATATGACTTAATAAGTAACACAGAACAAGTGGGATGACTCCCATGATTAAAATATAACTCCTGAAGCATACAATTTGTTCAAAAGGAACAGAAGCAATAGAAAGGGAGGAAGTTTTTCCCTTTTATTTTTGTGAATGTGAATTGTTATAGGTTTTAATTGTATATTTATTTATTGTTTTAACGTGTTGTGAGCCACCCAGAGTACCCCACTGGGGGGAGATGGGCGGGGGACAAATTTAATAAATAAATAAATAAATAAATAAATGAGTTTTCCTGTTTGTTAAAAATATCCATTTTGGCTCAGAAATCCAAATGAATCAACTTGGTATTAATATAGACAACTGGGTTAAAATAAGTGGAGGAACAAGTAAAAGCAATATTGTTGCATGTTTACTATAACTCCCCCAAATGAGAAGTTATGGATGATGCCTTCAAAAGTAAACTACAAATCTTTCAAAGATACAAGAAGTCACATTAATTGGAGAGTGTTATTACTCTGACAAATTCTACCAAGATTAGTCCTTCCAAGAAATTGTCTATGCTAATCAATAGGGAAGACTTAACTAACTGATAAAGTGAAAGTAGGAGGAACATTGGGGGAAAGTAACTGTGAAATGGTAGAGATCTTGATTTTAAAGGAAATAAAAATGAAATTTAGTCAAATGCATTTCTTGGACTTCAAAAGAGCAGATTATAATAAATTCAGAACAATTATATATAGGATCCCATAGCAGGAGAACTAATGGGAATAGGAGAACTTAAGATAGAGATACTAAAAGCACAATTACAAACTATTTCATTGAAGAGAAAAATGAAGGCAAGCAATAGAAGCAATTATATAAAACTGTAAAAACACTTAGTGAAGATCAAAAAACACAAAATGGAAGGAGGGCCAGGCACAAAGGAAGAGTAGAGATAGGTAGCTCAGAACTGTAAAGCTGGCAGCAGTAAAGCAAAAGCTCAGAATGAATTGAGTTAGTAAAGGATGTTTGCTAAAGAATGAAAAAGACTTCGATAGATACAGTACGTTCAACTCAAGAAAGAAGAAAATAATGTAACAGCTGCTTACTGAAGAAGGCAAAATATTAATTAGTAACAAGGCAGACCAACTCCTTTCTTCAACCAAAAAAAAAAAATGTTTACCAGGAAGAGCAGGATGAAAGGGTAGAATTGAAGCTTATGACTGACAGAAACTTGGTAAGGAAATACTTCTTTATTTTCAATTACTTTAAATCTCCAGGAAGAGAACACTTGCATCCTAGGATAAAGAAGGAACTACCTGATATTCTAATTAAAACTGTATGTGTTATCTTTCAGAAAACCAGAACAGGTGAAGTGCCAGATATCTGGAGAAGAGAAAATGTCTCTATCATCAAAAAGACAAAAAAGGGATGTTTAACAAACTGTAGACAAGTCAGTCTGATGCTGCTATTTGAGAAGATTCTAGAGTAACTAAGTAACAGAGGTCACTCTCTAAGCACTTGAACACAGTGAGTTAATTGCAGGACCTCAGCGCTAATTTGTCTAGATGAAACCTTGTTGGATTAATCTTATTTTCTTTAGTAGATTGTGGGAATGCTATGTCTTGATTTCAACAAAGCATTTGATAAAAGTATCCTATGACATGCTGATTAGCCAAACAGCTTTGTGGGCTGGATAGGATGGCAATTCAGTGATTACAGAGCTGGTTCAAATATCATTATCAAATTGGAGAGAGATATTGAGTGGGATGCTATAAAGTTCGGTCCTGGGACCTCTACAACATTTTCATTAATAATTTGGATGAAGAAGCAGAGGGAATGCTTACCAACTTTTCAAACTATATCAAACTGGGTATTAGGTAATACTTTAGAAGTTGTTATTTCTTCTTTGCATTTGTCCCACTTAGTTGCAAGGTCTGCTTGTTTTTGCACTGCACTCACCTGATTCTTACAGCAAAGCTATTGATGCAATGAGGGGATTTATTTATCAATGGCTTGTTGCAAAGCTTGATGCTGATCTGGGCTCAGAGGAAGTGACTAGCCCAAGGTCACACAGCTGGCTTCAATGCGTAAGGAAGGACTAGAACCTGGGTCTCTGTGCTCCTAGTATAACACCTTACCCACTATACCATGCTAGCTTTAATACCTTAGAATAACGAAATAAAATTCAAAGTGATCACTATAGATTGAAGAAATTAAAAAGAAATAAATTTAACATAGACAAGCACAGAGTTCTTTGCTTATGAGACAAAAGTCAAATGCATAGGTTATGGATGTGAGATTATTTTACTTGGCAATGATGCCTGTGAAAAATACCCTTGAATAGCAGTTGACTGCAAACTGACAATGAACTAGCAGTGTGATGAGGCTTCAAAAAAAAAAAAAGTGAATATAATTTTAGGTTACATCACAGAAGTATAATTTCCAAATTACAGGAAGTAATTATTCTATTTTGTTCTGCATTGGTCAGATCTCTTGTGTCCAGTTTTTAGCACCATACTTTAAGAAGGATTCTGAAAAACTGGAAAAGGTTCAGAGAAGGGCAATGAAGATAAGCAGGGGACAAGAAACTAAGACCTATGATGAAAAGAAGGAGCCAGGTATGTTTAGCCTTATGGGAAATATGATAGTATTCATCAAATACATAGAAGATCAAGACCTATTTTATGTCAGTGTGCTTCTGGGTCCAATTCAAGGTGCTGGTTTTGACCTTTAAAGCCCTTCATGGCATGGGGCCAGGTTATCTGAGGGACCACCTCTCCCCGATCACATCAGTCCATCCCATTAGATCTGGCAGGGAAGGTGTGCTACATGTTCCAATGGCCAGGAACTTGCATTTGGTGGGTCCCAGGAGGCGGGCCTTCTCTGCCATTGCTCCCTCCTTTGGAATATTCTCCCCCCAGAAGTGAGGCTTGCCCCTTTCCTGCTGTTGTTTAGGAAGTCCCTCAAGACCTGGTTATGTCATCAGGCCTGGGGGTCTTTGGGAACCAGAGACATTCTTAGATGGCTCCACTGTAATTGATATTTTAAAATTTAAATTTTTTAAACTTTTTGATGATGTTTTATTTTAATAATCACTTTTTATCTTTTATAATGATTGTTTTTATCTATTTGTTGTTTTATTTAATTGTTGTACGCCGCCCAGAATAGCTTTGTGTGAGATGGGCATCTATATAAATGTGATATATAAATAAATAAATAAATAAAATAAAAATGTCAGGATGTTATAATGGATTCTTGCAATGGGTATGGGGTTGCATTAGATAATCTCCAAAGTCCCTTCTAACTCTTACCATCTGTAATTCTGTAATAAAAATCCAAGACTACTACAATCCATAAAAACTCCAATACCAATTCTCATAGTTCATATCATTAATAAACAGGGCCCCTAACTTTAATGCTAATACGAAGTTTCACCCTAATATTAATACCTACATATTACATATGTATAATATGACACAGACACACATACCTCAAACTAATCCCAGTGCAAATTCCCAATCATAATATAAATCTAAGACTATCCCAACCACAAAAACTCATCCCTAATGCTAACCATCCCAGTAAAGTTAACCATACCCTCAGTGAAAGAGATCCTAATGCCAACTTGACCAACACAAATATTTAATGCAACCTCAACTCCAATATGAAATCTCAGACCTGAATTTATAATCCCAATATAAATATATTCCATCATCAAAACACCATGATGAAATCCCAACCCTGGAAGAAAAACTCATGAGGAATGGTTGGAGGCATTCTGTTTGTAAAACTGATTGATCCCCATCTGCATGTATACATACAAACTATTCTCTCTCATATACACAAGTGCACAACTTCGCATACATATCCCCTCTCAGTAAAAACAAGGAGGGGAATGGGATAAGCTGGACTTAAAGGAATGGAAGGCAGGAGAAATAAAATGGGATGGAGACGAGGCAAGGAGAAGAGGTAACAGGGGAGGGGAGGGGAGGGGAGGGGAGGGGAGGGGAGGGGAGGGGAGGGGAGGAAAAAAGTCTGTCCTTCGCCTGCAAAGAGCAAGAGTCTTGTAATGAGGCAGGAGAGCCACTACCATAATTTCTGCCTGCCTAACACTAGAAAAATGTTTGGAACTCATATAGACAGAGGCCAGGTTCTAAGCAAGGATTTCACACCTTTTTCCAGACTTCTCACTCTTAGTGAGATTGAAGTACTGCTTTTCCTTTTTAGCAGTACTGGTCTGCCTCTATTTGGCAAATGTAAAAATTGACATTGTCAGTTCAAGAATAATTGTGGGGGGTGGGGAATCTTACTTTTGGGTAAATATGATATTTAGGAAGTTTGTCTTTCTGGAAAATTTACTGAGAAGGGAATGGAGTGAGAACAATCCAAGAAACATTTTGGAAGAGAGATGAAGCGCTTCACATTGCTTGATGTTGGGTCTTTCAGGAACAAAGGAAATAAAACAACTGTCTGCTGTAAAGGTTATAAAAGCTGGTAAAGTAAATCTCAGAGGAGTGATCATGAGCCTGGATAATTAAATTCCTAGAGTCATCAAAATATTTTAACTGATAATAAACAAATCATATTCATTACAGATTTGGACAGATTTACACATTTTAAACACAACATACGCATTAACATATCAATATACTGTGTTATACCTCAAAACTCTCACTGAGAGTCCAAATTGTCTTTAGCAACATTTCAAGCAGTGGGATGCTATGAGATTTACTCATAACGTTAATCCCAATAAAGAACATTATTTCAAAAAAGGAAACTCCAGAAAAGAGAACACTTGTTAGAGATGAGGCCACAGGCCTATTGTCTCACTCTTATTTCCTACCTTAAGGTAGAAGTATGGATTGTTGAGAGCAGTGTGAAGAGCAGCACGTGGGGTGGCATTCAAATGCTCCCGGAGGGTATTAGCTGCACTGAAGTACATCACCTCATGCAGTGTTTGCATCTCTGCAGGTGCAAGGTAATTCCTAAAATAGCCCACAAAAAATGGTAGAAGGATATTTATTGAATTCAGCTCCTAATTCTATCATCAACCTCAGAAAATAAGCAACATGGATATTTTGCATTATGCTCTGGCATCACGTTAACACCCACTCTTAGCTTTAAGTGCTAATGTTTTTTTTAATTGTAGGCTTCACAGACAACATCACCTCTTTTTCAAAAGACTGTGATATTGAATTTTATGCACACCATTGGCAATTTCAGGTTACAGAAAGTTTCACCAATAACTGATAAAATCATTTAGTGATACTAAGGTCTGCCACATGTAGCCCATTTTCACTATACTCTCTTCAGATTTTAATTTTATTATTCATTTGGAGCAACTGCACATCGGATCAGGTTTTTAAAAACTGATTTCACTCCAAAATCAGATTAATAATGAGCTTTTTTTGGCCTGCAGAATCCTGCAATATATTATTAAATTCCACTTATTTCCTCGGCTTGTGTTCTTTTTGTTCAGTCTTTTCAATGTTTCCTTTTGCTCAGATTATAATATTCTTCTTAAAGATATATATTTATCCTAGCAGACTGTTCATGAGTCAAAGGCAGGCTGGAAAAAAGTCACACTTGCAAACTATTCAGCCATAGTTGAGAGTTACTACAATCTACATCTTTTTTACTTCTACCATTTGTCATGATTCCTTATCTATTAACCAAAATTAAAATGGGTTTACATTGTGCTAAAAATAATGTGTCCAGATAGTCTATACAAGGCAGGGTACAGTTTTAAGACCACCTTAAAATACATTGTAAGAATTACATATATAGCAATTATATATGTAACTATAGCAATTCACTAAAAATATTGTTACAACCTCATCATCCCCAACAACTGTGGTTCTCATAAAAAAAAAAAAAAGTCTCCAAAGTACTGAGGAGATGTAATTCCATAAATGCAAAGTTAGCACTGAAAAGGCTATCTATATTATCATCAAATTAGTATTGTTAACAACAAGGCAAAATATGGAGCAAGGAGACTGTTTGCAGCTCTGAAATCCTTGGGTCTCCTTCCTCAGTCCTCCAAAATTTACCACCAAATTATAAAGTTTAATATGACAGAAGTGGAAAATTATTAAAAACATAAGGAATAATCATCTAACTGCATATGATTAATTTAATGTTGAATTACATTTAAGTGTTAATTAAATTAAAATCAAATATATTGTTTGCCTTTTGTCCTGCCCATTTCTTTGTCCTAGTTGCTTTATTTGGACTGCAATCCCCTCCATGCCACTTAAATTTAAAAGGCAACCTTTATCCTAAAAATACAAAAAATCTCTGTGTGGGGTCAGAAGCTGAATTCACCAGCTGTATAGTCTCGCCTGGCGGCAGACATCCAATTTGGTCCCAAACATTTTTTGGCAGGGTTGGGCAATCTGCAGCCCCTAAACCCTCCGTTTCTGTGCATCCCACTGGGACTACCTAATTTTGGTATACTGCCATGCTGCCATGCTGAAGTAGGAATCTAACAATCTAACAAAAAAGCTCAACACAGTTAAAACAACAAAGAAGGATCCTATTCCTCCCCTCCCCCCAGTCAATCCATCAGCCAAGTCCATAAGGGGAGGAATGAGAAAAGGGAGGAGATAAGGTTTATTCTCCATCTAATAAACCACAACTCATCAAATTCAAACAGAGCCTTTTCCTACCAATGAATTTATTATGTAAAATGGTGCAACAATTTCACCATTAGTTATGCTTTGACTATTTTGTAGTACAGACACAGGCAAACAGTAGCCCTTACCAACTTATTTGTAGGCCCAAACGTGTGGAATTGAAACTGAAATTTGTGGACCTTCTTTTTTTTTTCATTGGAGGGGGTTAAACAGACAAGATGGATTTTTCTAGCCCATACAAGAAAGCAATGCTCACCTCACAAGGCCATCTATAAACTCAACAATTTCAAAACGGAGCATTTCAAATTTTGTTAGTTTCTTCGTTCTCCTTGACTCTTTCATCTCCAACAAAGTCTACAACACAGACAAAGCAATACCAATCATCCCCACAGGTATTTCCAAATTATTACTAATTAACAGGATTTGTTGTGGTGCAGCCAAATCCCCTAGTGTGTCCTTTGAATTGCTTCTTCAATCGTTTAAGGAATAAATCTGTGCCTTAAATTGGAACCAATTGTTCTTTTGCAACTACTGACCATACCAGAAATGCAAAGATACTTTTAAAAAGCTAGAAATGATTAAGGTATTAAATTACGACCTGGAAGACTTAGGTTCAAGTCCATCTCTAGCCATGGAAGCTTGCTGAGTGACTCTGGGCCAGTTACTATTTCTCAATCGAAACTATTGCAAAGGGTGGTTGTTGTGGGAAAAACTGGAGCAGGAGGTGCCGTATAAGGTACCTTGAGCTCCTGGAGGAAAGGTGGGACATAAATCTAACAAAAGCAAACAGAACTATAGAAATACTAGATGACTCTTAGTTATTAAGCTGTATCTATTGGTTACATAATTCTTTTACAACAAGAGCAAATACAATACAGTGATCTAAGCAACCATTTCAATTTAAATTTGGTTTTCATTTGCTTTACTGAACACCACCATAGTTGGCCAGTGAGGCAAAGGGCAATCTCTCCACTGACAGCTACATGATTACAGAGGAATTGGAGCTGCTACCATTGTTCTTACTATTTCTCTGTGGCAGACTTATGCGCACTGAAGTATAATCAGAGAATCTGATAAATAAGAACAGTGTAATTAATACACACATATGTACACACTTCATCAATGTCCTCCTTTCCTTTTTGTAAATCAGGTAAGGAATAATGAAATGGGGCAGAAAGAGGTGGAGAGGGAGACAGAAAGACAGAAATGATTGTGCAAAATAAAATTGAACCTTTGATCTCAGAATTAGCCAACTTGTACATTTCTACATATGTAATAACATATGGGTGTTAAGATAATTCAGAAATACTGAACAGGCATGGTAAAGAACAACTAATAAATACTGTCTAAGGAAGCATCTCTTCCCACATTGGGATACATTAAAATCCCAAAATTGCATTTGGTTCATGCTGAAATGTCTTTCTTTGATTAGTTTTGATTCCAGAGGGCTTACTATACATGCCAGTCAACTGATTAGTAATATTAGAAATACAAAGTCAACAGTTAAATATTCTGACCTTTTGAAGATGATACAGATCTGTTTTCTTCTGAAGCTCTTCTAGTGAGGATATGGATTTCTTTTGATCATCACTGGCTTCTGCGATTTGTATAAGAAAAACAGCAAGTATAATTACCTTCCATAAATGTTGCACAGAGAAAATAGAAAGCTCTGTGCACTAAATGAAAAACAGGTGTAACACATGCTCAGCAGCCCCCCCCCCGCTCTTTCAGAGGACTGGGGGAACTTCCAGAAGAGCACTGAAGGTGACACTGGAGATGGCAATGGAAATCAAAGAACACCACTGAGATCTAGGATTCAGTAGGTAATCCATGCACATAAATGCAAATACATCAAAAACAGTATGTTTTGAGAAACTTTTGATATCTTCTACCCCTCCTCTCCCTCAGCTTCCTACAATCAAACAGGACAAGATTAAGGATTTGCTCAAAGAAAAATAAGAGATAAAATGAAGCAACACTGTGAAATCCCTCTGCAACACTTAATCCCGTATTAAGCCTTGCTGGGCACATTCTCAGAAATTACAAAAGTCAGTTCAAACACCTTCCGGGGAGCTTTAGTTATTGTTTTTAACATATACAGAGACTTCCTCCTCCACTATCCATATGTGCATATTCAAATAATCTGCACTGCTTAACACAATACATTCTAACTGAATTAACATAAACACAAATACAATACTCAAATACAGCTCTCTGATTTATATGTGCATGATTTCTATTTCTGATTATGTTTTGTCCCTCAGATACCCATATTTGTAATTTTAACTATCTATATATCTCCAACTATGAGGTTTTTAAAATTATACTCCTTACTTTAAAAAAAAATGTATTTATTGACTGCCTAATTCATGTAATCTTCCCGAAATCTTTATTTCTTACAACTCAAAGAATCCATTCTTCTGGGATGTGCAGTGCTCTTAACAGACAGAAAAGAGCCACTGGAGAATCTACAATTCAGCTTTATCTCTGGCTTCTGAGCTGGCCGAATAAAAAACGGGGTAAGGTTTTCAAAGGAAGAAGGAAAAGGCAAGGAAGGTTGTGGATGCCTTCTCAGTTGATCCCCACCTTTGTGTTCCCTAACACACTAGAACAAGGCAAACATGAGTTTGGGAATCCTCACATTTGCTTTATAAGGTGTAATTCATACTGCAAACAATTCCCTTAGATTTGCCCGGAAGTATAATGATAGTCACAAAATTACACAGAGTCAGAGCTGGAAGGGTCCTTGTAGGGTTTGAAGCTATTTGCCCCCTCCCCCCACTTTGCACTTGAACCCAAATAAGAGCCCAACAAACATCTACCCAGTCTTTGTCTGAAGATGCCCAGTGAAGGAGAGACCACCACTTCACTAGATAACTGCTTCCACCGCTGAAATGCTGTTATCATTAGGAAATATTTCCTTACATTCTGCTGCAATCTGCCTTTCAATTTAAATCCTTTTACTTCAACTTCTAATCTGGCACTCAAAACATTTCAGTTTTGTAGGCAGAGTAAGTTTTTACCCTGAGCTGACCAATAACAGCAAAAACAAAGCAACTATTTAGCTAAACCCTGTTGTGCACCTCAAAAAAAAAAAAGATACTTTAAAATGCAATACATTACACATATTGAAGAAAAGAAATAAGATTGTCTTATTTCAACACTCAAGCTATTAGATTAAATTCAATATTAACAAGTGGACTTCTTTCTTACAACTCAGTAGCCTGAAAAATCTTAAGGAACCAGCCAATAATTTATTCTCATAAAAGCATTTCTTTTTATTCTAATTTTCTAAGCTGATACATCTCTTCAGGGAGTATGGCTATAGAAAATAACAATGGAATTAAAATGTCTAACAAAACTTCAGTACCTTCAAGATTTCTAAGTAGATCCACGTATTCCTCCAATTTTTCTAAAGGCTTTCTAAGACACTTTGCAGAAGAGGATATAAGAATCTCCACACATTTTTCAAGAATGGCCACCAACTCATCCTTGGCCAACATCCTAAAAAAAAAAAAGAAGAAACCAAGAATATGAACAATTTACCATAGGAAAAAAGTGTACTGAGACAAGTGCAGGCAAGTGTACAACAGAAGGTAAGGTCTCCCTCAAACTGAGCTTGATGACTGGCGACTGCATGGATATATCCATGAAACTGTCTTAACGATATGGAAATAATCAGCCATCTTCTTCCATGTTTTTTCGATTTCCTGATCTAGCCTACACTCCTGGAATTTCCTAGTGGCATCCCATTCAAACACTAACCAAATCTAACCTTGTTTAGCATTTCAAGATCAGCCTAGGCTAGGTGCTGCTATCTAACAAGGCCAAATGTACAGTACAAATTGTAGAAGAGGGTATGTTTTGTACAGTATATTTACCTACCTTCTGAAAAGATAAAACTCTTATTTAGCATTATATCTATGCAACAAAGCAAAAATTGATAAACCCTGATAAATATTATCAAGACAAAGCAAGATGTAGGTTAACTCCTTATTAGCTGCAGTGTGAACACAAAACAAACTACGTATATACTATAGAATAATTATTCAAAAATAAATACTGTTACAAAAGATAAGCATCCACAAAATATCCAACTGAAATATAGTTTCCACAACAGGATCATTTATGACTGGAATGCAACTACTTGAGTAATCAATTACTCATGCATTTTTCCTGGATCTGTAAAATGAATGTAATATAAAGGCCTGACATTTCTACATGGAGACATCACTTGACTACTTTTAAATGTATCCTATTTAAGTAGTATTAAGTCAATGACATCAGCTAGCAGCATGTTTCAGGAAGTCCTCATCTTTGAACTCAGTTTTTCAAAGTGATGCTGACAATGGAACGAGAAGCTAAAAAGCCATCAAGTATAACAGCTCTTTGAAGTCTGGTCATCCATGGGGCTTGTTTGATCAGCCCATCCCAGGGAACTGATGAACCCAAAAGGGTTTCAGAAGGCACTTGGGGTTATTCCAGAGGCTCTTATGCAAAGTCTGGATGAGGCCTTGGTCACGTCCTGGAATGAGCATGCAATGAAGGCCTTGGACTAGATCATGCCTGTGCAGACTCTCTGTGATTGCAGATCTTGTAGAGCTCTCTAGTTTACAGAGCAGATCCAGAAGATGAAGTGATGCAAGAGACACCTGGAGATTCCATGTGGTTGGGTTCAAGCAGTGGTTAATGTCTTTTTGTGGGAGGAGGTGGTTCTGCCTGCCTTGAATGAAGCCGTGGTGTGCCCCCTTCTCAAGAGGCCATTCTTGGACCCAAACTTTCATCCAGTCTCCAACCTTTCCTTTTTAGGGAAGGTTGTAGAGAAGGTGGTCGACTTCCAGCTTCGGAGGGCCCTGGATGAAACAGATTAACTGGACTTTTTTCAATCAGGATTCAGACTGGGTTACAGTACTAAGCATTTTGAAAGCTTTGGGATGGGGGTGGTACATGCATCCTGGCTCTCCTGGATCTCTCGGCAGCTTTTGATACCATCAACCATGTATCCTTCTGGACCAACTCCTGGGGTTAGGAGTAGGGGGGAGGGGTGCTATTTTGCAGTAGTTGTCCTTCCTCCATGCTGGTTCCAGTTGGTGTTGGGGAGGTGGGGGAAAGGTCCACCCTTAGGCTTCTTTTATGTGCAGTGCCTCAGGGCTCTGGTCTCTCCCCAGTATTTAATATCTACATGAGGCCGCTGGGTGAAGCCATTCAGTGGCTTGAGATGTAGTGTCATCAGTATGTGAATGATACCCAGTTATACATCTCCATCCCACATTGGGTTGGTGATGCTGTTTAGGTGCTTACCCAGGGCTTGGAGTCTATGACAGTCTGTATGGGGAAGAATCAACTTAGACTCAATCCTGGCAAGAGAGAGTGGATTTTGGTTTTTGGCCCCTTGGGATCTGGTGAGTTGCCATCTTTGACTCTCAATGAGATAGCACTCAAGGCGATGCACAATTTTGAGATCCTGCTGGACTCGTGGCTCCTTCTCAAGGAGCAGGTGGCAACTGTGGCCAGAGAGGCCTTTGCACAGATTTGGCTGGTGTGCCAATTGCACCATTTTCTGGACTGGGAGGACTTGTTCCCTATCACTCATGCCTTGGTCACCTCTCAGTGGATTACTGCAATGTACTTTACATGGGGCTGCCCTTGAAGATCATCTGAAAGTTATAAGTGGTCCAACATGCAGCAGTGAATGCAGTTTTGGGCATTTCACTCTTTGTCTGTGTTCAGCTGCTGCTGCATGAGGTGCACTAATTTCCAGTGGTTTTCTAGGTACAATTCAAGGCACCAGTTATCTTTTTAGCCCTAAAGCATGGGGACAAGTTATCCTCTCTCTGAGGGTATTCGCTCATCCTATCAGATCAGATAGGGTAGGCATGCTCTAAATCCTTTCCCTTAAATGTTGTCATCTGATGGCACCTCAAAGACCCATCTTTTCCGTGGCTGCCCCAATCCTTGGGAACAGCTTTCCCTCTGAGATTCAGAGGGCCCCCGCACTATTAGCCTTCCAGAGGGCTGGAAAACCTGGGTCTTTGCCTAGGCTTTGGGCTAGGATTGGGATCCCTGGTTGGGATACATGGTGTTGTTGTGGGGTGGAGTTTGGTCTGTTTTATTTATCCCATTTTTATTTAATATTATTGTGAGCTGCCTAGGATTATCTTATATAAGATAGGCAGCCATTTAAGTTTTCTAAATAAATAAATATATCATCTTAAACAATAGCATGTTTAATACTGATGTTAAATTGGATCATAACTATCAAGTATCATATGAACTCAATGAATTGAATTATATGTGTGCTGTAGTAGTATAATGCAAAATGTGGTCTTAATTCAAGTGCAAGAAAACATAGTACTTGAAAGACATTACATTTTAGGAGAGAACATGAATATGTATTGATGCAAAAATAAATGAAACCCTTCATAAGATACATTTATTTGCAGAACTTCAACAGTGTAATTTTAAATCTGTTTTCCAAATGAAACATAGTCATGTAATATATCAGAATATACTTTAAGTGCATGTGGCATCAGTATAACTTAGTTATTCCCTTATTTTCATATTTAAAAAAATTAAAAGACAAAAGAATGACACCCTGAAGTCTTTTTCATCTGGATTCACACTTCCTTTCCTCCCCCTGCCCCCAAGTTGTCAGAATTTGCCAAGATAGAATGTAAATAATTGCAATAAAATTAAAACGAAGAGAAATGAAATGAAATAAACCTTTAAAATCCCTAAACAGAAAGCTTTAGAAATACTGCATATGTTCAGAGATGTATAAATGAAATCATGTTTGAACAATTAGGTTTTGCTGAATTTTTCATTCTCTACAATCCCCTGTGCATGACCTCCAAGCCACCTCTCACGGTCAGGGGTAAACTTGGAAATACTAATTGGAGGGCCTCAGTTGGTGCAGAAATGGGAAAATTGGCAAATGTGAAAAAGGCATCATTGCAGAAGCATAAATATTTTTCTCTATGCAAAATATTCCTGGATCCAAGCCACAATATTTCAAACCTTCTTATTCATACTTGAATGAAATCTCTACTTAGTTACACTTCTAGATAATTTTTATAAAACTCTGTTGAGCAAGAAAGTCCCTGTCCATAGGATTATGATATGATTAACATAATCCAAAATGAAAAGAAAAATAACTGGAGGGGGAGGGAAGAAGCAATTCCTGAAATCACATTTATCTATCTATCACATTTATCTATCTATCACATTTATCTATCTATCACATTTATCTATCACATTTATCTATCACATTTATCTATCTATCTATCTATCTATCTATCTATCTATCTATCTATCTATCTACCTACCCACCTACCCACCTACCCACCTACCTATCAAATTTATATAGCTGCCCATCTCACAAGTGTGACTCTCATCTCAGCATTACCATCTTGTCCTATCAGATATGCCTCCCAATCTTTGAGAGCACACAAATGAACACATCTCAATATTAGTTATAGAAATAATCATAATGTCTAACAAGGTGGGACAATATACACACATGTGCATATAGGACAGCCTGAGTGGTACACTGAGTAGTGTATTAGGTCTGGATCAAGAAGATTCAGGTTTAAATTCCCACATTTTTTAATCTAATCTTAACTGAATTCAATGAGTTGCTCCACTGAGTCCTTGGAGAAAGGACTGAAGGATAAAAATTTAAGACCCATAATAAGCAGACCCATGAGCTGAATAGTTTCATCTAAGGATCAAGCAGTCTGAATTAAAAAAAAAAATAGAATTTGGCTCTGTAATCCAGCTGGCAATCCCACTAAAAAGGACAGATATTAAATTAAAAACACTTATTTTATATAAAAAAACAATATGAACAGTTGCAAAACAAAACAAAATAAAACAAAACACTTTCCCTCTGGCAACATGTTTCAAACCCCAAGTCCTTCTTAAATAGCCAATGGAGACTTTAATGTGTCTTGAACACAAGAAGGAAATGGAGAGAAGGTTACCTCACCAGCTGAATGGCAGACTCATATTCATCTCTTTCCCACACTCTTTTTTCCAAACATGCACAATACAACTCTCTGATCTGTAAAACAGGAAATATTTTGCAAATGTGAAATTAACGAAACATTCATTTTTACCAATTTGTTACTTACAATAAAGGGCTTTATGAACCGTAAGGATTCACTGATCTCAGACATGGAAAACAACTCTTGAACTATCAGGTGTATTGGTTCAATGATAATAAAGAAAGTAAATATAATTAATATGGACAGATCCACACTGTAAAAATAAACAGCTTTCACTGCCTCATAATAAATTTAGTTTTTATTATCTCCTTCCCACCCTGAGGAACTGTATATTTTTCAGTATTCACTTCTCAGAAGAAGCCAGGGCAATTTGATTAAACCCAATCATTTCAAAGTCAAAAGGGCCATAAAATACATTCATGGCCCTTTTGACAGTGAATATATTGAGTGGCCCTGGCAGTAAAAAAGACTTAGTACTGTTTTATCTTACTGCAGTACAGGCAGAATAAACAAAAAGCAGCAAGACTGCAAACCAAATTCAAGATACCAAAATATTAGACATAAAATATGAGCACATACTTGTTTGCCTAATGGATATTTTGGAAGAGAAGATGTGAAAGCATGAAGACATCGCAAAATTGGGAAATAATTTTCATGGTAACTACAGAGATCTTTTAGCAACGTTTGCGTTGTTTCCTAAATGATAAAGGAAATATCTGATTAGTCTTTTACTCACTACAACAGCAAGAGGAAACACGTAAACCTATTTTACAAGTTGCAGTGCTATTCTATAGATGCCTACCCAGAAGTAAACCCTACTACATTGAATGGGATTTATTCTCAGATACATGTGCATACAGATGGGCTAGGAACCTCTATTAGTCATGCTGGATGAAGCTGCTGGAAATTATACCCAAGCAACTGGACTGATGCTGGAAAGCCTTCTCTTTCACTTGCTCTCTTGACCTAAGAAGAATACTCTTGAAATGCATTGAGTGTTAAAAGCTAAAAACAGCATGCAGCTAACAAATAATTATGAACTGAAATTTGATCATTTTTAAGTACCTGCTTAAAGTTATTAGGGATGTGCAGCTCTTTGAATTCAAAGGGGAAAGGGTTGCTTTGAAGCACCTGTGGGTGGTCACATTTATTTGCTTGTTTGTTTGTTTGTTCATTCATTCAATTTATATAGCTACCCATCTCAAACATATGACTCTGGGCAGCTAACAGAGAATAAAAAACTGATAAAAACATAACTAAAAAAACACAGTACCATAACAAATATAGAAGCCAAGATAAAACCAACCAACACAGTCAACATAACCAAGATACAGACTCAACCACACACCCCAGGCCCCAGACTTGGCAACAAAGGCAGGTTTTCAAGACCTTATGGAAAGCCACTTGGATCGGGGAAAGTCTAACCTCTACAAAATGATGTTCTAGAGGGCGGGCGCCAATGCAGAAAAGGCTCTCCTCTGGATATCTGCCAGATGGCACTCCACTCCACCAGACAGGACCCAGAGCATGCTTCCTGCTAGATCTCACAGGATGGATAGATACAACTGGGGAGAGATCAACACTTGTCAGCAACCCCTTAAAGCAGTTTTGGGGATCATGTCACTGCCTTCCACAGCTACAGTGTGATCCCAGGAAGAGATGTGTTTGGTTAAAGGAGCTGCTTATAGGTGCTATGTCCACACCCAACATCCAGCAAGGCAGCTTTTACCTATTAAATCTACAGCCCTACTAATTATGATCCTTGGGTATCAGTTACACTACAACATAGGGTCTGGTTGTCTGAGGTACCACCTCTCTCCCATTGTTTCTGCCAGCCCAGTATGTTTGGGTACAGTGCGTGCACTCTGGGACCCTTCTATTAAATGTTGCCATCTTGTGGGACCAAGGAAGTGGGCCTTCTCTGTTACGACCCGACCCCCATACTCTACAATAGCATCTCCCCAGGGATACAGATGGAGCCCACTCTTCTGGGATTCCAGAAAGCCCTTAAAACCTGGCTTGGTTCCCAACCTGGGGCTATGTTGTTTGGGGCGGCCCCTGGCATGTGGCTGCTTTTAGTCCAGGCTGTCTTGTTTTGTCCATGTTGTTTTAACTATGTATTAGATTCAGTAATCTGCCCAAAGTCTATTGGAGTGGGCAGCCATAACAAATTTAAATAAATGAATAACTGTAAATCTCCTAGGCTCTGGTTTTTAGCATTCAAAGCACCTGGCTTATAAATAAGTCATTTTAGTTGATAAGCTTTTTATTAAATACAACTAAGGTAAACCAAGTGCCCTATATTTATACTTGCTACATAAGTATTAGAATTTGCTTTATTTAGGGTTCTAGGATGCATTTTTATTTAGAAGTTGAGACAGAGATTTCATTTTTGTCACAATGTGAGCTCTCAAAACTTAGAAGGGGGGCCATAAAGAAAAGAAAAGAAGGCTGAGTTGTTACCAAAAGACACACAGAGATCAGGAAAATAGGAGCTCACTGAGGAAGAGGAGATTAACCATAAAAATTTGAAAGCTAGAGGACCAGTTTGTATCCCTATCCTTTCCCAAAGCCTGTACAAAAGATTTGCATTGAAAGACTCCCAAAGTTCTAACGGCTAAATTGAATTATTCTACTTGAAGAAATCCGAAATTATTTTAGCGACTCCACTGCTAATACAGTTATTAATAAGAAAATTCTAAATATTCCATATACAGTAATGTGCAAAAGTTTTAGACAGGTGTGAAAAAATGCTGTAAAGTAAGAATGCTTTCAAAAATATATATTGTAATTGTTTATGTTTATCAATTTACAAAATGCAAAGTGAGCAAACAGAAGAAAAACCCAAATCAAATCAATATTTGGGGTGACCACCCTTGCCTTCAAAACAGCATCAATTCTTCTAGGTACATTTGCACACAGTTTTTGAAGGAACTCGGCAGGTAGGTTGTTCCAAACATCTTGGAGAACTAACCACAGATCTCCTGTGGATGTAGGCTGCCTCAAATCCTTCTGTCTCTTCATGTAATCCCAGACAGACTCGATGATGTTGAGATCAGGGCTCTGTGGGGGCAAAACCATCATTTCCAGGACTCCTTGTTCTTCTTGACGCTGAAGATAGTTCTTAATGACATTGGCTGTACATTTGGGGTCATTGTCCTGCTGCAGAATAAATTTGGGACCAATCACACGCCTCCCTGATGGTATGGCATGATGGATCAGTATCTGCCTGTATTTCTCAGCATTGAGGACACCATTGATCCTGACCAAATCTCCAACTCCATTTGCAGAAATGCAGCCCCAAACTTGCAAGGAACCTCCACCATGCTTCACTGTCGCCTGCAGACACTCATTATTGTACCGCTCTCCAGCCCATCAGTGAACAAACTGCCTCCTGCTACAGTCAAATATTTCAAATTCTGACTCATCAGTCCAGAGCACCTGCTGCCATTTTTCTGCACCCCAGTTCCTATGTTTTTGTGCATATTGAGTTGCTTAGCCTTGTTTCCAGGTCAGAGGTATGGCTTTTTGGCCACAATTCTTCCATGAAAACCACTTCTGGCCAGACTTCTCCAGACAGTAGATGGATGTACCTGGGTCCCACTGGTTTCCACCAGTTCTGTGCTGATGGCACAGCTGGACATCTTCTGATGTCAAAGGGAAGTAAGCATGATGTGTCTTCCATCTGCTGCATTAAGTTTCCTTGGCCAACCACTGAATCTATGGTCCTCAACATTGCCCATTTCTTTGTGCTTCTTCAAAAGAGCTTGAACAGCACATCTTGAAACCCTAATCTGCTTTGAAATTTTTGCCTGGGAGAGACCTTGCTGATGCAATATAACTACCTTGTGTCTTGTTGCCGTGCTGAGTCTTGCCCTGGTGTATGATCTGTGACATGAAACTCTTACACAACCTCACCTTAGTAGCAGAGTTTGGCTGTTCCTCACCCAGTTTTAAGCTTCCTACACGGCTGTTTCTGTTTCAGTTAATGACTGTGTTTCAACCTACATATGAAATTGATTATCATTAGCACCTGCCTGGTATAATTGGTTAATCATACACCTGACTCTAATCTTACAAGATCCCTGACTTTGTGCAAGTGTACAAAGTGTGCAAGTGTAAGAATTGATGCTGGTTTGAAGCCAAAGGGTAGTCACACCAAATATTGATTTGATTTAGATTTCTCTTCTGTTTGCTCACTTTGCATTTTGTAAATTGATAAACATAAACAATTACAATATATATTTTTGAAAGCATTCTTACTTTACAGCATTTTTTTACACCTGCCTAAAACTTTTGCACAGTATTGTACATTAACAATTAACTTGTAGTAACTTCATTGATTGATACTGGAAGATGTATTTCATTTCATTTTAAAGTAGCAGGGCTGAAATTAAATCTCTGGTACTTGGTAAGCTGAAAGCTAAGCATTTTTCCCCAGGAAGAGTGGGCCTCCTATTTTTTTCAATAAACAAATTGAAAAGATGTGCACAGTCAAGTCCTTAATGCTTCTCTGCTTAGAGGAAATAACAGACTACAGAAATCTTTGGCACAACCAGAAAACATAGTGTTCTAGTAAAACAGGACAACAAAAAGTACTATAATTTACAGAAGAAGAACATTTGGTAGAAGTTAGCCACCTGTTTTATCCCAGTAGACACATGAACCTGAACCTATATTCTTCTATCACATACATTTCATTTTGGAGATCTTTGCCCCATTGCAGATTTAAGGAGAAAATCCACTTGTACACCAGTTTCCCTAAATTTAGTGAAGAGATCTGACAGATCATTTTGTTCAATGGTCTTCTATTTGCTGGTACTGAACTACTGCTTTTCTCTTTTTGGGGACAGGTTTTTACATTAAGTTCAATTGTTGTAATAACATTGAAATAAAATTGGACAATTCCCAGAGAAGGAAGATTTAACTAAGTTTTAAGAAAGCCTTTAACACAGAAAAATGTAGCACTAAACCACTAGTGCTTTTACTGCTATTGTTGCTACAATGTTTCTCCATAGGTAACTTTTCTAGATCAAGATGAACTCAAGCCTCCACAAAATAAGAGGAGAATGCTCTTTCAGAAACAGTCCTTCATTTCTATGAAAAAAAAGAGCACAATCTTTATACATACTAGACCTAAAGCTATGGGGACATTTTGCATCATGAGGTGTGAATTTTTATTTTATTTATTTATTTATTTATTTATTTATTTATTTATTTATTTTTGCTGCTTGGCTTTATAATCTTTTTGTCTGCTCAGAAAAAAGGCCAAACACAGGAAATTGACATATCACAGAGAGATGTATTTGTAAGATCAGATCTTGGACTTCACTAGCTCTTAGTAAATTAATCTTTCAATAGTCTCTTACTTTGCTAATATTCAAAACCCATCTCATCATTATATATTTTCTATATTTGATCATTTAGCCTCAACAAATTCACTGGGACTTACTTCTAAATAAAGATGCTGAGGTATAGGTATAGTACAAACCTATGCATATTAACCAAGAGACAGGTTCTACCAACTGAGTCTACCTTTTAACACAACATTTCAAGTTCTGGCGTGTCAATGATGAATAAATCTTGTGCTTACACATTCCCCTCTTCCTCATACATCCCAATTCATTAAGGTTCTTCTTCCTTAGTGCAAACAATAGGCTGTCATCACAGCTAATCAACAAGCCAATTTGTCAATAAGTCCTGGAACAGGAGTATGCAACAACAAAGAAGCACAACCATGCAGTTTAGCACTGCAACTGGGTAAGTACATTTAGATTTAACTTTACTTCGCTATCACTTTAATGACAGTGGGTGACTCAGTGGCTAGAGTCACATAGGAAAGCCATGATTTAGTTAACTGTAGCTTATTGAATAGCTATTGCTTGGGCTTAAATTACATGTTAATCAGTAAACCATGGTTTACAAATCATAATGGCTGGGTTCACATACCACAAAAAGACACAAAGAGGCAAACCTACATTATGACTTAGCTTGATGAGTAAACCTAATCAGGACTCATGCATCATGCTAAACTATATTTTCTTTTACAATGGTTGTTAACGCCTGGGGTCACATATCATACTAAGCCAAATCCAAAACAACCCATGTTTGGCTTAATATGATGTATGAAGCAGCTAGTTTATTTTACTATTTTAAATTGAGGTGCCATGTTTGTCAAAATGCTGTTAGCTAATTTGATAGAGGGAAAAAAAAGATAGAAACATGTTATTAAATAATGCAGGAACATTCCAGGAATGAATTTATATGACCTATCATTCACAGTGGCTGTTTTCAGCAATTTAATATATGGGTTTTTAAACAGCTTCATCAGTACTGGCTGCCTCTGAAGGCCTGATATAGAGTTGATTCATCTTTTGCCTTTTGATGTTCCTGTATCCCTCTTTCTCTTTGAATCTCATGTTAATTTATTTCTCTAGCTGTTATTAAAATACGTCCCCTGTTTTAAAATAATTAACATGGCAAGTAAAATATAGTAGTCAGATTATGTCTCACCAAACTGCTGTTTAGTTTTTAAATTTTAAAGAACACAGCGCATGAAATCTTTCCATTTTTCACAGTTAAAATTAAGAGAAAAAACGGAATACAAGATTCAGTCACCAGTTCCTGAATTTACACAATATCCTCACACATTTTCCTTAAGTCTCAAAATCACAAATGGGCAAATTCTTGCCTTCCTGATATATTGAACATGATCCCCATCAACCCTGGCATGGGTGGTAAGCGGCAAAAGATGAAGTACGATGACGTCAAGAGGTTTACTTATACTGTATGTATTCTAGACCATTTCACTTTTCAGTCCCTCATCAAGGGAAATTGGTCATCTTGCTTTGGAATTCTCGTTTCAGGTGTTTTTCCAGGAAGCATGGTAAAAATTTAAAGCAGTCATCATAGTAGCATGTTTTCTTTCCTTTTCTTTTTAAAGCACATCCATTTTTGGAAGAACATTTTTTTTTCTTCTAGACTAGACTGATAATTGAATGTACTTATTCCTAAATGGCTAACTGAAATTAATTAAACTTGAAGGAACAGATATAAATAGTTCAAGAGTTAGTGTGGAGGAGTGCACTGTCTCTCTGTAATAATAATATCATTCATAATGGTATCATTTTCCATTTTATAGGAATTCTGAGTGGCAAACCTGATTCTTCCAGTTAATTCTCACAATGGGGCAGATTTGGAAGATGTGCAGAGGAATGAAAGGAGAGAAAGGAATGTGGTCTAAAGGATTAAAATTTACTTTATGTTATAATTTGAAAGAAAATTTTTATAAAATGTTGCATCGATGGTACATGACACCCCAAAGATTATCAAAGATGTATGGGACAATTTCCAACGTTTGCTGGAAATGTAACCAACAAGAAGGGTCGTTCTACCATATGCGGTGGACATGTAAAATTGCAAAGAAATTTTGGACTCAAATACAATCCTTGATGCAGAGCGTACTACAAATACAGATTCCATTTAAACCAGAATTATTCCTGCTGGGGATAATGGACTTTCAAATCGGAAAGCATCTTATTAGAATTACTCAATACATGATTACCACAGCAAGACTTCTGTATGCACAATTTTGGAAAACCCAGACACTACCAACAATACAAGAATGGTTGTTAAAACTGATGGAAATGGCAGAAAATGATAAACTGACTTGTTTATTAAAAGAAAATACAAATAATTATTACCTTAAAGAATGGAAACCATTGATGGACTATTTGCAAAAGGCAGGTGGGGCGAAGCTTACATGGGGATTTGAAGATTAGATTATAAATGTAATGGGATATGTTTTGACAAAGAATTATTCCTACTTAATGAATTAAAAACTAGCACTTATGACACTCTTATTATTCTTAAGGCCAGAGATAGATTGGAAGCTATCTATTTTTCATGTCTTTTTTCTTTTTCTTTTCCTTTATCTCAGTTCTTCTTTTCCTTTTCTTTATAATTTGTATTTTCAATTTTCTTTTTCATTTCTAACTTTTAACTTTGTAATCTTAAAATCTTAATAAAATACTATTTTAAAAAAAAAGAAAGGAGAGAAAGGAAGGCACACTTATATAAGTGGAATCTTGGATGTTATACAGAAGTATTGCTTATCTGAAATAAGAAACTTTGTAGATATTTTTTAATCCTAGATTTTACCTTTAAACATTCATCATCAGTCAGCAGTGCAGCCTGCTTCTCTGCTACCTGGCTTTCAACAAACCTGAACAGAGGAAAAGGAAAAGCTAATTTTAAACATGGAAGCTAATTTCCAACTCCTTAATAATAATTTCGATCTGAATCACGTGATCAGGAAGGGGGGGGCTTAGAAAGGAGGAATCAGGGACACTCCTATCCTTCTGAACTGACTGCAGATGTACTGGGAGAATTTTTTCTGGAGATATTTTTTTCATAGTTCCTCACCAGATCCAACTCATTTCCAAAATCAATCTTTCCTGTGCCAACTTCTCCCCCACACCGTATTTGGCCCCATTTTATTCAGTTTCAAAAGTTATCCTGCTGATCAACAGATGGACAGACAGACAAAGTGAGTTGTAAGCCCTTTTACATAATTTCTTTCTACCAATTGTTTGGGTTGGAGAGAATGAGAATGTAAAAATATTCAACATTGTTATTTTTCACTGCTTAAAAAAAATATTTAATTAGGTTACTTAGGAATCTTTCAGCTCATATATCAGGTGAGTGCTTTTGCAAAATGATTATTTGTTAAAGGCTATCTTTTGATAAAGGAGTACAAGGAACAAACACTTTATAATCCTAGGATTATCTGGATCCTTTCCAGTAGGGTTTTAGGCTGGTTTATAATATTGAGATGGCATTGGTTGTGCTTGTGGATGACCTCTGAAAGTCTTAGAATAAGGGTAGTACATTCGTCTCTGCCCTCCTGGATCTCTTACCAGTTTCTGACACCATCAATTTTGCTATCCTCCTTGACTGACTTAGAGGGTTGGGAGTGGGGGGCACAGTTTTGCAGTACTTCTCTTTCTTCTTCTGAGGCTAAATCAGTCTAGCCCTAGACTCCTAATGTGTACAGTGCCTCGGGGCTCAACTCTTTTCCTTATTTCCTACATGAAACTGGTCATTGGCTGGCACAGATGAGGTATCATCAATATGCTGATGATACATGGTTATTCATTCCCACCCAAGGCCGTACAAATGATGCTATCAAGGCTTTTACTCAGTTCACTTGGAGGCAACAAAAGCCTAGATGAGCCCCCTGGATCTGGAGATTTTCCATCCTTAATTCTTGATGGTTGAGCACACCTCCAGGGAGAGTTGGTGCACAATCTGGGGATCCTCCTAGATTCAAGACTCCTGCTTCATGAGCAGGTGGCAGCTATGGCTAAGGGGCCTTTGCATAAATTCACCTTGTGCGCCACTGTGCCATTCCTGGACTCAAAGCTCTACTCATGATCACTTATGCCTTCTTGCTTGGACTAGTGTAGTATGCTCTACATGGGGGAGCCCTTGAAAAGCATTCAGAAATTTCAGCTGGGCACATACAGTATTGGGTTCCCCCAAGTGACACCACTATTATATGCTCTGCTCCTAGTAGGCTTCTAAATGCAATTCAAGGTGCTAGTTATCACCTTTAAAACCCTGAAGAGCACAGGGCCAGGTTTCTACCTGTACTACCACATCTGACAGGATGGGCATTCTCTGGGTCCCTTCTATGAAACAGTGTCATCTAAATCCAGGAGACATGGCTCTCTGTCATGGCACCTGTCCTATGGAATAGCCTGTCCCCTGAGATCCAGATGGATCTGACCTTCTTGGCCTTCTGGAAGATCATGAAGACGTGGCTTTTCCCCCAGGCATTAGGGCCAGGATGTATGTTTTTGTACTGTAGTTACTGTGGTTACACTGTGCCTTAGTTATTGTATTATGATTGTTTCTAATGGTATATTTTGTCTTGGTTTATGTTGGTTTTATAATATGTTTTTACATATATTTTGTTGTTAGCTGCCCAGAACTATTTATTTAAGATGAGTGGCCATATAATTTTTAAAACAAATTAATCAAATAATATGAAGAATATTACATGCATTTGAACATGTGTACTATTCAGGAAATTTATTTATTTGCTTAGTTCATATAATTTACTTCAAATTGTAATTCCTTATTTTTTTCTTAAACCAAAAATATTTAAGAAATGGCAGAATAATTAAATGCAATGTCAAGAAGTTTAGACAGTTATTTACCTTCTAAAAGATGGCAATCTTCGAATATTTTCAAACTGACTATGTGATAAAAGTTTTACTCTTTTCTCAGATTCTTGGAGTTCACAGCATAGCACACTGAGAGGGTGAGAATAAAAATGCTCCAACAGGGACAGCTGTAAGAACAAGGAAGTCCAAATGTAAAATGAGAATTTGGAAGAACACTGATCAAAACAACTCAAATATTGTTCTAGCTGTTAGAAAAATAAATCCATTCTCCTGAACTGTTATTCTGAAGCTGAAACAATATCCATTTTATTTTAATATAGTTGTAAATCAGATGGCAGGATACGCATGTACACATACGCATTTATACAATCAATTATCAGAACATTAAAAACATTGGACAGCAAAATTACATTACAACAATATAACATAAATTGATTTAAAATTGTATGTAAAATTCTAACAACATAACATGTAACTTAGCTTACTCTGGGCATACTAACTCTTTGGTGTAGCAGATCTAATTCTGTAGTAATTTGTGTGCTTTAATACAGTGACACAAAATGTAGGTACATTAAATGCAAAGTTATGTTTACTGTCTAATAATAGAAAAGCAAGATAAAACTTATCTAATCATCCTGGCAAATGTTCCAACAAGATGAGACATTGACAGCTACCCTGATAATAAATGCAGTACACAAAACATACAGGGTTGTTTCTATCCAATTTGAATTGCAGAGACAAGTTCTTCTAGAAAAAGGAATTTTGGCTAATCTATCACTGAGAACTGCTGTAGGTACAACACAATGTCTGGCACTAAAAAAGGCTTGCCACTGAGTTGGGGATATAAGTGTGGTTAATATCTACTTGGTTCCAATCTTGTGTGTGTGTGTGTGTGTGCGTCTGAGTCAGTGCTGGCTCCTGGCAACCACCTGAACTAGTCCCTGAAGTTTTCTTGGCAAGATTTCAGAAGTGGCTTGACATTGCTTTCTTCCTAGGGCTGAGAGAGAGTGACTGACCTAAGGTCATCCAACTGGCTTTATTCCTAAGGCAGGACTAGTGCTCATGGTTTCCCGGTTTTTAGTCTGATGCTTTAACTACTATACCAAACTGACTCTCTAGTTCCAATCTAGGGTATTCTAAATGCTCCTTGATATGATATGAAATTAAACTAAGTTCATTCTGTTGTTTAATATAAACTAATCTGGTCTTAATTATTTGAAAGGCTTGTTTGTATTGTAAGGAGAGTACCAGACCAAGAGGGAAGCGAAGAGAGGCAAGGTTTTGTTTAGTTTTGTTTTTTGAGTACTACTAGATACCAGGAACACTGAAATTAACACTGAACTAAAGGGATCAATCCTGTTGAAAAAAATGGCACTTTGTGTGTGTGCATGCATGATGGCAGGATCATTTCTTACATTAAACAAGAGCGTCATGACTTTTCAGTGTCAGATATCAGGTATTTTGCTTTTCATTCTTCATGCCTACATAACATGCTAGCAAGGTTATGCTCAAAATCCTACAAGCTAGGCTTCAGCAGTATGTGAACCAAGAACTACCGGATGTACAAGCTGGGTTTCGAAGAGGTAGAGGAACTAGAGATCAAATTTCCAACATTCGCTGGATCATGGAGAAAGCACGAGAGTTCCAGAAAAACATCTACTTCTGCTTCATTGACTATGCAAAAGCCTTCGATTGTGTGGATCACAACAAACTCTGGCAAATTCTTAAAGAGATGGGGGTACCAGACCATCTTACCTGTCTCCTGAGAAATCTGTATGCGGGCCAAGAAGCAACAGTCAGAACTGGTCACGGAACAACCGATTGGTTCAAAATAGGGAAAGGAGTACGACAAGGCTGTATACTGTCACCCTGCTTATTTAACCTATATGCAGAGTATATCATGAGAAATGCCAGGCTGGAAGAATCACAAGCCGGAATTAAGATTGCAGGGAGGAACATCAATAACCTCAGATATGCAGACAATACCACCCTAATGGCAGAAAGTGAAGAAGAACTAAAGAGCCTCTTGATGAGGGTGAAAGAGGAGAGTGCAAAAGCTGGCTTGAAACTCAACATTAAAAAAACTAAGATCATGGCATCTGGACCCGTCAATTCCTGGCAAATAGAAGGGGTAGAAATGGAAGCAGTCACAGACTTCATTTATTTGGGGTCCAAGATCCCCGCAGACGGAGACTGCAGCCATGAAATTAAAAGACGTTTGCTCCTTGGGAGGAAAGCTATGGCAAACCTAGATAGCATATTAAAAAGCAGAGATGTCACCTTGCCGACAAAGATCCGCATAGTCAAAGCTATGGTTTTTCCAGTAGTAATGTATGGACGTACAAGTTGGACCATAAAGAAGGCTGAGCACCGAAGAATTGATGCCTTTGAACTGTGGTGCTAGAGAAGACTCTTAAGAGTCCCCTGGACTCCTAGGAGGTCAAACCAGTCAATCTTAAAGGAAATCAACCCTGATTGCTCATTGGAAGGATTGATAATGAAGCTCAAGCTCAGATACTTTGGTCACCTAATGCGAAGAGAGGACTCTTTGGAAAAGACCCTGATGCTGGGAAAGATTGAAGGCAAAAGGAGAAGAGGACGGCAGAGGATGAGATGGTTAGATAGCATCACTGAAGCAATGAGCATGAAACTGAACAAACTCAGGGAGGCAGTGAAGGACAGGAAGGCCTGGCGCAATATGGTCCATGGGATCACGAAGAGTCGAACACAACTTAACGACTGAACAACAACAACAACATATAACACCTTGTGTTATGCAGCCAACTCTACCAATGACCATTTTTTTATTTGGAATACTCCACATTCAAACCCATTCAGAGTTTTATTCTGCCAGTAAGAATATTCCAAACTCAGAATGGTTCTTCTGACATAAACGGTGTGTATGCAACCAATTCTTTCCTCCCTCTGTAGCCCTTAGCACTAGTTTTTCCACTGTTCCCCAGCCTTACAAAATAAGGAAGGAAAGAAATTCCCAAGATCACCTTTTGCCCACCATTCATCCAATGGAAAATCTCTGCTGAATCAAGTTTTCTGCTTATGGAAATTTATGCTGCATCTAATCTTTAAACTGATATTAGAACACATTTTTCAAGAGGGATTTCTTACACAGGTAGACCTCGAGTTACAATGGCAATTGGGACCAGAATTTCCATCACTAAGCAATGTGTTTGCAAAGCATGATGTCATGTGACCGCATCACTTAGCAATGGCAATCACAGCAGTCCCCATTGCCATTGTTCACTGAATCCCACCAGTCATTAGCCAAGGACCCACCTCGATCCAAGCCGTTCCTGGCTTGGTCCCTCCTAGCCCCGAGCCTCGGTTCTTCCAAGGTAAGGGACTGCCTCCCCTTCAACTCCCCCAACCGCCTATTTCTACCACAATCTCTGCCCTTTGGCCACTCTGCACCCTGCTTTGTGGGGTGACAAGCAGCACAGCTATGGGACTGCTTGCCATGCTGTGGCTCAGGGGCTGCAAGAAGCCCCTGAGCTGCAGCATAGTGCAAAGCTGCAGCCACACCAGGCCAGCCCAGCCCTGCAGAGCAAAGCTGCAGTTGTCCCAGCCCAGCAGTGTTACGCAGTCGCCCAGGAAGCCACAGCCCAGCAGCACGGTGTGAAGCTGCAGCCACCCCAGGAAGCTGCAGCAGTCCCACCCAGCTCAGCAGCATGGCACAATGCCCTAGCTGCAGCAGACCTGCACTCCAAGGCCCATGCCACCCTGCACTCTGCCACCCCAGCTGATCTTCGCTGTCTTCTTGCTCCAGCTGCTGACGAGGCGTGCCCAGCCTGGCCCTTCACGAAGCCTTCTTCCTGTGGTCTCATGAGGAAACTGCTGTGCACAACCTCGGGAAGAAGGCCTCACGCAGCGAGCATTTACCTCGTGAAGGGCCAAGCCAGGCATGCTTAGTCAGCAGCAGGAACAAAAAGACAACAAAGGTCAGCTGGGGCAGCTGAGTGCAGAGTGGCAGGGGCCACAGAGCGCAGAGGCCAAAAGGGCAGAGATGAGGGGGAGATAGGTGGGTGAGGGGAGCTGAAGCACCCCTGTAGTTTTAAGTGTGGGTGGGCTGCTAAAAGCTTGAATTTTGATCATGTGACAGCAGGGGCACTACCATGGCTGTAATTTTGGAGACCTGTCATAAGTCCCTTCATTCAGTGCCACTGTAACTTCAAATGGTCACTGAACGAATGGTCGTACTCGAGGACTACCTGTAAAACAAGCCTATTTGTGTATATATTAATGATTATAAATACAGACCACAACTTTGTATTCACTGATATTGTGATGTTACAGAATGAATACATGTATCATCCTGATTCTCAATAACACTGTTTAAACCTGCCCTATCGATCTATTTCTTTAAAAAAAAAGGGGGGGAGGTGTCAGGCATAATTCTTAATTAAGCTATACACTATGAATTAACAATTAGATGCAAACATTTATTACCTGCATGGAGCTCTATTGTTTGCCACAGTAAACTCATTCATTTAATTATAGTAAACAGAGCAATAGCAAGCTGAATATCTATTTACAGGTACATATAAGCACATATATTATTTTTTGTTACTGCTGGATTTAACCCAAAGTGCCTCTCTGCTAATGGATGGCTTCTGCTTGTTGAAGAAGGAAACAATTCATAAAGCCACAATGATCTGTCCAATCTGTTATGGGGGTTGCAGCCCACCAAACCTACTGTAAAGGTGACCTGCTAGAAAGGGGGAGAAAGGGAAAACTCCCACTGTGTTAAGGGAGGTGATCTC
Organism: Python bivittatus; assembly: GCF_059951505.1. Lineage (NCBI taxonomy): Eukaryota > Metazoa > Chordata > Lepidosauria > Squamata > Pythonidae > Python > Python bivittatus. The sequence goes on along the minus strand of NW_028277030.1, from coordinate 48,714,289 downwards.
ATGCAGGGTTGGAAGCAACCTATTTTATTCTATTTTATTGTTTTTAGCCTCCTTGACATTATTTGATGGAAAAGTAGGGTAGGAATTAATAAATTAGCATGATCAATTTTTTTTTGTCTTCTATGCTGCTATTCAACACTGACTTGGTGGCACATAATCAATCAGAAAATCTGTGAGGCTTAGTATGCCTGTCTTTTTTTTTTTTTGGCTTTTATATTTGGGTAGAACTTATTTTTAAGTTATACTGCCTTTATTGTTGTTTTTAGTTTTCTTAAATGCCTAAATCAGGCATGGGCCATTTTTCTGTCCTGGGGCTGTACTTGCCCTACCTTAGTACTTCAGGGAAGATAGCCAGTGAAATTTGACATCAGTGGAGTTCCATTTGCAGACTCGTTCCTACATTTTATGAGGTTCTGAGAGAGCAAAAGAAGCAACATAAGCCTTGTAGGAGTTTAACACATCATTTTTCCCTTTAAACCTCCCCTAACTGCCCCAAGAATGTAGGGTTTTTAAGAGCTATATTAGGTGTCTATTGTGCCAAAAACCACAGAAAAGGTCTATAATTGGGATGCTGATGGCAGCCTCTCAACTGCCTATTCTAGGCCTAAATAAAACAACATGGAAGTTGGATTTACAACTGTTATTACATCCCAAGTTATTTAATATAGTTTTAGAATTACTATTTGCATTCCATTGCTATCCATGTCATGGACCATAACCATCACTGAAATTTCTCAAAACACCAGCAGCAATTACGTGACCAAAAACTGGAAGGGTATTCCTGGCATCATGTTTCTGTAATACAGTGGTGGCGTATTATGTCAATGATAGCTATAGCAAGGAAAAAGATGGGAGGATCACCTCCCTTAATCCCAATCATCAAGTTCACAGAGAAACACTGAATTTCTAAACAGCTGCATGATTGATGAAAATATTGTCCAAAGCTGCAGCTGCGGTCAACAAAGGGACAGTGGCAAGAATAGGGGAGAGAAGAGCTTGAAGCTGAGGTGTCTTCATAGAAGAAAAATCCTCTGTGTTTACAGGGAATGGACAGCCAACCCAGGAGCACCACAATACCATAATGACTCAGTAGGAGAGAGAAAAGAAGTTTCATTTCAGAGAAGGGTGGTTTGAGCCAGAGTTCTTGGAGAAGCACTGCCACCTCGAATGCCTTCTCCCAGCATACCCCAATAATTGTGGAACTGTTGTTAAGAATTCCTTGTCAGCCTGAAGTTTGATTAATAGCAGAATAGGCTGCTGCAATTTTCAGTTCCCCCTTATTCTGTCCACTATTTCTGTATTTTCCTTCTTCTAATAAAGTCCAGGGCTGACATACCCTTTGCATTTTTGTGAGACAAAGGCTCCATTGTCCCATGTCCCTCATAACAGCAGTGCAGCTTTTTGTCTCTGCTCTTCCTTCCCAGTGCCCAAAGTTAAAAACGGGAAGATTCTTCTCCACACTAATAAAATGGCAGTCTAAGCCATCACACCTGTCACCGTGATTCCTAAAACACATTTCACCAACTGTTTGTAAACAGCAACAACATTCATATGTCTGGATGTATAAAAAAAATTATCTAAAGATCAAAAACTAGATGTCACTGAGAAGAGCTTTATCAGACACTATTCTCTTTCAAGTTTCTTTTTAATGTGTAGGAAAGTTTCTTCTGTGCAGGAGTATTCAGTAAATCTCTAGCCCATACAGAGTTATCACTCATTGTGAAAATTAGACCCAAAGTTTATCATCACTCTGCTTTCCAAAGTTAGTCAGCTATTTTCACTAACACTTACCTGAAATCCTTTGACAAAGTTATGAACAGAGAAGTCGTGGTACAAAAATATGTTTATCAGCACTTGCAGAACCTTCTCACTGATTTTGAATGGAAATTGACTTGTCAGAAGTAACTGATATAAAAAAAAATTAAACATTAATAAATTATGTATTTCTGAAATAAGATGACTTTAATTGTTTCTACAGTTGGAATTCTCTAAAAATTTTGGAGAGTTTCTAAATAAGAAACCCTATAATGGCAAACATTCTCTCTTAAATTCTACAGTATTAGCACTTTTGTATGCAACAGAGCAACTGAATTTTTTTTAAAGAACAGAGAAGAAGATGGAAAAAATGGAGGTCTATTTGGCCTGACAGAATCAAACATAAAAACCAAGCCTGTGCACCCTGAAATATCCCAGATATATTCTAATGAGTGGCAGTTCAACAGCAAGTAACCAAAGCAGAAAGTATTTTCTTAAGCAAGTGCAAAGAACTGATTCTGAAATGGAAGAACAAAGTATAAGAGGCTTTCAAGACACAAATAGTTGTAACTGAAATAGTATTATTTAAACAACATTTAAATATCATGAATAACATGAAATCAAAGTTCTGTGTTAAATTTCCTTTTTTAAAATAGACAAAATAAAAATCACATGATGTTTTCACTTCATTACATCATTTGATGGATTAATTAACATCTAACTATATGCTGATATTTTCTCTACACATTTTATATTAAAACTCCCATTTATATTGCCAAGAGATCACTGGAATCTGTATTTCAGCCAATCTCAGACTGTTGCCTACGTACTGACTATATATTAATTTGATGAACCCAGTGAACTCAATCACTGAAAGACTGAGAGTGAAATCCAGTATCAGGCAAGCAGAAGACTGCTGGTGTGACAGAACTTCTCCTCTCCTGCCCACACCTCCAAAATTTGCTCCAGAGAGCTGAGAATCCTCTAGCACAGATATTGGAAAAGAAAAAGAGTGGGGGAAAGGGCTGAAGAAGGAAGAAGGATCATCCACATTTTCAGTTCTGCTAATGGAATTAATTGTGGTAGTGAACCACAAGTATAGGATTTTGACCAGAAATCTACAGTGGCAATGATAATTTAGCAGTATAGTACTACTCCTCAAGAAAATTTATTTAAAAAGAATACTGCTTTCAACAATTAACAGCTACGGACACTTTGGTTTTTATCAAGAACTTGCATAGGGTATACCACACCTTCTTTTCTTAAAGTATTACCTTATCAATCACTTTGGTTAGGTGTTCTTTGGAAGAATGACACTGGAAGAGTTCTATGCATAATGAAGAGGACACTGAGTGAGGTAGCAGCTTGTGGATCACCATTGGAGATGTAGCAATTCCAAAAATAAGAACCAGTGGAAATTCACGTATACAATGACTAAGGTAAAAATTAACAGTTGGGAAAAATTAAATATGTATAACACAATCAGATGAAAATTTACTTCCACAGAATTTATCAACAGTGTTGTACTAATACAAACAAGCAAGCCCTTTAACTCTGAAAAGTTGAAAGAAAAAAGACTTGTTCTTTACATGTAAAGCGGTCATTCCATTTTCCTGATCATCATATATTAAGGACTGCATAACATGATATATATAAAACAGAAATGCAGTTCATACATTGCAGTTTCCCAATTCCTTGCAGTCCCAGTCAGAAATCAGAAACAGGAGCTTTAATAAGTCCTTAGTTGGCTATCATACTACACTAATCAACTGTGTTTAGTTTGATATCTGGTCTAGTTGAATTGCATATTTGAGTGCCAAGACTTAACATGATTTATAAAACAGGAGACTGAATGCCTTGACCAGTATATAAATCACATGATCTCCATGTCTGCTAATTTCAATAATTTATCCCGCTTCCGCTATTGTAAGGAACAATAACATGTTCTGAAGTATATAGTAACTCTTTGGCTTGTGAGATTTTAACTGTAATGCCGAGATATTTTCAAGAATATCTTTACTGCATTAGGATGACAAATGGCATGCCCAGTACCTATTTTCGTACTGCTATGGAATTATAATATATGCACAGGCAAGTTAAGAGCCCAATCAAAATTACAGAATTCTACATTTCATTTTTTATTAGTGTTGATCGAATTAATATCTCAATTAAATTTGCTCACAGGCAAGCGAATAAATGTTTGCAAACCTAATGGTTTAATTATAAGAAAACATGTACAGAATTGGACTGTAAATATGACTCCATAGGAAATATGCAGATTCCTATAAAACCTTCCCTATAATGTAAATTTCATAGGCAAAGCTGATTAACGCCAGTCAACATCTGTGCTTATTACAAACAATAAAGAAAAAGCAAACATGAATCAACTTATTAATTTATTTCCTCTAGAGAATGAAAATGGACTAGAATAGCTTCAATTTCTGATCTCTTTGTTATATTACCTGCTCATAATTATGAAGTCCTGCAGAACTTTGGTTGTGAAACTTTCCATGTCCTTGAAAATAATTATAACTGGAGGAGTTTCCCAGTGTCTGGATGAAAATGTTCTTTTCTTGCATGGAGATTCGGTATCAGTTTTCTGCAAATCATACTGCATATATTGAAAAAATGAACTGGGAAAAGAGAAAGCTTAGCACATTCTCTAGACCATCATCTAAAATTGTGGAGTCCAAACAGGTACCACCACATATTCCAACATAAAAGAAAAATGGGATATAAATGTAATAACTAAATAAAAAACAGCAAAATAAAGTAACACATCCCTTTTTTCTGGAATATTTATTAAAGTATTTTTAAATCCCATTCCATGTTTAGCTGTAAAAAAAAATTAGATATTAGAGTTAAAGCAAATAAACAAGAGTGTGCCATAAAGGCTAGAATATACAGGATCCAAAAACACTGTTCTCCAAATGTGTCCTGCAATGATGGATAACACCAACTCCAAAATGCTTATACTTGTTTCTCCTACTGAGAGCAATAGGATGAAACATAAACAAAGAGAAAAACACCATACAAATCCAAAAGGGGGGAAAAAAGCAATTTCCTTCACTTGCAATTTACACATTGTTAGAGTAAATAAAAGCAAAAACGTTGCTATCTATCATATATTTATTAGATTTATATACTACCTTTTGTTGGGATACAACTTCAAAAGCTTACCAAGTCCATTGACAATTATCTTTTCCTGCTAAATCCATATGGGAACAAATGATACTACAAAGAATGCTTAAAACTGTAGCCCTGTTGACTACAATCTAGGAAAGAGGCTCAAGAACCTGTGAATTCAGGAGGTAATCGTTTCCATCTTTCCAGTCCATGAAAGAGGACTGAAAATGGAAAGAAGAATATGCCCATGAAAAAAGCATTATAATTACACTGATGGGAAAAATTTGGTTTCTGGTACTATGGTCTGAATCTTGGATGAAGGATTTCTGGCACGATGAGCTGAATCTCACAACGACTGATGAAAATTATTTTGGCCAAAACAGACCCATCTCACAAGCCTGCCCCACTATATCTTAAAGAGAGTGAATGGGGAGAAAAACAGTGAAACTGTGAACAGCACTGCTCCCTGATCTTGCGCTAAGACAGAGAAATGCTTGCCCATGAGGACAGCACAAATTATGCTGCCATACTATCTGCTGAGTCAAGGATAGGAGGAATGTAACATGGTATGAGAAAGTACCCTTATTAAACTGTGGGAATGCTATAGATGTAATATATTTTGAACCTACCAAAGCATTTGACAAAGTACTTGATGAGATTCAGATCAGTAAGTGGGTGTTAGATGGCAATTAAACAGATATATGGCTAGCGTGAGAATATCATCAATGGCTTCTTAACAAACTGGAGTACTCGGAGGGCGGAGCTGGCGTCGCGGCGATACGGCGGGCGATCCTGGGCTCCCAGGATGGCAGCCGATATCTCCTCGCCCGGACGGTCCCGATGGACCTAAGCCGTCCCGTAGAGATGGCGAACGCAAAGGGCGCGTCCCGCGGATCTCAGGGACGCCGCAAGTCCCAGATCGATCCGGGGAGAAGCTCTTGAAGCCGGTGGAGGAGAGGCAGCCAAAAATGGCTGCGAAAGCCGGGACAGCTCCAAAGGAAGATGGAAGAGAAGGGTGTCAACTGGGTGAGATGGACTTTTACTATTCAACTATTCTTAGAGAACACCTTAAGTAACTTAAAGAGATTTTTAAAAGTGAAGAAAAGTGGATTAAGCGGCGAGATTGAACCCTATTAAAAAAAAGAAGGGGGAGAAAATTTTTCTTTTCAACTTTCCCTTTTTAGTGGAATTGACAAGATGTTTTTCTTTTAAAAAAAATATATTTTTAACTGGATTGGCTTTCTCTTTTTAATACTCAATAACTTTTTATTTTAAGCCTTTTTTTACTAAGATTTTTTTATTGTTATAAGAAATTTATATCTTTTTGACTTTGAAATGGGGAAAGTGGAGTTAAGAGAAAGTAAATGAAAGAAAGTTGCACTGCCATTTAGAGGCGCGAATTAGTGCTTTTTTTTTTCATTGTGACGCACGCTCAAAGACCCTGTGCTTTCTAAAAAGATAGTGGGATGTGCATGTTTATACAGGTGCCATCCGTAACTATAAACAAGAAAGTGGAGTTGAAAGCTACTTTGAAAACATTAAGATGGAAAGTTTGAGCCAGTCACAAGAGCCTTGATTAGTGGCAGTAGCTCTTTTTTCTGCTAGAAGCTCTGCTTTGCTTTCTATTCCACCCCCCAGATGGATTTTTTTTTTTAAAGAGGCTTAGCCTTTTACTTATTTTACTTTTATTTTTATTTTTACTTAATTTTTTTTTCTCCTTTTGCTTCTTTTTTCTCTTATTTTTGGCAAGAACAAAGATAAAGAATCCTTTGACTCAATGAAGGTTTATCAAGATAATAGACTATACGAGAAACACAATGCAGAAAAAGATCTTTAAACTATTGAGGATGACTATAAAAAATTGGAAGAAGAGCTGCAGAAATTCTCAAAAAAAAAAAAAAAAGAAAAAAGATATTAAAGCTAAAATGGACTTAATTAAACATAAAACGGGATCATTGGAAAAGGAAGAAATAGTACAAGAAATCAGAAACATTAAACGGAATTATTGTGAGGCCTATAAACTGAGAATTAAAAGGGTTAATCAACTGATAAATGAAGAGAGACAGATTTGTTCTTGGCACTGAGGGTGAGAAAAAGATTATACAAGATTATAATGGAAAATCGTACTAAGAGAATGTACAAAAAGAAGAAGTAAAACAATATTGAAAGAAACTATTGCAGATGTTTAAAGAGAAAATCAGGGAATACAACAATGATGGAACTGACAGAAGCTTCCAAAAGCAGAATGTTCAAAAGGACACTTATTATTGCTTTCTCTTATCCAATAATATAGAAAAAAGGAATGAACAGCCAGATATTTTGGGACATTGAATGAAAAGGGTGAACTCAAAATTATGCAAGCGCTGGAATAAAGTATAAATCTGAGATATATAGTTAAAAATTGTATAACATGTAGTGAAATCTGGTTAGAACTGTAACTTGGTTAGAATTGTAATTGATACTGTAACTGATATTGGTTAGAATTGTAACTCTTAAGAATTGGAAAAATTAAAAAGTACTTATGCAGGAGGAAGTTATTCAAAATTATGGAATGTGCAGAGATGAGTTAAATTGAGATTTGAAATTAGAGTAAGAAGATAAGCAATTTTATATGACACGGGATTTGTTTTTATTAATGATTAGATGAGAAAATATAGTAATGTAATAGATTAGGAAATTTTATAATAGAAATTTGATATTAATTATTATATATATACACATATAATAGATAGATGGAGATGTATTACTAATCCTATTGAAAGTTAAAATTTTTTGTAATATATGATTTTATAGATTAGCTATGAATGATTAATAATTGTTAATTGATAAGTATACAAGTATATTTTTGAATAGATGATATGAGAATTTAAGATTATGAAAGGGGCACCAACGAGTTTAACTGGTTGACACACGGTATAAAATGGAAGATGCTTTTTTATGCCTTTTTATGTTTTTGTTTGTTCATGTTTGTTTTGTGTTTGTTGTAAAAATAAAAAAAACATTATAAAAAAAAAAAAAACAAACTGGAGTACTCATCAACATTTTTATTAACAATCTGGATGAAAAGATAAATTGAAAGCTTATTACATTTGCAAATGGCACAAAGTTGGGTTATACAACTAATTCCCTAAAAATAAAAATAAAACTCAAAACAATAGGTTAGAGAAAATAACAGAATAAAATCTAACAGAGGCAAATGCAAAGTTCTTCATTAGGAAATAAAATCAGGTGCACAAATATAGAACAGAGAATACCTGGCTTGGTAATGACAGTTGTGAAGATGGTTTTGGAACAGTAATTACTTACAAATTAAATATGAAAGCAGTATGATATGGTTGGAAAAAATGAAATGCAATTACAGCAGAAGTATAGTTTCCAAATCATGGGTAGTAATAGTTCTAAGCTGGTCAGGTTTCCCTCATGTAATATTTCCCATTCAGGCCATTGTACTTAAAGAAGAATTCAGAAAAACTGGAACACGTTCAGAAAAGGCATCAAGGATGATTGGGGATCAGACACTGTCCTATGAAGAAAGACTGAAGAAACTGGGAATATGCAGTTTTCAGAAGACTGAGGGAGGGGGACTTCAGAAAATATGATAGTACTCTTCAAATACTGGAAAGAATGTCACCCAGAAAAAAAGCTGTTGTGCAACATTCCAGAATGCAGAATGTAAAATAATGGTCTTAAATAACAGGAAGGCTTTCTAGCAATAAGGCAGTGGAACAAATTATTCACAGGAGTTGTAAGTTCCCATTTACTGGATGTATTCATGTGGAGGTTGGACAACCATTTGTTGGGGATGTTTTAATTTGGATTCCTGAACATGTGGTTGGACTTCATTTCCTAGTCTCTTCAAACTCTGTAATTCTAGGATGCAAAATATCTATGATTCAAAAAAATAACAAATATCATGACACATATATTTCCCATAATATTTTGGTTCACCCAACATTAATAAAACGTTCTAAATTAAGTATTTTCCTTCCAAGATTTACACGGAACATAGGAGATGTATGTAAGAGACTTCTACACAACAGAATGTATTTGTCTTCATACATCTCAGTAATCCATATAAAAAAGAAAGCTATTTGGTCATTTTGATATAATACATGAATTCTGGAATGCCTACAAAATCTTGAAAAGAATAGCACTATATGAACTGACAATTTTGAAACTTACTTTGGTTACATTCCTATACCAATTGGTAAGAGATGCTACAGAGCAGCACACCCTTCTGGGGGAAGTCTTGGGATATTCTTCTTCGTCAGATGAGTCCACATCCACATCGCAGCCCATGAGCTGTATCATCACCTTCTGTAGCAGTTGCTTTATGCCTTCCCAATTCAAAAAAGTAAATAAAGACAAAATTGAGAAGGTAATGAAGATGTGAAATTTTTTGAATTATTCTAAAACAAAAAATACAGGTAGACCTTGACTTACAATCACAATTGGGACCAGAATTTCCATCACTATGCAATGTGGTTGTAAAGCAAGATGTCACATGACCACATCACTTAGCGACAGTAATCCTGGCACTCCTTGTTGCAGTCATTAACGAATTCCCCCAGTCATTAATCGAAGACCCACTCCAATCCAAGCCATTCTGGGCTTGGTCCCTCCCTGCCCCGAGTCTCAGTAAGGTAAGGGACTGCCTCCAACTCCCCACACCCTCCTATCACCGCCTCCATCTCTGCCCCTTTGACTGCCCTGCACCTTGCCTTGCAGGGTGGCAAGCAGCCCCAGAACCGTGCGGCTCTGGAGCTGCTTGCCAAACCCTGGGAAACCGTAGCCACCCCAGCCCAGTCCTAGCCGCAGTTGTTCTCGCCACCCTGCACTTTGAGGCCCCTGCCACCCTGCGCTCCACCACCCCAGCTGACCTTCATCTTCTTGCTCCTGTTGCTGATGAAGCGTGCCCAGCCTGGCTCTTTGGAGGCAGCTGCTGGCCACGTGAGGCCATCTTCCCTAGGTCTCATGAGGAAACCGCAGTGTATGACATGGGGAAGAAAGCCTCAGGTGGCCAGCAGTGTTGATGTTTCTGCACCAGCTATATTTACTGTACTGTTTTATTACTTTGAATTTGTGAACAAAATAAATAGGAAATACTGTATGCATTAAATTGCAAACACATGTCATGTTTAATCTTGTACCATACAAAGGTTGTGTCAACTTCTGTTAACTTAGGTACTCACTGAAACATAACATTTGACCATGCCTAAACTTTTCCATGCATCACTATAAACACACAGAAAATGATAGCTTCACTCACTTATCAGTTACAGTATACAGACAATTTCTAGAGGTTCTTGCCATGTTGCTGAAGTCATTATGGTAAAAGCCTCCTCAGTATATTACAATATTTACCTGGACATTCTTTGGACTTCAGTGATACCACAAAAGGAGTAACATCATCTTGAAGAACTCCAGAGAGACTTTTAATTGTTAGTTCATGGTCTGTAACATTCACACCTAGAAGGAAGAGTAGTCAAAACTGTACTGTTCCTCTTTATGGATAGCTAAAATCAGTAGAGAAAATTGCAAACTAGGAAATTCAAGACAAATACAATCATACCCAATATTAATGGAGGAGGTAACACTCAATCAAATTTTAATTGCAGGACCATTTTCAGGAGGAAGTAAAAAGAGATGCTCAGGGCTCTACTAATAATTCTGAAAATTCTGAAAACAAGATTCATGGGTAAAGGCATTGTCCTTATACTCTGGATTGGCAACAGGAGAACTAGTCCTAATTCTCACAAAGATGAATTTGATAAGGGAACTTTTTATAAAGCCATAATTGCAATTTCCATTTGACAACAAAAGGGTCAATGCTATCCCTGGTAAATTATAATCAGCAGAGATCAAAATTCATAGAAATTTCAGAGAAATATGGTCTAATCACTGTAAATGTTAAAGGAACCTAACACATAAGAAAGTAAAAAATATACAGTAAATCAATTGAACTTTTGATTTAAAAAGTAAGAGCTACATTTTATGGAAATTAGGCTTGTCCAGCTAAAGCAGGGAGGAGGTAATGTTTTAGGCATTAGGTATTATGCAATTCTACCTACCCTTATTAACTGATTTTCCCTCCTATGATAGCTTGCCTTATATCCAGAATATTTAAAGGATGGGCTCTGAGAGGAAAATCAACTTAAATGTGATCATACCACTATTTTACATTTATAACAAAAAAGCTAAAGAAAAGCAGAACATTGAATCTAATTACCTTATGTTTACACTAAACTGACTGAAACACAAATTACAATGTGTTCACTACATTTGTTTTTATTTTGATATAGATCTCACGATGCAAGAAAGATAAAACTGTTTTTCGAAAATCCAAGAGTCAATTTATTTTCCTTACATGTCTGAGATCAGCAACAGTTTGGCCTGAAAGCCAAAATGTATCCACTAGCATTGCAAATGGCACCACCAGTCATAAAATTAGATAAATAAAATATTTTAAATTATTGCAATCATTTGTACAAGCACTGCAATTTCAAAAGATTTTAGGCAGTCTCTTGAGAAGAGATGTAAAAGCAATAGTGCAAAATTGCCAGAAATGATTGCAAAGTTATGCTGTATTTCATCTCTTTTCTACAAGTCAGTTTATTTTCCTTTCATTTCTTTAGAAACAGAAAGAAAGAAAAAATACAAGCATATTAGAAATAGGATTAAGTATAAAATATGTGCTGTAATCAATAAAACAAAAATGTGTCAATGCCTACTACTATGCCTCCACATAATAAACCACACCAAGATTAATAAAGAAGATCAGTATTAAAAAACAGTTTACAAGAGTGACAGTATCTTCAACTTAAACATGTTTTGATGGCCACAAATGGGCTAGATGCCTTGGATGCTTCAAAGGTACCTGAAGTGCTTTCTCACCCCATGAAACCCATGACAGAAGTTAAACCTACAACATATCATTATCAAAAGTTAAGGAACACTTTTAAAGTGGGTACTACTGAGATTTGTCAATCATGAACTAAAGAATTGGAATGTCCAACAATGCTACATCACTGGTTGCAACTCCTTAAAAACGTTAAATTGATACTGCTGGATTTGAGACTAAAGTTAATTAAAAAATTGTATTTCAAGTATATTGGACTCCCCAAAGAATGCATTTTACATAATGGAGATCAGATTTTCTTCGTTGAAGATGTAAAAAATTGAGGAGTCATTGACCCATATGATCTAGTTTTGTAAATTACTGGCATCCCTTTGGAATAGCATTTCAACGTACATAAGTACAGCTATGGGGAAATCCCAGAATCTTAAAGTTGTTAATGTAATGTTGAATTATATCCCAAAACTTTGGAATTAGACTGCATTTGAGAAATTATGGTGATACAGGGTATGAAGAATTGCAAAAAGAATTACTCTGATAAATAGAAAACATGATATTGTTCCAGACATCAAGGAGATATGCAATTTATCCATTTTGGAAAAGGCAGTATTTTCAACTAATTAGAAAATGAAGTACCATATTTTTCCGACTATAAGACGATACTTTTTTCTAAAATCCTTGCCCTAAAAACTGAAGGCGTCTTATTCAAGGAAGTCAGCCGAGAATCGCGCGGTTCCAAACTGCCCATACTTTGTTTCTGCAGAGAGGCTTCCTCCTATTGCTAGCCTCCAATCACGAGTGAAATAGCTTGTCTCCCAAACAGACTTCCTCCAATCACGAGCCTGATGTAACTGATGTCAGCTGATTCTGAACAAACCAATTAGAGGAAGGCTGATTGCAGAGACAGGCTATCTGCAGTTTCACTCGTGCTTGAATGTAATCAGTTAAGCAAAAGAGCCTGGAAATAGAGCTGCAGAGAGATGGTTTGGACCTCCTCCCACCAAGTGTATCAGGTCAATGTTAACTAATTTCTAAATAAAAATGTGTTCTGCACTATCTTTAAAATATTTTTTAATTTTGGGTTGGAAAAGTGGGGGTCGTCTTGTACATGGGGGCGTCTTATTGTCGGAAAAATACGGTAATATGTTATTTTTTTGGTATAGATTTCATAGTATTTTAGAACAATAGAGTATTATTTTAAGGTAATTTTTATTATCCTTTTCTAGTTGATAATAATATACAGTTATATATTTTGCTAACCAGATGTTAAATATAAAACTACATATTTAATATATATATCTTAGGTGTTTACTATTGGTATTTTCTTTCTTTCTCTGGGTTTTTTTATTTTCAGAGGGGTTCTTTTTTTTCTCTTCTATTTCTTGGTTCTGTTTAAATTTATTTGTCATGTATTGTCTTTAGTGTTCATCTTTTTTTATCTTTTTGTATTTTTTTGTAATCGTGCAATAAAGAAACAATAAAAGGAAAAAAATGAGTTGTTTAAATATTTTACTACCTTAATTAAACTTATCTGGCACATGTTTCATCCATGACAATGACAGAACTGAGTGCAGGCATTTAAGAGTCTTACTATAATACATAAGAAATACCTGAATATAGAAGACAAAAAGAAAACCATAGCGCTTGACCTCAAAAACAAGAAAGAAATACTGAATCTGTCCACTTAACTTCTATTTTTGTGATATTAGGAAGAAATATAGAAATGTATTTATAAATATCAAGAAGCAGCCAAAATTAATTATTTAGCAATACTGTATATAAAGAATGTATTTCCATGAGCTTTAATAATTGTCTTGGTATTCTCATTCATCTTTTCCTTCTTGCTGTCAAAGAAAAAGCAGATTGTGCCAAAGACCATGAGACAATGGTGGGAGTAGAAAAGTTGGAAGTGGGAGGAGATTCATAATTATTAAGGTCATGCAAGAGATATTTGAACTTACATTTCAGCTCCCCTTGCTGCATATTACACTGCATTTAAAATTTGTAACAGCAGATTGTGATACTGCAGGGGGCCTGTGTTTTGAAAAATTAAGTAAAAATAGTGCGAAGGTCTGAAGCATCAAGGGCTGCTGACTTAAGAAAAGACATGTGAAATATCCTAGAAAGAAACAATGTGCTATATAGACATAAAATGGAAATAACCAAAATCTGGAACTGCAGGGAACAGACATAAAATAACTTGTCAATAAATTAACTGTTAGTTAGGAATGCATTAACAATTTACAATATGCAAAGATTGGAGCCGGGGGGGGGGGATGAAATATCATTGTACAGCATTTGAAATTGGCCATGCCAAAGCTGACTAACAATCACCAGGGTGCTATACACAGGGATTTTATGGAACAGTGACATATAAGGCATATTATACTGTATACCAGTGATAATTCAAATACCTTAAGAAGTCAACCGTCCTATTATCTTTAGGAAGGCACACAGGATAAGAACATCACTGAGAAATTAAGTCAGGCCCGTGTGCTACAAATCACCTGAGTTCACAGAAAAAAATATGGAGAGTATTAGATATTTGGGAAACACATTTTTAACAGTGAGGAGAATACGGGAAGTCACACACAGGCAGAGACTTCTTTTTCAGCAAGTGCTGAAGAAAAAGCACTTCATGCCCAATCCTTAGCTAATGCCAAATAATTCTTTTCTGTAATTCCCATAGGATTTGGTCATAAATTATTATTATTATTTTCAGCAGCATATAAAGAGGTATGTTTGCACTGACCCATATGCAGGATCTCCCCTGCAAGTAAAACAAAATGTAAATAGCTTCCAGAAGCAAGAAAACCCCAAATACATCTTTGGCCAATAAATCTTCTAACCTGGTGAAAGCAATGTAAGAGCACTGCCGTAATTCTGCTGAGCCTGGAGAAAAGCTTAGGGCTGGTCTTTAGAGACTGCTGAAAAGTTGTTAAATTTTCTTGAACTTTCTGAGACTCAACAAAACAGGAACAAGCCCTCCTTTCCCCTTTGTCCACCTCCTCAGCCAAGAGCTTGGGAAAGGTAGCAGGAATTCCACATACTCCCACTGAACTGGCCAAAGCCTTGAGAAGAAGATCACGTGCAAAACCCCAACTCTCCATTTGCTGAGTGTGACAAAAATAAATCTTGGATAGCTAGCAAGTCCAGCCAAAATCTGTGAGCTCCAGGACTAGCACTTTTTTTCCAAGTCTGGAGATCATTTTAATAGCTTATGAATTCATACCTGGTATTTATGTGTATGTATGTATATTCTCCTCCCCCATTCTTTCTAATGTTATTTTTCCCATCTATACTTTTGATAATTAGCTTGATACATTTCTTGAGAAAGATCCAGGTGTGTAAACAATCTATGCTTATACACCTGGATCTTTATCTATAGCATTAGGATGTAAGCAGTGCAATGCTAGGAAAAAATTAGATTCTTAAATACAGTCTCTAGAATTTATTATACGACATGGATTTGTATCTACATTCATTTCTACCTTAATAAATAAAATGGGGTAAAAAACATGAGTCCTTTTTGGTAAGATTATGTGATTAGCTATAGTTATGGCAAACATAGAAGAATGTTTCATCCTATACAGCAACAAGTAAAAATAAAAGTTAAAACCAGTAGAATTACTGAGTACTGAGGACAAATTAAAAAAAATGATCACAGTTTAATCTATAGCATGTACAGTGATGCTTAAAAATTTGTGAGCCCGTTTGAATTTTCAATATTTCTGCATAAATATTACCTAAAACATGATCTGTTTTTCACACACGTCCTAAAGCTAGATAAAGAAAATGAGTCAGAAACATTATACTTGTTCATTTATTTATTGAAGAAAGTTATCCAAAACCACGTATTTGTGTGTGACAAAGGTATGTAAACCTCTAGGTTCATTTGAAGGGAAAATTAGAGTGAGGTGTTTCAATCAATGGGATGATAATCAGGTGTGAGAGGTCCTGCCTTATTTAAAAAACAGAATTCTGGGTATTCACTATCAAAGTTTAATCGTCACAACACAGAAAGGGCTACACAGTTAGTGTTTTTGGTTCTCCAGAAGTCTGCAAAAAGCTAAATATTTTGAACTAAGACAGTTATAAACAAATTAAGGATCAAGACAAATTTGGAATACTGGAACTTTTTCTATAAGATTTTGGAACTAACTATATAAAATAAACAGCTCTTCATGGGAACCAAAATTATTTTGTCTACTGTAAGTCATAACAGAGATTAGAGACTTTATGATTTAAATTGGACACTAGAGGGGACTAAAGATTCCAGATAAAAAGAAAAAAAAGTGTTAATCTGCTTTTGGTTTTGATCAGTATTAGGATTTACAAAATGACACAAGACACTATAAAATTTAAAATACTAAAGGAGATCTTTGAAGAATGGGTCCAGAAATTAGTAGCCACAATATCAACAATATCAATAATGGTCTGCTTCTATGGGCAGACTACATTTAAAATACGTTAATGAAGGAATGACAGATTGGAAACAAATCTTGCTTGATGCAGAAATAGTAGAATCAGAAATACTGGATTAAAAAAGAAGTGTGGATTACAAGTCAGAGAAGGCATTTAAAATGGAAATACAGGCCAAGTGAATGACCCAGATCAGTATTCTTTACTGGATATACAAAAGAAGCTAGTTGAAGTTTTAAAATTTAAAAGGGAAATACAAATGATAAACCAAGAGAATGACCTGGGCAATGCCCAGGTTATTAGATTTACAAAAGAGGCTTGTTAAAGCCTCGCAGAAGCCTTTGCGACGGAAGAATTGAAGAGAGATCAAATCCTATGACAATATTTGAATGAATTAAAGATTAAGCTTTTCAGAAGTAAAAGAAGGAATATAAAGTTGGTTTATTTGATCAAGGTTAAAATAAGTTTTTATAAAGTTCTGGCAACCCTTTATGGACTTTTTTTGACACCAGGATAGAAAAGTTGAGATCTTATGGATTTGCTTATAGATAAGGGATGGGTTATGGGAAGAAGAGATATCTGTTTGTAACCTTCTGGAGGTGAAGAGCTATCAAATTTGTTTATACTTGTGATGAAGATTGGAAGTCACTTCCTTATATATTTCTTTTCTTTTTCTTTATCCCACTCTTTCCTTCTTTTTTCTTTTTCCTTCTTTGCAATTTTTACTCTCTCTTTTTCCTTTCCTTTCTTTCTCTGAGTTTAGTTTGTATTAGTTTTTATTACTGCAATTAAAATCTTCAATAATATACGTAAAAGGAAAATGTCAAGATATCTGTCCGTGAACTGAAGCTCGAGAAAATAGGTCATGCAGCAAGATGACTCAAAACATACAAGTTGTATGACAAAGAATGGTTAAAGTAGAAAAAAGTTCATGTTTTGGAATGGCCAAGTCAAAGTCCTGACCTTAGTCCTGTAGAAATGTTGTGGAAGGACCTGAAGGGGGCAGTTCATGTGAGAAAGCCCACTAACATCCCTGAGCTGAAGTTGTTCTGTAAGGAGGGATGGGCTCAAATTCTTCCAAGCCAATGTGCAGGACTGATCAACAGTGTGCTCCTAGAAGAGCTCATATTATACGTCTGCTTTGCGAGTTGCATTGACTGCCGGTTTGCTTCCGGGTTCAATTCAAGGTGCTGGTTTTGACCTTTAAAACCGGCATGGGTTATTTGAGGGACCACCTCTCCTCAGTTACATCAACCTGTCCCATTAGATCTGGCAAGGAAGATATGCTACATGTTCCATCAGCCAGAGACTTGCATTTGGTGGGTCCCAGGAGGCGGGCTCTCTCCTTGTGGAACATTCTCCCTCCTGAAGTTAGGCTCGCCCCTTCCCTGCTGTTGTTTAGGAAGTCCTCAAGACCTGGTTCTTCCCTACTGTTGTTTAGGAAGTCCCTCAAGACCTGGTTGTGTCATCAGGCCTGGGGGTCTTTGGGAACCAGAGACATTCTTAGATGGCTCCACTGTAATTAATATTCTGCTCTCTCCGTGGGGTTTGTATATTTTAAAATCTAAAACTTTACAAATTTGTGATGTTTTTATTTTAATAATAACTTTTTCTTTTTATAATGGTTGTTTTTATCCATTTGTTATTTTGACTGTTGTATGCCGCCCAGAGTCACTTTGTGTGAGATGGGCAGCTATATAAATGTGACATCTAAACAAACAGTTATCAGAAACATTTATTTTCAATTATTAAACACCGTGCTATGACAAAACCAAACAAACCAGATTGTCACTTACTGCCATTCATAAATGACACACTAATTATTCATCACTTTTTATCTGCATGATTCTGTTTACAATGGCTATCATAAAATGTTCCATTTCTTTTTTTAAATAATTCTAAAATAACACTGTTTATTACTAAATAAATCAAAATACCAGAAAAAGCACTACCTAGGACAACAGCTGCAGTAGGAATTTCACTAGACTTCATCCGACAAGCCCATTCTGTTTTCTTTTCCTTGAAGTTTAAATGAGACTGTCTCAAAAATCTTATGAGGTTATCAAATAGGTTTTTATTCAAGTCCTCTTGTAGTTGCTGTTAAAAAAAAAAAAAAAAAGCGCCTCAGATCTTTCAGCCAGACACGAGAATGGAAATATATAATTGCCCTTAGTATTTTTTTAAATAGCTCCAAAACATTAACTGAAGTTATTACATACTTAGATATATAATGTATAATATACATAATGCATTAAGTTTGTCTGACATTTGTTTTATAGAGAACAAGACAGATTTTGCTTTTGCATCTTAAGCTAAGGATGTAAAATGGATTCCATTATACGTCTCTATATCTCCAGCCATTTCATTATTATATCTTACTGAGCAGCATTTGAACATATAACCTTGTTATGAAAAACTTGCTGACTGTTCAAAACTTGCTCTGTCGTTCCTAAGTGTACTTTTCCACAAATTTATTTTTTCTGTCAGAATGTTTTATTCAGGTCTCTAATTACACTTATTAAAACAGTACAGTAACTATAAATTCAAGCTCTGATTAAAGCATCTAGCAAAATCATGGAAAATATTTCATTTTATTCACCTAATGAATCATTTTCTGCCTGCCATAAGCTAGAGGCAGAACAAAACATATACCAAGAATTTGAAACAACTTGGAACGGAAATTCAATTATGATAAGATGACGCTACATCACCAAGCAATTATCCACAAAAGACAATCTCAAGCCTCTGGGTATAGATGAGTCATTATAACCAGGAATAACAACCAAAATATTTTAACTTTATACTAACTTTATAGCTAACCTCTCATAGCTACATGCCCAGAAAAGTATAAGAACATATTCTTAAGGGAATCTTAGAAGTTTCTGAAATCAGGAAGATTGAACAGACGATGCACTTCCCCAGTGCATAGGTGCTTATTAGTTATCATGATCAGGAGCAGCAGTTACTCAAAAAAGTTAGTCATTATTACCTTTAGAAATTATATGGACTATTCAGGGAACTGATTCATATTGGGTTATTTAGTTGCAATAAATCATTAAATTCCTGGTTTCAACAATGAGAATTTGGGGGTAAATACTGAAATGTATTTAAAGTACATAGCTTTCATTAGCAGCAGATTTTATTCTGTTTTTGTAGAACATCAGTAGAAAGGAGAAAAACTTTTAATCTACTCAGTTTTACTCTGTTTTAGAGATCTCAAGACACCAGAAAACCTAAAGCTTTGGGAAATATGTCAGCCTTTTTTATAGTAAATTGAACACTAGGTTTATGTTTTGGCAGAATATTCAAACATTGTATGACAGCATTTTATACATCTTGGGCTACTCTTACTAAACCTAGGTTTTCTGCTAGAAGGACAAAGAATCCACAATTCCGGTCGAATTATATACTGTTAGTCTGCAAAGGAACTTATGAAATGCTAAGAATATTTTGTCCCATATTGACAAAATGTATTAACTTATTACTCCATCACTCCATATCTATCTTACAGATATTTATGCAGAAATTTCTGCATAGGCATATATGCATTTCTGCATAGTGTTTATGCAGAAACACTTTATGCATAACTGCATTACCCTGCAGTAAGAAAATATTTATATTTATTGATGCAGCTAGATTTATTCCCAAATAATTTATGCCACATGTACAGATATTACTAAACAGTTTCCAGTTCACTATTTCCCTCTGCATAACTGCAACCACTGAGTACAGCGAGGAGACTCACTCATTCTCCATCAGGAAAAAAATTAAATGTTTATCTAAGAAACTATATTCTAATTAGCTGCATTGTTGCATAAGCATGTTCTTAAGAACTCATACATCTGAATCCATATTTAGAATAATCAGGTTTCACTAGTGATAAAGGAAAGAGAACAGAGTAATCACTTTCTATAATTCACGCTTTCTCCTGCAGCCTTAATGACCCTTCTCACATTGCTCAAGAGGTTGAAGAAGCCTTCAGAACAGAATGTACTGGGGGATGCAAGAGGAAAGGGGAGCTAGAGAAGGATATCCCCCCTTCTCCCTTTTCTAGCAGAAAGCATCCTGGTTCCTTCCATTCAGAGAGTTTGGATACAACCTGTAACTGTAGAAAGATATCCATCCCTTATAGCAGCATGCATTATTCACTGAAAGAGGTTAAGACAGAAAACTCATTCAGTTCATACAAAGAAGTACAGAATTCCTATGTCAACAGTGGTGAGTGTTTCCTCCCTCTCTAAGTAGTACAGTGCTAACAACAAACAGCCAGTTGCCTGTATGTATAACAGAACTATTTGCAGTGATGAAGCCTCTCCATATACAGTACATTCGGAAAGTATTCAGACCCCCTTCACTTTTTTCAATTTTGTTATGTTGCAGCCTGATACTACAATCGTTCAAGTTCATTTTTTTTCTCATTCATCTACACTCAGTACCCCATAATGACAAAGTGAAAACAAAATTTTAGAACTGTCTGTAAAACTGAAATATCACATTGGCATAAGTATTCAGACCCTTTGCAACAACACTTGAGATTTAGCTCAGGTGCCTTCCATTTCTCTTGATCATTGCTGAGCTGTTTCTATGCCTTGATTAGAGTCCACGTGTGGTAAATTAAATTGATTGGACATGATTTGGAAAGGCACACACCTCTCTATAGAAGGCCTCACAGCTGACAGTGCATACTGTGTCAGAGCAAAAGCCATGAGGTCAAAGGAACTGCTTGCAGAGCTCAGAGACAGGATTATTGCTAGGCACAGATCTGGGGAAGGCTACAAAAACATTTCTGCTGCACTGAAGGTTCCCAAGAGCACAGTGGCCTCCATAATTCTCAAATGGAAGAAGTTTGGCACAACCAGGACTCTTCCAAGAGCTGGTCGCCTGGCCAAACTGATGAGTCGGGGGAGAAGAGCCATAGTAAGAGAGGTGACCAAGAACAACCATCACTGCAACCCTCCACCAATCTGGGCTTTCTGGCAGTGGCTAGATGGAAGCCTCTCCTCAGTGCAAAACACATGAAAGCCCACTTAGAGCTTGCAAAAAAAGCACCTGAAGGACTCTCAGACTATGAGGAACAAGATTCTCTGGTCTGATGAAACCAAGATTGAACTGTTTGGCCTCAATTCTAAATGCTATGTCTGGAGGAAACCAGGCACCTCTCATCACCTGCCCGATACCATCCCAACAGTAAAGCATGGTGGTGGCAGCATTATGCTGTGGGAGTGTTTTTCAGCAGCAGGGACTGGGAGACTGGTCAGGGTTGAGGGAAAGCTGAATGGAGCAAAGGACAGAGATATCCTCAATGAAAACCTGTTCCACAGCGCTCAGGACCTCAGACTGGGCCGAAGGTTCGCCTTCCAACATGACAATAATCCTAAGCACACAGCCAAGACAACATAGGAATGGCTTAGGGACAACTAATGTGAATGTCCTAGAGTGGCCCAGCCAGAGCCCTGACTTGAACCCTATTGAACATCACTGGAGAGACCTGAAAATGGCTGTCCACCAACAGTCCCCATCCAACCTGATTGAGTTTGAGAAGATTTGTAAAGAAGAATGGCAGAAAATCCCCCAATCCAGGTATGCAAAGCTTGTCGCGTCATACCAAAAAAGACTCAAGGCTGTAATTGCTGCCAAATATGCTTCAACAAAGTACTGAGTAAAGGGTCCGAATACTTATGCCAATGTGATATTTCAGTTTTTCCTTTTTAATAAATTTACAGACATTTCTAAAATTCTGTTTTCACTTTGTCATTATGGGGTACTGAGTGTAGATTAATGAGAAAAAAATGAATTTGAACGATTGTAGCATCAGGCTGCAACATAACAAAATTGAAAAAAGTGAAGGGGATCTGAATACTTTCCGAATGCACTGTACATGCAAAATTTCAATGTGATCTCAAATCCTGAGTTCAGATTCACAGCTCTGTTTCCAAATGCTTCTTTCCTGTAAACATTCACACTGCATTCGTGACCACCAGCTCTTCACTGATAGAACAGTATGCCTTACAAAAGAAAGAGGCTGCTCCCTGCTGCTTGCATGTTGAATTCTACACTTGCTTGTACTGCCTGTATGGAGTTATAGTTCTGCTCCAAAAAACCGCTCCAAATTTTGTTACTTCATTTACTGTGTTCAACACTTTAAAATAGCTGATATTATTTGTTTATTTGGAAGATTCTACTGAGACTCCTTTAACAGACATAAAATCTATCTCCCAGTTAACATTAAAAGCAACAATACTCACCTCTGTTTCATATTTAATTTGTTTCCATAACAACAGACAAGTATCAAGCCGTAGCTCACTATTATCCAAGTCATCATTTCCTTTACTGAAATAGTCAGCTAGAAAAACAAGACAGAAAAAGATGACATTCATTCTCAGTATTTATAAATTAAGAGTTCCTCTCAAAGAAACCTTGAAAACTTCAAGAGAGCACTGAAAAAATATTGGGATTTATTTCTTTTCATTTGAGAGTGGAAGGTAAACACACTCAAACCTATAGCTAGGGGAAAAAAAGCTCAAGATGAAATAAAACAGTTGTCTAAAATGTAACATATCTGTAGCCTCATTTGTATTTATACAAATGACCCTTCCCTTTTTTTTCCTCTAAGCAGAATCCCTAATTTGTGTTTCATTATCTTGTTAAAATGGTATCTTTTCCCTCAAACCAGTCGTATAACTTTCACTTTGTTACAGGAAATTGATTCTTCAACATTCACTTAGCTCCAGAAAAACGTTTCTGTGGTTCTTCCATTCTATTTCCAAGCCTCCACTCATA
Source organism: Python bivittatus (assembly GCF_059951505.1). Classification (NCBI taxonomy): domain Eukaryota; kingdom Metazoa; phylum Chordata; class Lepidosauria; order Squamata; family Pythonidae; genus Python; species Python bivittatus. The sequence goes on along the minus strand of NW_028277030.1, from coordinate 48,691,350 downwards.
TTCAGAGATCCTATACTACTTTGCCTTTTGTAAAAGGATCTGAGTATTTAGTGCTGTCCCATTTTTACTTGTATTATAGAACTCCTCTAGCAGACGTCACTTCTCCAGGTACCCAGCAGCTCTTCACAGTTGAGGATCCATATGGAATCCAGGCGTTATGAGCAGGTTCTGTCTGCAATTGGATGTTGCCTTTATCTTCATTGTTTCAATGCAAGTGGTGAACAGAATAGCACGCCATACTCAGAATATATAAGCAAGACTGATTTTTATGCACATTATTCCAGTACACAGTGGGAAGCCCCTCACATCTTGAAATGATTTCTTGGAATGTTACACTGTTTCATTATATGTTTAGACACAGACATTCCCCTACTCTCCTTTCAGAAACTGAACAAGGAATAGCAACGAAATGTCCTTTGCCAAATTCTTGGAGCTCTTCCTCATGGCTATGTCAATATGCTTTCCCCTAATCCACAAGGAATGCCAGCAAAATTAGTGCTGTTCTCATTGCTGGCCCTCTTCTGCCTCAGTGATGAAGCTGGTGAGTATTCCTATCTTCCCATGTTTAATTCCAAAGACTTTTGGGAAAGCCTTTGATTTTTCCCCAACAAAGGAATCCACCAATCACTAGTTTCCCTACAGGGTAGGGTTGGGAGAGGAGGCAAGTTTTGACAGATGGCTGGATCAAATCTGTCAAAATCTGAACCACAGGGAATATGGAGGCTGCCCAGTAAAGCAGGAAAGGCTCTTGCTTTACAAGCCCCTACCCATCCTGTACTTCTGATGCACTTTTTTTAAAAATGGCTTTTATTTTCTTTTCAGCTTAGGGCTATTAATTTCCCAAATCAAGGGTCATGTGTTAAACACAAGAACAATTTAAAAAACTATTTCAGCTGATACACAAATCCCCAGTCTCACCAGCATGGCTTCCTACTAGGCTCTGATAAGGAAAAGAGAGCTGGGCATACAGTTTCCCATAAAGATTTATAGATGAGACAGCCTATGTAATGATGGAAAAATATAAATCTACAAAAATGTATTTATTTTCTTTATATCTATTTGTAAACTCCCCAGTCATATTGACTCTGGGCAGTCTTTCATGTTATTCATTCCCACTCCTTACTAGCTTGTCAACATGCATCTGTCCACATCCACAGATGCACTCACACACAAACTCCTGAAAGCCATCACAAGCTTCAGAAAACATGTTTGGAAGTCAGTCAGTCCTTGTCAACTATTCAAGATAAGGAAACAAGAGGAGCTACAATCTTGGAATGTACTTTAATGAGGTAATTAGGTAACAGAATTTTGAAAGCCCATAAAATACTCTTTCTATTTCAATTTATATCTAACAAACTCAAGGCAGGGTTGTTTTGAATTTATTTCTCATGCTTTCTACTTCCCCAGGACTCAGACGTCTTTTCTGTAATGGCTCAACATTCCCCTCCCCTTTCTCTGAGTCAAACCGACATTCCATCATGGTCCTTTGGATCGTATTTGGTTAACTTGTGCTCATGCTGCAGAAGACAGCATCCATTTTCTCAAGTTCCACAAGCTCAAAAGAATCACAAGACACATTGCAAGATGTCACCTCTGTCACTTCATCTCGTCAACATCCAGACCTGAACTAGTATGGAAGTCTTTACTAAAAAGAAACCTGCAAAATACATTGTATTTTTCTTATTTGGCTTGAGAGAAAGGTTTGCAAAAAATGACTGATTTCTACTATCCCCATTTTTAAACATACTGAAGACTTCCAGAAGAGCAGGACAAATGAGATCCAGTGTTTTAAAAAAGAATATTAAGCTTATCTGAAAAATAACTAGGTTAATATTAAACAATTTCAACTTAAGTACAGTAAGTCTCAAAATGAAATTACTAAAGTAGAAGTAGAAAAATGGATTTCAAAGAATGCAAAAAAAAAAAAACCCTGTAAAATAAATGCAATGCAAGAAAGAGACTTAAGCTACAAAATAGTGTAAACACTGATTTAATTGTAAATGAATACTGTTTAGTGGGAAGATCTATATCATTGTTTAGGAAATATACAAAGATGTATCAAACAGAAAGTTGGTTTATATCCCTTTTACTTCTTTATATAAATTTATGTACACTATTTATTGAAATCATTTCAATTTGTAACAGTCCAACATACATAGGAATCTATAATGTATAATGTGAAGCTAGAAGATATCCAATATTCAGCATTACACCAAAACTGGAAAAAATTAACTGATAAATATGGCATTGTAGATCTTTATATTATGACCTATTACTTTAAAACAACACCAAACATCATAGACTTTTTAGTTATGTGAAGATATTACACTATCTACAACACACATTTGTCTAGAAAAGAGAGGGAAATAAAGATGACATCATTCCATAACCTCAGTTTAGAGTATATTAAGTTACTAATTAATGACAATTTACAGTACCTATTGCACACTAACCTGCTGAAGACCTTTTCCTCTTGTTAGAATTTGGCTTGAATACAAAGCAGCCCTAAAGAATAAGGAGGGAGGGAGGGAAGGGGGGGGGGAGAGAGAGAGAGAGAGAGAGAAATATTGATTCTATTAAACATTTTGTCCTAATTTTAAATGGATAGAAATGACATATAATTCAAACACACATGAGATACTTACTTAATCTTATATTTCTTTCCTTACCATTTTCTCCTCCATACTTCACTTCTTTGCAACTTGAAAAACTAGAAATACTACACTTTATTTAAATAGTTATTTTTAACTGTGAAGAGTTTTCAGTAAAGTAAGTAGAAGTGAACATGCTACTCCAAACTATATGTAAAAAGTCATATGTATGCGTGTGTATAAAAAGAAAGGACAAACTGAATCGTTGTTGTTTAGTCGTTAAGTCGTGTCCGACTCTTCGTGACCCCATGAACCATATTGCGCCAGGCCTTCCTGTCCTTCACTGCCTCCCTGAGTTTGCTCAGTTTCATGCTCACAAACTGAATCAGTCCACCTTAAAAACAAGCATGTGAATTCCATGTGGACTCTCTTGGGGCTGGCATCAAAGGAAGATAATTATGTTTTATTCTGCATATATTCCTTAATGTCTCAACAAAGAACAATCAGAGTTTTATTCTAAAGTGAACAAGAGAATGATTAAGTGGACTAACAAATAAGTTACATTCACTTCTACAAGGAAGTGAATATCTGCAATTGCCACTGCCTCACAAAGGAATTTTTTTTAAAAAAATTTCATGGTAGGAAAAATACTTTTCAACATATTTTACTTCAAAATATGTATTTTAAAATATGTATTTTTCTATGATGAAGAAAAATTTCAAATACAGCATACATAAAATTATATATTTTTACACAAGATAATGTTACAATGTCCATAGTTTCAAAAAATTGAGCAAAATTTTCAAAAATGTGTACAGCTAAACAAAACACCAAGTGTTTGTTCTTATTTACTGGCTTTTTAATGGCTAGATATTTTCTACACAAAACCTTTAAATATGACATGGTTATTTCATACATTCTGTGCGTACTCTCATATATATTTATCTATTCACAAGAAACTACAACCGATATAGATTTACTTTCAGGGGAACTTCTCTGTGACAAAAGTGTTGTTTGAAAAGCTGCTCTTAGTAACATGATAATATTTATTTATTTGTTTATTTTATATTTCAAATTTGTCACCGCCCATCTCACTGCAGAGAGACACTGGGCAGTTTACAGTAAAAACAGAATAAATATTAATTAAAATAAAATCAATATTAATTAATTAAAACACTTTATTTAATTAAATATTAATTAATTAAAACACAAGCCACTTCTGAGACACCATAAGTCTGGCGAATTCCACCACCACCTCCGAGATGGCCTCCAGCAGCTCAGGCAAGGAGGTTGCTATGCAGCAGGGAGGCTCATACAGCAACAACAATCCCAACTATTTTCATGAGCCCAACTCCAGGAACAGGGTCTCACAACCAGCCACCTGTGGAGCAGCGCCCCTGAAGGCTGACAGAGACTCCCAGATGACAACTGCTACCCTCTTCCTCTGCCCTGGGGTCCAGTTGGTACCGCACTGTGAATCTAGCCAGGCACATTTCCAAAAGGGGCACACACACCCCGCCAGGGCCCAGCCAGGTCTCAGCGATGTACACCAGGTCTGCCCACTCCTCAGTGATCAGCTCACGTATAAGGGGGGCCTTGTTATTGACTGACCTGGCATTAAGAAGCAGCAGCCAAAAGCCAGGGCCTCTGTGGGTCTGCTGCCCAGGGCATGGATCTGAGTCCAGAGGGCCGGAACATGCCACTGGTAACAACCAGATAACATTCTACATATCAAACAACAAAATATGCAATAGCTAGAAAATGGGCTTTTCCTACGTAATGCTGAATTTTTAGTACTCAGCAAGTACTGTATATCTATTATCACAGCGTGTTTTAAACGTGATGAGTCATACCAGCATAAGAAGAGATCTGCTGGCTCAGGCCAAAAACTTATATAGAATTATATTCTATGCCTATACAAACCCCAAATTATACAGCATATCAGAATAAATCAAGATAGTCATTTACCCAAAGTTGAATGATAGCTCCAACCCACCCTAGTTATCAATCAAAATTTTATTCTTGTTGCACTGAAGCATCAGTGTGCTGAGACCTGCAATACTGCAACAACCGTATCAAAAACTGGGAGAAAAAATAGCTTTTGAACCTGCGCAAATCACTGTCATGGAGAGGGGAGGGTGATTTCAAGATCAACTGGTCTATCCTCAGACTAGACCTAATCTTGGAAATATATTGTTATTGGTCATCCTAATCAGTCAGCCTTGTGACTGCATCACATTCATAATATTTTGGATTAGTGATAGGATCATGGACACAGCTTTGTGAACTGATTGGGGAGCAAAGACTCCGGTTACAAATACGGAGAAGTACTGGAAGTTTTAGCATACTGCAGCTGCAGCAACCAACTAAAACAGTCCTATGACAAGTTATACCGGTAGTCCACAGGTCCACAATTAGCACTGAAATTACCATCACTAAGTGATGAAGTCATTAAGTGAGGACATGTGACCGCAACATGGGAAGAGGTGGGAGTCCCAGGCAAACAGGCTGGTGGGTGAGAGCTACAGGTGAGGGGATACTGCAGGTGGGCTCTAGGAAGCAAAGATGGATGCCGCCACCCTGCCAGGAAGGAAAGAGAAGGAGCCAGGGCCATGAGTCCTCCATGCCACGTGCCACTGCCAGCCAGGGCAATTTCTGACGTGTCTTCCCTGTGTGTGGCTGGGATGTCAACACAGTCCAGCACAGGGGAGGCAGGCAAACAAGACAATCAGCTGGGGGGTGGCAGCAGGGGGTGGGGCGGATGGTCTAAATGCAGGCCAGCCCGCATTTTGATCATGTGACTGTGGGGGTGCTGCTACAGCCAGAACAAGGACAAGTTTTAAGTCCATTTTTTCAGCACCATTCTAACTGTGAACAGTCACAGTTCTGTTAGCAGAAAAATCTAACCTGAGGATTACCTGTATTGGATTCAGACCAAGGGCTGCAGATTGGCTTGGGAAGACACTGGGATGATCTCTAGAAGAGATGGCCGGAAAGGGTTAGGATAGCATTTGGGAGAGGAATATAAATTCCTGCTTTCCTCCCTATTCAAATGATCAGCCCGTTCCCATGTTGAACAAGTGGGGATAGCTCTCTAGATCCTCTAGTTTTTGCTCCCAAACTGGTGACTCAGGGTGCCAATGTACCTGCAATTCGTCCCATGGGGCCCAACAGGTTCTTTGCTCAAGGAAAATAAACAAACAAACAAAAGTAACAAAAACAAATGGGAAGGGGATATCTGCAAATAGCACAGCACCACCCTCATCTTTGCTTCTGCTCTTTCCCCTGGGCCCCAAAAGTTTTATTAGAAAATAAAAACAATGATCAATTGCAACCTAGTGTTTAATCTGGAAATATGCCCAACTTCCCAGAAAAAGGACAATGGAAAAGCAACAGTTTTGTAGGAAGGGGAAGGCTACAACTGGTGACAACCAGAATTCTCATAGATCAGTGTCTGCAATTGTTATGACTTCTAAGGCACTCATTTTGTGAGTTTTCCAAGAGCACAAAACAAGTTCCCCAAATCTTAGCCAAACCCACCAGCCACAAATATTTGGGGAGCCTGCTCTAGAGAGACTGTGTAGTCAGCTGTCTAGGAGGGAAGTATTAAGAGTGGGTGAAGTATAATTCTTTCTACAGTACTAGCCTGGTAACATCATAGAGCTGCCTGTGTAGCTTTCCTAGATGGATGGATGGATGGACGGACAGTCAGACAGATTTAAGTGGTTTGCCTTCTGCTGGGATGTTTTCTTTATTTCCCAGTGTAGCCTACCACCCTGGGATTTCCTATTCACATCCCATAAAGTATTAACCAGGTCCCAACCTGCTTAGCTTGCAAGGTTAGCCATAGCAAGGTTTGTCCGTTAATTAATGAATGAGTGGAAACTTCCTATCAGTGCTACTCTATCTGGCGTAAAACCTGCCCCTTTCCACTATTCTGCCTATTAAACATGGAACGCCGATGGGACGACAGGGGGGTTATGAATAACGCAGTCTGGGGGACTTGACCTGGTGAAAACGATGATGTCTTATTCATGACCACATCCCATAATTAAATCTCTTTCCAGACTCCTCGCTTTGCTTTCCTTCACTTGGGTTCTTCATTTCGTGCTGACCACCTTTTTTTCCCAGTCTTCCATCCGCCCTACGGTGGAACGGGAAAGAACGGAAAGACACGAGACGCTGCTGCCGCTGCGCCACACAACACACTTAGTGGGAAAGCCAAGAGGCCACAGCCTCAGCGACCCCATATGCGCATGCCTGAAGAGGGACGGGCATTGCTAGGCGACCACCGGTATCGCTAACGGACTTCCTCACAGACACTCCGAAGTGGCAACGCGACCGATTCAAAAGTGGGGTGTCCGTTCGATCCCTCCACGGAGGAGATTGAATCCACTCCCCCTCCTTCTGACTCACCTTGGAAACCGAGCACGTGCTCATAGCGAAGGCTCAAGCCTCCTCCGGCGCCAAACTAACCCTCCGACATTCGTGGATGGACTTCCAGAGGGACCCCTATCCCGTCCCCAGCGAACGCACGCGCACTTCCGGAATCGAGAGCGTGCAACCGTTTTCTTTCCCGCCCTGAGGACGATACGGTCTAGGCCACTTTGCTCCCACCACTTGCGTGCTCTCTTTCTGAGAGGAGTTCCACGCCCTCCCCCGTTACCACAAAGGGAAGTCCGGCAGAAGTGGCTCCTCCCCCAAGTGGGCTGTTCCATGACGGAGGCGGGGGAAGGAAGAATGGAAAAGTGGTTTGCGCTGCTCTAAGCAGAGCTATGGCACGGTATCGTTTCCGGAAGTGCATTGCTGCTCAGGTATTATTGATCATCCCTTTTCTGTAATATATTCCTCCCGAAGCGGGGGGAAAAAAATCAGGAATCTGGTAGCTCCTTTTCCAACTAACGAATTTTATTAAAAAGCATGAGCTTTCGCCAGCTGCAGCTAACTTCAGCAGATGCTAGAATGGGCGGGCCGATTTGGATTTAAATTGGGGAGAGGAGGGGAAGACGGGTTGGTTATGTAGATGAAGGTTACATGTGAGAGAGGTTACACATACCTTATGTGTGAAAAACCCACTGTATTTGCCGATTCCTTTTGAAAAAGCCTGAAATCTTTTCATGTTTAACAATTTCTCACTCGATGCTGCTATTAAAACCCTACTTTTCCAAAACAGTCACATGGAGGTCTACCATGGAGTGTCTTGGAAGGCTGAAATGCACTGATGTTGCTTTGCCCTTGTTTTGCGTCCTGTGTCAAAGTTGTGTCGGTTGATACTTTTGCACAGAGTTTGTCCCATTTGTCCCCTGTAGAATGCAGAGGGGCATTGCTGGCAGATGAGAGCATATATTGCATTGGAGGGAGAGCATGGGAAGGCACTTCTGATTTTGTTTGTGTACTTGCTGAGGCCTGTGATGGTGCTGTAGGGGCAAAGTAGGCATCTGGTTTTGTTGCAGGGCTTGCTTCTTGTATTGGCATCATTGCCCTGCTGTTTCTTGTTGCTTGTGAGAATCTGCTTTAAGTTGAGTAGTTGTCCATGTGCAAGTACAGCCTTGCCACCCAAAGGGAACGATGGATGATTCTCCCTTGTCTTATAGCAGCTGGACTCATCTAGTTGCTTGCTTGGATTTGAAGCCCCTCTTCCTTACTGCTGCTGGTAGTGCTGCTGCAGATAGGGGCCAAGAGAACATGAAAACATGAGGCTGCACAAAATAATTAACTGCACATGTGCTAAAGCAAGGCCTTCAGTTGTGGTGATACAGTTTGGGAGAAGTCATTACAGAGGGAACCCTGTTTTTTCTCCTTACCTCTCCTGAGTTCCCTATAGAAGAATTGCAGCCCTGCCATTTACTTGGAAGTGAGTACTTTTTGGACACAGTGAGACATTTAAGTGTATTTACTCCCTTATTTAGATACTTTACCACCACTTTTCAGCATAAAATCTTTTAAAGATAATTTGCAAGGTACAATTTTAAAGCAAATATAAAATACAAACATCAGCATAAAACATTTAAGCAACACATTTAAAATACATGCACAATAATCAAAATGGTTTGTAACCATGGTGTGGATAACTGTTGCCAAGTCCAGCTGGCTCAGGAAGGGTGGCAGTTGGTACTCTATTTATCTGTCTCCATATTGTCTATTGTAGCTGAATTTTTCCCCATTGATTACTGCACACTGAAAGTCTCGTGTAGACTTTGTTTTCTCACAAATTGTTGGACAGAATGGTTTTTGCACAGTTACCTCCTACCTTTACTTTTACAAGAAACAGATTGGGGACATTTTTCAGGAAAGCTGGTCTACTTATGGTGACATGTTTGCAGATTGGGTAATTCCACCCAGCTGGGTAATTCAAAAACTCTTGTATTATGACTACCTGATATTTGAATTCTTTGATTTTATTTTTCCTCTGCTGCTTCCTGGTGTAAGACTAGGATATGTAGAAATTCCCAAGATTTAATAGTTTTTGGATTGAAAGCTGAACATTTTGATCTGAATGCTGATCTTCAGTGGAAAGAATAACTCCCACAAAGGAATATGTATGGCATTCACTTTTCCATTAAATATTGGTCCATTCTTAGGGAGGTAGGAAAGAAGGATGAATCTTCACCTGTGCACTGCTAGAATGTTGCATCAGTATGCATTTATATGTGATAAATTTTAATGTAATTGAAATAGAGGATAACATCAGAAGGCGGAGCTGGCGTCGCGGCGATACGGCGGGCGATCCTGGGCTCCCAGGATCGCAGCCGATATCTCCCCCCCTGGATGGTCCCGATGGACCTAAGCCGTCCCGTAGAGACGGTGATTGTAAAGGGCGCGTCCTGTGGATCTCAGGGACACCGCAAGTCCCAGATTGATCCCAGGAGAAGCTCTTAAAGCCGGTGGAGGAGAGGCAGCCATTTAATGACTGCGAGAGCCGGGACAGCTCCAAAGGAAGAAGAAGGAGAGGGGTGTCAACCGGGTGAGATGGACCTTTACTATTCAATTATTCTTAGAGAACACCTTAAGTAACTTAAAGAGATTTTTAAAAGTGAAGAAAAGTGGATTAAGCAGCGAGATTGAGCCTTATAAAAAAAAAGGGGGGGGGAAATCTTTGTTTTTTAACTTTCCCTTTTTAGCGGAATTGGCAAGATGTTTTTCTTTTAAAAATATATTTTTAACTGGACTGGCTTTTTCTTTTCAATACTCAATAAGCTTTTATCTCAAGCTTCTTTTTTGATTAAGGTTTTTTTATTGTTATAAGAAACCTATATCTTTTGTTTTGGAAATGGGGAAAGTCGAGTTAAGAGAAAGTAAATGAAAGAAAGTTGCACTGCCATCTAGAGGCTTGATACAGTGTTTTTTTTTTCATTGTGACGTATACTCAAGGACTTTGGGCTTTCTAAAAAGATAGTGGGATGTGCATGTTTATACAGGTGCCATCCGAATAACTATAAATAAGAAAGCGGAGTTGAAAGCGATTTTGAAAATATTCAAGATGGAAAGTTTGAGTTAGTCACAAGAGCCTTGTTTAGTGGCAGTAGCTCTTCTTTCTGGTAGAAGCTTTGCTTTGCTCTCTACTCCCCCCCCAGCTGGACTTTTAAAGAGACCTAGCCTTTCCCCTCCTCTTCTTTTTTTTTTCTTTTTTTTTTTTCTTTCTCTTGGCAAGAACAAAGATAAAGAATCCTTTGACTTAATGAAGGTCTATACAGGGGGTTTGATAATAGACTATACGAGAAACATAATGCAGAAAAAGATTTTTAAACTATTGAGGATGACTATAAAAAACTGGAAGAAGAGCTGCAGAAATTCCCGCAAAAAAAAAAAAGACATCAAAGCTAAAATGGACTAATTAAACATAAAACGGGATCAATGGAAAAGGAAGAAATAGCACAAGAAATCAGAAACACTAAACAGAACTATTTTGAGGCTTATAAACTGAGAATCGAAAAGGGTTAATCAATTGATAAATGAAGAGGGACAGACTTGTTTTTGGTAATGAGGGTGAGAAAAAGATTATACAAGATTATAATGGAAAATTGTACTAAGAGAATACTTAAGAAGAAGTAAAACAATATTGAAAGAAACTACTCCAGATGCCTAAAGAAAAAACGAGGGGAATACAACAATAATGGAACTGACAGAAGCTTCAAAAAGCAGAATGTTTGAAAGGACATTTATTATTGCTTTCTCTTATCCAATAATATAGAAAAAGGAATAAACAGCTAGATATTTTGGGATATTGAATGAAAAGGGTGAACTTAAAACTATGCAAGCGTTTGAATAAGGTATAAAACTGAGATATATAGTAAAGAATTGTATTTGATTGTAAATGTTTTAAGATATTAGACTAAAATTCATACATGGTTGGACATAGTAACATATAGATTTTAAACTAGAGATATTCTTGTTGAAACATGTAGTGAAGAATGAAGTATGTTTTGATAGTGGTTAGAACTGTAACTTTTAAGAATTGGAAGAATGAAAAAGTACCTATGCAGGAGGAAGTTATTGAAAATTATGGAATGTGCAGAGAAGAGTTAAATTGATATTTGAAATTAGAGTAAGAAGATAAGCAATTTTATATGATACGGGATTTGTTTTATTAATAGTTGGATGAGAAAATATAGTAATGTAATGGATTAGGAAATTTTATAATAGAAATTTGATATTAATTACTATATATATATACATATATAATCGATGGATAACATTTATTACTAATCCTATAATGAAAGCTAAAATTTCTTGTAATAAATGATTTTATAGACTAGCTACAAATGATTAATAATTGATAATTGATAAGTATACAAGTATATTTTGAATAGATGATATGAGAATTTATATAAATGAGTGAAGATTATGAAAGGGGCACCAATGGTTTGGTAACTGGTTGACACACGGTATAAAATGGAAGATGTTTTTTTTTATGCCTTTGTATGTTCTTGTTTGTTTATGTATGTTTTGTGTTTGTTGTAAAGAATAAAAAATTTTATTAAAAAAAAAAAGAAATAGAGGATAACATGATGGCAAAGATATTGATGCCTATTTATTCTTTCACACTAAATTTGGCAATTTTATTTTAAATAGCTTTCACATGTTTTGAAGATCCCACCAGAAAACTTGGTAAAATCAATCTGTGCTGTTCCAGTGTCAAAAAATAGGTAGGGTATTTATACTTTATAATTTAATTTCTTCAGATCCTTTTGTCATAACATACAAAATAACAGATAAAATTCCAGGCAATCCTTGAAGTTTATAGTTTGGGAAACAACTAGCAGAAATAAATGTTGGATCTATTGATATGCAAACACTGGCATCCTAGGAACTGATAATTAAGGCTATAATTCAGTGCAGGCTTACAGTAGAGTAAATCCTTTTAAAGTCAGTATTTAGTTGAAAATATACATGCCTAGGGTTGTACTCCACTACTACAATATTATACAGAGTTCAAATCAATAGGTTTAGGTCTGCCTAGGATCTGGTTTTTTAAGAAGCTATCCTATGTGTACTGCCTTGGGGATAAGCCTTATTGGTGAGGTTTTTATTTTTTAATAAAGAACATGCATTGGATCAAGTTGTAAAAATGATGAGCAGCAGTTGTGAATATAATTTTTGTCCATCCTCTCTTCAGAACAAAGGTAGAAGAAAGTTTTCAGGCTTGTTCTGAGCAAATACAAACATTCTGTCTTTCTCTAGAAGGTGGAAGAGAGCAGTAACATGGCATGGTGGAAGGGAATGGAGAGGGTCATATCAAGTCCTGAAAGAACTTCACACTCCACATTAGTTCTATAGGCCAGATATTCCCCTTTTTGGTCCAGCTTTTTGGTCCAGCTGTTAGATAAATAATAATAATTAATAATAAATAATTATAAATAATAAAATAATAAATGTTCTGAAAATAACAATTTTCAAAACAACCTACCACATGGACCCTTTATGCTAACACTTCCTTAGGTCCAAGTCACTGTGCTGGTCATAAATAACAGTCTGGTTCAGACATAATATTAAGTTGTAATGCAATTTGTTTATTTTTGGTTCAGCATAACATATTTACTCATCCATTATGGTTTAGCATTATGTACAAGCCAGGCCATAATGTTTGTTCCAGAAACTATAGTTGAAGCCCTGACATAGTTCAATTCGTTCAGTCTCTGTTTCTAATTCAGATTATTTCCAGCATCATCTAAGGCAGAAGTAGAACCCAGTGACCTATAGATATTGATGAACTGTAATTCCCAGTATCCCTTGCAGTTCAGCAACATCTCGGAGGCTACAAATTCCTCACATTCCCATAAGGGTTGTTACCATTAGGCATCCTAAGGCAAGCCCATCTCTAAATGCCATTTCATGGCGTTTAATGGTTGAAGAGTAGGAGCTACAAGGTGTAGCTCATATATTGTTAACCCAGCATAATAGTTTCACAGATCATTTTCTGTTTCAAAAACTTTTGAGGATGAAGTTGCCCTAGATATTTCTAGCTGTGTTAATTCTAAATCTTAGCAATCCTGTCCCCTCTATCATGAAAAGAGTCTGAATCTTTACAATTTTTTTCTTTTTTTTTAAGGCAGGCTGCTGATTTCCAGTTCTTTGTGAGTTCTGTGTTAGATGCTAATTCTACAGATTACACAGCATCAGATATTAATCTTCAAGCAGAGAAGCTGGCAAACAAGGTATCCAGTAAGATCCATTAATTAGGAGCATCAGTAAGAAAATGCTTATAAAGTGTTTTGTACTGCATAAATATAGTAAAAAATGGGATCCCAAGCCACAGATTATGAAGGCTTTTGGGGCTCAGTTCCTTGCCATTCTTACCTTTCAACAATTGCAAAATGCAATCTATCGTTTTTCTGAATTTTCTTGAAATACAGTTAAAAACTGTTTGCATGGATGATCCAGCTACAGTTACCCTAATTCTTGAAAACAAGATTGTCCACAAGTTCTTGCTACTTTTGTCAGAATGACAAAGCAGCATTTTGCCGCAAGCTCCGTCCCTTTGGAACATGTGTGCTGGGTGAGAATGCACATAGAAAAGCGGTGGGACTCACATTGCAAAGCTGTTCTATCCCATTGCCCTCCTTGCAGATGCTGCTGCTTGAAAATGTGGAGTTATATAATGCAGTGTACAAGAGAATTCTACTTATTTGTGGTATATTCTTTTGTCTATGTGCTTTACTTCTACTATAGCTAAAATGTGATGGAGTTGTGAGCAAAATCAGCCCAGGTAAAGGAACAGTAGACTTCACAATAAATCGAGACTTATTGGCAAAGGTAAGAGCTAATATCTTATGAATTGTAGAATAGAATTAGAATTGAAAAACATGCTAAATCTGAGGATAGTGGTTTCTATAATAGATACCGGTGTAGAGCCTATAGTTTCTACCCCGTAGTTTTACCTTAAATGATCTTCCCAAGATGGAAATAATGAACTGTGTAATTTTAAAAATATAAAATAGTAGAATAAAATTGACAAATAAACACATCAGAAGGAATAGCAGTCCCCCAAAAGCAGATTTTTTTTTAAAATGGATCATTTTTTTGCATGAATAATATTGATAATTCTTAAATTGTTGACCTGTTTAAAAAATATAGTTATATGAATATGTATGCCATGTTTTGTGCATAGAGCATGGACATATTGAAAATAAGAATGTTCTCAGTTCAGCCAAAAAAAGTAATCAAAATTCAAACAGATGAACTAGCATTGGCTGCCTGCTATCTGTCCATTTGGAAAGCCTTTGCAGATGTCTGCTTAGCTGATGTGAAGCCTCAGAAGATGTTTGTAAAGTGGGAGATTCATGAGCTTGCAAATATCAGTGACAGGTATTAACATGCTCTTAAAAGGATCTCTCATTCATTACTCTCATTGTGGCTGTGTGTATTTTGCTTCCTAAGGCAGTGTTGCAGCAGGTATTTGAGGATGGTTCTGAATATGGAATAAAGAGCGAACTTTTCTCAGGATTGCCAAAAAGAAAGGTTCTGATTGATTTTAGGTAAGTATATAGGCCTGGTTAATTTGGAGCATGCCTAAAATACCATGCGGGTTTACAGATTGGTTATATGAGTAACCTGTCTGTAAACCAGCATTGATTCATTGGCCTAAGTTTGGTTTTGTTCATTTTTTTCTAGTAAAGCATGCATTTTGGTTTAGTGAGTATTGAAACCGTATCTTTTTACCTTTGAACTTATGAAATGGTCATGTTCAGTTTCCCTTGAAACATGCAGGCTTCCACTTCAGTTATGGAACAACTTTGTTAGTACATATTGCAGTAAAATATAGGAAAGAACATGAATACAGATACAAATTCCAGTTTGTCATCTTGAATGAGCTGTGGATTAACATATATACTTCTGAAGAATGTCCTTCAGTACTAATTTTGTTCATAAATGCATATAGTTTATTAGCAGTGGACATGCCCATGGCTCCATCTGCCATGCCATACTGTGTTGTTTTCATAGGTTAGCATGTCAGTCATGTTTTCCTTTACATTTTTCATTGTATGAGCTAAATGCAGAAACTCCTTTATTTAGAGATAAAGTGTGGTTTGACATCTCTACTCCTTTTTTGGAAGGTGGGGAAGGGGAGCCTAAATGATTAATGTTTACATTTCTTGCAGTTCACCCAACATTGCAAAGAAGTTTCATGTTGGTCACTTACGTTCTACATTAATAGGTGAGATATAACTGAATTGCAGTCTAAAAATGAGGGAATCTTCTGAATGTGATACAGTCTAAGAGACAGTACTTGTAACTAGCCTGTGAGTTAATGGGTGCTTCTCCCATGTGTCGATGTTTAGTCTTAGGCTACATGATAAGCTTTGGGCTGGGAACTACTTGTGTACATTTTGAAAGTTTCTCGAAAGAAGACCAGACTGAAATAGAACCAAACAAAATCTTAAAAATGACTTCAGGAATAAGAAAAAAACAATCAGCTAGTTTTAACAAAATTGTTGAAACAGTGAAGCTGAAATATTTTACATCTAAGAACTTCAGGTGAGCTCAAAAGTATAGACCTTGCAGAAAGACCCAGAATCAGCTTGTGGCATTTCTAGATAGAATAAATAAGAGCTATTGAAAACTATAGCCTGTAGGAGTAATTAGTATTTCTCAAGCCTGGAAATTTTCTTCCTCTGATTTCCTGTTCCCTTGAATTTATTACTTTAAAAAAATGTAGGGTGATGGATCTTTCTTGTTAAAGGTAGTTACTGATAAATTAATAATTTGATTCTGAAAATAATAAGAACAAGTACAGGGAAGTGGATCCTGTACTTCTGTTACATTTTAGACTTAATTCCAGTGGGAAGAATTCCAAGGAGATGGCTATCCAAATCCAGTAATGAAGCCATTTATTTTGATGTACAAACATCCCTACCATTAGATAGTTGACAGTCTTTCTTTCTTTGTTTTTTCCCGATTAGTCCTCTTAAACCATGATGTAGAATCCCTTTTTTGTGCAAGAAACATGATGAAATATAATTCCTCCCAATATTAGAAAGCCACCTTCACAGGTCAAGTTGCAACTGTATGATATATCATTTTGTCCATAGTTAAGGAGAACTTGAACCCAGAGTCAAGATCCAAATGGGTCAAACTAAAATGTCAGTAATATTTAGCTTAAAAGTATTGCTGCAAAGGGAGAAACTCAGTGTTTTGGTTCAGCTAGTGTGATGGAATGTGAGAATGACCTTGGAAGACAGGGGGAAGAGAGGCTGCCTAGGGAATGATCAGACAAAAGGGGGAGGAGCCCACAACTGAGTAATGGGCAGAAAAAAGAAATATAGAAAGGATCTGCCCTAACTTTCAGGCAGTAAAAAGAGATGGTGGGAGATTTGTACTTTCAGACTTGCAAAATTTATGTCAGCCTCCCAAGTAGACCAGACAAGAAATACGACAAGATGAACTAATTCTACTTTATTGTAAGGCTACATTAACAGAATCTTGCAAATCTGAAAGTGCAAATCTCCTGCCATCTCTTTTTACTGCCTGAAAAACTGAGAACCAGTCATAACCAGCACTCATGTGGTGGTCTTAACTTCAAACAGTCTCTAAACGAGTGGTTGTTACCTGAGAACTACCTGTACAGTGGTAGAAAAGGGAGATCAGGTTACATAAAATGAGCATTTGAGGATAAGAGTACAGCTGAGACAAATAATTACTGTGATTTATTTTCAGGGAATTTCATAGCAAATATCAATGAAGCGATTGGACATCATGTGACAAGAATAAATTATCTTGGAGATTGGGGCATGCAGTTTGGTAAATATTTTTTTTTTAAATTCTGTCTTATAGTTAGTGTAACATAATCTAGGCCTCGTTATTTTCAACTTTGTCATAATGAGCCTTTTAAAAACAAAAAAGGCTTTCAGTTTTATTGTAGAAATGAGTATGGCAATCCAAAGCAGACCAAGAAATGAGTATGGCAATCCAAAGTAGGTCATTCTTTAAATTGAGAGTACTGATACATGCAATTTGTAAATTGCTCTGCTCTTTAAGATAATTGATCTGCTCTTTAAAGATAAAAACACTGATCTTAATCCTAGAAATGCATAAAACAGCATTTCTGTATTGAACCATCCAGCCTGTATTGTAACCATTTGATTATACTAAAAAAAAGTAGGCATGTGCATGGGAGAAACTTTTTTTTTTAATTCTTCGGCAATGAATTCCAGAATGGCTGTGTTCTTTTCATTCTAAAAGAGGAGGAACCAAATGCAATGCCTTCCTATGTTTGCAGGGCTCTTCTGGGATTGTGTTTCATATTTGTAGAGAGATCCTAATGCTCTGTGAAAAAATGTGTTGTTTCAGTTGAAGAAAATAACCTTTTGCTCCCATGTGAGAAACTCCTGATGTTTGTTTCAGTCTTCTTTGAGTTGACATGTTTTGTGAAAACCTGATCATGGCTCAAAAGACCAAAATTTCAGATTTTTTCAAATGGTAAAAATCCCAGATACGTTGCTACAATTAATGATCTGCCACTATTTCTATTATTGCAAGTGGATGGCTTTAAATTGTGTCCTTCTGAAATCTGATAAGCAAGCAATCTCTTAGCACAAAGCTCTTGTTTTTCTGCAATTGTTATTCTGAATAAGTTTTATCCTATCTTTATTGATTCCTATGTTGCATTGTTTCCTCACAGGCAGAGATCAGATAATAGTATCTGAGTTTAATAATTGTATTTTAGTTTTTACCTGCACACTTAACTCCCAGTGTGTCTTCTTTTGGAGCACAAGCAATTAATCCAGGAAATCTGTATGTAAGAATAAATTGTCTTTTAATCCAAGAATCCACAATAAAATTAAATGAAAAAGAAGAGGAAAAAAGAGAGAGAAATAGTGTAGGGATGGGAGAGAGAGCTAAAGAAATTAAATGAATAGGTAACTGTAGAGATTCTTTAAAACTCAAAATATATAAACAAACTGTGGTTCATGTAGTAAATTATTCTCCTTTAACTCCCCTGCAAAGTAGCAGAGATTACTGTTTGCTAATGGAACTAAGCCAGAGCACAAAGCAAAAGATTTAATATTACCCATAGCTGAGGTAGACTCAGTATCCCTAGTTTAATCTTAGAGTAATCTGATCAATATCAAAACAATGACATCCAAACAGTAGGTTGTGTTAGCTGCCTCAGTGGCCCTTTTCACATTATTAACACAAAGGGGGTTCCACTATTCACGGCAGAGTAGTCCCAGGCTCTGATATGACACAGCTCCCTGTCCCTGCTCCCCTTCATCCTGTACACACTGAATAGGAATATCTGTATTGTGAATCCCTACATGACACACAGAGTTCAAGACTGTGTAAGCCAGATTCATAAACGTCTCTAAATGGTCATTTTCACAGTGCACACTTCCATTTCTAATTTGCAGATGCCAGGACTCCTCAGCATCAGGGAGCTCTGCATCTCCAATATATTTTGTTTGTTTGTTTGTTTGTTTCTTCAGATATATGTCTTCCCTTTTTGAAAACTTGGAGTGACTGACAAATAATAAACATAAAATTAAAATATATTTTTAAAATCAATAGCATGACAACAAGAGGCCCCTGATATGCTACTGTGGTATTCTCCATGAGTTCTTCAAGGATCCTCAAATGCCTCCAGGAAGGGCCATGTTTTCATGGATCTTCAAAAATATAATATGGAGGAGATGGTCCAAACATGGTGGTTGGTGGGGTGTATATTTGTTTAGTTACCCTTTTCCAATGTGTGGGATGTATTTACTGTATAGTTTGTTTGTTTTTTTAATTTTATGCATTAATCCTATTCTGTAAACCAGCTAGAATCACTTCCTGATCAATAAATTAAAAAAAAGCATCTAGGGATAAGCTGAATTGGGCCCTCTTTGTGTAGAAAACACATGAAAGGGGCTTCTGCATAACTTTAGGAATACTCCTGTTTTTAGCAACTTAATTTCCTCTTGGTTATTTCCTCCATTTTAACCTCTTTTTGCTTCTTCATTCCTTCTAGCGTGTTACGTTCTTCTCATACTCTATACTCTGTTGCCACAGTATTATGTCATGGTATAAAAGTCTATCTTTAGGTATGAGGTTATGCAGTTTAAGACAAATTTTCCTGGTTTTAAGCACATCCTTGCCTAAGCCCAATGCAAATCCTAATTCAGCATCTAAGTGCACAGTTTATGTCCTTTTATAGAACTCACATGCCACTTGATCAATATCCTTGAAGTCAGCGCTTTGTTCTATGGGTATCAAAATTTATAGCATCCACCAATGTGTTTTTTGTTATTATAGTCTTGAAAATTACTTTATAAATTTAAAAAATTTTACTATCCAGTTTTTTATTGCTGAAAATAGAAGAAGGGCAAGTTATTCTCCTATCTTATAACAACTCTGTGAAATAATTTTAGCTGTTAGCTGTAAAACAATTTTTTTTTCAGGTCTGTTGGGAGCTGGCTTCCAATGGTTTGGCTCTGAAGAAAAGCTAAAATCTAATCCTTTGCAGCATCTTTTTGAGGTATCTAAGTATAGTTGAATTCTTTGAAAGAATTTTATTAAAGTTAGAATGTATAATGTGAATGGCCATAATATCAACCCCCCAATTCTTTCTTTTTAATGTTTTTTATTTTGCTTTTCTGTTTGTATGGCCAGACCTCTGGAACAAAAATAATTCCTTAAAATGTATAAAAAATGTTTTGTATGCAGACGGTCTCGAGTTCACTCCCTGGCATATCTAGCTAAAAAGAATGAGAAGGTAGCAGGGACAGACATCTGAGACCTGGAGAACTATCAGCAGTCAGGACAGACAGCAGTGGCCAAACAAATAAGCTGGCCTGCTATACAGCAGCTTTTTATGTTCCTAGAGCTGCTATCTGTTAAGTTTTCCCCTGTGGGCTAAACAGAAACAAGTCTCTTTTTTGTTTTTTGTTTCTTTAAAGAAGTGACATTTATTAGGAAGATGATGTGGGGAAAAGTTACAGTAAATAGCCAAATATTCCTGGACTTTAATACCTATCAGTCCCAATCAGCATGGCTAGCAACAGAGGAATATGGATGGGAGTCTGCCATTATCTGGAGGGGGTTATCAGCTCCGGTATACTGGGCTAGCTGTCTTTCCTTGCTGGGCTACCTGCGATCCTTGCAATTGTGCTGAAGATTACAGGATATTGGAGTGTCTTGAATACAAAGTAAATGCTTTGCCACGGGCTGTAATCTTTTCTTGATGGAGAAGTCCTTCAGATTGAACAGTCCTGTATTTTTCATTGATTTTATATAGGTCTATGTACAGGTCAACAAAGCTTCAGAAGAGGATGAAAATATTAAAACTCTGGCACAAGATTTCTTTAGAAAATTGGAAGCACAGGAAGAAGAGGCAGTGTCACTGTGGCAGCATTTTAGAGATGTTAGCATTGAAGAATATGCTCGGGTGTATAAGGTGCTGACTTGAACCTTTCCTTTCAGTATTTAGAAATTATCCCATTCTGAGTATAGTGATGCTTGAGTATCTTTGCATTTCTGAAAAATGTACACCCTTAGAGTTGCCTGATTTTTGCATTGTAAAGTAGCAGGCCACAATATGATTCAGAAAGAGAGAGCTTTATTTTAGTCAGTGACCAGCTTAGAGCAACATATAATAAAATCTAGCCATGGAGATATAACATACTTAAACATAAATAAAATAATGCAGCATTGCCCTCTGTTAAGACTGAAATTAAAACTAAAAGTTAAAATTAGCTAAGAAAGGGAAATATATATATATATAATTAATTATAAGTAAAGTTTGTTAAATATGTAGTGCAATAATTAAGAATATAGAAATAAATTGTACTATAAAATCTGACTTAAAATATTCGTGATGAGTTATAGTTAATAGTTCATTCTTATATGAGCAAGGATAGATGAAACAAATGTAAAGATATAGACGAGATGGATGGGTACATGGCATTGGGAATGATATAATGTTCTGGTGCATTGTTTTTTTTTTGTATTTTGTCTCACATAATAATTCACATGTGGAGTCTCACTGATTTAATGGAATATCTGTAGAGAATAATTGAATATAAAAAAAACCTTTTGCATAATTAATTAGCTTGTTAATGCCAGCAATTTAATTGGACAAATTATCACAACATTCCTACATGACTGATTTACTTAAGATTTTTTCTTTTTTCAATATCTTTTTTTTTTATATAGCTCCATTTTCATTCGCTCAGTCTATTTTGGCTTGGTTCCTTGAAATTCTTCAATCTGGAAACTATTAGATGTGCAGAGATTACATGACTGTGCTGAGTGGGAATTCTAGGAGTTATAGTCTTTTGTTGGAAAAGGGTGGTCTCATAGATAGATGAGATAATTCTTGCTGATTGTAATTATTTTCCTCTTTTCTTGATGGGTTGTCCAGCGTCTGGGAATCTACTTTAATGAATATTCTGGAGAATCATTTTATCGAGAGAAAAGTCAGGACGTTCTAAAGAGGTTGGATGCAAAAGGACTTCTTAAGAAAATGTATGAATGGATTCTTTATTTCCAGTTTTCTGAAATGCCTGATCATTCATCTTAATGTATCTTTAAAGCTAGCCAATACTTCCATTTATCTGACCTCTTTTTAATATTTGTTTTGCCAAGATGATTTGAATAACTAAGGTAACTTTGTGAATACTGACATGCACGTAAAGAGTCAGGGAAACTTTATTGGGGGGCGGGCAGCATATCAGCCTTAGTGTGAGAAAGGGAATCTGAAACTTTTACAAGACTTGCAGGCATGAAGTAAACAGTAAACTGCCGACTTCTCACGCTTCCATATCTACCTTTGCTTCCATCTGGCAAATCACATAGGACAGAAGAAAACTCATTAGTACCATCTTTGACTATTTGGTCTGTGGTGTTCTTCACGTATAATGCTAAAGATTTAGGACAATCTGCCCTAACTAGATGTCTCCAGATCTATGGAGCTAAAGCTTTCATTGTTCTTAGCCAGCATTATCATTGGCAGTGCTCTTTCTGAATCCTGGGATTTTTAATCCCAACCCAGTCTGAAAGATTCTGGAACACACTTAGGAGTACATGTACACAGTTAGTACAGTTAGGGTATACAGTATGTGAACTGAGTAAGATCTTGGGTTCAGTTGTTCCTTCTTCCCTTTCCTCCTGTGCCATTGTAATTTGTAAAGGACTGTTATTTCTCCAAGATCCATATTTTTGTTATGTTTTAGGTCAGGTATTGTGATTTAAAGTCATTTCTGATTAACTGCTGAAGAAGCTAACATCAAACTATCAATTTTTGATTTGCTGACCCAGCTCACATTTATTTTAATCACAGTACCTATTTTGCATGTAATAACAAGTAAGAAGTTGGGGGGAAAATGTCAAACTACAATTTATTATCCCAGCAGCATTGGAGGAGGGCTAATCTTTTGTACATCGTAATGAAATGGGTGTGAAACCTTTTGATGGCCAGGGGCTGCATTTAATACTGTCTAGTTGAACAATGACTGCAGTAGGTAAATCGGGGTTGTCATACACACATGGGATTGTGATTTTAGTTTTGTTCTTTTGGGGCACTTTTAAAAAACATGTTAAGCTTTTTTCAGGGCTTACAGTTGCCTTTTCTTGCTGAAAATACAAAGATGATTTCCCATGTAACTTTAAACCACAACTTTAAAGCATTTTTATTTTTTCTTGCAATATCCTTATAATCTTAATTCCTGAAGTACTGAAACACAATTTATTTATTTATTTGGCTATGGAAGTGGATATTAAGAAAATCAATGTATAATTCCTTGCTGCAGGTAGATTGTTCAGTGCCTTTTTTCATCATTTTCAGAGAAGGAGTAGGAAAAGTTTGTCTTTCTGAAAACGGAGACCAAGTTGCTGTAATGCGTAGTGATGGAACTTCGCTTTACCTAACAAGGCAAGCATGTTGTGTGACTGTTTATCAGTAAACTGCACATTATTTTAACACTGTTGATATATGTAATAGAATATTGCTGGTAGACAGATTGCTCATGATTTTGAAGGGCAGCATACAGGTTTTTTTTTTAAATAAAATGAATATTTCTTTGGAGAATGTTATTTATTTTTCATATTTCATTTCCAGAGATCTTGCTGCTGCTATAGACAGAATGGAAAAATACAAGCCTGACATTATGTTATACATCGTAGGTATTCTATGTTTTATGTAAACTGATTTGGTAGAGGATGAAGATGTTAATGTACCTTATGCCAGCATCCAAACATTCCACGAATTTTTATTAGACTTGAGCTAACCATTTCAAAAGATAAGTGTTTTCTTACAAAACAGTGACATGCTGATCACTCCCAGCTTCTCTAGGCTTGATTAGGTACTGCTGGTAGTCTGGGGAAACCTGCAATTCAGTGGCATTGTATCACATGTCTTGTTTGACAAAACTAGCCTTTCCCAACCAAGTGTCCTCTAGTTGTGTTGGACAGTAATCTCCATTTTTGTTGAGAATTTGGAGGTCTGTAATCCAACAGACCTGGAGGTCAGCTGAATGGGGAAAGATCTTTTCACTTTTACAGGGAAGGGAAAATGAGGAGATCTGGGCTAGTGGCTCTTGATAATAACCCCATAACAAAACATCTTGCCCTAGTCTTATTTGATATCGTTTTTCCTGCTCACAGGATGGCCAAAATATACCAGCCAGGTAGCCGTCCAAACTGGAAGGAGAAGGTTTTGCTCACCACCCTTATTTGCAAAGTGTCCCATTCCAGTAGAACCCTTGTTTCTTTTATCACTGCTGATTTGCAGTGCTGAACAGTGTAGCAGAATTATTATATATAGCTTATTATTTTTAAATGCCTCCTCCTAGATGTCATACAGTGTCCCCATTCAAAGATATCATTTAGAATTTTAGATTCTAAAACTTTCAAACCATCATTGGAGGTTCTGAAACTTACCATGGACTATAAATGAGGTTTGTGCCATAGTGCAATCAATCAGTTGTGTAAACCCAGTCGATTGTGCTTAGTTAGCAAACCCTAGATAAGTAAATGATCCTGAATCAGCCAGTGATCATTATTAACAAAAGCGGCTATTCATGATAACACAAAGGTCTTGGTTTCATTAAATTAACACACATAGCATAATTCATTACAACCCCCCACTTTTACATTAGCAACTCAATATTCCTGTTTTTGTTTGTTAGGTGTATGTCTCAGGAATTTGATGCCATTTCTTGCATTTTTATACCCTTTATACCCAGATGAAGCATCTGATCCTTTCTTTAGATGCTTGTGCCATTGTACATTTGTCATTTTATTAACCCATGGTCTGGTGGCTGCCAGTCTACACCAATTTTTAACAACTGATATTCCAATTTTTCTTTTTATAATATAATCATTGGTATTCTTTTAATAGGATCTATGCACCAAACAGAAAATTAGTACCTTTCAGAATTCTAAAATCAAGTTTTTTTGAGACTTCTATGGATATAGGTAGTATTTCAAGCTCTCTATTACCCCAGTTATGACTTGAATATCAGAACTTTTCCAAGGGTAACTTTCAGAAGAGAACTCACACAAGATGAATCCACTTTTCATGGTATTATTCTTTCCCTTGGATATGAACTGTGTCAATGCTGTTTTGCATTTGACTGTTATGTATTAAATGGCTAAATCTTGTTTCCCTCTCTTCCAAGACAGATAAAAGTCAGAGCTCTCATTTTCAACAGATGTTCCAGATATTGAAATTACTTGGTTTCAATTGGGCAGAAAGGTAAATGTATGTCAAGAATTTTATTAAGAAAACAAACCAAACCAAACTGAATAATGATATTTCTATCATCAAAAGAGGAAAATGTGACAAATCAAGTGTTCTAAATCTTTAGATGGGCAGAATATGGATGGCCAAAGACCACTCTGGAAATAAATGAAAGGTTAAAAAACAATTAATTTTAAGCAAGTACAGTGTAGTGGTTAAGATGTTAGACTGAAGCAAGGGCGACCCAGGTTCAAATCTCATCCGTGGTGGAGCTTAGTGGGCCAGTGAGCACCTTTCAATTCAGCCTACCTCAGAGGTTGTTGTTGTAAGGGGAAAACTCATTTGTGGATCCTTAAACTCCCATATGAAATTAGAATATTCATGCAATTAAAATTCCAGCATTTGCACTGGAATCAGCCTTTATGCCAGAGTAAGGCTGGGAAATGCCATTTGTTCTGTTTCTTGTTGGAGGTTGCCTGTAGAATGTTTCAGCAGCAACCTCTTCATTAAAATTCTCATTCAATATTGAAGGTACGAATCTGTGAGAGAACACTGGGAGATTCACATTTTATACTTAAGAGCCAAAGAAGGCTCTGAATTGAACCAGTAACAGCAAATAAGAGAAGGTGAAGTTAATCCTTTCCAATCTAAATTACCACATTGGAGAGTGATCGATTGGTGGCTAGGCAAATATGAAGTTGCTTGAAGCGATTTAGGTTAGCATGGTATTGTAAGCTTCTAAGATGAAAATAAAAATAAAGTTGATAATAATCAACCCAAATATATATATATATATATTTGTGTGTATGTATTCTTTTTGTCTTCTATGTTATAAAGCACATTGTTGCCATGTCAAACTTTCCTATATAGTTAATGAGATCATAGGTCTTTCTTTTAAAAAAAATATATATAGTTCATATTAGAACTATAACATGGATGATGAAAGAAAGTGTGCCTATGTAATGTATACGTGTAGGTATATCAGGTATCTAATCCTATTTTGGAGTTAATAAAGTCTGAAACCAGTAAAGCAAGCCTCTACTCCTACATGCATAAAGGTGGAATATGAGAAACTGTTCTCAAGAATGGATAATGCAGGTAGTCCCTGGGTTAAGAACGCCCAGTTTACAGATGACCCATAGTTAAGAATGGAGCCTGTTGTAGCAAAATTTGAGTTAAATGCACAGTTATTCGAGTTACATGCACAATGGTTCAAGTTAATTACACAATACTACTTAGTATTATACAATAATACTCTTCCAGCTTACATACAAATTCAACTTAAGGACAGACCTTGGAACAGAACTCATTCTTAAACTGGGGACTACCTGTGTATAAGTGTAGAGCACCTCATACTTATTTTAGTAGTCTTATTTATTTATTTATTTATTTATTTATTTATTAGATTTATATTACATCTTTCATTTAGGAGCTCAAAGCAGCATCTACAGCATTTCCTCCCCATTTCCCTCACTACAACAACCCTTGTGAAGTAGGTTCGACTGAGAGGAGGGACTAGCCCAAAGTAACCCAGAGTTTCTGTGGGTGGAAGTAACATTTTTCTGAGATCAGGTGTAATTCTAAAAGTATGCAAATACCATTCTTATTAAAGAATATATTCTAGTTTCTACAGCTGAAAAAATGTCACTTTTATCTATGTTGTGTATTAGACACATAACTTTCTGTTATTGACCCATCAGTTGACAGAAGTTGTTGAGGATAAGCATGACTGATGTTTTTGTCCTCTCTGTTTATAGGTGCCAGCATGTGCCCTTTGGGAGAATTCAAGGCATGAAAACTCGAAAAGGAGAAGTGATTTTCCTGGAAGATGTTTTAAATGAAACTTGTTCCATGGTGTTAGAAAGACGTGCTTCTACAAAAAGTTAGCTGATAAATTTCTCTATTAAATTAACATTTTATTCTGGTTCTAGAAGAAGGCTACAGGTATACTGTGTGTTTCACCACTCTATAGCACAGTCTAAGTCAAAATTAGTTCAGCCCCTTTTGCTTTCCATATATGGACCTCTTTGTCTGTAACCTATGTTTCAGCCTTTAAAAAAATAGTAATAAAATGTGTTTAAGTAATTGAGAAAATAATTCAGCCTTTTGAAATAAAGACATTTGGATTTTTTTTTCATTCCACTGTGAAGGCATTCTGTCAGTCAGTGAAATTATATCCTTGTCCAAGATTTGTTTGATTCTTTTTTCAGTTCATCTTTATTTATTTACTAATGGAAGATACTTTAATTACTATCTTGATGCTTTTCCTTTTCTTTTTCTCTCTACTGTATCTGTCAGTTGCAGCTTTAATATCTGACGTTGCTTGGATATTTCAATTCTCTAATACAATTACCTCTATTTTATCAATTATTTCTCTAAATAATATTAAACATGAACCTAATTGCACAAGCCTTAAAAGTAAGCTCCATTAATTTTCATGGATAATGATATACAGTATAGGATTGAAGTAATATTGGAAGCTTCATGTGAACTATTTAGAAGGCTTCTGCAGTCCATGTTTTGGAAAATAATGTTATTTAATAATTGCTGAAGCTACTTTATTTTAGAAGTCTAAAAAGAAGCTGAACTTCCAAGGGGTTTTTTTTTTAATTGCAGTGGGATACAAATCTAATAAATAAATGATGAAATTATATATGTATGTATGTATGTATGTTTTCCTGATTTTGTTAACCATGGTCAAGATATGAGGAAGATTATGTTCCTACTAGCTCCTAAAACTAACTATACCATTTTATAAAGAAGGGTTTGAGAATCAGCTTCTGTCAGGAGCATTGTGCACCTGTTGGTGAGTTAATGGTTTACTCTACTTTTATCTGATCAGCCACGAAAGAATGTGACAATCCTCCTGAGACTGCAGAACGGATTGGGCTCGCAGCACTTATCATTCAGGTCTGTCATCCAATTAATTGCAAGATCAGTTACAGGGATGCTGAAAAATATCTACTCAGTTCTTAATAATTTGTCATTTCAGGACTTCAAAGGCCTCTTATCATCTGATTATCAGTTTAACTGGGATCATGTTCTTCAAAGCAAAGGCGATACTGGTGTCTTTTTGCAATACACGCATGCCAGGCTGCACAGGTATTGGGGGATGATTAGTGCCCTGTTTTTTACTGAACTGATCTTCATCTGGGTCGGAATGAAAGTTGTCTGCAAGTAAAGGTGGTTGGGAGCTTTTCTGCTGTGGCTTCAGTGTGCTTAAATGATGAAATATGTAGAACAGGCATATGGCCAAGTTTTACTCAAAAGTTTCATCTGTTTCATATAATGGAACTTTCTCCTTTTCTTCTCCCATTGGCATCCCCCATGCGTTGCACAAATCTGCTTTGAAGAGTTCCCAGAATTCCCTGGAGCAGTCATAGAGCACTGCATTCCCAAAGAGGCTGCTGAAGAAGAATTTTCAGTAATAGAGTGTAGCTTTCCTGGAGGAGAGCAATGGAAACAATCCTAACTTTGAACAGGCAGCAGAACTCAACAGAGTACTTAAAAAAAAGAATTTAAAGAAACACTTTAGATTTCTTTTTTTAATATAGGGAATAAACATAATCCTGCAATAATTGCCCTGTTGTCTGTATACCGTCTACAAAGAAGCAAGGAACAGTTTTGAGGATATGGTAGTTTTCTTTTCCCTTTCCTTCTAAAACTGCAACTTTGCAGTTTGCTCTTTAACTCTTTTGGGGTGATCAGTCCAACACTTGTGCCATTCTAACAAAAAAATTAAGGTCCTTTTAAGGCTGTGCTATGCTATTTTATTTCATTCTTGCAGGATTTGGCTCAGAGCAGAACTGGAACAAGTTTAAAGTCCAAGTGTTTTGCTTCAGTTATTAATTTAATGTATGTTATTTTAAATAAGGAATTATTTGTTTGGTTGCTGAGGAAGGAAATATTACTTTTTTATAAGAATAGTTTTCAGATTTTAGACTGATACCTAAAATGGCTTTTCAAATTTCCTAATGGGAATTTATTCCCAGGTACGTGCTGCTGATTCTGTTGTGCACTACAAATGCATTGCAGAGCTCATTAAACACAGAGTGACTTCAGGCCAACCCTTCCCCCTCAACCCATCCTACCTCATAGGGATGTTGTTATTGATAGACACAAACGCCATGGAGACTCTGTGCTTACTGACTTGAGCTCCTACAGGAAAGGCAGCCTGTCAATGCAATACATAAATATGGAACTTTCAATGGTATTTTGACTATAGTGTTATTGACCGTTTTCTCTTCGCCTCCCTAGTTTAGAAGAAATATGTGGAACTGTCCATCAAGGGACTCCCATGAACACTGCTTGTTTACAAGATCCACTAGCAATATCCTTACTTCAACATCTTCTCAGGTACTTCAGCATTTTTTCAAGTTCCTAATGCAGTTTTTTGCATGTATGACAGCACTGAACACAGTTCATATACGTTTTGTTAATTATGCTTACTCCTGATATGCAGTAGTTCTTAAAGACAGTAACTGTATATCCAAGTACATAACTGATTTAGTATCAACAGACTGCTAACAGTAACCTAGAAAACGTGGAAGTAGAGTACCACGGTTTGAAGTGTTTTTACTTCAATTCATTTCTCCACTAAAAGTCTCTTTAGAATTAGCCCAGGGAAGCAGCTTAGCCAGAGAGGGTAAGCGTGCTTTGTATTCTGTTGGCATCTAGTTCAGTTGTGATGTCTGTGGAACTGGAATGTGGTGTACATTAGCTATCATTGTTTGGAATAGCAAGCATTTTAAAGGTGCCTTGGGCTATTCATAGCATGTAGCACAGTGCCAGGTACATTAAACTGCAAATGTGTCCAGCTGTGCTTAATGAGTTATAAAAAGCCTCTTTGGGTAATATTTATTGAAAGTGTATAAAACAAATATGTAAATGTGTAAAACGAAGAAGGTAATAAATGGAACATTGGGGGAGATGGGCGGCATACAAATTTGAAAGTAAATAAATAAATAAATGTTAGGTTTGGTCCTGTGAACACTGCATAGTCCAATGAATTGTGTCTGCAGAAGGAGCACAGTGCTAGGAATAGTGAAAACCCTTGGCAGAAGCAAGGCTGCTTAAGACCTTTCTTGCCCTGAGGAGAAAGGGAGGGAAGACAGAATAGATTGTCTTAGATTTCCTCACGGAAGAGGAAATATGGAAAGAGCAGGCAAGAGCATTTACGTAAGCCACTAATTATCCTGTGATAAGTATGGAGCGCTGCTACTGCAACACATATTTAAGTCCCAGAGTATTTCAAACTGTATTTTCTCTCTCTCTCTCACACATATCTCCCGCCATCCTGCACAGAAAAATAAAAGAAAAAAACAGTGTCTCCATTACTCTATTCTTAGTAAATACAAGACCATTTGGGGAAACAATCTAACCCCATTTTCAGTTAAACAAAGTAGTGGTTAAGTGTATGGCTGGTGCTGAACAAAAGCTAGTGTATACTTAGCTGCTATTTGACAGTATATTTTTTTCCTGGAATAGTTACTCCAACTGTGGAAGCTTTCATGTGCAACCCTCCACCCCAAGAAGCAGTTGTGCTCAAGAATCTGACATCTCTTTATATGGCAGTAAAGCTGGGATAAAACTGAGATGTAGATGTTCCCTATGTGGCTTTTTTGTTTGTTTTGGATCAAATCCTCCTAAATGTGTTCCTTTCTTCCTTCAGATATGATGAGATTCTTTACCAATCTTCACAAGATCTTCAGCCCAAGCATATTGTTAATCATCTCTTTAAACTCAGGTAAAAGAAAGAAACTTTGGAGTCTTTGAACGGAATGGATACATTGATTTTAGAAATATTTAGCCTCAAAACAGATAGTTTGATGTAAAAAGATGCAGTTTTTTTCAAACTGAAGGCTTCAGTGTGGTGACTAGTTAAAGCGTTGGACTAGAAATGAGGAGACCAAGGTTCAAGTCCATTGTCAGCCATGGAAACTCATAGATGACTCTGAGCCAATCATTCTCTCAGACCAACTACTCAAAGTCTTGCTGTTGGGATGAAATTAAGCCATTTTGAGCTCTTGGAGAAAAGCTCTAACAAATACATGAAATAAAGGCTGGCTCTATTATAGCAGCTTTTGCCTGTGCCTATGGAATCCTAAATCATTCATTCATTCATTCAAATAACTTTTTACATTTCAATAATACCCATCTATTTCAAAATCAGTACCTTGTTAAATCAAAAAATAGTATATGTTCTTGAAAACCTTCAGGTGTGCCTTCTTTTAAACAATTTTGTTCCTCCTGGTTTACTTTTCTTCAGGCTATAGATGGCCAATAATTTACATAATATCAAAGAGGATGTGGTTTCTGCAAACTTCATTTTCCTATGAAATATTCTAAATGCCTTAAGTGAATGCTGTATATTGTTGGCCTGAGTCACTGGTGAAAAATCAGTTCATGAGAAGCCTTTGGACAAACAATTCTTTGTCAAAATCAGTTGGTGAACTTTCAAGAGATCATAAAAAGAAACTAGTTTTTCTTGTTGAGGTACATTCCAGTTCTGAACATAACATTTCCAGGAATAGCCTGCCAGAAAAGTGATAGCTTATTAAGTCTGGGAACAAAATTATATTTTTTTGTGATTTCAAATGACATTTAAATAAATGAGCACTGCAGAAAAATCCCAGCTAACCAGCTGTGTCCTTTCTGGATTTTTTTATCCCCCCTCTGGTATTTTTGCCCTTGCAATAGTCATTCAGCATTTCAGGGGTACTGAGCATGCTCAGTCTGATTGAGCTATTTTATCCCTACATCTTATTTCCCAATCTTTTAAAGGTGGTTTGTGTCTCTCCTGTACATATGTGGCATAATTTTACTTTCATAGATATCACAGAGGATGAAATTGATATTCCTATATATTATACTTTGCAGAAGATGGGCTTGGATGCAAAGTTAACATTAGTGAAAAGAAAAAATGCAGTGTTCCATAAATGACTGTGCACGTGGTAGGGCAAGACTAAATCAAACTTGAGAAACACAGTGCCTCGTTACTGAATTAACCCATGTAATGGGTTTGCATAATACATTGACTCACAAACTATCCAAACAGGCTACACGAGTCACAAACAGGGTTTAAACTAACTACGTTCAATTGGTTGTGCTCATGTAACCACTCGATGTTTAACTGGCCTGGCTAAGCAAGTTATATGAATGCAGCCAATATATAAGGTAGATTCAGGCTGTAGCGGAGCCAACTCTAGCGCTGCCTTTCCCAACCTTGTGTCCTCCAGTATATTAAGACTATAACTTCCAGAAATCTTGTTGCCTGTGCCCACTAGGAATTCTTGAAGTTGTCCCAACATAGCTGGAATATACAAGGTTGGGAAAGGCTCTTGTAGCAGAGCGTACAAAGGCTGGAACAGAGCTTCTGTTCAGAACAGAACAGGCTTGATTACAGACAGTGGCCATTGTAGAGCTTGAACAAACACAAGGTTATGAATGTGAGGTCTTTTTCCTCACACAACACTCTTCTGCTTGGTCGGAAACAAGCAGAAGCATCCTCCAGCTTTAGATCCAAGCCACAGTGGCAGTTCCATATGCCCCGTGGCCCTTGCAGGATTTTGCCAAGAAAGGCATTCTTATTCCACCCGGACATAAGCATATGTAGTCAGAAACCAGTGCCATTGGCTGCTTAGTTTAGGATTGCTCTCTTTTAGAAAGTTTGTTCTCAGGCTTGGTATTTCTGTTTCAGTCATTTAGTATCTGCAGCTCACAAAAATCTCCCTGTGAAAGGCAGCGCTCTGGAACTAGCTCAGGTAACATTAATACTCTGTGTTTGAATGTCATTTATTATCCCTAAGCCATAAACCCTGGAGAAAAGCCTGTTGTTGAAGGGTGGGGTATGAGTTAAAAGAATAAATGGCAGCGTTTTGATTTTGGAAACAAGGAGACCAGAGGATGAAATAAGTCTACTGCAGTAGCTCTGCGTGTGAGCTAGGATACTGTTCCTTTGAAGGCTGTCCCCAGGGAGCTGTGAACATTGCTGAATATTAAATGGCCACATATCAAAGCTCAGACCTTCCTTATCTCCATCCATAGACAACATATGCATGCTGTCATAACTCACTGTTACAGCTGGCTGGGAACTCTAGCGATAGTCATTCCAACATATTTGGAATACTGCAGGTTGAGGAAACTGCTTTAGATATTGCATCGCTGGCTAGATATAGGGTACAGCAATTAATACCTTTGTCACTTCACATGAAAAGCAGAAGGATGTCTTGAATGCAGCATTTTTGTGCTACGTGTGAAACAGAAATAATACATACCGCATCACTGGACGATTTTATCTGGATAGGGCCTCTTACACTTCAGAAGTAGACAGAACAGTCAAGCAAACGAATGTACAAGCAGCAGTATCCTTTTTCCCGCTGAGGCGAACTTGATGCATGTAAGAAGTCACTAGGCAGGACACAAACGTCCAAGTCTATGCAGGCATAAGGATAATGAGCATTACAGAAATAGAGGTACTTTGATGAAACATGAATAGCCAGTTTCTGCAGACGGGATCTAATTAAGTCGTCCCATAGAAAAAGAAACTACTTCCATCAGGAAAAGGGGAAAGTTCCCTTGACCAATACTGTATACAAAATCTGCTTTATGCTTATGGAGAGGATCTCAGCATCAGGTTTAGGGAGGTGGGAGGAGACACCAGAGGAAAAAAGAGAAGTAAAAGATCCTAACAGTGATCGAACTGCAGAATTATTGGTACAGAATGGGCATCTTAATAGTTCTAAAGCATTTTATACTACCATAGCATAGAACAGGGGGAGGGGGGATAAGAAGCTGCCTTCATAAGCAAATGATAAAAATTGCTTTTTCCTCTTCTCTATCCCTCCCCTCCCCCCCCTTTTTTTCCCCTATATTTCAGGCAAGGCTCTGCCTTTTCCATGCTGCTCGCTCTGTTCTAGCCAACGGACTGAAGCTTCTAGGAATCACACCTGTAGATAAAATGTAATGGAAAAACGTCCTTGATGTTTATTGTGGCTGTTGCTTTTATGAAAATTATCTGACCTCCGATTTAACTTTCATGGCCTTTCCAGATTGATGGGAATCTTCAGAAGGCCTTTTTACATGAATTTTTTTGTCCTCTATTATAAAGCCAATTCCAGGTTTCATTAGTATCTCAATTAATGGTTGTGATGCATCCACCACGTGTGTACCAGACTCTATGACTGCTGCTTTGCCACTCTACTGACCTGCTGTGAAATCAAAACCTTTCAGTTGGTTGAAGATTTCAGCAGCTGTGCAATTGGCACCAAATAATATCACTTAAAAATGAAATTCCAGTATGTACCTTTGTAATACAAAGCATTGTCGTTATGAGGAAATTAGTGGTGGAACTGTTTTCTTTCCTTTTTGTTCCTCATAAGCGCTTGGTTTGAAAGGTGGGCATCTTTTTTTAAAACGTAATTTAATGTGTATGGTACATTTAAGATAAAAGCTATTTTGGCATTATGAGCTATGCAAGTCCCATGGATGCAGTCCTTATCTGGTTGCTCCATCTGACTTTAAACTTTTGAAACTTTCTTTTAAAAAAATAAGAGGAAGCTGCTATGCCCCAAGGAAAGTCACCAGCCTCTAAAGGCATCATTCTTTCAAAAACCCTCTGTGGGCTACCTATTCATTTGCATGGTAGGTGATTGCAATCTGATACTTTATTGGGGAATGCCACGGTTTAAACAGAACTTACTTTTGGATGCCATCTAGGGCTAACAAGGGGAGCACATGGTGTTTCCAATGTTGGGATCAGCATCACCGTAGCTCAGCCACCCTAGTCATTGATGAGGAGGGCTGGGACTTACAGTTCAAGTACTCCTTTGGGCCATACATCTCCTCACCCCCACTGTAAGAACGTCTAATCTCGCATATCTACTGATCCCCAAAGACTGTTGCTTATAGCTTTTTGCCATAATGTCCCTTCAAGAATACAGAAGTATTTATTATGCTGTACTAAACAGCGCTTTCTGTATGTACCTGGGTTCTCCAGGCTTTGGGAAATCAATACTAAGGTACAAATCAGGTTTCCTCGGTGTGATAATTCAGAAGGAAGGGTCGCTGCAAGGTAACCCCCCCCCCCTTCTAACCTGTTGCACTGAGGAAGCCTGCAGGGAGATGCAGGGTGAAATGTTTGTAGAAAACCTGATAAATGCCTTGATAGCCATCTCCCAAAGCCGGAGAATCTGACCATGAAATATGTACTGCGAAGCTGGGCTACTTCTATTCCAAGAAATCTATCTCAGTCCTACTTCCACTGTGGAAATAAAGCATCCACTATCACGTTTATAGTTTTACCTTTTCCTTACTATGATACAGAAAAAAGGAGATATAGAGGTCAAAACAAATAAATGCTTTGCTGTGAGGTTTCTATTCCTCTCTGGAGAGTAATTGCTAGGAAAAAAATGATAACAACTTCTATTTATTTTCTCCCAGTCCTCTCTGCAAACAGGCTTCCGCATTTGGTTTCTCTGCATTTATTCCCCTGTTCTGTTGTCCTTTTTTCTTCCAAATGCCTGATAAATGACTATATAGCGTGGGCAGATGGTATTCAGATTCTGTCCTCCGTTTTGCTTTTTTCCATGATCAGTTGTTGTCAGACAGTTTTGTCTTAGTCTTTTCCTTCCCTCCCAAAAAGTTGGGTGAGGCACTTTACAACATCACAAGGACTCCCTCCAAATTCTGTGCAAAGGAGGGCAACTCATTTTGTTTAGAGTCAGGCAGCCTCAAACAGAAAGAATCCTTCCACTCTATTTGTAACCCATTCCACATACTTAACCCAGTGGTCTCGGATGCAGAATGTAGCTCAGCCATTCCTCTCTGGTTCCCCCCACAGAAATTGAGCTACAATTTCAGGCACCCCCAGCCAGCGTGGCAACGACAAAACTGGAAAGGGCCAAATTGGAGTAGTTACACTTGCTGGCCGTAAAGTTCAAAATCAATTCTTGCCATTCTGATTAATCAGATTGTCATAGTCTGAATTCAAGCCTTTTACCCAATGTTACTGTTAATTGGTTCTCTGTGTTACAGCTCGATTTACAGAAATTATGCATTTTAATTTCTTAAAGCCTCGTTTTTCAAAAGCTGCAGAAAGCGTTAAAAAATATTTACCTTTCAACAATTTCAGTATGAAAATTGACAAAAATCAGTAAATATAAACCTAAATGATATTTAATCCATAGGGCTTGTTCCCTTTCTCTAAAACATATTTAACACAAGTATAAAGATTCAAATTGAAACAGTACATAACACTAGCCATATTGCACAAGAATGTATGTAATTACCAGTTAAATCAATGCATAAGTAAATGTATATACAATGATCTATCCCCTTCCCTTTTACAATATAAAATTCTTAAAAGAAGTCGCAGTATTTTTTTCTTTCTGCTATTTCAAAAAGTAGCGATCTTGGGTTCAGGATATCAAAAAATAAATTACCATTTTGAGTTTTAAAACTCCAGTAATAGCATTTTGCCTTCTGTCTCACAACTGTCACTGTGCTTTTCTTGTTGCAACAACTATTTTTATCATAAAAGCAATACTGGATCTTAATGCCAGGTATCCATGAAGAAAAAAATGCTATCCTTCCAATATAATCTTATGTTGTTTTGGTCACATTTAAGCTTGAATTATCTCCTCCTTGCAACTGCAAGCATTTCTGGCAACAAAGCCTATGTATCATGTTGTAACATGGGAGTAAATTCCAAGGCCATCTCCCTATTTATTTTATACAGTGTAACTCTGCCTTCCATTGATTCTTTTCAGCATGCAGCATCTTTGATTGCAAAAGTTTATAGGGAAAGTGAGGTTCTACAGATTAGCGAAGAATCCTCCTCCAATGTAAATTCTCATTCAACGAATGACTGACTTCACTTTCAGTCCCATCAGAAGCCTTCCATAAAGAACTGAAGGCCAAATTCAAAAAGAAAGGAGTGGGGGTGGGGGGAGAGGCACACAGATTCTCTCCTTTGCTTTGTATTGCCTTTCCTATTCTTCACGAAGACAGACATCACACAGTCGTAAGGTTCCCTTTCGACGTTTTTGTTTCTGCTGGCTGAATTTTTGTTGTATCTTGTCGAGGCAATCCATACAGATATATTGAAACGCAGACAAGCAGTGCACCCAGAGAGAAAGTTATGGCTAGAAGGGAAAAAGAGAGCGCACAGTTTAAAGTACGTTGATCACAGTTCCATCACTGAAGATGAAAATCTGGTTTGCAGCTTTAGGTAGTGGATTCTCCAGAAGTTTAATCTGGTATGTACTGAAACAGGTACATACTATCTGTTTCACTGCTGGAAAATAGCTTTGATATCTTGCTACAATCTACTTTCATTTTATAGGGTTTTTTCTTCTTTTTTTTTTGGTGGGGGGTATTATCATATTAGTAAATAAGTGGCAACATCATCTTAAATTTAAACATGACTCAGACCCTAGGAAGAATGAAGAATTAATTTACATTCACCATCACTCCATGACTACAAGACCAAACATCAGGTTACTTATACAGGTAGTCCTTGCTTACTGACTGCCTCATTGAGTGACCAAAGTTACAACAGTGCTGAAAAAATAACTTTATGGCCAATGCCCACATTTACCACCTTTGCAGCATCCCTCAGTCACATGATCACCATTGCAGTCAATATGTGTTGTCCTGTGCCTGACCTGTTGTTTTTCTTCCCCCCCCCCTTGAAGAGTAAAGAAATTGGAGAGGAAGGGATTATAAGAGAGTAAGCAGGCACACAGTGGGGAATACACCAGGCTGTTTGCATAGTGTGCTTGTGGCTGCTGGCACCAGTGCACTGCTTTCGATCTGTATTCCCCACTGTGTGCCTCCTTACTCTCTTGTAATCCCTTCCTCTCCAATGAATGTAAATACAAACATTAATTCCCTTCTTGTTAATTATCCCAGCGCCAGGGTGAGCATTCCAAAGGATGGGAGAACGGGAAAAAGGAAAGGACAGTCGTAGTCATGTGATTTCCCACTTAGAGACTGCTTCGCTTAGCAACAGTTGCTGGTCCCAAATTGTGGTCACTAAACAAGGACTACCTGTATGAGAAACAACTCTTGTTATTTCATAACAATCTTACACAGAATACTTTTCAGGGGAATCAATGAAATATGATAAAAGTACACTAAACACATAATGTTTGAACGTGATAGGGATCTGATCACACTGGAAAAATAATTCTAGACAAGATAATCTGATCTGGCCATTTTTTTGGTTGAAGCTGGTCATAAATGAATGGTGTTAGCAAAAGAGTAAGGCTGGAGATAATGAGCAATTTAAACCATATAACTACTGTAATGTATCACTGATTGTAACCTATCCCATTGATATTATGGATCATAAATGATTTAATGAAAATACAAAATAGCCCAAAGCAACTTACTGATTTGTAAACCGAAGAGAATGACTGATGCAACTGTAGAGAGCACAATGGCTGCTGCTGCAGAAAAACCTTTCAAAATGTTGTCTGTATATTTAACAACAACTGAAGTATAGAGGCCTCCAACACTGGAAAGAACTAGGACAGAAAAGAGATGTGCTTATGCCCAGTACATTCTGGCATAGTAAAAAGAACTATTACAGCATTTATTTGGAAGAATGGGCAAGAGAACCTCTTGTCAAATACCAGTTTTGCTGATCCAATTGCATGTCTGCGTTACATAGTCTGTACTATCATCTGAAGATTACATTTCTGATTGATGATAGGTATTTCCTTACCCCATAGCCACCCAACCTGATTTGGGACTCAGCTATGAATTGGCATTGGGGGGGGGGGGCACGCAAAGGCTGTCTTTTTATTGCTTAGCCTCCATGAACCATAGAGGGTGGTATGGGATAGCTAGGGGAAGCATGAAAAATGGACCTTATGTCAGCCTTGTGAGGTAGTCCAGACAAGAAGTAGTAGTTCTAACTTTATTGTAAAGTTACACTAACAGAATCTTGCAAGTCTGAAAGTAGCTCTCTCCCCCCTTGCCTTTACAGTCCAAGAGACTACGGAGGGTCCCTTCTGAGACATTTGCCATGCCCGCATTCCTTCTGCAGACTCAGCTGCCACTTGTCTGACTGCTGTCTAGTCTGCGGCTCTTCCTCCTGTCTCCCAAGGTCATTTCCACATGATTAAATTTTTTTTTAAAAAAAATTACACCTTATCTAAGCATGAATTTTGGTGAGTTCTAGGAGAGTTAATAGGAAACTGGTCTTTAAACTTTGCAAAGGTGTAATACAGTTGTTTTATATTTTATTTTCATCTTCCCAAAAACAGACTTTGAACATTGGCATTCTGCCATGTTGTAATCTTGAAAGGCATGTACCTGTTAGCCACAGGTTACCCTCCTTAGCATATTTGCTTGCAACATCTCCCAAA
This sequence comes from Python bivittatus, assembly GCF_059951505.1. NCBI lineage: Eukaryota > Metazoa > Chordata > Lepidosauria > Squamata > Pythonidae > Python > Python bivittatus. The sequence goes on along the minus strand of NW_028277030.1, from coordinate 48,652,228 downwards.
GACGAAGTACCAACTAGTCCTCTACCTCCTACATCCCATCTAGTTTCCCCTAAATTTATTTTTGCATCTTCCCACTCTCACCACTTGGGATTTTGGCTGAGGCTGATGGAAGTTAAAATCCAAAAGGTGTGAAAGGTGCCTGATTACCGACCCCTACTTTATAATTTACAAGCTGTGTGAGTTCAGATATCAGCTGCATGTATACCTCAGCAGATGACCTCTATAGCTTGCAGACTCTAAAGGAATTAACATTCATTAGATTTTTTACTATCTACAGATAATTGGATCAAATAGGTTTGGGGCAGGTTTCATTATCATTTTTGCAAAGGGCTGGAATAAAAGAGACCTGCTTCTACAGACCATCCCCGCATATTTCTCAGTCCTGCCCAGCAGTACTGAGCAGAAAGGAACTGCAGTGCATATATGATTTAAATTTGCTTCTAAGTAATTTAGGTTGAACCCATTCTTTGGGATAATGTTAATTATTGCCTTTTCAGCGTGTTCTCATATTTGAAACTGAGTACTTCTGGCATTACTACAAAAACATCACAAACTGGGCAATTACAAGCTAAGGCAAAACCCAATACTTACAGATGACAAACCAGACATACGGTGTATAGCCATAAAAAAACCCCTTCTCCATTACTTGAGTTCCTTCGGCTGTGTAGACCCCAAGCAATGTCACTGCAATTCCGGACAGATACATCTGAATGTTTCTAACCCATAAAGATGTATCAGAGCTTTTTAGTACTTTCTCAAAATATACTCCTGAAAGGAAAGTAGCAAAAGATCAACAAGCTACCCTAGAGAAGAAGCTAGTCAATCAATATAGTTTAAAGAATAGCTCATTAGACCTTTTATGTTTGAATGCCAAAGGCAGGCTTCCACAGCTTTTTCTGAAAGCAACATGTAGCCTATCTGATAGCTCAAGTCGAGGAACCTAGCTGAATCATAACTTCCCCAATGATGTGGTATAGAAATAAACCAAATATTTCTAGATCATTTGCATTTTAATACATACCACTTTAATAATCCCCACTTCCAAACCAGTAAATTGCAACATAATTATTCCTTGGCTTTTGCATTTCTCCAAATTTTGCATACAAATTAAAAATGCACAACTGGAAAAAAAATCAGTACAGGTAGTCCTCGTTTAACGACAGTAACTGGAACCTGAATTTCTATCACTAAGCAATACATTATGTGATTGCATTGCTTAGCAACAGTAATCTGGCAGTCCCGGTTGCCATTATTAAGCAAGGATCGCAGGTCATTAAGTGAGGACTTCATGTGACTGGGACTTGCAACTTCCTACTGGCTTCCAACAAGCAAAGTCAATGGGGAAACCAGCAGGAAGCCACAAGCCCCAGTCACGACAACCCTTTCCTTAGGTGGCTTGCAAACAGGCAGGCAGGCGAGTGCTACTGAGTGCGGGTGGGTAGGGGGGCGGCACAAGCGCAGTGGGGCATGCAGATGGTCACTGCCGCATGGCATGAGTTAAGTCAGGCAGGGGGCTGGGCGCTGTCGCATGGCACAAATACAAGGTATGTGGGTGGTTGCTGCCGTGGGGCATGAATACAACGGTGTATGGGTGGGTGTTGCTGCACGGTGCAAATGCAAGCAGGTGGGGGGACACTACAACTGTTGTATGTGCAAGCCAGTTGCCAAGCACCCAAATCACAATCACATGACCATTGGGACACTGCAACAGCCGCAACTTCAAGGACTGGTCATAAGTCACCCTCGTTCAGTGCTCTTGTAACTTTGAACAGTCACTGAACGAGTAGTCACTAAGCAAGGAGTACCTGTACAAAAATGCATGCATTAAGGAAAGTGCTTGCAACAACTGCACACAAAAATCATTTCCACATTTGAATTGGTATACCAATGGTGGACTTCAAAAAGACCCCACAAGCTGATGCAGAAACACAGTAGGATGAACTTGAAAAAATGTTAAAAGTTACAAAAAGCAAAATGGATCCATCTGTGCTGACTTCTAACCTTCACCCATCCATGCTGATGTTTTATAAAATTTTTGCAGTTATAACATTAGGAGAAGAGATGTAACTACCGAGATATATTTAACAGGCAGGGTTTTTTCTCCAAATAAGCAAAAATAAGATAACATTAGTTTTGCAGAAAAGAATTACAATATACTGTTGATCAGAACGGCATCACTCTTATTTCAGACAACAATTCCAAGTACAGATTCTTTTAAAAGTTTTTATTGTAAGCGATCAGTTTTGGTGAGGCCACTATACTCTCATAGAACCAGTATCCTCAGTGCCTCTCAGAATCAGGACCTCCTTCCATCTTCGCACAGTGAGTATAGTCACCTAAAACTGTTCTCAAGCGAGAACCTCAGCTAACCTCAGGTGTCTATTAAACTGAAGGGATTTTATTTACATGGGATCATTTGCTAGTATAATTGACTGGATTGCTCCAAACCATTTTCTGGGAAGGCTGACACTGGTGCAGAGAACAGCCATAACATACAGAAGTTTCTTCACACAAAGCCGAGGCCCAGTCCCGCTCCTGTTAGCTAAGCAACATGAAAACAAACTCTGCTGTAGCAGTTCTTAAATGACGGCACTAGTGTAAGAGAGGAAACAGAGTTATCAGATAAGCTAATGTCATGGAGAATGTCCTGTGTTTTCGGTATTACCTGCAAATCCTGAACATAGAACAGCAATTGCTATCGCGCCAAACCCTAGCAGTGGATTCTGCTCCACCTAAAGATGTAATAAAGAAAAAAATCTATATTTATCACTCCGTTGGCAACAACTACTTCCCAAAAATATCTTAGGATACCAATTTACTACGACAGAATCAGTTTGGGCCACCCTGTATACTTTGCCTACAAGTTGAACTGCAACATTTGATTTGCTGCAAATATATTATCTCCAGAAAATAAGGTCAGATGTCCAAGCCTTCTGGACTTAAAGAGGGAAAGGCCTCAATCACTGCACATATGTACCTTAATTCTAATTTTGTTAAGGTTTGCTGTTCATTTAGATCCTTTGGCTATTGTCATCTGCATGATCATTAAATAAATCGGTAGCATATCCTTGCTCAGCTGTAATAACCATATACCTATAATCTATCTTTCAAAAAACACAGCTGGTGTTTTTGATGGATTAACTGATATTCTGTTAAAGAAGTAATATAGAACAAAACTATGTCACTAGTTCTGGATGAAAATATTTGCTATTTTGGATACAGTGGAAGTGTAGATCTTTTTTTGTAGATCTCACTCAAGTCCCATTAAATTCAATGAGTCCAATTGCCGAGTATGTGGAATTGGTACTCACTGAATTTAATATGCACCCAGCATTTGGATTTTTTTTCCCACCAGATCTCACTTTGCATTTATGTAACACAGAAAGTAGCTTATTACGATACCAAGACAGGAGTGGGCAATCTTTGGGTGCATTTGGATTAGCTTATTTCATCAGACTCTTAAACTAAATTCAGAAGCTTTTGCCATTAGTTCAGGCTTGTCTCTTCCTTGCAAAAGAGAGTCAGAAAGAAGGAAACAATGGAGGTAAAAAGAGGGAGGACAGAAAGAAAAAAAATTGCCGCAGAGAGGAACCTCCTATTGGTTCTGAAACCACCCCTTCCTCATTTCAGCCCCCAAATAAATTACACCAGGGGATAGCTGGCCTCCACTGAAAAAAAGTGGCTTGCTCTTGTCCTAGGAGTCCACCATAAATTTATCCATGTTTAAATATTAGAATATAGCGAAAACTATAATTCAGTGCAAATGTGCTTCTGTTACACATTCAGCTATGGAGCACAGGTTTCCAGATCATGGTTCCCTACAAATCTGCTGTTTTTTTACACAAGCTACCATTTGTTTTGATAAAAAAAATGCAAATAAAGGCTTTCCGGGAGAATGCTTACCTGAACTTTCGTAGCCTGAGCTGGCTTCCACTGCACGAGCGTGACTCCACCACACAGCATAAACACTGAGAACCACTGTAGCCGACTAAGGGAGCGGTTCAGCATCAGGACAGTGCACAAGGCCGTGCAGGGGATTTTCAGCTGATACGTCACCTAAACCATTGGGTTTAAGACATGTTTTATTTCAGAGGTGCGCAATCCCATCTGCGTGGCACCGACAGGCCTTCCAAAAGTAATTTTTAATGTAGAAGTAGAGAAAAGTGAGAAGTGATTATTATATAAAAGTGATATGGGGACTAATATTGATAACATTTTGTTAAATGGAACTTAATTACATGTCAGTAACCAATTACAGTATGTCAACTTTTTATTGTCCCAGTGCCACCTCTACGCAGTGTGGCTCACAGCATCCCACTTAAATGACAAGTGTAGTTGTCACCAATCAAGGCTGCACACCCGGGTCTTCTTTAATTTTACACAAGGTATTAAACAGCAGGCAGCAATGATAACTATTTTCTTATATTTCCCTTATTCCAACATTTTGTACTTTCCCTATCATTCTTCAGTAATGAAACTTTTGAGATAACCCATTTAGTTACCAACCTCTCTTCCTGCCGCCTCAAAAATTCACACAACAATTATGGAGGACCTAAAGCACTTCACTTATGGAAGATTTCTAGGGGCTTTCTTGACTTTTGCTTCAGAGGCATACAGCTAAAAGGGTGGACTGTTTCCACTGGAAAAAGCATGGTAGTTGAGTTACAATGCCACGCTCTCCTGGTGGTGCTGCTTTTCCTCTTCCATGTGTGCCAGACATCCCTAGATACTGCAACCCATTGACTGAAGAACACACACACGTATGAACACCTGCTTCTAGCTGACACAGCTAAGGACATCACTCGGTTACCTGGTAAACTGCTGCATCCAAATTGCTGAGAGCCAGGAAGGCCATGTTATTCTGAACGGCATACACAACCGAAGGAACACTTAATTTCAATAATTCTTTAGGGCTTCCCAAGACATTTTCTTTCAAAGACATTAACAGTTTGCCTAGGCTTCCAGTCTCCCTGAGGAAAACGAAACAAAGTGTTTTAGGAGAAATAGGATTGCCACTTCTTAATAATAGGGAGGTACAGGTATTATGCAGAAGTTCAAAGTCAGTCTATTTCAGACTTTGACCAGAAAGAGGCCAACGGAGAGGTCTGTGCTTAGAACTCCCCAACAACTGCCAAAGTTGTTTCCCAGCAACATCAACAAAAACAATCCCATTCTGAGACAAGCTTGATATAATTGCACTTTTAACTGCTAACATGCATTTATTAATCTGGGTGATTCCTGACAGAGTACAAAAGCCTAACTCAGGGTTGGACACCTCTTGCCTGCAGTCTTAATCCATCCTGTCAGACCACTCGGATTGGTCCACAGCGCTTCTGGACAGTTCTGCCCTGCCCCTAAGCATCTTTCCCATCACCATCCCTTACAGTAAGAGTCATATTTGCTGGTGCTCCACGGTGTATGGAGTTTGGTTCTCTGTGCAGGAGAAAGGGGGGGGGCAGGGGAGATATCACCCTCTCACTTTTTCATGCACAGGAAAAAAGATAATGCCCATAAGCGAGGTCTTCTCTCCCTGAAGCTTAAACTAGGTGAGCCCTTGGCCTGATCAAGCAAGGTTCTTCTTACATTGTTATGAAAGTGACTGAACCTTGAATGTCTTGGTATTTAGAAAGCAATTTATTTATTTATTGAAACTCTGTATTCCAGAATAACTCAAACTTTTCAGAGATGATTAAGACTTGGTGTCAGAAAATATCTGATCATCACACCAGATCATCACAAAAGTTACAGCAAATAAGAAACTACAGCGGTGCCTGAAGCCCTTTGGGGTGCTGTCAAGTCAAGCTGTACTGCAACACACTACCAAGAAAGGAGCTCAAATATCAAAACAACATGGGATAGCTTAAACCTGGATTTCGCCCATCGTGTGGACTGGTGGGTCCAATTTTAGGAGAAGTAGGGACATGTGGCCAGGTGTGCAGTCTATTCTCTCACCACAGCCTTTCAGCCCCACCTGGGTGTCATTTTTTCTTCCCACCCAAAAGGGTTCCTTTTGGTGCCTAAACCCAGCTGGAAGAAAAGTAGTTTCAGGGAGTAGGCTGTGGGGAGGGAACCATGTTTATATATATATATATATATATATATATATATATATATATATAAAATGTGTGTGTATATATACACATACATACATACATACATACACACACACACATTATAGTTGATGTCACCAAGAATTAATAAAGCTCATTATAAATACTTTACCCTAGCATTCTCCAACCCATTGCCCTCTAAATGCATTTGGACTGTATCATCTCGGCCATGACAAAGGAGGGTGATATGAATTGCTGACCTATATCCCTAGAGCAGTGTTTCTCAACCTTGTCAACAAGGCTGGCTGGGGAATTCTGGGAGTTGAAGTCCACACATCTTAAAGTTGACAAGGTTGAGAAACACTGCCCTAGAGAGGACAATGCTGGAGAAAGCTGCTCCTTAGGAAACTCAGCATACACAGAGAAAGAAAAGCAGGAGTGTGTTATTTGAGGCTGTACCAAAGCATCATACAGTAGTGTATCATAGCAAGAGAACAATTATTAATGCTGCAAGGGCCTAACTGTATTGTCCTGACCAGCAGTCTATATGTATCACAATGGCAGTGTAGTACAGTGTGCTGTAAATTCAAGGCAGAAGACCTGAAGTACCACTAAATAAAGACAGAAAGTTATAAATTGTTGAACAGCTACCAGCACAGCGAGGAACCGTTTGGGTTTGTTTCTACATGAGTTCTAAGCTTGCCTTGTTCAAAAGCTCTAAGGAAATTGTAATTGAGGGAGAACAGCATGAACAAACTGCTAATCTTTAAATGCCCTCTTGTAGGAATGCAAGATCTTTTTGAACATTTGTGAAGAATCATGTCTGCACCAAATCACTTTGACCCAGGTTTCAGAACTTAATTCACACTAATATTCTGACCGTTAGCCAGAACAATGAAAAAGTATTTGGGTGGTGACATCTGTTTATTGAGCTACTGGAAGAAAAGATCTAGAACAAAAACTCAGTTTGGAATGTTTTTGTTTGCTTTAAAAATAATCTTCTGTTTAAAGAAGCAAAGCTAACACATTTCATACGTGTGAATCATAAAAAGAACTATGGAAGGACTTTCTTTTTTAAAGGAAGAAAATAAATCAGAAAAGAGATAAGCAAATTCACCATTTCACTATTCTTATCAGCATTCATACTTACTTTGCTAAAATGCCCAGACTTAGGAATAATTTGATAACTTCTGTAATGCAAACAGCTGTGGATGTAAAGTACAGAACTGCTTCAGTTGTTCTTGTATATCGCAATGCTACTGTATATGTTGCAGCCACTAAGGTCATCACTGTCAAGCAGTACAACTTAAAAAGTAGGCTGACATTTTCTGGAAAAACAAAAGCATCTCTCTGTGAAATACAAGAGTAAAAACCCTGCCTTCAACAGCACAGTCACAAATAAGTTCACATGAGCCATCTTGATATTAAACAACACACACATACACACACACACACAGAATTCTAGGTACCCTAGCAAAGATGACAGGTGGCCATCTGCAGAGGAGTATCTGGTAGCTGTTAGAGCTCAAACTTGGCAATCTTGGCTGGCTCAAGAATTCTGGGAGTTGAAGTCTACACACCTTAAGGTTGCCAAGTTTGAGAAACTCTGCATTAGAGGGCGGTTCATTAACCTTCACTGGCATCATAGACAAGAAATACTGAGGTTGGTCAGGTCTGCTTAACAATGTTCACTGAAATAAATTTTACCTGTCTAGGTCAACCAGGATTCTTCCAGGATCATTACTATGGCATCTCCCACCTAAAAGCCTATTTGGGAGGAAGGCACTTTTGCATGTCACTGTTACTTCTCTACTATGCCAACCCACTTAGAACCGGGCGGGGGGAGGGGGGGAGGCTCAAAATGAGCTTTTGTCCTGGGGCAAAAATCCCCAGATCTTCATGTCTTTTTTTTTTTTTTTTTTTTTTTTTGGTGCCTTCTAGTCATTGTTGACTCTGAGTGACTGCCTGGACTAGGTCCTGCAGTTTTCTTGGCAAGTTTTTCGGAAGGGGTTTGCCCTTGCCTCCTTCCTAGGGCTAAGAGAGAGTGACTGGCCCAAGGTCATGCAGTTGCTGTGTGTAACTGGCTCTCCTCATGTCTCTAGTGTCTTATTAACATCAGGGTATTTTCTGTATAGCACCTCATAAAGCTATATGTGGGTCTACCTGATTTTTCAGACCAACATAATTTGCTTGAATTGTATTTCTGTGCCCTGATTTTGTTTTAATGAGTGTGTAAGAAATTAAGAATTAAAAAACCTGGCAGGATCATCCAGTTCCCAGTACTAACAGGTAATGGTGCAGAAATGGTACCATTTCTCATCACCAAGGAAGACTAGTGATGTTTGTCTTAGACTGTTTGCTTTACTTACACAAAGTTAGTTTTTCTGTATTTACACAACACTGTATATATGGGTCATTATACCATTACTCTAATATAGCTTTGCATTCCCAAACGTATTAACTTTTAATCTTTCAAGGAAGCTTCACCTTGTGTAAATATTCCTCCAAGGTATTATAGATTGCACTGTTGCAATCATATAATTTATACTCATCTTTTAAAGGTAAGGTCTCTTCATTCAACATCTGGCACGTGAGAGTGAGAGTAAATTCTGCAGCAGGCACAAGTATAATTCAGTGCTGCCAGATGATGAACAGTACTATTAAACATTGTTCTTCCATCGAATAATAACAAGGGAACTTATTTTTCATACTACTGGGGGTGGATTGTATATTCTGTTTCCAGGATAGAATGCAAAAGTGTTAGACATGGTGTCTACATGCCAAGGTGGTTAAATAAAGCTAACAGAAAGAACTGTTTAAGGATTTAAAACATAAATTTCAGAGATACAATAGTATAACCATATAATGCTGTAATACTTTGACTTTAAAATAGCATTTATAGTGCAATACCTCATGAAGCCAATTCAGTTTTTTTAAAAAACCATTTGGCCACGCTGTTAACAACCTTGCCAAAATACTAGTGAACTAAAACTTTTCTTTGCACTTATTAAATATATTTACATATGAACATGCCACAAACTGGGTGAATCTGTAACATGTGAACAAGTTCTAGAGAGAACTGTTAGCAATACAAAGAGAACAGCTACATCTGGCACACATCTGCGAAAGCAAGAGACATCCTAGTTCTCTGAAAATGATGAACTGAGTTCAATAATCAATTTGAGCACTTCATTCTCACGTATACATGTCCAGATCATTGTGAAAATGTCTTCATTTTCTATGATTTCTAGTATCAAATCTAGTTCAGCATTTAATTTCATCCCATGGTTAGCACATGCACTTCCAAACTAAGCTGTTACGTTATTCCATTATTTCAGCCTGATCAGTTCATACGCAAAGAATAAAACACTTGTATAAGTATAACCAAGGCTGACAACAGGACCAGAACTACCATTGCAAAATGCCACAGATACATAAGTGCACATCTTCTTGACTGAAAACAGGAATGGGAGAAGTAACGTGGACATCACTTGCACGAATTAAGCAATTATTTCCATAGAGTCAATACAGGCCATCCTCTCAGCAGCTCTGAAGACGTTTAGCAATACGGAGGGGATGTGGAGAGGCTTCCCTGCCCGAAGGCACATACGGACAGACACTCCAACCAAACCACTCCGGCCACTTTTCCCAACATGGGGCCGGATGCGTTGGACTTCCAAACCTATCATTCTCCAGCCAGCATAATTAAGAAGTCCAACACATCTGAAAAGCTTTGGTTGGGAAAACCTCTTCTAGTGCATTGGAACAGCTATTCACAGAGAGCAGACTGTGAGTCAACAAACGGGTGTTCGCCTGCGCCTTATTTGAACCAGCCACCTTCTTCTCCACGGCATAATCAGGCTGGGTTCCATCCCGGGGGGAGAAACCACTTTAGAACTCCGCCTTTTCCATATAGAATCCCCCCCCCCCGCGCGCGCTCCGGGCACGTGGGGCTGCCCAGCCATTAACCGCAATAAAACGGATTGCTCTCTTTCCGCACAAGCGGTAAAGCGGAGGTGACCGGAGCAGGTAGTTTCGCGATTAGCAGTACAGTGGGCGCAGGAGTTACTATTCAAGGTGCACTTCGCTTACCTTTCGGAGGCGCCATAGTAGCCAACAGAAGGAATCAATTGGCGAGCAAAAAAGCCCGCCCAGCTAATCAGTCCAATTTACCATAGAGTGCTGTAGAGGCTGGGTAGACTGCCTATTTCGGGCCGCATCGCTTCGATCCTGCTGCCGGAAAGAGAATTAGACCGGAGCTTTCCGTAGAGCTCCCCGAGGGAGCGTATTGTCAGTTCCAGGAAGTGGGTTGCATTGATATTGGCCGACCTATTCCTTAAAGGGACAGAAAGTCAGCAAATTCTTATTTTTAATACAAGGTAGGACTTTAGCTAGTCAAACGTGTCAACTGTAAGGCATGTGGACTTCAACTTTCAGAATTCTGGCTGGGGAATTCTGGGGGTTGAAGTCCACATGTCTTAAAGTTGACAAGTTTGAGAAACACTGAGCTAGAGCAAGCAGGAGGTCTGTTCTCGTGTCTTTTGTTTTTGGATGGACGTGCCGCTGTCCAATAGCTTCTTTTACAGCAAGGATTTCTCCAACGAAAACAGAAAAAGATAAAGGAAGCAGCTTCTAGAGCGGTGTTTCTTCAAGTGTGGCCTGAGGACCCCTGGGGGTCCTCCAAGACCCTCTCAAGGGTTCGCGAAATCAAAATTATTTGCCAGATATTGAGGCTACTTGCAAAAATTTAAAACAAGATCACTCTTCTCGTTATTTTTATTTGTTAAAAAATGTAGGTTTTTTTCATGAAAAATATTTTATTTACGTTACTATCTAATGGGATTAATATTGCTATTTTTACATGATTCAGTAAATAAATTTTCTGTGAATGTGTCAATTATAATTTCCAATATGGTAAATATTGATAAATATACAAATAAAAGCTCTTTGGGGTCCTCCATAATTTTTAAAAGTGGGAAGGGGTCCTGAAAGCAAAAAGTTTAAGAAATGTGATTCTAGCCAAACCAAACCTTTCAGCCAAGCCAAAGCTTGCTTAGGATTCAGAGCTAGAGAAATGGGCCAGATGCAAAATAAGTACTGTACTGATATCCTCAGAAGTAATATTGAGTTCAGTGGAGCTTCATTCCAGATATTTTGGAATACAGTAGTCTTCATTCCTGTCCTGCGCTAGAGGGATGACACCAAGAATATTTATCTTATGATATATTTTACATTGTTTGTGCAGTGACATCAGTATGCATATTTATCTTCACATTATCTGCAGTAAGTTATAATGAGCTTCTTCAGTCTCTTCCATGCAGACATATTTTTAGTCAGTCAGTTTATTACAGTCTTAGACCAATACAAGCAGTGTGCATGAGTGCTCTGTGCTCTATCTTAAAAAATAGTAAGTAAAATTTAAAACAAAATTGAAATACGTTTATAAAACAACCTGACTAGAATCTGTGAGTGAAGTCCAAAAGGAGCAATCTATGTCTAAGTTATAAAATAGTATCTAAAATTATATAAAATGTGGTAACATCTAAAATTACAAAAATGTGATAGTATTTAAAATTTAAGTAAAATGTGATAATATGTAAAGTTATAAAACAAAATAATACCAAAGATTACATAAAATACATCTGTCTAGTGGGAACTTGGCCCATCAAGGTCTGGCAGATCTTCCATGCTGCTGCACAAAACCTAGCCACGTGTGTTGTAATAAAAGGCAGTTCATTTATGAGCAGCATCTGGGCATAGGCCAAGTCTGAGCGATCAGGACACAGTATCTGCTAACCAGAGGGAGAATAAATCTGGCTTGAGTTTCTCTGTAAAAGGAGCAGTGAAGAAGAGCCTATTCTGTAGTTTCCACCTCTCCAGAATCACAGAGGCAGAGCCCTTCAGCCAATGGTACTTTTATATTTGCTATCCAATACTGCAGAGGGGAGAGCATGACACTGGGCAAGAGAGAATGCTTTCTGATGGCTGGGTGTTTCCAGGTGTATGAGGTAGCCTGCAGCAGTGACATTGTATGCATTGTGTGCTGATGATAGGAAGGCTGGGGCCTTCCCTAGATCTGCCTGACGCCCCTTAACCTTTATCCTTTGCTTCAGGGTTTGTTTTGCCTGATCATATTCCATCTTAAGTACCAAGGAGGGAGAAAAGTCCAGATTTAGAAGTTTAGATTCAACAGCCTTAATCCAAGTAGACTGAAAGTTGTCCTGGAGAAGTAATGGTGATAGGCTTTGAGGATAAACGTTAAGCTTTAACCCAAGGTTTATGGAAGCAAGACACACTCTTGCTTCAACTTTTATCATACCTGTCTCCAGTCGCCGATGTGCATTTGAGACACAGTGAGGTATTTGGAGAGCTGCTCTGATGAATCCGGATTGTACCCTTCCCAAGGCAGTAAAAAAAAGAAGCTGGAGGGCTATTGTGTTTAGAAGTTCAATTGATGATGTATCTGATGAAGTGGATGATAGTCTACATATATATTATACTGTGTGTTAGTCTTATGCCATTGCAAATACAGATTGTTTTTGTTTGAAGAGATGAAAGTAACTATCATTTTGGATATTGCTTTCTGCAGAAGCTAGCCTCAGAGTTATATATCTCCATGGGGAGTTCAAATAAATTAACAAAGGGATTAAGCCATGCTCTTCTTGTGAGCCTCTGCTCACCACACCAGATCTGGTAGGGGGGCATGCTCCAAGTTTCTTCCATTAAACTATGTCATCTTGTTGGACCGTGGAGTTGTGCCTTCTCTGGGGCAGCATTCCCCGCTTCCCTGTTAGCCTTTCATAAGGCATTAAAGCCCTGGCTATTTCTCCAGGCATTTGGGCCATGTGGTTAGGTGGGCTCTGCTGGTTAAAGTTTATTAATGTTATACCTTATATATAACTAATGTAATATTGGATTGTTTATGGCCTCAGGCATTGGTTTTTGTTAAACTGTTGTGGTTTTTAACCCTTGCCTGCCCACCCAAGTCACTTTTGGACTGTATCCTTATGATAAGTCTTCAAGTCAGGTTCAGCTCCTAGTACTTATGTGAACACATTCATACAGTTTTCTTGGCAACAGTGTGGAAGTAGCTTGTCATTGCCTTGTTCTGGGATTTTTTTGTTTTTTCTATTTCTCAGCCTGTTCTATAAAAAATGATGTCCCCTAACCAATGCATGTACTGGTGACCTTTCTTCCATTACTATTACGTTAATTAAATATGCATTTGCTGCCACACAATGTCTGCATATAGGAGTATTGGTTGTTGAGGTTGAGATCTAACATGATCAACCATGGTATGCACATATTAAGTCACTGTGAAATTTTAAGGCTCTAAAGCAGGCCTGCACAACATGCAGCCCACCAGCATTTTAAAAAAAACTCAGTAAATTCACCATCACTAAACATCACCACCGCAAGGAAGGATCCATTGCCGTCCTGAAAGACACACTGCCAAGCACCTCCAAAACCTCCAGGCCGCATCAACGCTACCAGCTCCAGCACTGCTGCTGCTCCACTAGTCACCAAATAGCTGATTGATATGCCAATTATTTCTTTGTGCCCCATGATCGTCTATCAATGTGGCCCTTTCCTTGTGGCACTCATGTAGGCCTGCTCTAAGGAACAGCAGTATTACCAGTTAACTCCACTGAGATAGTTATAGCTATGTAATGCTATGAAGAGGGTTGAGGAAATGAAAAAGGTGTGCGCAGAACAGGTGGATTTTAAAAAAATCAAACTGATCAATCACATAAAAGAGAGGTGGAGGAAAAGAAAAATTAGCAAAGAGAATAAGCAGCTTGAAAACTCAAGGAATAAAAATAAGAAACTCAAGCATGGTAGATGCAATCCAGTGTATCTTAATTTATATTTGATCAAATTAATTTATCATTTAATACACGATATCATAGCGGGATAGGTCTGGCCATGAAGAATTTATGCTGCAGCTTATCACTGACACTTGAAGCTTTTGTTCTGTTCCTATTCATGATATGTATGTTATCTTTCAACCAATAAATGGGAGCACTCATTTACATTTTTAAACATTCTAATTTATTGAAATATTGTTCACTTGAACAACGAAGTTATGTTTCATCAACTGCTCTAGTTAAATTCACTTTGGTCATGCGAGTAGTTGGGGGTGTTCCTCCACGAAGACCAGCTAGGAAAATCTGTGGCTTAGGTACATTACTACTGTTCTCTCGTTTAGTTTGCGTGCCAGAATCCTTCATCAAGTATACTTGGCTACAGTTGTCTCGTCTCATATGACTGAGGTTAGTCTGCACTGAGTGAGTTAGCTTTTGGCGCAAGTTAGCCTGAGTACAGAAAAAGATATGCAACTAAGCACAATCACATTCTAGAGATTATATGGATTCGCTGCATAATTTAGAATACCAGTAACTGATGAGATATAACTGTAGTTTTAAGTCAACTAGATTGTTATTGGGAAATCACCATTTCCAGAGCACCCATATCTATTTTAAGATTGGGACAGTCTATACTTCCCTCTTGCAGTAGGAATGGTGACAGGGCAAAACAGAACAGGCAGCTGTTCAGTTCAGTCAGACTTCCATGAATTACATTTCCAGCTGAACTGTGATCCACTGGTAAATATAGGTTTGAGAGCCTCACTCAATCTTCTCTAGTTTCCAGTTTAAGAATGAAGATTGACCTCATTCTTGAGGATCCACTGGCTTATAAACATACCATTTTGAATTAGCATAGTTTTCTTCTTATATCCAATTAAATTGAGCAAGGGCAATTTATGCCATACACTATTTATTTATTAAATGTATATTCTGCCTTTCCATTACAGAAATTCAAAAGTGGGTTTCCTTTTTTTAAACACTTAAAAAAATAAAGTAGCATAGGAACCAGACCTTATGAAAAACTTGTAGAAAATTGTTTTAAACTGGAGCTCAAAGACTCTTGAAATTAACATTAAAATTTCAAACTTAAAATGAAGCCTTCAAAGCTTCACATAGACACACAGAATATTTCAAACATTGGGTATAAATAAACAGAAAATCTACTCTGCATATAAGTGATTACTCTCAACCTCTGTGGTTCACACCTCTTGCAAATAATCAGTCATGGTCACAATTGCACTGGTTACAATACAATACAATAGATTTGACTTTTTTAAAAAGACAAACTGGACAAAATAATCTGAATATTTTGTCTCATATCCCAGATTTTACCAGAGCTAGGTATTTTGTTCAATTGGAAACCTGGGAATTCTAGCTAATTAACGGGCCACCTGAGATTGTGGGTTAAAAGCTCCAGCCCTTTTAGTTCAATTATCAGTCTTGGATACAGACCAGTTTGATGGCTTTTCTCCTCAACTCCCATTCATTCCACTCATAATCCTTCACAATTGTTGGTGGCAAAATGTGAGTGTCAGTCTGAGTACTGCTGTCAAATTTTGTGACTGGCTGTAGTAAATGCTTGTCTTTAGCTCGAATCTGGAAAAACAACAACAATAAAAATAAACTGAATGTTATTTCCATTTTCATAATATTTGGAAGAATGTCACAGAAACTCAACTTGAATTTTTTAAGAAAGTGCTTTTGGTGATATAGCTCACTCTGCTTTCTTCTCATTAAGCATTACTGAGAAGAGCATCAGTAAGAGAGTGCTTAGGACATTTCAGGTTGGAAAATCTGCACAGGTACACACTGCCAAGAGTGCAGGAATCACCACTGCACCAAGTACCACCTTTGCTTTGAGAGATTTTCTATTCCACTTCCCATAAAAGGTCTTTTTAAATCAATAATTGAAGAATGTGATGGAATACCTGAGAATAAGGGGCCAGGGATTCAAACTGATGATGAAGCTCAAGCAGCTGAATAAGCTCTGCACATTCCTTTGCTTTTTCTGCTATCATCTTAATATATTTCTCTGGATTCTTGGCAAAAGTATATGCAGCTTCCTTAGAATTAAAAGAATAATATTTCTCCCTATGTTTCAAGACTCCAATGGAAGGATTTCCTAAGAAATGAAAAGCACAAAACATTCTCTATACATACATTTAAACATAATTGTCTTAACTGTTGAATTAAGAAAATATACAGTATACTGATCTTTTAAAAAATTAAGCCAAATTTTACATTGTGTTCACCCTGCTCCTTGCTTTCAGCTACATTCTTTAAAAAAAAAAAAAAGATGGGGAGGGGGAGAGAGAGAGGGAAAAATGCTAACACTATCTGGCTGCACAGCAAATAGCATCCGAAAGCAATTATCATGCTTCATTCACTGAATCTGAGAAGAAGCCTAGATGACATTGTTTTCAATTTATAACCATTCCATATGATCTGATCTTTAAATATATTATGTTTAAAGCAAGAATTGACTATAATTATTGTACCTGGGATGAGGAGGCCATCTTTAACAGCAAAAGTGTATGCGCAAAACCCATGGTACTGAAGCAGCAGTTGGCTAAAATTAATTGTACTTTCTGGAAAGAGCCATTCTTCTTTGATAAAATCAGCAGGATTTACTTTGTTATCTAAAAAGAATAGATTGTGAGAACTACAAATTAAAATCTTACCCAGTATGGTATAGGACAGCTAAGGGCTTATTCCCTGGGATATTCTCATCAGTGCCTCTATATGTGGAGTGTTTAATAGAGATGTGCACAATAGTTTATACATGAATCATTCCACGTGCAGAATGGCTGGTTTGTGGGGTAGTCTGCGTCCAAACTGAAACACAAGTATTTGGTCTGAATAGAGAACAAAACGAGGCTCTTTTGCAGATGTGGACTGGGGCAGCTCAGAGGAGGCATAAGATTACAGAGGTAGGCAGGTGGCAGGATCTGGCAGCAGTGGCAACTAAGGGGATGGAGGGAGGGAAGAAAAGGCACTGGGAAGATCAGGGGGTGGGCAGCTTGGTGGGATATGCTGAGCTGGGACACAGGCAGCTGCAGCAGTGGCAGCTGAGGGAAGTAGGGGAGAAAAGGGAAAGCACTGGGGGAAATTAGGCAGAGACAGGCCAGCAGGATATGCCACACTGAGATGCTGGCAGCAGTGGCTGAATGGGGGCAGGAGAAGGAGGGAAGAGAAGGTGCTAGGAAGATGGGGTCTGGTAAATTATGCTGGGCAAGGAGCTGCTGAAAGGAGTAAGGGAGAGATGGGGGCAACAAGTAAAATCACTTTGGGGTCCCCACAGGTTTTGTTTTGCCCAAAACTCAGAGCATCAAAAACCTTCAGGGTTTTGTTTCTGCCAAACCCCTACTCATCTAGAACAGTTTGCTAGAACTTCCAGAACCCAATGTGTTTGTTTCAGGTTTAAACCTAAATACATTTTTCCATTTCATGTTCATCTTTCATGTTTAATATTGCATTGCCTTCTCCACGAGGGACAAAAAGTTCACTATCTGTCAGGCCTAGCCCAAGGAACTCCAGGAGACCATGCAGATTCAGTTCAGCAATGTTTATTAGCTACAACCTCTAGCAAGAATCTTCCCAGACTGAAACTAGTTCCCAGGGTCAGCCAGTCAACACAGAGTGAATTCCTCAGGGAGGTGCCAGCCTCATCCTCTTATCTCTTCCCCGCCCTTCAGGAGACAAAAGAGGGTGCTTCCCTCCCTGAGTCTGGCCTTCATAATTCCATTCCATCACACTATCATTTTTTTACATCCTGAACAAATTCCAAATTAAGTTATAGAGCTATGTTGTTTCTTGATCAATATTTCTTTAAAACATCAGTATAAGAAAAGTATGAGTGCATAGCATGTTATTTTGTCTACAAAATTAAAGATACAGTGGTACCTCGGGTTACAAACGCTTCTGTTAACGAACTTTTCGGGTTACGATCAGCTCCGGCCGCAAAAATTTACCTCGATGTGCGAACTCCGCCTCGGGGTACGAACCGGATCCGCGGCCATTTTTCCGCCCGTGCCACGTGGTCCACGGCCATTTTTCCGCCCCTGACACGTCGTCCGCGAATGCCAGAATGGATTAACGGTAATTACATTGAACCTTATGGGAAAATTTGCTTCGGGGTGCAACCAATTCGGGGTGCGACCAGAGTCACGGAAGGAATTAAATTCGTAACCCAAGGTACCACTGTACAACAATTAGAGATTCTTGATATTATATGGCTAAGAACCTGAAAAACTTGCAGTTGTTCCCCAAAGTTCATAACTGCAAAGAATATGTAGCAGCTTAAGTTTTTATTTAATCCTTCTACTTACCAGCATTTTCCTGTAACCTTTCCTCATCAGTTTTGACAACAATGCCTTCAAGAAGAGATTCCATCACATCTTCAGGAAAGATCAATGTGTGGATTTCTAAGAACTGCTGGAGATTGACAGTCAAGTTATTGAGGAAGCTGAGCACCAATATTTCATCTTGAAAACTAGTCCAAATATTAGAAAGTGCAATAAATACAGGCTAGAAGGAAAAAGGTACATATAAAAATTATGTTTCTATTATGGTTGCAAAACTGTATTGTCCATTTGTCAATAGTAAGCAGATACTGTTCTATGTGCATATTGTATAAGGTATGTTCAGCAAAAAATGTATACAGTATAAGTGGCGTGTGTGTCGAAGTGTGTGTATGTATGTATGTATATGTGTGTATATACTGTATATATGAATTGGCCACCCAAGGGGACTATGTTATGGTGGTTCTCCTCCTCAAATTTGTGGCCAATTCCAGTGGGTATGGGCAGGGCAGGCTAGATTGAGCCCAAGATTCCTGGGCTGTGGGGTTCCTAAGAGTTCAATGCTTTCTCCTCTCCTGCTTAACTTCTATATAAGGTAATCTGAAGACCTACAACCATTCATTCAGTGACTGTTTGAAGTTATGACAGCACTGAACGAATGGTGGTTACGACCAGTTCTTGGAGTTCCATCCATCCCAGCACCCCTCCGGTTATGTGATCATGATGTGGGTGCTTAGCAACTGGTTTGCACTTATGACCAGTTGCAGTGCCCCACAATCACGTGATCACCATTTGCAACCTTCCCTGTTGGCTTCTCCCGAAAGTCAAAGTGGAAGCCAGCAGGGAAGATCACAAGTCACTCGGGTAAGTCTTCCTTACTTATGCTCCCCCTCTGCACTTGCGCTGTGCTGGCCATTCACATACTCCCTGTAAACCCTCCCTGACCCTCACTGCACTTCCCTCGCACCCTCGCACACCTCCTCGCACCTTCACACATCCGCTCACATCCCTATGCACCCTTTGAAATTCAGAAACTTACATAAACCAAAGATGTGGGCACTGCTGTCTTTGTCTGAACAATGTTGTTGATCTGTTCCATCTCAGCTGCAAACTCCCTGTGCATCATTTCAACTTCTTGTGCACATGTGATCACATCAGACTGAAAATACATGTTACAGGTGGCATTTATAACATCTGTAGGAAATTATAAAAGTTCTATCTAGTTGCTTAATAAATAAAAACATGCTTTGTACATTGGACCATTTCATTTTAGACAAAAGTGAGAACATTCTAGCCTTTTAAAGTCACACATTCTAATATCAGCTAAAAGTTGTTTGCCTTATTCAAATTTTGCCCACCTTTCACTAAGAGAATTTTAACTACATTGAAAGTTTGCAACATATAATGGAATCTTACCAGAATAATGCAGAGAAAAGCTTCATGTTGCCTTACATTGTAGAGTACTTCTTTCAACATTGTCTCCCTAAGTTCTATTTCAGCATTTTGACTCTGGTGCATCGTTTCAATCAAGGCCGTATATTGGTGGGCCAGCTCTTGGGAAGCCCGCAGCTCAACATCTATATGATGGCTGGCTGCCGGGATAGCTTCATTCAAAATTGCTGGCACTGTTGACACACAGTTTATCTCAAACTTCCATTTCTGTAACTAACAAAATACATTTTCCTCACAAGCCTAGAACTAAATTATTACTCTGAAAGCTAAAACGCTACCCATTGCTTAGGTGTACACCTGGGCTTTTGAGAAGTCCTTCCCCTATAGCCTCCTACATGCTTCAGAAGGTGTCCCCAGAAGATGAGGAGATACTCTGATACTGTCTACAACAAGCACAAAGGGTTAAGTGTGGAAGGGAAAAATCACCCACTGGTGAATGTCCAGAAGGGCGTTAGGGACATCCACAAACCTCTTTGGATCATGCTTTAAATCAATTAGTCATGGAAAAGGGATATTTTACCAATTTTTCTATCTTTGAAAAATCTATGATCAGGTTGTTCTGGAGGATATTCAATGAAAAATAGCTTATCTTTTGGAAAATAAATTTAAAGGCAATAATCATCTCAAGCAACGGCTGAATTTCTGAGACAATTATGAGCAGCACTGAACACTTCTGACATGTTCAAAAGTAGATTAAATATGTATGTTCTGCACCTACAATATTAAATAAGTGTTCACCTACAGTCATCAATGCCTTCGCCTCCTTTCCCACAGTCCTTGTTGAACAATCGAATTCCTGTTACAATCATGGTGAGTTCTTTCAACTGGCGTTCTTTCTCTTTTTTATTGAGAGAGAGGAAAGCAGCAAGCTCTGTTTGAGGAAATACGCTCTGCAGGGCAGCTGGCAAAATATTAAATGTACAAACAGTCAGATCATGAAAAAACACTGACTTCCAAGGATGAACAGTGATACTCATTTGGAAATAGACCATTTCTATCCTCTATGCTATGCTGGGCACAGTATAATTCTTATTCATTTTTTAGTTCTGCTCCAACTATACTATATTGCAAATTTTTGCTTGGATTTTAACATATTTTCAGGAGAGACATGCAGGGCTACAGAAAAAAATGAGTTAAGTAGCCATTATTTCAGACAGAGCTGTGCAAATATAAAGACAAGCTTGGGAACCTGTTGGTGTATCAACTACCCTACAGCCCAGCAAAATCCCTTCCTGAGCTTCTGAAGGTGGTCTCTGGGGTAGTGGTGGAGAAATTTGCCTTTCAGTGCTGGGCAACTTTAACCTTCCTGACCTGAGGGCCAGCTCCAACACCACTCAGGAATTCATGTCCCCTATGGCAACCATGGATATTTCAAATAATCACAGGCCCAACACATATAGGTGGCCATACACTGGACCTCATTTTTGTCTCAGAGTGGATGTTAGATATCTATGGAAGGGCTCTGCCATGATCAAATCACATGCTGATTGTTAGCCACTCAGAATCTCCATGGGACAAGACAACCTATTTGGGTGCCCCAGATGTCTAAAGAATCCAAGTAGTTTCCAGAAAGCACTTTGGGAATTTCCCAGCTCTCTGGCAGGGAGTTCTATGCAGTGTCTGGTGAACAGATACCAGGAGGTAAACTGGATGCTGAACAGTATTGCCCAAGTGGCCCCTTTCTAGGGGCTGCTGCTGACTGGCACCTTCACTTATGAGCCCCTTGGGAAATGGAACACCAGAAATAATGGCTGGAACATGGGTGAAAGAAGACAAGAAATCAATCTGGTTGACCATGGTAAGTTTAGCAATAAGGGAGGTGAAGCCTGCCTAATTCTCCATTATTGCATTGGCAGGCTGTCCTCCAGCAGCCTTGTTTGGAGTGACCAACTGTCAGGTCTGGCCCAAGAACAACAGGGAAACAGTCCAACCAAGTCTATATGCTTACATCATACAGACAGACTCTTGTCAGACTAAATCTGTACTACGCTAACCTAATGGATAAACCCTAGGAGATTCTAGGGAGTGACTATCCCACGTGTTTTTCCTCTTCCCATGCTCCTGCTCTGGACTGTGTTGCCTCTTGCCTCCCACTACCCCCACCTTCCCTCCTGGAATGCGCTCCCTTCTTCCTGAAAACCTGGTTCTCTACTGCATTCCATTACACCAACTAGGGAGGAGTTAGCATAAAGATCTCCTGCCTGGCCACTGTGAACATTTTGCATAGCATTTTGCTGATAAAATCACTCATATTTACTGTAGTCTTGATTGCACATGGGCAGAATCCTTGGTGATGACAACTAGGGCAACCTCTTGTCATATCTGGGATTCCTTTCAGCCTGTGAGCTTCAAGGAGGTGGATAAGGTGCTGTCTACTTTTTTCCAATATCTCCTGAGTAGCTATTGCATATGTAATATTAGTAAAAAACTATCATGTTATATGTGGACATTTTACTAACCAGTTGCCTCTCTAATGACTTTGACATCTGTAGGAGATCCAAGGCCAGAGCGTAGCAGCACATAGCTGACAATCTTTCGATAAACACTTTCTAATTCTTCTCGTGTACGAGCTCGATTGTCAGTAATTTCTCTACATACAGGAGCAAGTCTGGAGTCTAGAACACGATGCTGTTCCTTAATTAACTCAACTAAGAGAAAGCACAAAATCATTGCATGAAAGCTATTTCCATCTCTACTATTAAGCTGTAGCATCACATATCACAATACATCTATATTTTAACAGAACAGACTTTTTCTCACTGGGTTCAGCAACCTGTAGTTACACTTTCAATTCAAATCACAGAAAAAGCAAAAGGCTATAATAGAGACAAAAAAGTCTTTCAGTATAGTATAGCTAATTAAAAGAATCTGTATCCTGACATATTCATATCCTCCCATGTTCTCATTTTACTACAATACTACAATAATCCTACCAAATTATGCTAATCAGCATAGTAGGGTTCCTCACTGAGTTAAAATACGTAGAATAATACTTTACAACTGGTAATTACACATGATCAATTTATCAAATCACTGGAATAACATATATCTGTTTTACCAATTTGGTAAGGGTATAATGTTTTCAGGATTTCAAAAAACTATTAATCTAATGCTAAGCAAAGTAAGGTTTTACTGGAAGAAGCTTAACTTATAACTTCCTTGCTTTTATACACACACACATATGCATATAGTTAGTTAGTTTTACTGTTCCATATCAATATTATAAACATTTGAATAAACAAGAATGGATGTTTTGCAGTCCTGTGTCTATTTACTAGGTAAGAAGCCCCATTAAAACCTAAATTTTACTTAGTGTAAACATGAGTGAGAATGTATTACCAGATTATTATATTCACAATACACAGCTTCACCACAAATTGCTTACCTCGATTTGTATAGTTCATATCAAAATAAACTTGCATCTTAATTGTGTCCAAGGATGGATTTCTAATATCAAGAAGTCTGTCAATGCAAAGCTGAAAAGAGGCACTGTTGAAATAAGTTATTTCAAGCTACCTTGCAAATGATGAAAACAGTATTTTCCTGGATACAACAGCATTTATTAATCTCCCTGCTCAAAATTTGGAATTAGACACCATCATTCCAGAGGTAAATATAAGGCAAATCTCATATATATCTGCATGCAGCCTCCTGCTGCTCATGTAATGTTCTGGTAAAAAAAATCCTAATTTATGAGTATAACAGAATGATACATCTCTTACAATCTCCTAAAATTAACACAATAAACTGTATTATTGTATTTTATTATTACTACTACTACTATTAAGTATCAACTCCTTCTTTTTCCTAAAGCTGACTAGAATTATAAGGAAAATCTCATGTGACTTACAAGTGCTTCAACACACTCAGATCTTAGCTGATAGCAAGACAGATTCCATCTGCTTAAAAGAGTTCTACTTCACCTTGAAAATTCATGCTTTCATTCTTTGGATGTCCCACACACCTCAAAAAGGCCCAAGTTGGACTGAAGTAGAGAATTAACCCACTTGTGCCATGTAGCTCAAACTGGCTTCCCCCTTTGTGCAGCTCTTTCACAGTCTCTATGGAGGGTTCTCTTGATCATGCCACTGAATACTAGTGCTGCCTACAAACTGCTCACAGCTCACTACAGTGACCATGTGGGCTTCTGGTTCGGACTGTCTCTTTTCCTCCGAAGCCTCTGACTACAACTTGGGCAATCACAGCTGGCACTACTTTTGTAAGCAAGAAGACAGTGATCTCTATGGGAGGAAGTGCTTGTAGAGGAAAGAGAGCAATCATAGGATGATCACAGGGTCTGGAATCTAACACCCACATTTGCATAAATTCAAGGTCTCATGATTCCTAATTTTGTTATCCATGATTATGTATTGGTGTGACACCCCCATGAATAACAAGGGCCACATGTTTTTGTTGAACAGATATAACAATTGAACAGAATCCTTTTGCATAAGCTCCAAAGCAGTTATTTACCTTAATAAGTTTCTGTACATCAGCCTTTGTTAGGGTTTTATCCACATTAAATCCATTCTTTGGATCTAGTACAACAGCTTTCACCTATAAGTTGACAAAGAGGCTTCCTGATTAATTTGTGTCTATTATTTAGAATAAAAGAGTATTTAGCTATGCCTAATTTAAATCTTACATTTAAATCTTACATTTAAATTAATGAGATTAAACACCACTGTATTAATTTTATGTTTGTGCTGCAAACTGCCCAAAGGTTAATAAATGATGGTTTCATCGCTAGATAGAACAGAATCATCAGAGAGAAGATATGGAGCCATATGATGTCACTGGATGATAGGAGTTGAGTGTCATGTTTCATTCGTTATTCAAACTTTAAACTGTTGTCGCTACCTTCCCATATTGTTACTTCAATGGTTACTTCACCATGCTGCCACAGCAGGACTATTCCTTATTTCATTTCAGTCGGTACAATGCACTACTACATCTAACTTATGGCTTAATCCCAAGTGTATACATTTATTTGTTTATATACATCACCATCCTATCCAGCATGCACATAAATAAATGCTCAGTGGCTTCATAAACAGCATTTTCTTGACATACTACTTGTCTTCCCAAAATTAGCATGCAACTTTGGGGGAAAAAATCTATGCTTTCATTGCTGTCTAATTATTACTAAGTGACTTTATTCAATATGCAGCAAGCCTCTGTTTCATGAAGGTTGCTGTTTTAATGCCAAAGGAGTGATATGGACCCTACTAGAACATATGAACAAAAGACATCAGGACCACATGCAGCCATCAAGAGCCCTCCAAAAGCTGTTATCAAACTGTAGTTTTTAAAGTGACAGAAGAGGGAAATAATTAAATATATGTGGATAGTATATATTTAAACTGAGAGCCACGTTCAGTTAAAACTGGGAGAACATGAGTTCTTCTTTTGGCACAACTGGGTGACTTTGGGCCAGTTACTCTCTCTCAGGCCTAGATGGGAAGTTGAAAAATATTTATCTACCAACCCACACTGAATCAGATGTTAGATTATGGTCCATAATCTTCAATGAAGAGGACTTCATCCTGCAGTGGACTGATTCAGGCTAATAATAATAATGTATTTAAATCAATATATTTAAACATATATGTAATTTAATGTTTGTCACATGTTTAGGAACATGGTCCCAGCACACCACTCAAAAGCCAGATATGCACCTCCAGTTAGAAATAACTTAGCATCCCAAATTTAAATAGAGTAGACTGATTAATAGTTATGCTGTTACCATGAAAGCCACCAGAGTTTCTGTTACGCTTTGTCCCTTCATGGCGCATTCTTGTCCTATTTCACGGATTATGTTCTTGATGACATTTTCAGCTTGACAGTGAGCCATGCTGCAGCAGTAAGAGAGGAAGATGGACATTTGTCATATTACTATTTTCAAATGTTCTTTTATTGACAGTACTATGATTACACATTTAAAGTCCCTCAACCTATCAAGCTTTCAAGGGTACCTTAGCCAAGAGACAGGTATCATTAATGGTCATCAGGAAAGCTGATCAGAACAGGTTACCCAAATAGCTTTTGTCTGTTATATAAAGCATATAATATCAAGTGGACTATGGTTTGATGCTCTGACAATTTAAGGATTGTAGCTCCATGGAAGAGGCCAGGTTTGCAGTTCAATTTTTAACATGTCTAGCTGGAGAGGGGGTCTACCTGTCCAAAGTCCTAGAAAGATGGATTAATAACCTGCATCCATATACTGCAGTTTCAAAATTTTTGGCATCATGTCACAATAGTAGTGTTGCTGCCAGTATCAGAAGGCGGCCAACAACCTTAGCAAGCGAAGGGATGCTTAGCAAGTAATGACATGATCTTCATCAGTGCTGCTGCTGGGCTATCACTTACTTCATGTCTTCCAACACCTTCTTCTCCATTACTTTAACTAGCGGATATGATCACTTATTTCTCAACCCCAAAATAGCTGATTAAATGGATTCTTACATCGCTTTGTAAGTTAACACTTTACTTATAGTTCATATACAGTCACAGTATATGAGGGTAGGAAACTTATAGTTGCCACAATACCAATCCAGAACACCACTGAAATATTATCCAAATATTATGGTTTCAGACAATCAGAAAAACATGCAAAAATTTACAGCATGACACTTCCAATTTCACAGCATGATGGTTTCCTGTAGCCTCTAACAATGTGACTAAGACCAGTATTTTCTGCTTCCTAGTTCTTCTCACTGCCCACCTCCCAAATCCATGACATGTACCATGTAGCCTTGCTAACTTCCCAGAGGTACTTGAAAATAAAAAATGGAGCATTCACATCTACAGGTGGGAAACTGAGGATCGTTTACTACAGAAGTTCCTCAGGAACAGAAGAGGCATAACGCCTCCAAAAGGCACCGCTGCCTTCTCACGGCCCTTCTAGCTTCGGGTCATGGAACTTTTCTCCTTTTCGCAGTTGTTGCGGCCCAGTCAATACATGATCGGGCGGGGCGGAGAGAAAGAGAGCATTCAACAGGGCATGAAATCTATGCTTTCCAGTTGTACAGGCTCTGCAATGGGAACAACTCGGTCTCTGTTAAAAGATGAGCAGGGGCGTGAGGAGGCCGACCGACGACTCGTCCGCGGTCCTGCGAGTGTTTGTTTTTAACCTTTTTACCGTTGCGCTCTGACGGAGCCACGATCTCCTCCAAGAGGAACGTCAGATGGAATTACTTCCCCCGCTTTCTCACGATCAATCTTCGGTCTTTCCCACTCAGCAAGGGCTTCCCTCTTTCCCAAGAAGCCGCGGTCCCGCGTTGCGCTCTTGATCCCTGCCCAAGTCCTTCGTTTCCATGGAGACCGCAGGCGCCTCACAAACGTCCTCTTGGAGAGCCGTGGACCGAATGAAGGGCGGGGCTAACGAGCCTTTCTTTCTGACTTCTGTCCTTTCTCGGAATTGGCGCGCCCTGCGCCGTTCTAAGTCGGGATCTCAGCCAGCCCCCTCATATTTGGGGAATAATCCTTTACATTCCTGACTAATGGCCTGATTTTCTTCCAAGATGCTCAGGTCCATTTCACACTTTGTGGAGAAATGCTAGTAGAACGAAAGACTGGCGGTTTTCACTATAAGCTGTAAACTACACATCCCTAACTATACATTTAGTAGACACGTGTCAGGAAGCTAGAGGGACAATCAAACTCTATGTCAACTAACCGCAGATGCGAAGATGCATAGCTGGTCCGTTACATTTTAATGATTACATTAGGGCTGGGGATACTGAAAATAGCAGGGGAGGCCCTCAAAATTTGATTTTGTGAAATTAACAATGACTCCCAGGAGGACAGCGATTTCCTCCAGATCTCTAAGCAGAGATAGCATCTGGATTGCCAAACTCCGGAGGATTACTAGATGGTAGCAAAACTAGCTCCCATCTAGAGGTCATCAGGAACTTGGCCACACAGTTATTATAGATCCACTCCTAAGGATACTTCCAGGTAAGAATGTTACTGTGCAATCACACTCCCTCATTTGTAGAATCTTATATGGAATCCAGATTTTGCTCTCCTCCTCCTCCTCTTCCAGAGAAAAGCTGCATAAAGTGTGCAAGTCTATTTTAATAAGCAGTGCTAGGTTTCTGCTGTCAGGTGTGTCTCCCCCTTTGCTAACTAGATATTTGAAGCTGTTTTTCACTACCTACAATGTCCCTAGTTGGGCTTTTGGCATGTCCCAAATTTCAGGTTGTGTTTGCATAACAAATTGCCTGTAAAGCCTTTTCCTCACATGCAGTTTAAATCAGGACCAATATTGCTTTGGAGATTCAAGATCCAGTGATCTGCTTCTAGCTGTTACCTCTGTTGTAGCGTTACCCAAAGGTTAGGGTTCGGGTACTTCTTCCTGGCCAGAACCCAGAGGTACTATTTCTCTTCTGGCATTTGATTTCTCAGATGGGTTCAGACCCCAAGATTTATTTCCTGCTTCTGGCCCACCGTTTTTTTTAATCAAATGTGATTGTGGTATTGGTGCCTATATTATTTAACATTGCCTTTCAGCAGTAAGAAGGCTTTATGAACAGTTAGGGGAATTAACTGTTTATAAGCCTCCTCATTTCTGCCAACCCACTGCTCTTTCTCTTGCTGCACTACCATGACTAAATACAGCACCTCACTGCAAAATATCCAGAAGAGGGATGGCTTTACAAAATTATGAGGTGTAGAACTTAACCCCCCTACCCTCACCACAAGGGAGAGATAAATATTTTGGAATGCAACATGCAAGTTACATGAGCATTCTCTTTGCCACTTTACCACCCACCTCTCCCCAACCTGTCAGCTGTTGCACTGAATTGGGCTGCTTTTGAACCCAGTTTTAATGCTAAATCTGGGTCCAAAAGCAGTCCAAACCATCACTGACGGGTGCAGGGAGAGGGTTGCACTATGAAACAGCAGAAAAAGATCTGTCCCCCCTCCATTTCACTGCTTAATCTGCCCCCACCCCATGCTGATACAGGTTTCTGGGCCATGGCTTGGTTTGAAAATCTGGTGTGCACGGTAGGACAGCAAGGTTTTGGGGAGGAAAAACAGACTCTCTCACTCCCCAAAGCCCTGGAGAACAGTGCACAGGGATTAGAGGGGAGAGGAGATGACCATTCCAGGCAATAGATGCCAGACAGACCCCACTTCCTTGGGGTCATTTGACAGTATCACTGTAGAGCAAATAAAATTGACCACAGTAAACCTACTGTGGCTTGTTAGCAGCTTAAAGGAGAAAACATTTCTTGACCATCAAAGCAGTTTAAGACAATGTTAAACTACCCCAGAGACAAGATGAAGACAATCCTCATTGGGACAGGGCAGAAAAAAAGTGGTTGCTCAAACAGGTGGCCTCCATGGCTAGGAGGTCCTTTGAATAATTCCATCCAGTGCACCAATTGCACCCGTTCCTGGACTGGGAGGCACTGCTCATTGCCACTCATGACTTAGTCATCTCTCAGTTGGACTACTGTATCTGTGGTCAAAATGGAGCTACCCTTGAAAACTTTCTGAAAGCTACACTTGGCCTAGACTAGAGCAGTGGAGGTAGAGCTGGTCACACCTCTACTTTGCAAGCTGCACTGGCTCTTGGGTTTTTTTAGTTTTATCTTATATAAAGCCCTTCACAGCACAGGACCAGGTTATTTGTGGGACCAATTGTCTTTGTTGGTTTATGCCTGTCACATATACTCCAACAGAGTGAGCATATTCCAGATCCCTTCCTTGAAACAATGTCATCCAAGGGGATTTAGGAGGCATGTCTTCTCAGTAATGGCATCTGCCCTGTTGAATGCGCTCGCTCGCTCGCTCTCTCTCTCACACACACACACACACACACACACACACACCGAGATTCAACTGGCTTTGACTCCACCAGCCTTCAGGAAGGCTTTCCTCAAGACTGTTCCCTCAGGCATTGGGGCCAGGATGTTAGATAAGCTCATCTTGTGAGGTTTAGTATATGTTGATGTGTCCCAACTATGTGTCTGGTTGTGTGTTTTTGGCTACTTTATTTATGTATCTACTGTAATTGTGTTTATTGTTGTATTTTGCCCGGTCACATTATTACGAGTTGGGCAGCTAGATAATCCTTAAATTAAATAAATACATACTCATCCCATGTTTAGGTGCAAGTAGGGAAAAGGTGCTTAGATTGAAAGGTATCTTCCCCTTAGTTAATCTTTGGTTTAATTAACATAATCTTTCCAGCTATCCTAGAAAGCAGTACAGCTTCCTGCTTTCCTAAGTTTATATCTAGCCAGCTGTCTATACCATTAACTAGGGAGCCAGCTTGGTCTAGCGGTTAAGGCACCAGGCCAGAAGCCAGGAGACCGTGAGTTCTAGTTCCGCCTCAAGCACAAAGCCAGCTGGGTGACATTGGGCCAGTCACTCTTCCTCAGCCCTAGGAAAAAGGCAAGGGCAAACCACTTCTGAAAATGTTGCCAAGAAAACTGCAGGGGCTAGTGCAGGCAGTCATTGGGGGTCAACACTAACTTGAAGGCACAAAAACAAAGAAAGTGGGGTAAGATAATTTTTTCTAAAGAGAAGTTTCTACACTACTGGCATTGATCCCAAATTGGAGACACTTAACAGAAAAGGATTCTTTCATGTCAGATGTTGAGAAATGGAAAAGAGGCAAAACAACTGATTAGATTGTTTTAAATAGTCTTAACAGCCTGGGATCTGTGAACTTCAATTCCTAAAATTCCAATTAGAGGCATCCACATTTTAAAGATTAAGTTTTTGGATCTGTGGGATATGACCTTTTAAATTCAACCGCTAACCATCCATTTTTATGTACAACAAAATATAATTTATGCTCTATCTTAAAGCTAACTCACTGTTACCATTTTCAGGTACAGCAGCATGATGTACTTAAAGCAGTCTTCTCTAACCTAGCCCCTTGTCAAATATATGGAATTCACCCCCTTCTCTCAATTCTTAGCCAGCCAGCATGGCCACTGCTGAAATTCTAGGAACTGAAATTCACATATCTTGATGGATCCCAGGCTGTTAAGACTATTTTAAATGTAATGATCTTATGGAAAGAATGAGCCTTCGGGTGATTATCCTACCTTTTTGAACATGTGACCTTTGTTTGGGCCATCACTTGTTCAAATTGCTGTGTAGAATCTCAGCCTTTGGCCTTAAATCACAGTATGTTTAATGTCTTCACTTGTGACAATTGCTACTCCTTAGAAGTGTGGAACAGAATGTCCAGAGTTTCATCATTATATGAAAACCATTCAAAATGGTGCTTGTAACTGAGTTACTTGAAAGGCTGCCTTCTTCAAGTGGAATTGACCCTCCTGACTGGTGTATCTTGAGAGAAACTGTTGCTCATCCCCCATTTCTACAAGGACAGGGACAAAAGCTTGTAGGTACTGCTTCTCTGTAGAAGCACCTTGTTTATGGAACTGCCTCCTCCTAAAAATTAAGTTGGCTGTCCAGACCTTCTGGAAACTCCTTAAAACTGAAATTTCTAAGGATTTATGGGAAGGACACCCAGTTTGTTTTGACAATGTTTATGGTTTTAGAATTTTATCTATTTTAGTTCTTACCATGAATATTTTATTTAAATTCTTGTATTCCTTGTAAATTACTGTGAACCACCAAAAGTCTCATGATTGTAGTGGGTATAAACATAATAAGTAAATTATAGTGAATTGCTTACCTTTTACAGCAAATCAGAAGATGCTATACATTGCATCAGCCTTATACATTCAGTTATGAGTACCAAAGAAAATTAAAATGGACTCCAGAATGATCAAGGCTAGTCTCTGAGTGCTATTACTTACATATGTTAAAATGGCTAACAGTTCATAACAGTAAAATTATCAAATTAGGTCACTGATGTAAATTAACCCTAGTAAAGGCAAACAGCATTTTGATACATTCAAACTGAAAATGACTCTTGCTTCAGTTGGTTTGTCATGAGCATATAACATTTGAAAACCCAAATATTTCTAAGTATTGTCTGGTTGTTTTGAACAAGATGCTGTAGTGAACAGTGGCAACGTAGCTGCAGGTCCTGTTGGAAGACACTGAGAATCTTAAATCATTTCAATCTTGGTTCAGGCCTGGATTTGGGACAGATTGGCTTTGGACACCTCAATAAATGTGCTTTACTGAGGGACAGGGAGAATGGTACTCTGTTTCTCCTTCATGTCTCAATAGCTTTTAATACAGTCAAAGCTTGTACTTTCCTGGATTACCCTTGTCCTATGAGATTGGATTAAAAGGATGGTTTTCCATTCCTTTGGATTCTGTTCCTATTTGCAGGACAGAAAGTGAAAGATAGCCACAAGTTATAACTTTGTATGTAATAATAACATTCTATAAATACATTAGGTGTAATCAATACATTTGGGACAAGATATCATCATTTGTATTTCCATTAAAATCTATCTAGTTTGACTATGCATATCCACTACCTACAATCAGTGGTGAGAGATTGAGCACAACAGAGCTGAGAGTTAGTCTTGATAAGGGTGAAATTCTGCGAGTGGCTGGTTTCAGACTTGGGAGTTGGCAATTAATTGATCATGGGTGGGATGGTACTCCCTGCTGCAGGAACAGAGATGCTGTTTGAGACTGCTTATGGATTCAACTTTTTCACTAGAGGCCCAATTGATTTCTGTGGCTAAAGAGTGCCTACCACCAGCTTCAGTTTTTGTAATAGTTGTGACTGTCCCTGTTTTGGACAAAGGATAACTTTACCCAAGTGATGTATCCAGTGGTGTTGAATCACTGCGACACTCTCATACAAAACTGCCCTTGAGTGTGGCTCAAATGTTACAGGTAGTGCAGAATGCAACAACTAGTGTCAGTGAGGCTCACTGCTGTGCACAAAATATCCTTTTGCTGAAATCATAGATCACATCCTAGGTGGCTTTAACCATCCAGGACAGACCCGGAGCTAACATTATTACATCTTATTGAATCATCTTATTGGCTATTTGACTTTTTTGGATTTTTGACACTTGTTTTTATTTAGCTTCCTTCCTTTCATAAAATGGAGGCGTTTATACTTCTAGCAACTCTGTAAAGAACTCTGGAGGGGTGTGTGTGTGATAGGCTTTAGCATTACTTTCTCCAGCAAAGTACTGATCGCAATCATGGATGACAAAAGGTTTAGCCTCTGAATTTCTGCACACCTGGGGGGTCAGGAAGGAATTCAGTGGCCATAAAAATGGTTTTGAGAATGGCACGTGAGGCCTGTAGGTTCCCCCCTCCCTGCTCTACAAGCTACACAGAATGCAGAAGGGTTGAAAGCAGTTTATGGACTAGGTACAGATAACCTTAAAAAAATCAGATTATATAATAGCACAGATATTATTTAACCCAAAGTATCAGCAATTTAAAACTCATGTGAGGTAGTAAACTAAAGCAGTTATGAAAATGAGTGAAGCTGACACTGCTTCCCATGATGTACATACATACATTTCTTGTCTGTCAGCTGTGATCAGATTTTACAGGTTTCCAAAACAGTATGAACTTCCTGTTGACAGAACTGATGTCTGTATATACCAAAATCAGAATTTTCTATATCAAACTGCCTTCATCTCCCCTGCTCTTTACACATACTTAACCTCAAGGCTATAGATCTAATTCTGCCGCATTGGTTTGTTCTTGGCCCACGAATAAGATAGGAAGCACATTAGTTCTCTCACTTACAGCCATATGTTAATTCTACAGAGGATTTATTTCTTTCTTCCCAGCACCTGAGCATCCCCTTATGGCATATTGGCATCTCTGGAGCAACAGGCAACTCCCCAGTGGGTCTTTCCTGATGGATATTGATCTTACTGTTCTACACGAGACTCTGTGAATGCAGATGTTTTTCGGAATGGTAAGATGAAATCTGCTTGCCCTGGGGCAAGCTGGGGAAATGTGAGGTTAATGTATTTCTGAAATGCTTCCCTGGTTTCTAATATTTCAGCTTCCAGGCTGTCTTTCCAGGCTGTCATGTATTCCAGCTGCTGGTTCAGAGACAGGATCTCACCATATTTCCTGTTCACTTCGTTGTTCACCTCTTCAAGCTGAGCCTCGCGAACATTTTCAGCATTTTCAAGCAGTTTCTTAGCTTCTTCCTCAAACTCTTTTTGGGAGACCTTAAAGGCAGTTTCTAATTCATGTTTTTTCTCCCAGGCTAACTGTTGCAGGTTCTTCTGATAAATTTCATTAGCAATTATCCCAGCCTGGTGAATTTGCTCCAAATATTTCCTGGATGAATGAAAGAACATACAGTCAGTTTAGAAATGATTTCCATTGCCAGTGACTTTGAACTGCAGTTTATGCAGATTGCTTAATTAAAATATTAAATTATGTAGACAGTTAAAGGAACAAGAGTAAGCCCAGAGTAAAAATCTGCAGAGAGTAAGGAAGATGACCTTGACAGAAATATGCAAGATCCATCACCAGGGCGGTGGGGTGTGAAACATATTTTAAGCCCGCAACAGACAGATAATATTCAGAAGCAGCTCAGACAGACACCTTCCTGATTCACCGAGTATAAGAATGGGGAGAAGGTCCAGCACAGGGAAACCTGCAAGATTCTGTTAATCTCAATAAAAGTAGTTTTAGCACTTCATATGGAGTTATTTTCTTGATCTGGTCAACCTAGCGGGGCTGACAAAATCCAAATGGCAAAACTCACATTATTCTATTGCACTAGCTTATACCCCTAAACTCATATTTTAGGGAGTTGGCTATACTGACTCAGTAAAAAATTGCAAAACCTTGCAAATTGCAGTACAAGACACAGGATAGCTGGACAGGTCAAAATTTTCTTTTCTGAAATAAGTTTAAATTCTTTTTAAAAAGCCTATATTATAGATATTTCTGTAATTAAGGTTGAGGAGAGAAAATACAAAGCTTCTTCTTTCTTGCTGTTACCGCATTAAATTTGGAGGCGGTGATTTTATCCATCTTTGAAGAGCAGGCACTTAACTCAAATGAAGTAAAAAATATGGGTCATTTCTTCACAGTTGACTTAAGAAATAATTACACTGTCTAGTCATCTTCAATATAACTTCATTTATGTATTCAAGATCTGGTCATACAGTATTCAGATTTCTGATGGCATATGGCTATTCACAGAACAAAACTTTTGACGTAATTACTTTTTTTCAATGTCCAATTATTCATTAATTGTCTAAAGTTTTGGGGACATGACTTAAGCACTGCCTTTGTCACTCTACACGGAATTTGTCAGATTATATGTACAAAATAAAAATGGAGCATGAATTAGTTCAAGTTTTAAATAGGGATATAGGCCCCATCATCTCAGAGGAGTTCAGATATGTGCTTCTGCAGGCATAAGGAAGGGCCTTTTCTAACAGTGCATTGTCCTTAAATGAGAAAAGAGGATAAAGCCAGAAATATGCCTTAACTGGCACAAGACAATGGTCTTGTACATAATTATTTAAAATTATTTAATTATTTAAAATACTAACAAAAGAATACACCACATTTGCATGCATAGCACAAAGGCCTACCACACTAGACCTTACAACAGTTTAACAGAGCAGTTGGAGAGGATTTCTTCCCTTCATGAAACTCTGGATCAAACACAATGTCTGATACAAAATCATAAATTTTTTTAAAAGGACATATGATAGTTAAACTCAGTACTTTTCTTGCTTGCTAAGAAGTACAGCTATCTTGTGTCTCTCATCCTGTCTTGCTTCAGATACAGTTGCCATTTTTTCCACAGAAAGCTGTAGCATGATCCGCTGAAGTTTGTGACTGTTCCTCTGCTCAGCAGCTTCTGATTCTCTCTTCAGCTCCAGTTCCAAGTGCTGCAACATTTCTGCCCTTGTGTTCTTCAAAGTTTCCTTTAGCAAAAATAAATACACCAATAAATACATCAGAAGAACAAAAAAATCAGAATAAGAAAAAGTTACTGTTTCTTCCTCCTGCTTTAAATAAGAGCCTGGAAAAAATGTAACTGCCAGAAGCAGATTGAGTTTTTGAATCCTTTCCTATCTTAAGCTTCCCTGTGTGTACAAACCTAGCATGTCGGGGGGGGGGGCGGGAATTAGAAGTCTTTCTCTAATTTTCTGACTTTTCCTATGCAGGGATTTTTCCCCCACAGGGGAAAGCATATACGTGACACTGATTAAGATCCAGGAAAGATAATATCTTCTGCAATTTCTACATGCTCATAAAGATCTGGAACTTATTTTTACTTGCATGAATGAAATGGAGTTCTATTTATAGAATGGACTTTCTTATTACCTCCTTTTCTCTGTTCCCTTGCCAATCTGTTCCTGAGGGTTAGGTGAACCTTGGAAATGATATAGATATAGATATAGAGATAGAGATAGAGATAGATATAGAGATAGAGATAGAGATAGAGATAGAGATAGAGATAGAGATAGAGATAGAGATAGAGATAGAGATAGAGATATATACTGTAGGAGGAAGAGTCTCAAATCACCAGAAATCACAGTTTCTTATGCTAATGATAGGTCTATGTAGATTCCAAAGCATTGTGCTGTTGTTTAATATGGAGGAAACAAAAATAAAGTTACTACTGACTTCTAATATTTGTTCATGTTTCCTTTTAAGAACTTCAATATCTTTCTTGTGTAGAGCATCAGCACGACTGAGAGCATCTTCTACTGCATCTTCTTTTGCTGTTTCAGCCTACAGAACAAGGCATGTATAGTTAGTTAAGACAACTGTGCTAAAGATGTTCTGATCCCACAGTACAATCTAAATTGCTATCGTGGCTCTTTAGCAATACAGTGGCACTTGTTAGTGGAATTGATTCTTCTCCCATTGTACCCCCCCAACCTGTTCTAGAGAGGGTTGTTCAGGAAAGTGCTATTGCACAAGCAGAAG
Organism: Python bivittatus; assembly: GCF_059951505.1. Lineage (NCBI taxonomy): Eukaryota > Metazoa > Chordata > Lepidosauria > Squamata > Pythonidae > Python > Python bivittatus. Next base: position 48,615,709 of record NW_028277030.1, on the reverse strand, counting down.
TCAGCTCTAACCCCAAATGTGTTAATTTTTCATATTCTGTGATGAACATAAGAATAGTCCTTTGGATCAGGCTAAGGCCCATCTTAGACTAACTTTTTTTCACAGTGGCCAACCAGATGTCTCTGGGGTGCTCATAACCAGGGGATGGGCATGCCAGTCTCCTACCACTGTTTCTCTGCAACTGGTATTTGGTAGCACATTTTCCCCAATCTCATTTTGAATTAATAGTCTGTTGATATACTGTACATCATCCATGAATTTATACAATTTCCTTTTAATGTAACCCAACACCCAACTTAGTGGACTTTACCGCATTATGTGATAATGAATCCCACAGGTTAATTATGTGCATATACACACATGCCCGTTCTAAACCTCCTGACAATCAGCTTCATTGGATGACCCTGATCCCAGTGTTTTAAGAGATAAAACTTCTGTTCACTTTCTCCATGTCATGCATGAATTTATATACCCTGACTTCGTGATCTCCCTCGGTCATATTTTTCTAAGCTAAAGGGTCCCAAGCATTCTAGATTGTTCATGTAAAGGTGTTTGAGCCCCTTATCATTTAAGTTGTCCTCCTCTGCACATTTCCTAGGTCTGCTATTCTTTTTTTTTAAATGTGACAACCAGAACCATACATAGTATTCCAGCTGTGTATCACAGATTTGTATAGAGGCAGTATGTTTTATATTGTTTGATTTTCCATCCTTTTCCTAATGATTCCTAAGATAGAATTTGCCTTTTTTTCAGTTGCTGGACATTGAGTTAATTTCTTCATTGAGCTATCCACTGTTATCTCATGATCTATTTCTCTTCTCTCTCTTCTATCAGTATGAAGGTATATATCAGTCTGTATATAAAGTTAAGCTGTGTGCTTCAATATGTATGCATTTTTCTTCTTCATTTTGCTTCAGAAACCTTAAAGAGATAACTGTAGGGAAGGCAAAGATTCTGCTATACATAGTTTATATTTCAGCTTTGATAAAAGCCATTAACTTCCATTCGTAATTTAATATCGCAAATATGGTAGGCATATTTTGAAGCATGTCTAGTTGAGCTGTAAACTGGAGAAAATCACAGTTGACACCGCATAATTACTTGGGTTGAGTTCTGGTCGTAGTTTGGGTTAAGCAATTTCAGAAATCAGCCTTTCTTTGGACTCATTTTGAAAGCCATTATGTGACCCCATGGAAATCCTGTACCCACAGAACCTTCTTTCAGGGAGGTAGATCTGTTGCAATATCTGCATTCAGAATCATAAGAAATAAAATGGAGAATACTGAATTGCAGACATGCATTTGATCCTTTTCTCCATTAGAAGCTTATATTATATGACAGTCTTAAATACACATATCTGATTCATCTTTTTTGTTTTTATTTCAAATAAATTGGGCTTTTCACAATATTACTTTGGATCAACTTAGAATGTAAAACAGTTTTTTTTAATTATCTGCTACCTGACAGTTTATACTTATTAAGCACTTGTCTGGCCTATTAAATCCTGATGCCATAATTGCCTCTGAAGTTCCAGAGTTATTGGAGGCTTAGAAGAATCAATGGAGAATCTTAAGCCAGTAATTAACTTTTATAAAATGTTGAAGGAAGTGTATAAGATTGGCATTAACAATTTATGCAAACTTTGGAAAAACAAGTTTAATGTTGCTTTTATAAATCAGTGAAAGGCCACGTTAAAAATATGAAATTATTTTATTTTATTATTACTAATATTTACATCCCTCTCTACTCCAGCTGGCTCCAAGCAGTGCTTTGTTTAATCTTAAAATGAGGTTAATACTATAAAATTCTACTTCATGTATATTGAACAACTCACACATTTTAAAAAAGTGGAATCAATTGCCTAATTGGAGATGCAGTTGAGAAGTTGGAACCTTAACTCATATGGTCTAGATTTGAGCTATTATTGCCAGCCTTTGGAATGAAATCCATAGGATATTTAGACTGAACATAATTGGTTAAGGACAGATAGCATTTGGATTCTACCAAGATTTTTTGTGTAGGGGGCATGGCCAAAAAACTATTATTAAACAACATTAGAAGGACAAATCTATAATTGACTTATACCTGAACTGCTGATATATATTAACATCTATTAACATCCATCACAGGAAGATCTGCATTACACAGTAAGCATTAGGAATGTTTTTAATACTTGACATGACAGAAGAATACTCTTACCTGAAACAAGAGTTTAGCCTGCATTTTTTCTATTCGTTTTTGTATTTCCAGGTCTCTTTGGTCTGCATCTTCTTGCTTAAGGTCTGCTCCAATCTCTGTATAAAGTAATACAATGATTGAAGGCCACAGCATATAGTATATATGGATTATGTATGCCACCTATCCTTCTAAATAAAATAATCAAATAATCAAAAATGTAATTTAAAAGCATTAAACCACAACTATCATTTTGTGAAGATTATTGTGCCCAATCAACAGGCCATACTTATATTGATTTAAACATATAAGAAATGTTGCACATACAGTATTAGGCCGCTAGGTCTCTGATTAGGGTTGATAAGAGTTTAACCCAGTAACTTAGGGAGGGAAATCCCCCATCCCTACCCTAACCTTTTCACATTTCAGATTGCCTCAACAGATGATGTGGCAACGGCAAGACCAATCCCTGCAGATACTTACTGATGTACCATGGGATGCTCTTCCATCTATACTGATGGAGGGATCCTGGCAGAGCATTCCATCTACAGTATTATGCAGATAATGTGAACATCTGAAGCAGGCATTCTAGGTTGGTGGATATTCCAGCAGTGGAGGCATTCAAGTTGCTCTAGTTTTCTCTCCAAAAGTGATCAGAAGAAAGATCACACAGGCCAGAAATAAGTAATAATCATGTGATTTGATGATAATACTGTAGAAATTAGACATAAATGAGCATACTGGTCATAGCACTACTTTTGTCATGGATGGGTTGAAGGGGGCCCCCAAGCAAGCCCTAAGAATCAATAATCTGTAACTGCAAATCCAAGCATTAGCATAGTGTATACTATAGTAAGCCAAACCAAGCCATCTTCAGACCTTAAACTCTTTCTTTTCCTTCAAGGTCAGAGAAAGCCACTTTAATCCTTTGCCAGCAGATTAAAGCTATGCTCCCCCAACGATTCAACACAAAGCACTAATTTCACACATTAAGCCATACTTTGCTTAACCATGGTTTGTTGGAAAAAACACAGCTGTCCACATTCACACACATGCTAAGCCATAAGCTATGGTTTATGAACCACTATAGCTGGATTCATACAACATACAAAACCCAAATCAAACAAAACATGATAGCTTAATGTAATGTTTGAACCCAGTTTCTCTCAACTGATTCTAAGATTAGTCACTGAGGCCAGCGATAGTTGCCTCCCCCATTAACATATTCATTATAAAGAAATCTAAAATATATATTCAAAGTCCATTGAAACATTTAATAATTAAAATAGGTCCTTGAGTTTTGAAGACTCCTATTTTGTATATTATGGACCATCAAACTATTGATAGTACAGGATGACACTGTATGTGCTTAGATCAGGTGACGAATTTATAAATTTCCATATCTTTCATTTTCCTCCTCTTTGGTAAATATCAAGTAGAAAGGTATCTTCCCTACCAGACCAAAGATGCTCTTTTACTTAATGACATTTACAGCCTTTTTCCTATTTTTTCTCTTATTCTGCGGTTTTAGGATTAATAACTAGAACTGTTCATATTCTTGTATGCAGATTCCTTAGAACATATCAAATATGTGAATCATCAAGAGTTATTTAGGGAATTGACTTACCTAATATATTCTTGTGTGTATAGTACCGAGTTTTATAAGGTTTATATTCCCTAATCCGTTCAAAAGTCTCTGGTGTAGGAGGTGGTGGGATTAGTTTTGAACAAACAGCACAGCAAACAAATGTATCAAAATCTGGGTTTCTAATCATGATTGCATGGAGATCTTTTTCTTCCTTTGAAGAGAATGAAGTGTTGTAACTGATTCAGATGCAGAAACGAAAGCTTAGTTCTTCCATTCAAAACTGAAATATATTTGGTGTTCCTTTGGATCCGTGCATGTCAGTGAAATAAAGAAGATGGTTTCACCATTGTATGGCAAGATGGTCAGTGGAAGAAAGAGAAAGGGGCCACCATTGTATGGCAAGATGGTGTCTCCTGTATCCAACTGTTTCTTCAGGACCTCTATGTTAAGGAGCAATAGAAGTCACATCGCCATGACCGAGTCTGAGTCAAATCCCACCCAAGTAACTGTTGCTAGGCAAAGTAAGCTTTGCTCATAAAAGCATCTGAGACATCAGTTAATATTACTTAGCATCCTAGAATATTTTTTTTAATTGATAAGGTTTCATCTACCTGTCTAAGACAATGTATATTAATCCTTAAAGCATTTACTATCCAAACACTTAAAACTAAAAAACTTAGTATTCCACTAAATGGAAATATGTGGGGAAGCTCAAAATATTGAAAGAACTCATGGGAATATATTTTAACAGATTAGTTTTATTGTCTTGAGTGAAAAGTATCAATTCATCAATAATTTCAAATACTAAATCATAAATAAAGTAATTTGGAAGAGACTATGCACAGCTTTCCCTTATTTAATATTTGAATATTAAAAAGTTGCACAGTTGGATGACTGCACAAAAGACACATTTTAGAACTACTTTTGGAGTTTTAGTAAGTAACAATAGTAAGTAACAATAAATCTAAAAATCAGACTGAGAACTTCTGGCAATAATTCCAAAGCACTTATTGACACTGTATGGTAGAAGTAAGTTGCACATATTCTACAGTACTCCTTTTTTTATAATGCCGCTTTATTCAAAATATTAATATATTTAGCATTCCATACTGATATTTAAACTGGACATTTCAAAAAAAGCATTCACCATTGCATAAAAATAAATGCTGATCCTCCAGACAAAATCCTGAAAGTCACAATTCAGAAAACCAAATGTCTCCTTCCATGATGGTATTTAAATCAATATTTACAATCAGTTTCTTTAGTCCCATTTAGAAGTCTTACGTTTCATAAGTCTATTTCCTTCACTGTCAATAGCTTCATAGAGATCCTTTTTGTTTTCTTGTTGTGCGTGCAAGTACCCAATGTAAGCTACACAAACAGTAATTGTTGCAAGGCCAAAAGCCATGACTGCTTTGTTCTGTGGAAATAAAAATAAGATATTGAAATCCAGACATTTTATTTAATCCATGTTCTATGCCAAGCATCCCAGATGCCAAAAGTATTTTATTAAGCTACTTCCTGATGACTTGTTATTTTATTATCTATCTTCATTTAGCTTTCAGAGAGAAAAGGAAATGGATAGAATTAAGGTTGCAATTCTCTATATATCTGGAAATATAACCCACCAAACACTATTAGATTATCTCTGCGTAGAGAAGTCTGGAATTGCACTGAAGCCACCATGACCATTAGGAAAGGTTGACACAAGATCCAACAGTTCTTTTGAAAACCACAGCACCCAAGTGGCCTTGGCTGATCTTGGAAAAGCTAAGCAAGGATGGATCTGGTTAATACTTGAATGGGAGACCACCAGGACATCCCAGGGCTCTAGGCTAGAATGAGAATTTGAAAAGGCATCCTGGAAGGTAGTGGCAAACCAAGTCTGTACTGTTGGCAAAATAGCAACATTATTTGCGTAGCCCATAAGAGTCAAGTTTTTTTTTTTTTTTGCAGTGGTCCCAACTATTTGACCACTTTACTATGAAACGAAAGGCCTGTAAATTGCAAAGAAGTAGACTGACTTAGTTGACTAAGGTATATAAAATATAAATATTTAAGCTTTTTAAATTCCTCAACACCTATTTTTACATAGACTCTATGTTCCTTGAGTGTGAAATGTTTGTGTTTGGACAAAATGGGTCTCATCCAGAATGCATGCTGTTTTCCCATTCGCTTTAAATTTGTTCCTGTTAATGACTGCTTAAGTTTTATAGTATGTTGTCTACAATTCAGTACAGCTATAGAAATACTCAAATCCACTGACTTCTGTAAACTTAACTCCATAGACAAATTATTTAATTATAAAATAATTGCTGGTAAGCTACAGAGTATATAGGGGTCATTACAGTTTTCCTATTCATGTTAAAATAAACTTGAGACACTGTGACTAACGTATTTTGATATCACACTATTCTAATTAGCAAATTACCAGCTTACTTCTTTCTATCCAAATGAATGTTACATCTGAATTAAAAAATGGAAAGAAAGCTATCAGTAATTAAATATAAATGACCTCTTAAATGACATGTTAAACCTGGCATGATAAATCAAAATTGACTAGATTCAGATAAAATGCTAAGCCATAAACCATAAACCCAAAACATAAAGGCTGGGCTCAAACAGCATACTAAACCAAAACCCAAACTATTATTGAGATGTGTGACTATGGCCACATAACAGGCTATGCAACTGAGGTGCAGGCAACAATATGGACATACTTAAATCAGCTGTCTCAAATAATTGCTGTTCTCTTACAGGTTTAATGAAAAGTTCTGGATTCACAGCACGGAACAAAGTAGTAGTTCGAACACCTCGGAGTCCCGGAGTTCGATAATCTTTCTCTTTGGGTGCTTCATGCTGAATATCTGGAGGCTGTGGTGCTGAAGACATCTTACTGCAGCAGAAATATTTGGACTGAGTTCATAGTTAGGAACTGTAAAGACATGTAGATAAACCTCAATGGTGAGCAATGTTTTAGGGATGGGGGGGCTAAAACTCAGCCTCCTGATCTTCCAAAAGGCTGCAGGTGAAGTCTCTGGAAGGGACAGGCTCCAAACAGTTTTGTTGTTTATTCCTCTTCTTGTTTTATGTTATGATGAGGAGGAAAGCAGGAGGCATCTGAGAAAACCCATTCCTGCCTTTAAGCCCCTCTCCCAGAACTAAAAATTGCCATTTTTCACACCACTTCTGGGCTACTTTGGAGTTAAGGTGGGGATGCAAGTCACCTGCATAGTCCAACAGTATGTATGTTTATTTGAAAATGAATCTGCTAAGTTCAGGTAAGTGGGCATAATCGAACTTCTTACAAAATCTCTCTCCTATACTCTGTGTTATTTATTATTTTCATTATTTATGTCTTCTACAGTTTACTTTCACCCACGGATCTCCTAGCACTAGCCATCGAAAGACAACGTCCAACTTTCTTCCTTTATGGATTTTCTGTGGTGAATCCATAAAGGAAGAGGTGAAGCGAGGAAGACCTGGGACGACTCCCATGGACCACCACAGTATCGGCACCCCCCTTTTGAAAAATTCTGCACCGAGGTTAAGTAGACCGCACACTGCAAGCTTTCCTGGAAGCATCCAAGCTCTCTAGAAAGTTTTTCCCAGTCCTACTTGCAGAAAACAGAGCTTGAACCTAAGATCACTGACGTGGAAAGCCTGAGCACGAGCAAAGAGCTCGCAACTTTCCCTAACCTTAGCACGGCTACCAGGGAAAAATCCGGACGGCCGCTAATAGCAGCGTGCGTGCTCTGAGTCTCCAGTCTGCCATCTTGTCGGATTTTTCCAGCAGCCCAGATCTGGTAGCCCTTAGCAGTGGCTCCCTACTAGCGAGGAAGAATAGGCGCCCTCTTCGGGGTTTCAGTACGTTAAAAGGGGCACCCCTAAGACGGCAGCAAGCAAGACAGCGAAAGACCTCCAACACCTCACTCACCCCCCTCCGCTCGCGGCCTTCCTAGGTTGCAAACGCGGAGCTGAAGGAGGACTCGGGCGGGGGGGCGTCTTCCGCCTCTGCCGCTCTGTAGAGAGCGCCCCCTACTCGCGAGAGAGCTCGAGAGCGCCCCCTACTCTGTGGAGGCCAGAACGGCGCTTTGCTACAAGCTAGGCGGCTGGGCTAGAAAGAGAAAGAGAGCGAACGAGCCAGAGTACCCAATCAGGACTGAGCGAAATCGTTTATTTTCGCCTCCCGGTAACTAGCTCCTGCGGGGCAGAATCATTATTGGTGGTCTCACAGCCAGAGGTTTAGGCTGGATCTGGCATTTTTGTCCACCTCTCGAGTCCTTCCCAAGGGCCTGGGATAGGCAGATGCTGTTTGATGATGTTAAAGGTATCATCGCAGGATGGAAGCTGTTCCAAGTAAAGCTGCCTTTTGCAATTGACTGGTGGCGATTTTGATGGTGTTCAAGTGGTGCTCCAGATGTTTTGGGATTGCACCCAAGGAGCTACTGCTATTGGTACTATCTTTGCTTTCTTTTGCCATAGTCGTTCTACTTCTATTTGCAGGTTGTTGTATTTTGTGACTTTCTCCAGTTCTTTCTCTTCTCTTCTGCTGTCTCCAGGCATTGCAATGTCCACTATCCAGACTTTTCTGTCTTTCTTATCAACAGTTGTTAAGTCGGGGGTGTTGTGTGGCAGGTGCTGGTCTGAATTCTAAAATCCCAGAGCACTTTTGTTGCTGTTGCTGCTGCTGCTGCTGCTGCTTCCTCTTCCTCTTCCTCTTCCTCTGGCCTCCCAACTCCAGTGGACTCTGGGCAGTGTACAAAACTAGAAAAAACAAAAACAGCTAAAAACATTAAATCAGACAGGAGGGTTAAATCAAAAGGAGAGTTCCAACAAAAATATTCCCGTTTGGCAGTGGGGGGAGTAATTGGAAATGTTCAGGTGACCTACCTGCAGCTTTGAGAAAAATCCAACTACAAAGGATTGAGGAATGGAGGGGAGAACTGGGATCTGTTCCAGGCACATGGGATCCAGTCATGTATGCGTATGAACCTATCTGTCTGTCAAGCAGTGTTACAGCAGGGGAGCTGGCCTTACACCTTCTAGATTGGTTAGACTTCCGTTCCCATCATCCCAGCCAGCCTGGTCCCCACCATGCCTGCAGAGCACCTCCTTTGAGAAGCCATTTCTTTCAACCAGAAGAGAGCTTTATGTCTGATAGAAATTCTAATACTGTGTCCAAATGTCTTTTGTCCTAAGGTTTGCTTCAGTAGAATGAGTTAAGATTCTCCTGTTCTAACTTTTAGAGTCCCTTTTATTTCCTTATGTTGGAGAAATTTTGCTGCAGAGCTGTGGTTTAGATCTCCTGGGAGCTATAATGTAATAAACTTGTTCTCTTACCAATACGTATGTGGAGCTTCCAATTGGTAGTCAAAAATTAACAGACCACTTAGGCAGCCTTCTCCAGCCTGGTCATCTCTAGATAAATTTGGAGTTCAGACTACAATTCCCAGAATTCTTAGGCAGCATGTCCATTGCCAGTCAACATATGTCAAGAGCAGCAGGCTGGGAAAGGTAGCATAATATTGGATTAGTAAACCATACCTTGTGTATTGTCGAAGGCTTTCACGGCCAGCATACGATGGCTGGTGTGGGTCTTCCGGGCTGTGTGGCCCGGAAGACCCACACCAGCCAAACCACACCTTCTTATTTAAACTGAATGTCATGCTGACATTTGTCAGTGTAAATGCAATTCATATGTGTTACTTGTTTGCAAATAGGAAAGAATGAAAATGTAGACAATCTGCATTAGTACCAAAGATTCAATGAGCCATCTGTGTTTTGTGTCAATATTTAACTCACAGCACATCATCTGCTCTACTAGCAGCTATTGTTGTGGCAACAGCTTTTATAATGAATCCTCATTGAAGAAAACAGAGGATGTTAGTAGCATTCAACTCTCTTATAAATTTTATAAATTCAAGTCTCTTATAAATCAACAAACCCCATCATTGCCATCTTCTATGGCCCAACACTGATTTGGGTGAAAGGACTGGTAAACCAATATGTCTGGTGGACACTAAGTTGAGGAAGACTACTTGAAAACAACCTGAATTTGTCAACATGAGCCACTAATTTACCTGTCAAAATTATGTGTGTGTGGGGGGGTGTCTGTCTCTCTCTCTGTCGCTCTCTCTCTCCTGAGTTCCAAATGCTTTTGTTAAAACACAGCAGTAGTGAATGCTTACATTTCAGAATTAAAGATTTTATCAAAAATAAAACATTTGCTGTTTCTGTGTTACTGACTGTTGAAAGAAGCAGTTAAATTCAATTGCCTGGCTTGCTTTGGTAAATAAAGATTAAAACAAATGAGTCACTAACTAAATAATACTGAACAGAAAGAGACTGATCACTTTAAATAGTACAGTAGGCAAACAGTGTTTTGTTCCATTTATTTTCATATAGTTTACTCATACCGAATAAAACTACAGAGCAGAAAGCGCACCACCAAGCTAAAAATATTACTCAGAGCGGAGTTAGGCCTGTCAAAGAGCTAAGAATCTAAATTACAGAAATCTGTTATTTAGTTTAACATCCCATATTGACTGAGGTACACATAGTTTGGATAGCTTCTAGCCTTAAGGCTGAACCCAGACTTTAGTATCACCCATTACAGTAAACCATATTTTGGTTTTGATTAGGTTTGTTACAAGAAACGCTCATCTATAAATTGTAGCTTGTTTAGTGTAATGTGTGGATCAGCTAACTGTGGCTTATTTAACAAATCATGGTTAAAACACTGACATTCAACTTTGCATATGCTGGCTTTTTGCCCCTAGGAACCTACTGACTACTAGATAGTTAGCAAAAGGACTCTTGACTTTTATCACCTTTCTTTGCCTAAAAGGCTTACTTTGCACATGTTACATGTCTCCTATTGGTTAGACTGATGTTTTCAGAGTTTTCATCACTTACTTCCTCTCTGAGTTCAGTTATTTTTCTTTGGACTCTGATCTGTAAAGTTCAGGTTCTCACCTGACTTGTTCTCTCTCCTAAATGGAGATATATATATATGCAGTACTAGCTTTAAAGGAACTTGTGTCTTTTTATTTCATGCAAACACCAGCCATACAAATACTTCCTTACAAAACTTACACTCCATCTTTAATGTTCCATACATTGTTTTCACTGTTCCAAGCTACTCACTAACCAATACAGAATTATTGGCCCCAAAGCAGAGAGAGAGTTGATTTGATTATGTGCCATCAAGTCATCCTTTACTCCTAGCAACCACACAGATAGATTTTCTCCTTGATGATTTGTCCCTAACCTGGTCTTTTAGGTCTTCCAACATTACACCCATTGCAAGAGAAAGATTTAAGATTAGGAAAAAAGAGAAAATTTTGTATTTCTAAAAGAGTGCTTGTCAGTCTGCAAAGCAAATGAATTAAACAGGCAAGATAGCTGCCTGTGATCCCAGGACAGCTGGCTTTATTGAGATGATAAATGACAGGAATTGAAGAAGGTGGCTCTTTTGAGAGAAAATACTGCTGAATACTCTTGCAGGAATAAATGTTCTGAAAAAACAGAGGGCAACAGAAACCAAGAAGTAAGAAGAACAGAATTCTGCAAATAGAAAAGCCACAGGTCACATATGCCTAACAATGATTCTTTACTCATTCATATAGAAGACAGAAGTTGAAGAATACACTGTAAGGACTTTTTCAGCAGAGCAGCATGAGTTGCCAAATATCTTTATTGTTGCAACTATGTAACAGGAAACTCAAAATTGCAAAAGAATCATCAGTTTGTGGATTCCTTTCTGGAAGCAATAAAATAATCATAAGGCCAAAGTGAAATGTTACAAGAAGGCTTATTTCTTAAAAGTCTGCCTTTGGAATATGTGGGGATTATCAATATTCTTCGCATGGAAAACTTTATGTTTCATTCAATAATGTTTGCAAGAATATAATTCCGAGATGCAAACAGGAAATAATTGTATGGTCTTTCTGATCTTAGTTCAATTGAGCAGACACGAAATTCTGCCCTTCTAGAGAAATATTTGGCTCTGAAAGTAAATTGCTCAGATGAGGGCAAAGCCAGACACCACCATCACCAACCCCCGCATCAAAGGGATTGAATGCAGGAGGTGCGCTCCAAAAGAATACATGTTTGGCAGGGTGAGATGGCTAGGAAAGAGAAAGAAAATAAGGTTAGATTTGTAAAAGTAATGAGAAACAGACAAAAGAAATACAAATTCAGGAAGCCTATTATATGCTGTGTTTGGAAACTTTTGCATGCAAGAATACCAACACACCATGGATGTAAAATTAATGTTAAAGAAAATTACTGCTCGATTTATCAAGACAACGTACAGTACTGATCATGAAAGGAATTTGGGGACAGAAATACCTTTGCCAAGTGCAACATATAACAGATATTAAATACTATAAAAAAAAATTTCCTAAGGACTGTATGAAACAGTGGTACTGGAGATTTGGACATAGGGAAATAGAATGTATTTCAAAGTTAAAAGGCAATTTGACTGAAGAACTGAAAATAAAACCTTGTCAATTTAAGGGAAAATGTGCTGAATGTGGGCTCATCCAGCCAGCTGCTTTATCATGCTTTCTTCCCATTCCAAGCTCAGAAGGAAAGCTGACATAAAGTACATTGTCTCTCTTTATTGTACCTCAAGAACGGGGCTGGTCATTGCTGAATATACAGGTTTAACATAGAACACTGGAAGAGTAGTAGTTGGTTTCCCCAGCTGTACTCTCATGGTTGTCCAATGTCAGCAACCAGCCAAAAAGGCTACCATCGATCACTGTCAGGATGCATTACTTCCCCAGACCTTTACCTTGTGTGCCCCTTGTGGGTACTGTGTGGATTGCTCTGATACGCTGTGCCTATATGTTCACATGGACCTAATGCACACTCTGCTCTTGGTATAGCAGCCAGCAAACCACCAATGTTTGGTTTCCAACAGATGGTATTGCTATGGATAGCCTAGGATATGCAGTTGTTTATCAGCCTTGCTCTATACTTTCCTTTACAATAACCAAGATGCAGCAGTGTATTTATTTTTAGTTATTTATTAAATGTATGTGCTGTTGCTCTCAAATGAAGAACTCGTATTATGCTTTAAATGGAGCTGCCCTTGAAGAACAACCAGAAGCTTCAGCTGATGTAAAATGCAGTGATGCGCACACTCAGATCAGCGTGCATTATACCTCTGCTCCGTGAGCTGCGTTGGCTACCAGTTTGCTTCTGGGTTCAATTCAAGATATTGGCAATGATTTATGAAGCCCTATATGGCATGGGGCCAGGATACTTGAAGGACTGCCTCATCCCAATTACATCTACTTGTCCCATCAGATCTGGCAGAAAGGACATGTTGCGGGTCCCGGCTACAAAGGAGTGTCATCTGGAGGGACCCAGGAGGAGGGTCTTTTCTGCAGCAGCACCTGCCCTTTGGAACATCATTCCCCCTGAGGTGAGATTGGCCCTGACACTATTCGCCTTCCAGAAGAGCCTGAAAACATGGTTTTGTCATCAGGCCCAGGGATCCAATTCTGTTGGTGAAGAGCCTGATAAATGGTTATATTTCTAGGAAATTAATGGTGCTGTCCCACAGATTTTTTTTGTGGTTTAATAGTTTTGTTTTTAATGTTTCAAATAATTTTTGCAGGGTTTTTGTTGTGGTCTTTGTATTGCTTTTTTGGTTTTTAACTCTGTAAGCCACCCAGAGTCACAGCAGTGAGGTGGGTGGCTGTATAAATTTAATAAATAAATAAATAAACTTGCAATGCAGATCTGCAGCCTGGAGGACTGGTATAGACAATGCACAGAACGTGTGTATCCCATCTAGTTCTTCCCGCCCTGCCTTTGCTAAATATAATTTCCTTTGTTTTGAATTACTCTGTCAGCAAAACTTATTTCACTCTTCAGTACTGTCCTGTGTTATGCTCCAGGTATAAGTCTATAGAGGGCATAGGGAATAGCCTTGAAGGGCAGGTGGGAGAGCCACAAACAGACAGTGGGGCTTGAGCCAATTCCAAGAAACTCGTTTGAGTAAATGCCTGAGACGGGCCCCTTCCTAGTTCACACAAAGATGAAATGGGGGGAGAGAAGCACATTCAGACTTGGAAGATGCTATTACTAGAGCTGTTCCAATAAAAATAGCCCTGGCTTATATGACACTGGTTTCTTAGGCTGGTCTACTTTATAGGGCTGAAAATGTCCTTGACTCCTGTGCAGATCCGTCAGATGGTACAGAGAGACTACTCAGAAGGAAGGGCAGGAATACATTTCCAAACAATTTTACCCAATGGGGCAATGCTGCAGGGGATGTATGCTAGGCATTGGAGTTACCTATCATAGTGCTTTAGATAACTATATGACCTGTACAAAAATAGAGAGACAGTAACACTTTGGGTTCCTTGACTGTTCTGATATACAGGCACATGTTTACAGGCACTATGAACAAATATATTACCATGTCAATCCCCACTGAGCCTTGGAAAAAATTCTGCAGAGTACATGCAGTAGTATGCTCCAAAAGTCCTAGGTGTCTTCTGAAAGCTACTAAAACAAATCTGTGGGTTCCCCATATGTGGCCCAGTGATGGTAGGTGAGAATATGATGTTATGCAATTGATAGGTTTCTCATTAGAAACATGCTGAGTTTTCTCTGTACCCAATTGGAAGAAAGTGCACCCAAGGAATCCTGACCCACACCCACCTTTTGTACTGGGTTATGTGAGCCAAGCCAACATCTACCTTAGATACTTTATCCTCAACAATGATCTTCAGCTTGGGCAAATTAAAACAGTGACATCCCTCAGCCTTTTATTCCAATAAAATGCCCTAGACAAGGAGATATACAAAGATAGATCCTTTACTATGCAAAAGAACCACACAACTATGCTACAAAAACTAATTTTTAATGGAAGAAGTGTAGCTGTGCTGATGATGCACTGTTCCTCTTGCCCATATAGTGCATAGCTTGGGATATGACATCTGTCCACTATCCCAACACTGTGCAAGAACTCCATTTTATGTTCGGCTGGTGACTTTGGGCCAGGCACTCTCTCTCAGCCCAACCCACCAAAAAGGGTTGTTGTTGTGGGGGAAATAAGAGGAAGGAATATTAGATATGTCTTGAGTTGACCAAAATATACAAAAAGGTGAGATAAAAATCTAATAATAATAATAAATGTCCATTTATCTTTCAAATAGAATAATGTACCATGAGACCAAGAAACCAACCCTACAGAGGGAAAATTAGTAATAAATTCTCAACTACTCTACGGAATACACCACCAATATAGCTCATCTAACCCCATTGTAAAAGATGGGCCCACCCCCATGGCTGATAAATAAAGCAAAGATGTTGATAGAAACTACAGAGATTACTACTGAAAGTTCAATATTAAAAAGAAAATAACTCCCCACACCCCTTCTCCCCTCACCACATGTTGACATGAGTACTGTTGCAAAACTGCAGTTTAAGAAAAGGGAGGTGTATGTGTGAAGGAGGCACAGATCCATATGTATGTCAGTCTCATTTCAAGTTGTACACTGATATTCCCTTTAAAGGAAAGGAGGCTGTAGAAGTCAGAATCGCAGTCTCCCTCCTCATGAAAACAAAACTGCGATACAGAAGCAGTGCCCAGCCGCCAGGTGGAAGGAGTGTTCCTGCAGCAGACTAGCTGGGCCATCTGGAGCTCAGCAGATCATTGATCCTGACTGTATCACCTCCTCCCGCCTGCCCCCCCGCTCCGAAATTTCCTAGATTGACCGCATAGGAATTTTTGTGTTGGGACAAGAGGGAACACATCATCTATACCCCAGAACACAAAACGCTGACTTCTGGCCGCCTCAGCCACAGGCAGAGGATGAGATGGAGACAACATTCTTATAAGAGTGTACCCTCCTTAATGGTCAGGCTTCTTTGTAGCAATAAGCGGGAGATGGGCATGAGCTCCGTGTGGAAGTAAATGCAACTACAGCCACCTACTGGCCATCCCAAGGGAAAAAGGATAAAAATGCCATTGCATCTGATTTGTTCAGATTTATGAAGACCTTTAACTTTAACTCCAGGAAAAACAAAAATATACGTTTCCTGACATTTACTGATGACTTTTCAAAATATGTACTTATCTACCTATATAAAGAGAAAGGTGGGGTTTTGGAAACACTCAAGGACTATATTGCAAGAGTGAATAATACACTTGGAAAGAAACCTAAGGTTGCATGCTGATAATGGGGGTGAATACACAGGAAAGGAAATTGAACAGCCCCCTGAAAGAACAGGGAATAAAGCATGAGAAAACTCTTCCCTAGACCTCAGATCAAAATGGCGTGGCAGGGAGGAAAAGTCGATCTTTCCTCCAAAGGAGCAGAAGCCTGCTTCTTGATGTGGAGTGGCAGAGCAATACCAGGAAGAAGCAGTAATGGTTGGAACTTACCAGATAAATAATCTACCATTAGAGAACCAAAATGCAACACATTTCAACTTTGGAATAGGCTTAAATCAAATATAAACCATATTAAGTTGTTTGGATCCAAGATGTATGCTTGGATACCTACTTACAGAAAAGAAGTACATTAAACTGCAAAAGCGAAGAAGTCACCTTTATAAAATATGAATTAGAATGGAAGTGTGCAGAATTCTTATTCCTATCACAAAGCCTCTAAAATATGCAGGGTGACATATTTTGTTGGAAGGCAAAGCCCAAATACTAATGAGATGTCAAGGTTTCATTGAGAGAGTCCAACTGGAAGCAATGGAGCAGCGTCCAAAGCAGGAAGAAACTGTGATCCTCGATGCTTAAGGAGACACAGAAGAGGCAATACTACAACCAGAACCAGAGTGGAGAGTCTCATCCAGAAGTAAGATGCTCAAGCAGGCCTAACAAAAGAGATGCCACCTAAAAGACGTGCCCTTTTAGCCATAGCGGTTGAGACCCTAAGTCCAAACCCTGATAAAGATAAGCATCTAAACAAAACCTGCTAGATGAGAGCTTGAATCTCTTCACAAGAACAAAATGTGGACTCTCACATAACCCAAAAGGAGGAAGCCTATTGGATGTAAATTGGTTTTCACTACTTGCTGAGATCCAGAAGAGGAAATGGAGTGCTCCAAAGCTAGATAAATTGTCAAAAGATACCCCCCCCCCAAAAAAATATGGAGAAGATGTTGAGAAACCTTTGCACCAGCAGTGAAACACCCTTCAGCTAGAACACTCCTCAGCATTGCAGCTTCAGGAGGTAACCATGTTCAACCCCTATATGTAAAGGCAGATTTCTTGTATTGGGGCATCAAGGAAAATATGCAACAGCTACAGGATTTGAAGAGCCTGAAAAAGACATGTGTCCAAGTTGCAAAAGAGTATTTATGGGGTCTAACCAACAGCAATACCATGGAATGAAAAGTTCAATCAATTGTTGTCTAAAAGGCTTTGCATATCTCTATATAACTTTCCTCCTACTGATTGGGCCAATATTCTCAGGGCTGTCATCTTTTCCTCCCCTTCTCGGTTTGGTTCTCCTTTTCACCTTACTGAAACCTGTGCTGGTGGGTTTCTCATGTGAATTGCTCTCTCTCTGTAATGGAGAGCATACTATCAATTCTTAGCTGTAGATATTCATGTAACTCAGCTTTCCTGCCCCTAGTTCCTAAATGAAGCTTATCTTTATTGTCTTTCTCACAAACACTAGCTAAGCAATGCAACAAATCAAGGCTTGACTCAAGATATGAATTTAACAGTAGAGTCATTAAAATCAGTGGGATGTGAGAATGGCTAATTGAAATGTTAGTGGTTTCTTTGGGTCTGCTCCAAGTATGGCTAATTCTGGATCCAACTTTTTTCAGTACAGTATGGCATTCAACCTTTAACTCAGTTTTTTTTTATTATTATTTGGCCTGGTTCACACACTACATTAAGCAATAATGTGGTTTGCTTTTGTTGCAAACCCACCAGTTGGAGGATATAAATACTGTTATATTCTGAGAAGCAGTCAATTGTGATTTATTTGATAAACCACAATTAAACAGATTGTGGCTTCAGGGGCCAAGTTTTTCCAAAAGAGAGAGGCTGCTACAAGGAATGTGAGTTACAGTAATCTAATCAAGAGATGTCAAGTGCATGAATCATTGTTTTCAATGCATCTTGTTCCAGGTAGGGCCACAGCTGGCCTATCACCTGAAGCTCTGCAAAAGCATTCCTGACCTGCTCTTCAAGCAGGAACCATGAGTCCAGCTTATGAGCCTGCTCTTTCTGGGGGAGCGCAACCCCATCAAGGTCAAGTCCTGGAAACCAGGCAGCCTCTGATTCAGCAGCCACTCCATCTTGTTTAGTTTGAGCTTAAAGCTCTTTTTCCCCATCCAAACCATAATATCCTCCAGACATCAGGAATGACTTCCATCATGTCTCCCAATGGATGCACAGGAGAAATGTGTAACTTGGGTATCATCAGCATATTGATGATACTTCATCCCAAATTGGTGGGTGACTTCTCCCCATGGTTTTATGTAAACATTGAACAGGATAGGATAAACACAGAGAGAGTAACCCAGAAACACCTATCTTTCTACCAAATATTTGTGCTTCTCTCTAGCTGTATTCACATGCCATGCTAAATTAAAACTTTTGGTTCATGAACTGGTGCCTGTACCTTTTACCTTCTCATGCACAATTTTTATTTAACCTTTGTATATAGATAGAGATAAATAAAATGACTAGTAGATTGTTGGGCAAGTAGGGCACTGAAAGAGCACTTGGCCTGATGGCAATCTTGGGGGGAAAAAACACATCTTGGTAACTTACCATGTCATCTGCATCCCAAGCGGTCGCCATTTTGTCCAGGGTTTGTTGTTTTCAGAAACCACATGGAGTCTGTTATAAGTTCAAACAGTACAATAAGCCACAATTTTGCTTCAAGAGCAGTACATGATCAAGAGGAAATGGTAGGGCATGGGTGTGTTTAACTGAGCTTTTTAGAGTAGTGTTTCATGTAATCACAGCTGGGTATTTTTATCTGTATAGTACAATCCTATGCTTCCCTACTGAAACCTCATTCAGTTTCTTGGGATTCACTCCTTGTCATGTGTGTCTGTATACTGCTACATTCCACAGTAAACATACATATCTTTGTGGCATAACATACGGATCAATAGACACAGGCCTTGACTAAGAAGAAAAGAAGACACAATGGACACACAAGCACTAGGTTGTACTGGAAAGCAACAGATCACCATGCATACTTAAATGCTTCTGGCTTCCACCCAGGACACACCACCAAATCTATCGCCTGTAGCCAGGCTCCGTGCTACAACCACATTTGTCCTAACCTACTTGACAGACATGCTGAACTGCTGGAATTAAACCAGACATTCAGGAGACTCAACTACCCACCCATTGAGATCAAGGACTAACCAACAGAACCAGACTTATTCACAAGAAGGACCTTATTAAAAGACAAACCACAGAAACAGAACAACAAAACACCACTGGTTGTCACCTTATAAGTCACAGCTTGAACACCAGTATGGGACAGGCATGAAGGCGGGGAGGAGGGGTTTCATCAGTGACGTTGTTGGGGTGACATATTCAGAGAAGGTTTATATACCATCTCAAAACTTCTGGCCAGAGAACCAAGGTTGCCAAGACAATTTTACTTCAGGATTGCTGACTGTATAAAAGCCAAAACTTAGCAAGAGCCAAGGTTCCATTGGTCCCCCCTGGAGAGAGAGCATCCTTCCTCACCCATCTGTCCATCTGGTGTACACCATACTGCATCCTATACCCATGTCCAGACCCAATGGTTCCCATTCCCCTTATCAGTGCCTGATCAGCCTGGTATAGAGGTTCCTCTTGTGTGTGTGTGAGGTGATTATTGTATGAAGGCGTGGAGCTCTTTTTAGTTTGTTAACTAATCAATCTTGTTGCTGCTTAGAGAATTTTTTTTCCTGTGTATCCTCAAAAAACCTGTTCCTGTTGAGCATGTGAGTGCTTGTTCCCTTATCAATTCTCACTGTAGAACAGGACTGTGCAACAATCTTCTTCCAGTTTCCCCCAGCCACAGGCTAGGAGTACTCCCATGACCCTGTGGTTAGCAAGGATAGCAAGGGGAAGAGTGTGGCATGCGTGTCCCTACAGGTAGAGAGAGAAGTGAGATTGTTAATAAGTGGGACAGCACATGTGAATGTGTAAGTGTATGACATTTTATGACAAGCTCAAACTACTCAAATGTATTATTAATAAACTAAAACCAGTACTGTTCTTCCAAAAGGTTCAGAGTAATTTCCCTCAACTTTCTCTCTCGTGTGCCTTTGTGAGGTAGCTTTGGCCATGGTGGCCCATCTTCACTAAGAAAGGTTCATTACTGATTGAGAATGGGCCAGCCAGTCCAAGCCTGACAGTAGTTGTCTCTCAACTAGTCTCTGCTTCAAGTATTTCCAAGCTATGTGTCAGCACTGGAAGCTGTAATCCATAATAATATTATTTTAAAAATGAAAGAAAACAGCAAATGAGGGACTTGAAACCTTTCTTCCAAGTTTCTCTCTAGCCTGATACTGCTCTGGTCAGTAGAAGACAGGCTAGGTTTATCTTTTGAATAATACACTAGAAAGAATGATCAGGTTGCACTTTCTGAATTACACTGCCTAGGAAACCACCTGACTCCATTTTTAAGGCTGGTGACTTTCTGGGAAATGAAAGATTAATTTTTAATGCTCCAGAAACCTGCTGTGTTGACAACCTTTGCTACTCTGCAGGTAAGTCTGTTTTCTAATGATCTTAAAGAACATGTAGATGTGTTCTTCTAAAATGGAATGTAAGTAAAACTGCTACATTTGTGGTCACTAAGAGTCAACACCAACTTGGTGGCACATAATCAATCAGTCAAAACAGTGCTTAGAATCTAAGTAAATTGACAACCCAAAAAGTATCCATTCTTTTGTCATGCAAATGCAAGTACTGCAAGAACGTCTAGCTGTAGAAATGGATAAATACATTTTCAGAGTTGATAATAAGAGCTGGTTGCCTGTTGATTTGAGATTTTAAATGGCTTTGAGTTTCTTTCTCCCTCCATCCCTCTCTCCCTTTTACTTTATTATAAAAAATTGTTCTGTGGTGGTTATTTAAAAATAAATTTTAGCATTTGTTTATATTAAACATTAATATTGGTTGATCTGTAGTCTTGGAGAGTCTGTTAAATCTCACTAAAAGAGTATTTCTTTCCAAACCAATAAAGTAGATCATATTATTTGAAGCAGAGATGACTCTTCAAAGACAGCCTCATATAGAGGGCACTGAAGTAGTCAAATTGTGTGGTGATCAAGGCATGAGTTACTGTTGCCAAGGCTTCCTGGTCTGGGCAGGGCCATGACTGATGCACCAGTTGGGCAAAGGTCAAAACATCATCAATCTGATGCTCAAGCAGGAGCCATGAACCCAGGAGGACCCCCAAGTCAGAGACTGGGGACTGCAACCCCATCCCAAGAAACCACTGGGGCTGACGTTACTAGATAAGCAGAATATTCATGGATGAACAATGACTCCATTTTGCTTGGGTTTAGGTTGAGCTTGTTTTTTCTCAAACAGTCCCTTATAAGTTCCAGGAGTCAGTTCAAGACTTCTATAACATCTTCACTCTGGCCTGGGTGATGATAAACAAATGAGTATCAACAGCATATTGATATCACTTCACCTCAAACTCACAGATTTTCCAACAATTTTATATAAATGTTGAATAACACCGGGGAAAGGACCAAGCTGGGTGGTACTCCACACTGGAACAAACAAGGGCTTGATCCTTCCTCTCCCATAACTACCAATTGGAACCACCTGCTCTGGAGCTACTGCAAGACATTGTCCCAACTCTTCTAGGTGTGAGAGTCTGGGGGAACCAGGCAGTGGTGGAGTTGGCTGGGTGCAAGAAGAGGCAGCCCAGCCCAGAGATGGGGGCTGTGGGAAGGAAGCATTTCAAAGAGACTATACTTTCATTGGCTTGCTATAAGCCTGCCTGGAAACTCACTTTTACAGTTTTCAAGATTATGTTTTTACCCTGACTGGCATAAAAGATGCCTTCCTGAAATCCGTATGGCGCTTGCTTCTTGAGTTTGCCAGCTATGTGGAGCCTGACACGAGGTGGTCCAGAAGGATGCCGTGATTAATTAACAATGCTAAGAGGTCTAATAAGACCAGGAGGGCACACTCATCCCATCCAGTTCTCAGCCATGGTCATTCACCAGAGCAACGCATGGTGTTTCTGTCCCATGAACCAGTCCTCAACCATAAGGGAAAGGAGCACATTGCTATAATATCTCAAAGGTTTTAAGCAGTGACATAATCAACGATGTAGCTTGATTCCTTTCTGCCCTTATTTTCTAAAAAGATGCATGAGGATTTGGAAAGTGCTTCGAAAGCCCATCCTCTCTTCCCCGAAGCTTGGAAGCTGCTTCTACTAATTCAGCTGAGAGGAAAGAAACTCAACATGCATTGTGAGAAAGGCCTAAGGGCGTACTTTAATGTCAGATGGCTTTAAATCATCATCTTTGAGTATGATGTGTATGTTTTTAAATGACAGAAACATGTATATTTGAGCCTTTCTCACACTGTCTGTGCTGTATATGAATGTTGCTGGTATGGGATAGAACACAGGAGAAAAAAATAACATTTATTCTAGCTACTGAAGATGTTACAGTTGTTCTAAAATCTCATGTATGTCCTAACATGAAAATGTCTTTGTTACCATTACTATTCATGAAACCACATGTGCTGGAGCAAGCTAAGTTTAGGAGAAGATTAAGCCTTGTTTCTGCCTGGTGGTTTAATAGCGTCTGACATCTTTAAACTCTTGCATCCTGAATCATTCTCACTATCTGGAGACTTGAGATGACTCTTATTTATGTAATTTTAAAATTTTTGCCTTGTACAGGTACTCCTTGTTTAGCAACCATAATTGGGACCAGCAACTCAGCCATTAAATGAAGCAGTCACTAAGTAAAACTATGACTGCACTTATGATCTTACTTCAGCTTTCCTTTGCTTTACAGACCTGCGAAAGTTATAAATGCAAGGATTGGTCGCAAAATTACTTTTTCATCACTGTCATAACTGTGAATGGTCATACAAGGCAAGTTGCTAAACAAGGATTACTTGTACCAACAAGGAGATTTAGTTAAACATATAGCCACAAAGCCAAACATATTTAACCATTAAAAAGCTGTTATTTAAGATAATGCATTTTTAATTTTTTTTAAAAATTAGGATTACAATTTGTCAATTGCATTTTATATTAGCAGAATACAAGAGGAAAAATGCAGCCTTTTATTATGATGCAAGAAGAGACTATAGTAAAGTAGTGACAAAATGCCATTTAATGAAAGAACAGCACCCCCTAGTAGCAGAAGAACAGAATTAAAAGGTGGTTTCTGTGGCAACTTTATAACAGTGTTTCCAACTTGTTTCCCTCCAGAAGTCTTGAATTACACCTCCCATCCTCTCCATCCAGAAAGCCAGAGGCTGTGCTGGTTTGGTTTGGTGAGAGAGATGTAGTCCAACACCAGCCTGAGACATGTTGCATTACTACACTGCGTGCATAATTATTAGGCAAGTTGTATTTTTGAGGATGAATTTCACTATTGAATAACTACAGTGCTCTCGGTCAATCCAAAATGTTAATAAACCTCAAACCTGAATATTTAAGAAAGTAAAAGTGAGGTTTTGGCTTTCTTAGGAGCATATCTATGTGTGCACAATTATTGGGCAACTATTAGTGTGCAGAATTATTATGCAACTAAATGAAAAACAAAAATTCCCCCATCTCACTTGTTCATTTTCATCTGTTAAAGTGAGAATAACAAACAACTCAAAATTTACAAATAAACATTTCTGACATTTCAAACAAAAAATCAGTGACCAATATAGCCATCCTTCTTTGCAATAACAGTCATAAGCCTTCCATTCATGGAGTCTGTCAGTTTCTTGATCTGTTGACGATCAACTTTTTGTGCAGCAGCAACCACAGCCTCCCAGACTCTGTTCAGACAGGTGTACTGTTTTCCTTCACCATAAATCTCCCATTTGAGAAGGGCCCACAAGTTCTCAATAGGGTTTAGGTCAGGTGAGGAAGGGGGCCATGTCATTGTTCTTTCATCTTTGAAGCCTTTACTGGCTAGCCACGCAGTGGAGTACTTCGATGCATGCGATGGAGCAATGTCCTGCATAAACAGCATGGTCTTCTTGAAAGATGCAGACTTTTTCCTGTACCACTGCTTGAAGAAAGTGTCTTCTAAAAACTGGCAGTAGGTTTGGGAGTTGATTTTGAGTCCCTCTTCAACCCGAAAAGGTCCAACTAGCTCATCTGTAATAATACCAGCCCATACCAGTATCCCACCTCCACCTTGCTGGCGTCTGAGTCAAAGTGGAACTCTGTGCCCATTACTGATCCAGCCATGGGCCCATCCATCTGGTTCGTCAAGAGTCACTCTCATCTCATCAGTCCATCAAACCTTTGAAAAATCTATCTTCAGATATTTCTTGG
This sequence comes from Python bivittatus, assembly GCF_059951505.1. NCBI lineage: Eukaryota > Metazoa > Chordata > Lepidosauria > Squamata > Pythonidae > Python > Python bivittatus. The sequence continues at coordinate 48,591,448 of NW_028277030.1, read as the reverse complement.
CCCAGCCTTGCCGTTTCAACTTATGTGTCTTGTTCAGTGGTGGTCGAGTTTCAGCCTTCCTTACCTTGGCCATTTCTCTGAGCACTGACACCTTGTACTTCTGGGCACTCCTGGTAGGTTGCAGTTCTGGAATATGACAGCACTGGAGGATAATGGGTTCCTGGTAGCTTCACATTTGATTCTTCTCAAATCTTTGGCAGTTAATTTGCGTCTTTTTTTCTCAACATGTTTCTTGTGACCCTGTTGACTATTTGCAAGAAAACGTTTGATGGTTCTGTGGTCACACCCCAATATCTTAGCAATTTCAAGAGTGCTGCATCCCTCTGAAAGACTTTTTACAATTTTTGACTTTTCAGAGTCAGTTAAATCTCTTTTTTGGCCCATTTTGCCTGAGGAAAAGAAGCTGCCTAATAATTATGCACACCTTGATATAGGGTGTTGATCTCCTTAGGCCACACCCTCCCTCATTACACAAATACACATCATCTGATATGCTTATATCCAATAAACATTCAGGTTTATACAGCTTGGAGGTGGAAAATATGCATAAAAATGATGATATGGTCAAAATATTCACCTGCCTAATAATTGTGCACACAGTGTACATGATTCCTAACACATATAGTTGTCAGTGGATTGGATTCAATGAAACTTGCTCCAAATAGGATGCAGCCTAAGAGAGCCACTATGAGTTATAGCAGAGATTACAGCAAAAATGCAAATATGCAACTTTCCAGAAGGTGCCAGCCTTGCAGCATCTTCCAGTTGAGGCCATGGCTCAAGAGAGCCAGACTGATCTAGTGGTTAAAGCAGCAGACTAGAAAGCAGGAGACCGAGAGTTCTAGTCCCACCTTAGGCATGAAAGCTGGCTGGGTGACTTTGGGCCAATCACCCTCTCTCAGCCCAACTCACTTCACAGGGTTGTTGTTGTGGGGAAAATAGGAGGAGGAAGGAAGATTAGGTATATTCGCTGCCTTGAGTTATTTATAGAAATAAGAAAGGTGAGATAAAAAAAAAATCTAAAAAAAAAAAAAGAGTAGCTAGAGGGGTCCAGGGGTTCCTCATCCTCAAGCAATACAGGAATACCATCACAGTGGAGATGTTCCTGAACCCACGTCCCTACAAATGATACTCTTTTACACCATTCTGTTTTCTTATACTGAATCAAAACGAACTGTTACCATTGTCTGTGTTTTTTTCTGGGGGGGGGGCAATTTCATTAAAGCAAATTGACACACCGATCCCCTCGCTTGATGCCATCACAGGATGCTTACTGTTCTATGTCCTTCCTTCTAGAGTCACAAGGATTGTTGCAAATGGGAAACTTCCAATTTTAGCAGCAAGTTATTGTGGATTTTGGCCCCCGTCCATGGCAATTTGATCTCCCAATATCTTCTAGTATGTTCAATTTTATACCCTTTATTATTTAAAGAGCAGTATCTCCCACAGTGCACACTTCCCTGGATTTTCTATAATGTTTATATCCAGGAATGATTATATCCCACTGATTCTGCCTGTTTCACCAGGTTTCTGTTACACACACTACATCTATGTTTTTATACACAATCAAGTTCTTTAATTCTCCCATCTTGTCTTGGCTCAGAGACTTCTAGCCCTTGAAACTTCTATGTACCATCTTATTTTTCAAATCCTGTTGAAAATGTTTTCACTGTTTTTTTGTTTCTTCTTTGTCTCCTGATGTCTATCCATTAACCTAATTCCACGTTGACTATATTCCTTAAAGTCTAGATCTATCTCCATATATAATATTTGCTTAAAAAGGACACGTTCATGCTACATATTTTGTTTTGTTACAGTTTCTTGCCCTTCTTGAAGGAGAAACTATGAGCTGGGGATTCCTGCGAGATATTCTAAGCGGTGTAAATAAATACTCAACAGAAATTGGCAGAGTCTGGCTGGCTATTGTGTTTATATTTCGTCTCCTTGTCTACGTTGTAGCTGCTGAACACGTCTGGAAAGATGAACAGAAGGAGTTTGAGTGTAACATTAGACAACCTGGCTGTGAAAATATCTGCTTTGATCATTTCTTCCCAATTTCCCAAGTGAGGCTTTGGGCCTTGCAACTGATTATGGTCTCTACCCCATCACTTTTGGTTGTTCTCCATGTTGCCTACCGAGAAAGCAGGGAAAAGAGACACCGAACTAAGCTGTATAAAGACCTGAAAAGTATTGATGGGGGATTGCTCTGCACCTACCTCATCAGCCTCCTTTCCAAAACTGGATTTGAAATAGGTTTCCTCTACTTGTTTCACAAGATCTATGGAGGATTTGACGTACCCCGCGTTGTGAAATGTGACACACGTCCTTGTCCTAACACAGTTGATTGCTACATATCCAAGCCCACTGAGAAGAAAGTTTTCCTGTACATTGTGGTGGTGACATCCTGTTTGTGCATAGCCTTAAATATAATTGAATTCAGCTATTTGATTTTCAAATACTCAATCAAATGCTGTTTCAGAAGTTACACCAAGAAGGTTCGAAACTCCAAATGTGAACATAAAAAAACAAATTCTATGGTTCACAATGGTACCACTGTATCTCTTGACCAAGATTCACCCAATATCCAAGGGGGAGATGAAAAAAATGTGGGTCATCACCAAGTATAACAAACAAAAGCACTCAATTGTAAATCAAGTATATTTTCGTTAACAATAGAGCTTTAGATAATAATAAGAGTCTGAGTATTTTAACCAACATGCTGTATATTTAGGTTTTTCCACACACGATGTAAGGTTTACCAAATTTGTTTATAACTGGCATCTCCTTCTAATGGATTTATAAGCATTGGTGTTTCTTAAGTTTCAATAACTTAAGTGGTGACTTCCAATTTTTTGGTGCAATTCTTTTGAAACATCTATTTTCATTCTTGAAGATTTTTGAAGGGATAGTAATTCAGCTTTCCCCATCCTGGCAATTCCCAAAATTCCCAGCCAGCAAGGCGAAAGGAGTCGCTGGAAACCTAGGAGTTTCAGGCCCAGGAAAGTTCTGCATTCTGTTAAGATGAGCCCCTTATTGGGTCACCATGTAATGGAAAACTATGTCTAATGGCAGAACCTTATTTGTTCAACCCTTTTCCAACATGCAACATTTTATCTTGTTTAAAGATGCTTTCAACTGTATTAGTTTTTACTTAGTCTTCCACCTGCAGTCATTTATTTCTAATGTGAATTATTAATTAGTTCTTCCCTTGTGTATAATTCTAAAGTAGTGTACAAGTGTGTGCGCGTTCTTTCCTGTCTTTTGTCCTTGTAAGTAATTGTAACTTCCTCACCCTATCTTGGCTTTACTGATGCATGTGTGTGTTATTCATTTATTTGATTTAAAGGCTGCCCAACTCCAGAGTGACTTTGGGTAACTTACATTTTAAAAGAGTAGAAAAACAAAGATAAAGAAAAGAATTCATATACAGTACTGTGCAAAAGTTTTAGGCAGGTGTGAAAAAATGCTGTAAAGTAAGAATGCTTTCAAAAATATATATTGTAATTGTTTATGTTTATCAATTTACAAAATGCAAAGTGGAGCGAACAGAAGAAAAAGCCAAATCAAATCAATATTTGGGGTGACCACCTTTGCCTTCAAAACAGCATCAATTCTTCTAGGTACACTTGCACACAGTTTTTGAAGGAACTCGGCAGGTAGGTTGTTCCAAACATCTTGGAGAACTAACCACAGATCTCCTGTGGATGCAGGCTGCCTCAAATCCTTCTGTCTCTTCATGTAATCCCAGACAGACTCGATGATGTTGAGATCAGGGCTCTGTGGGGGCCAAACCATCACTTCCAGGACTCCTTGTTCTTCTTGACGCTGAAGATAGTTCTTAATGACATTGGCTGTATGTTTGGGGTTGCTGTCCTGCTGCAGAATAAATTTGGGGCCAATCACACGACTCCCTGATGGTATGGGATGATGGATAAGCATCTCCCTATATTTCTCAGCATTGAGGACACCTTTGATCCTGACCAAATCTCCAACTCCATTTGCAGAAATGCAGCCCCAAACTTGCAAGGAACCTCCACCATGCTTCACTGTTGCCTGCAGACACTCATTATTGTACTGCTCTCTAGCCCTTTGGCAAACAAACTGCCTCCTGCTACAGCCAAATCTTTCAAATTTTGACTCATCAGTCCAGAGCACCTGCTGCCATTTTTCTGCACCCCAGTTCCTATGTTTTCATGCATAGTTGAGTCATTTAGCCTTGTTTCCATGTCAGAGGTATGCCTTTTTGGCCCAATTCTTCCATGAAGACCACTTCTGGCCAGACTTCTCCAGACAGTAGATGGGTGTACCTGGGTCCCACTGGTTTCCACCAGTTCTGTGCTGATGGCACAGCTGGACATCTTCCGATGTTGAAGGGAAGTAAGCATGATGTGTCTTCCATCTGCTGCATTAAGTTTCCTTGGCCGACCACTGCGTCTATGGTCCTCAACGCTGCCCATTTCTTTGTGCGTCTTCAAAAGAGCCTGAACAGCACATCTTGAAACCCCAGTCTGCTTTGAAATTTTTGCCTGGGAGACACCTTGCTGATGCAATATAACTACGTTGTGTCTTGTTGCTGTGCTCAGTTTTGCCGTGGTGTATGGCCTGTGACCTGAAACTGTCTTCCACAACCTCACCTTAATAGCAGAGTTTGGCTGTTCTTCACCCAGTTTTAAGCCTCCTACATGGCTGTTTCTGTTTCAGTTAATGACTGTGTTTCAACCTACATATGAAATTGATGATCATTAGCACCTGCTTGGTATAATTGGTTAATCATACACCTGACTCTGATCCTACAAGATCCCTGATTTTGTGCAAGTGTACAAAGTGTTCAAGTGTAAGAACTGATGCTGGTTTGAAGCCAAAGGGTAGTCACACCAAATATTGATTTGATTTAGATTTTTCTTCTGTTTGCTCACTTTGCATTTTGTAAATTGATAAACATAAACAATTACAATATATATATTTGAAAGCATTCTTACTTTACAGTATTTTTTCACACCTGCCTAAAACTTTTGCACAGTACTTGTCAGGTTCAGCCCAAAGAACTCCAAGAGACAATGGAAATACAGTTCTGTTGCGTTTATTAGCTACAACCTCCAGACAGAAAATCTCCCCAGACTGAACCCTAGTTCCCAAGCCAGCCAGCCACAACACCGTGAATTCCTTAGGGAGGTGCCAGCCTCATCTTCTTGAACTTCACACGCTCCTGTTGGGGGCTAAGAACACTTATCTTTCTGAGCCTGGCCTTCATAAGTCCATTCCATCACAGTACTGTATGTCCAGACAAGACAAGCTACAAAAAACACACCAGGCAGGAGCTCAGCAGCCACCCTATCCCAACACCTGGAAAAGCAGCCAGATTCTAAAAGACTGACAGAACAATGTTGGGGTGGGAGCCATATGGATTTCTGGGGGTAGGATGCTCCAGAGGGCAGGTGTCAGAACAGAAAAGCATTACTTCTGGGTCCCTGACATAGCTTCATTGATAAGATGAAACACACCAATTCTGCCCAATCTTACTGGACAGGCAGAAACTGTCAGGCCTCGCCCAAAGAACTCCTGGAGACCATGCAGGTTCAATCAGCAAGGTTTATTTGCCAGCACCTGTTTACGGAAATCTTCTCAGACTGACCAGCAGTTCCCAGGCACAACTCTCTACTATCTTCTGGAATGTTTAGGGATGCGCCAGCTTTCTCAGCTTATCTCCAGAGTGTTGCTCTGGAGAGGAGAGCACCATTTTCACCCCCCTTCCTCCATTCCAGTCCATCACAGAAACCTGGTTTTATAGGTGATAACCAGCACCTTGAATTGCACCCAGAAGTTCACTGGCAACCAATGCAGCTTGCTGAGCAGCGGTGATTTGCGGGCATACTGAGGCAGGCCCATCACTACTTGTGCTGCTGAACTCTGGACCACCTGTAGCTTCCATGTGGTCTTCAAGAGCAGCCCCACGTACAGCACACTGCAGTAGCCCAACTGTGCGGTGATTAGTCTGGAGACCCTCCTGATTCAGGAACGGGTGAAATTGGCATCAACTGAGGGATCAAGGAAAAGGGGTGGGGGCTTAGTCACATTATACTGGGAAAGCGTTTTTAGTAGTTCAACATCTGGAAGGGCCATAGATTCCCCCTTCCAAGCATTACAGGGATTTAGTTACAATGGAGAAAAATCTTGATCCGATGTCCCTACCAGGAAGACTATCTGGTTATTTAAAGGACATGTCCGTTTTGTTTTCTTGGTAACCAGATGAAAGTGCCGTTTGTTCTTGCCAAATTTTTTTTTCCTGACTTTCCAGTCTCACCTTGAGCCCAGGGCTTTCCTGATGGTTTCCTCTCCAAGTCATGATGAATTCTGACTGTATAACTTTTCAAGACCAGCCATGGTTGATTAGGTGCTGCCAATTATAGCACAATGAAATTAATCTATACAGGCCTTAGTATGTAAGGCAGCCTTATAATTCATAGGTCAGAATTAGCATGCTAGAATTCTAATTAGCATTAGAATTCTTAGCATACACTGGGGTGTTGATAAGGAGGGGAGGGCATTTCAGCAGCTGCTATTAACTGCTGTTTGACGTGATCTAAAGCATGTTACTATGGAGTATGAAGCTGAGCTAGAAGTGGCATACCCAAGGACACATTAACCAATAGTGGAAAAATGGCTCTTCTAATGCTATAATATGATAAATGTCAAGGAGCAGAGGAAAAGATTACTTTTCCAAGGCTGTTCTGGCTAAAATATTAAATCCAATTTCTCTTTTTTAATATAAGACAAATATAAAGTTCTCATGACATGTCCTTCACAGAAACAAATCTAATACATACAACACGGTAATTAGTTAAGCAACCTGAAATGCCAGGCTTCCCCAAATTTTGGGGTTACCTTTACATTTACAGTTTGCCATGTTTACATCAATTTGATGTTTTGTTGAAACAAATAATGCATCTTAAACAGTGATTTCTATGCCAACACAGCATTGTATCTAGTTGTTGCACAAACACCAACTCATGCCAACTTATTTCCCCCCAATTCTCCCTCAGCAGCCCATCTAGACTTGCTTCAGTGATTGAAGCAGCTAATAAGTTGACTAAATCATTGGTTCTCAACGGGGGCGGTACCGCCCCCCGGGGGGCGGTGGGAGGATACTGAGGGGCAGTGAACTTGTTTTGGGCGGTAGGGGGGCGGTGGGCATGTTTTGGGCGGTAGAGGGGCAATGAGCATGTTTTGGCATTTGAACTTAATTTTAAAACTCCCCCCAAAATTTATTAAATCGATTATCCGGTTTACACCATTTGTACCAGCAATAAAACGAACTTATGCAACGGCTGCCCTCACACACTTTTAAGAATGGTGAGACGAATTTGTATTCTAGGTAGGATGACCTTGAAGAACTCGACACTACGATTCTTCTCCGATCCCAACCAGCACAGCGCGTGCATCAGCTGTCTTCCCGCGCGATTAATCGCAGTGTGTGCGTTGAGCGTCCTTTCAATATGAATGTTTGATTTGACCCGTGTTTCTTGAGTTGCTTTTCGTTCACTTCATTTTTTTTGCATTAGTCATTTTAATTTTAATAAAAGGAGTGCAATTACCTTCCAGGGCAAAAGTATTGAGTTAAATCGAACAAATTTGATGTGTAAGTCTACTGAAAAAAATTGCTTAAAATTTTTGCCTTTTATAATTCAGTAACTCCCCCACCCCCATACCCTAAATTACAGGATTTTCACAAAGGGTGGCGTTGAAAAATTTTCCGCTCCTTAGGGGGGCGGCAGCTTCAAAAAGGTTGAGAATCACTGGACTAAATCCTTCCTTCCTTCCTTCCTTCCTTCCTTCCTTCCTTCCTTCCTTCCTTCCTTCCTTCCTTCCTCCCTCCCTCCCTCCCTCCCTCCCTCCCTCCCTCCCTCCCTCCGTTGTGGTTCATTTTGGATAGTGGAATCTATCATTCTACCACAATTTGAAGGGTTCTTGGGAGAGCAGGGGTTATAGAAATCAAGAAGCTAGGGGAACGATCATTCTATGCACAGAAGCATTGGATACAATCCCAACTCATAAACCTCATGTATTAAAGAGGTATTCCTAAACTAGTTCCATTCCAAAGATCTGTAACATACCTTATGAATTACTTCTGTGTACTTTTCCCCTCCATATGTGTAACATTTTTGCAGGGGCAACTTGTGTCAGATATGTGCCATCTAAGAAGCTGACTCTGGAATACAGGCTATAATTATCTACATCAACAAAAATTAGATCTTCCAGCACCCCAAGCTCCTCCCTGTGAAAGTATTGTTAAACCTGAAAGCAACCACCTAGGTCTTGCTAACCAGGATTAATCTGCATCATTGAATGTTCCATTTGCCCCCACCATCTTTAACTCCATCAATGGCTAAACACTTAGCCCCACCTTATACCAAAAAAAAAAAAAAAACCCAAGGCAGAGTTATTTTGAGTTTCTTTCTTTCTACTTTCTCAGGAATCAATTGCCATTTCTCCTCCCTTAACAATTCACTCATTCTTTCCCCAGGCCATCTCTACATTTTTATATTTAAGTAATGCTTGATCTTAGTGACAAAGCATGTTATTATTGCGAGGGTTAGTGCACTGTTATTTTCTTTTGTTTGACAGTTATTAGAATGCTCCAAATCTTCAATGCGGTGCTTGTTTCAGCAATGCTTCAAGTGAAGGACCCATTTGAAGCTGCTTTGTAAAGCAAAGAATCCCCCCCCCCACCCGTTTCTATAGCTAAATCTGCACAATTAGTTGAGCTCAATCACCAGTACAGTCTGCTTTAAGATTTTACCTTTTAACCTCTAAAAGGCTGTAATTCTCAATGGATCATACATCTAAATAAACTTAATATTATTATGCATCTGCAGGCCTTAGACTAGGTCCAGGTAGGGTTACCTCAGCTTTTGACATGTGCTTTTTTTTTTTTTTTTAAATGCCTCAGGTGCAGCTTGATGAGATATTCTGGAGAAGTTAAAAACCTGGTTATTTTTTTTTAGTATTGGCTCCCATCAAGGGCTATGGATTTTGACATCTTTCTAATGGACCTACGGGACTGGTTTTATGTTGTTTTCTCAATCAATAGCTACTCCACTCTGCACACATGTTGTATAATCTTGTTTTCTTCCTTACAACAGAATAACTACAGACAGAGATCTGGATCTCTAGCTGGAGGAAAAGAAGAAAAAGCAGCTGGGAAAGTAAAGGGTACACAAAGTATCCTTTCTCCATCTAGGTTACTCAGTGGAACTGCAATCATGGAAGATTTATGAAAACAGCTTATGTTTTTATACTTTGTTAAATTTTTCAGTCCCCCTATGTCTTAAAGCCATGGTCTCCTTTGTTGAAAGTTGTCTAACAGCAAAGTCAGTGATCCCTCCTATTTTTCTGAATGGACAACTCAGCATATGTAGGAGAAAACCCAGTATTCTTCAATGGCAAGTTGGGGTCAAGTTGCCAATTCGTTTTTACCGTAGCAACTTAGTTGCTTTTCTAACCCACTGTCATCACTATCAATTTAGGCAACAGGTTGTAAATTAGCTTAGGAAATGTAGTATTTTCTTCCCCACTATTCCACGCTCCTTCATTCTTGCTGAACTCTGAATTCTTCCAGAATTACAGTATGAAAGCACCCCAAACATAGTCCCTAAAGAGCCAATTCCTTGCTGAGCAAGAAACTGGTACTATCTCTATTCCCAAGACCTGAACTACACCTGAGCAGATTCTATTTGGAGGGCCAAAACTGTACTTTTTGGAAATAACACCCCCTCTTCTTTTTACATGTATATTTTCATATTTATAGGTGTGGACTTGAATTTTTCTTGCCATTTGCTCAAGTACGGCTTTTGCACTGAATTCCTCTTTACTATTAAATTCCAGGAAAACTAAAACTGCAGAAGCTATTGCTGTTATGTAAAAACAACAGCACATATTCATGTTATATGTGCAATATTCTGGTGTGCTTCTTGTATAAATGTAAGCAGCAAACAGATGAACCTTAAGACGTGCTATATTTCAGATAATTTCCTTTATAGACTTCTTTTATGGTATTTATGAACACTGAGATGAGATGTTCATTTATCACATGAATGCTGAATGGACATATGTATAGGGTATTTTAGTACTCAAAAAATCCTGATTCAGAGATCTGTCCTGTCTACCCCTCTAGAGTGTCTGGCATGTGTTGGAAATCAGCCTTTACCCAAAGAGATAAACTGTATTTCCAAATCTGTTTTTCATGAGGCATGCAGAGTGCAGAGGCAGGCTGTAATTTCTTCACAATAAATATTAAAAAATGCAAGAGTAACAGGGGGGGGGATGTTATGTAAAAGCACATTTAAGAATTAGGCTTTGTGCAAGATACTACTTCCAATGGGAAACAAGTAAACAAAACATTTTGGCTGAGGGATTGTTAACAACTCAGTGTTACTGAAAATTCTTAGATGACTTATTTGTATGCTATGATGATTTTTACAATATACTAAAACCAGCTCCAGATCCTCCTCTTAGAACATCTTCTATTATTTGAAACCTTTTGTGCAGGCATTTCATTGTATTGATCTAGATGCTGTAAACTGTTGGGGTACAAAATAGGAGAAACTGATTGCCAATACAGTATTATCCTCCCACTCCTTCTACATTTAATTTCCTTCTAGGTCCCTGATAGTGATTAACATGCTAAGTGCTATGAGAGTCTTCACGCTAATTTTTTTTTTAAAAAACAGAGGGCTTTTTATTGAGTAACCGTAGATGCTAGACAGAAAGAGGTTAATAAACTGCTGAAAGGAACTCATAACTCAGGAAAAAAACAGAGCAGTATATTTTTTAAAAAAATAGTTATAAACTCATTGAATTCTACATTTGCACCGCTATCGAAAGGGAGGAATGTTTCCAGGAAGGCCTACTTGTCATTCACCAATGGCACGGAAGCATGCTTAGCCATTGCCTACCCTCACCTACCTGCAACTGCAACTTTAGATGATGCACAACACAAAAAGGCTGATAATTGGGGGGGTGGTAGTGGAGGGAATGCACAATATATGAACCTATAGAGGAACTCAAAGAGTGGCATTAAGCATTCTGATTAAGTAACAGTAAGGAGTGCTTCACAACTACGTAAGGTTCTTCTGTGGCTGGCTTACACAGTTAAGTGAAAGGGCACAAATATTACTTAGCAGATGTTGAAAAGAAGCAATTTGTCAATAGTTAGTGTTTACATTCAAATGTTCAAATAAGCAAAGTTTAAGATATTTAAAATGAGAAACCTGAAAGATAACGTAGCCTTATTTTTTTCTTCCTTCAAGCTTTCATATCCATTTGATATTACATAACACAGATTTTTTTCTTCCCCATTTGTATCAGGCATGTATTTTCATACGAAAAGGAAATCATACTAATTATATTCATAGATGGATACATGAAAGCAGAGACATTCCTGAGGCTGAACTGCAATTTTTACTGCTCTACGCATGGGTACAGAGAGCCAGCTTGGTATAATGGTTAAATGTGCTGTATTAGAAACCAGGAGGCCATGAGTTCTAGTCCTGCCTTAGGCACGAAACCAACAGGGTGACCTTGGGCCAGTCCCTCTCTCCCAGCCCTAGGAAGAAGGCAAGGGCAAACCACTTCTGAAAATCTTGCCAAGAAACCTGCAGGAACTTGTCCAAGTATTCACCAGGATTTAATACTGACTCAAGGCAGGGAAAAAAAAGCATGGGTAGAACTAAGTATAGGAACATTTATAAGGCTTTCTTCTGTTCTGATACACTCTGGAGTAAGGAAGAAGATAGGCTATACAATCATTCCGACTTCCAGCGGATGGGCAACAATTTTATATTTCTTTCTCTTGTGATTCTGGGAAAGAAGACTCCAAGAGTTTCAATCTTTCAATTCCATAAAAATATGTCCAGCATACAGCAGATTGAGGGAGGGACTAGCAACTCTAACCAAGGCTTTTCTGGTCCAATACACATCGTGCTCTGTGAAGTTATTAGCTAGTACATTAGTAGTCACAATTATTTCAATGTATACATAGCAGGCAAGAAGAAATTTAGTTCCATTTGCAACTGGGAATAAGGAAACTGTCTCATCTCTTCAGAAGATCTTCTGTTTGAATAGCACTTTTACATTTTAATGCTACTGTGAACACATATTACAAATAGATATAAAGGTGGTAAATCAAAATTAGTTCCAAAATTCATTCTTTAGAAAAGCACTGTTTGCAAAGCAGTGCTATAGAAGTTACTCTATACACCAATCAAAATTTTCAAAAGAAAAAGGACTTTTGTAAGATAAAATGTATAAAACCAGAAATGAAATGTGATTTTATTTAAGGCAATACTGGGCTACTTCACAAATCACCACCTCAAATATATACACTGCTCCACACTACTAATTTTCTAGCACATTCACGATGGATTGTTTAATACCAAATGGTGTTTAAATTTTCACTGCCAGCAAACTATTTAAAATTTACATTTCCATCATATTATGGAAGTGGAAGTTTTCAATCTGATTAAAAGCAATGCATATGCAGTTGTAGGAAAACTTTTTGAGTTAGCTACATATGAATACTATCCAATAATATTGGACATTTGCAGTTACAAATACAACTGTGTCAGTATGTATTTTAACCATTTAAGTGTGATCTGATCACCTTCTCTCCTATACACACAATTTAGGCAAAATAAATTGGATATGGTAAACTTACCTAGTTTTTACTTCAAAAAGATTTAAGTTTAAAAGAACATTTTAAAAACTGGATCACTTAGTTACAAATTAAAATTCTGAATATAAATGTGTCATTTAATATTTCAGACTTACAGACTGCCATTTGCAGCAAATGATTTACAATAATAAATATATACAAAAATGTATCTACAAATAAAAAGTACTGTTATATATGAGCAGTGACCCGGCGAAAGATACCACAGACAATTCACAAAGATTTCAGTCATGGAAAAGGACAACATTTGATAAAAAATTGAGGTTTTGATCAATTATTTACAAAACTGAAACAATGATTCTGTTCCAAGTCCCATAGGGATAAAAAATAAATTTACATGACAACTGTCATGAACTTGCTAGGTTAAATCACTTCAAACGAAACAAAACCAACAACAAAAAAACCCCTTAAGAAATAGCATCATGCTCAATGGCTTCCTACTCAAAATAAAAAAAATGCAGTACAGATATACATTAATGATCAGAACAAGGAGTCCGCTCATATTACCTGATTATTTTGTAACCTCTAGTTTTGCTTCCCAATGTCCATCAAGTCTTATCAGACTGACAATAGGTTTCATTTCCTGAAGCTGCTTCAATACACGCTCAGTGCAATCTTTAAAAGTCTTATCTAAAACTATTTTTACAGTACCGCTACACTGAAATTGTGATGGATTAGCAAACTGCACACGAGTTTCACTTTCTGAACACGATCGTGTTCTCACAACAGGGTTCTTTTCGTTAGGCTTTCTTGAGTTAGAATGAGAGCCTTTCCTGGTCCCACAATTATTACAACCCCCCCTTTCTGTGTTTTTCTTCTGCTTCACTGCAGATTCTTCAAGGAACTTGAGGAAAGATACTTCGAATCCCATAGGCTTAAATGAACTCCAGTCAAAAGCTGAAGACTGTTCTTCGACAGTCTGGATAGCCACAGCGCTTTCTTCCTCTCTGTGCACACTGCTTAATTCAACAGCCAGGATTTCTTCCTGCTTTTCAACTTTTCTCTTTTTACTTTGGGAGGTATTTTTCTCTTTGTTTACTCTTTTAGAATGACCGTTTATGCCTTGCTTTTCTGAAAGAGAAGCGCTAGCTTCCTGACGGCCGCTATTTACGTCGGAAGAGCCCTTCGGCTGGTTTTCTGAACTTGCAAGATCCTCGTTAATAAGCTTGGTAACGAACAACTCGGCAAGCTCATCCACCTCGTCCTTCTCAGTCTTCTCTGCCTCCTTCCGCAGCCCCAGCGGAGAGGGTCCCAAGCCCTCGCCCGTGTCGGGCACCCCACAAGCCTGGTTCTCCAGGGCTTCACTGGGCAAAGACACCACGTCTTTTCCTGAAGGCTCCGAACGCTCGCTGGAGACAATTAAGGCATCCCGATGTTGTAAAGTAAACGCTTTAGATAACTTGTGACATTTGTAGTGCCGAATTACGTTATTCTCACTCGTGACAACCGATGAGCAGCCTTTTATCATACATGGGTACTGTACAATAAATTTGTTACTGCATTCGGATAAAGCGTCACCCTTTGTCTTTATTGAATAAATATACTTTCCACATTTCAAAGAATATGCTTGATTTTCATCAATCGGCCCTAGTTTGGGTGTTTTGTCTTCTACGGTCACTGCTCTCTTTCGCTTGGCTCTAATTGACATTTTGTTTCCATTTTTTCCTGCTCTGTATTTTAATGCTTTATGTTTAATTTTCATGGTTTTCTCCTGATTAGCTTTAATTGAAATATTTTCCTGACCTGGCGTCAGGAATCGCCTAGGTCTTATTAAATGATCTTTATGCCTATCATTATGCTTATTAAAAATGTGCCGTAGAAGATTAGACCTTGTTGCATAAATACGGTCGCAACCTTCACAATCACATTTATACATGCAATCTTCTGTTTTGCTCTGCTTTATTTTTATGTCATGATCTGTCTCAAGATGAATCACATAATTAACATACGTTGTAAATGATGATTTACATTCAGACTGATCACAGGGGAATTTTCCAACATCCAAGGCTGACTTCATACTACCAATTTCTTCAGGAGCCATCTCATGAAGCTTCATATAATGCTGAATAAGACTAGTCACTTCTTGAAATATCCTAGAGCAATTTCTCACTTCACATCTGAATTCCTTCACAGTTTCAGTTGCATCACTCTCTTCTTCCTTACCAGCTTCATCATCTTTACTTGGTTCACTTTCTTCTTCTGCCTCCAAAGAGAATGATGGTAGATCAGATTTATGTACAGCTTGATAGTGCAGAATCAAATTCTGTTGTATTGTAAAAGCTGCAAAACAACCTTGATGCACACACCGGTAAGGTCTATATGGATTATAACTAGTTGGCATCTCCAAAGGTTTGGGAATTGGCTTTTTATGTTTTCTTTCTTCTTCTTTCCTATGTCTTCTGATCTTACGTAATTTAGGTTGTAATTGACTATTATTAAGTATGGGTATATTATGAACTTCTAGAGGAACCGGAGCTATTGGGGAAGGTTTTTCTAATTTTTCTGTGATATCAGGAGTATTTTCTGGTATTACTGCTTCTGGTATCAATCTTTCTGGAACCTTCATAGATTCTATGACCGTTTCTTCTTTTAGATCAAGTTCCTTAGTCAACTGTAATTCTCTTTTACCTTCTATTAACACATACGGCATGTTTTTTAGTTCATTAGGTCTTGGTGTAACATTTATGGTTTTGTTTTGGGATCGTCGTCCATAAGGCCTTTTTAGCTTTAATTTTACCATTTCATCTGTTGTAAAATGATGTACCAGCTGACAGTGCGCCCGGAGGTTAGAATTTCTTGTAAATGTTTTTGGACAGTTAGCAACAACACATTTAAATGGAGCATATTTTAACTGGTGTTTCTTAATTTCAAGAATCATTTCTGCAGTGTACTGATGTATTTTGCTGTAGTGTTTAAATAATGCATCCTTTGTCATGGCACTATAATTACAGCCTGGAGCCTGGCACATAAATGGCTTATGGACCTTTTCACTAAACATAGGATGTGTTTCTGAAGACATCTGGACAAGAGATGTGGTCTCAGTTGTTACACCTGGAATAAGGACTTGCGGCATTAACGTATCTGCTGGAAGACAATGAGTTATACTATCGAGTATTTGATTTGATGTTCCACTTTCTAAATTCAGCTTTTCCAAGCCTTCTAAAATTTCCATAAGTTGAATATCATCTTTGTGAGATGCTTCAGACTGATTAGTTTTAGCAATGGTGACATTCTGGGTATGTTTTATGCATTGAGTAGAATCAGGTTTAGGGAGTTGTGCAGGGTTTTCAAAAACACACTGAGCAGTATTGTTTTGTGGGCTCCGTATTGATTCAATGGATATCTCTTGGATTTCACTTTTAACTTCAATCTTCTGAGAATTCATAGCTGTTTTAATTATTTCCAGAGTTTTCTCAAAATTCTGAACAATGTTATCATTTGAAATCTCAAAATTGGACTTTTCTGGAATGCAAGATCCCAGAGTAACCTGAGAATCACCATTTTCATTTTTCAATGACAAAGGAACTATTTCTACATGATTTTCTCCACTAGTCTTTAAGTTTTCTTTGATATCTGCTGTTAGTTCACTGTCAACATTACTTAATTTCTGTGTAAAATTTTCCATTAACACTTGAGTTTCACAATTTGCCAATACATTTGACTGAAAATTTTCTGCTGTTGCTTGCATACTCCCTTCAACATTTCTAGTGATAAGCCCTAAACCTGCCAAATCATTAACCACCAACTTTTGTGAAATGTGAGGTACAACCAAAGAAACTGTTTTCTTCTTTTTCTTTGAACCACCATTCCCTTTTTTACTCAAGTTACACACTTCTGAATTTTTGATGCTACTTATGACTGAAACACGTGGAACATTGTTTCCCAAATTATGTGTTGTGGTAGGAGAATTAGAAACCAGATGGGGGCACAAGCCATTTTCAATAGTCTTAAGTATTAAATCATCTGAAAACACAGGTAAACTGTTGCATTCTTCTGACGAAATTTTGGTGTTAAGTGTTCTGTTTTGGTCTGTGAGCAAGGTAGCTGGGTTGCAAATTGTTGGTAATGAAGGTGATATGCCTGGATTTGGCAAAACTGCTGTATTTATTTGTGTAGTACCAGTAACGCAACTGGTTGTAATTATATGTGGTAATGTATCTGTAGAATCAAAAGTACTTGGAATTCCTGCAGTTTCCAAGGCCTGTTTGATAATTTCATTTCCTTCCTCATTTTCACTTGGATTAAAATTTGTCATATTGGTCCGTGGAAACAAGTTCTGCAAAATGGCAGCTGACCGATTTTCATTAGCAAGCAGCTGCAGAAATGATGGTTCCTTAAAACATGCATCTGGATTATAAGTTGATTCCTGCTGCTGCTGTAAGTTTAAAGCATTTGAAGAAAGAATCATACTTGCAAGTAGGGAGGATTGTCCATTAAGCTGTAGAGCTTCAGGAGAAATTTCAGATTCATCCAAAGGTTTACAATAGGATCGTTTGGACAGATGACCACCAAGTGATCTAGGATTGGAAAAAACCCTGTAACATCTACTACAAATAAATTTGCCATCCCTGATAATTGCTGGCCATTTTGCCCGCTTATTATGCTTTGGCTTTTTGTCTTTTCCATCTGTACCTCGCCTACGATCCTTTTTTGTTTTTTCTGATATAAGAGGCTGTGGAGCGGTTTCACCAAAGTTACTTTCATTATTTATTTGTGAAGGAAACAGTATGTCAACACTTTCCTCTTTTGAAAAAGAATTTGTATTTCCTTCTAGTTGGGAGGAAAAATGATTGGTATTCTCCATTTGTGAGAAGACAGAACTTGGACTATTGTGAGCTGGGGAAGGAAAAAGAGAAATCAGCCCATTTTCTGCAGGTAAAGGAAGAAAAGGATCAGAACCACTGTCGATGTTCAGAGGCATAACCGGCTTTTCTAAATCATCCAACTGTGAAGGTAAAGTTGCACTGGACATACTTCCCAACTGAGAGCTTAATGCATTTTCTGATTCACTTTTAATATGGGAAGAGAGACCAACATTTTCCACAATTGGTAATAACGAATTAGTTGCATTTTCCAAACGTGTTGGGAAAAGAACATTTGATAGTTGCTGCAGCTGACTTGTACAAGTAGGATTTAAGCTGGTTTTGGTTTGTTGAGGAAATGCATCGCTAGCAGGAGTAGACACTTGTGATGATAAAAAATAAACTGGCTTGCTATCATTTGGCAGGTTTTGCAAACTTATTTTTTTACTTTTCTTATTCTTGCACTGCATTTTAAATGCAGCATATTGATCAGGATGTGCTGTCTTCATGTGTTTTCCAATGCTCTGAGAAGAATTGTAGATTCGCGTACAGCCTTCAACCTGACAAGTAAACTTCTGAACTGGAGCTGCCAATGGCATGATGGGCAAAAAAGAAGTGCCTATATTGTTCTGGGTAGGAGCAAGTGAAATCCCTCCTAAATTCTTCAGCGGCTGATTGTAGAGATTAGCAGCTGTCCTAACACTCTCTTCAAGCTGAGGCCTTGGAGAAAGTAAATTCTGACACTCTAATTGATTTTGCGTGCTGAAAGACATATGGCCACTCTCTTTTTCTTGACTTTTTGTTGCAAGAACATCAGGTTCAAGTTTGACTGAATTCATAGAAATGGTCTGAGACTCACCAACACAGTCATCCTCCTTCCCTTCATGGAAAACAGAAAGGTCACTGCAAGTATCTTCAACTGTTGAGCAAAACGGATGGATGGTAGGTACACCAATATCTACTGCAGTATTTACAACAGGTAGTTTTCCTTTTTTTGCCATGTTCTCTCGAATTTTTTGGCCTAGAAGAGGCATCAAAACATTGCTGGCTGGACCTAATGATTCTGTCTCTGCTGCACTAGTTAAAGATTGTTCCCTGTTGTCAACAGAGATTGAATCAGGCTGCTCCAGTACATTAGCTGACAGTTTTGTACTCTCAGACTCAAGTGATTCATCTTGGATCTCATCTGAGACATAATTTTCTGCTTTGGCACAGTTATTTACATTACTATCAGGTGGCAGCACCAGTATCTCTTCTGGATGGACTTCTTCAGTATTCTCATTATTTTCTAAAGACTGAGAACAATTGCTATCACCATCAGACTGCAGTATTTTTTCAGATTTAGTGTGATCTTCAATATGTTTTTCTAATTCATTCTGTGAGTGGTAAACTTTTCCACAACCTGTAAGTTTGCAGGTAAAGGTATTATAGTGCTGAGCTTCATGATCATAAAGCAAATATGCTTCTGAAAATACTCTCCCACATTTGGGGAACATGCATCTTGCCCTAAAGACCGGGTGCTCTTTTCTGTGACTCAAAAGTTCAGCATAACTGTTAAAGCTAGCCTTGCATTTCATCTGAATGCAAATATAGGGTTTGATGCCACAGTGCATTTGTAAATGATCATTAAGGTGGGTAACACTTACAAAATGTCGTCTACAGTATTGGCAAATTACTTTTTTGCTCTGCATTTCAAGAAAGCGTTTAGCTTCTTCATTATCTTTATGACCTTTTGCATGTGCGATCAAATTCTTGAAGTATTTAAAGCCTTTCTTACACAAGGTAACAGGACAGGTAAACTCATTGACAGGCAATGGCTTTTGAATTGGCATTATTTCTGGAATGTAAGGTTTGTCTTTGTCATAATTTTCATCATCCGAGCCATCGTTGTCATTAAAAACAATGAAGTCTGCTGCATAAAGACTGTTCTTTTTTATGTGACGTTGTTCTTGCTTAACTAAGGTATTGTTCTTTCTGTTCACACCAGTGGTTGCTGTTTTGGGTGGCCTTCCTAGTTTTCTCAGTGGTTTCATTGCAGCTAGTCGCTCCTTACTGGACTTCTTAACATGTAGTGTTACATGAGGAACAAAAGTTTCTTTAGAATTAAAATTTTGTGCACATATTGGGCAACTATAAATTCCATCCTTGTAGTGCTTCTGCGCATGCCTGACTATTCTATGTCCAAGAAATTCCTTATCACACAGCACACAATATTGCATGTATGCTTGCCAGTTCCTGAACCTAGCAGATATGAATCCCCTCTCCCTTAATTTTTTTATTTCTCTGTTTTTCTGCTTCTTATCTCTAATGCCTCTGAGCAAGTTTGTAGCTTCATCAAAACATCCAGAAAGCCCATTTGCTGAAGTTTCTTTGTTCTCATCTTGACAGTCCTCTACCTTTTCATGCATTTCACTGTCGTTCAGTTCATCTATTGAAGATACAATTGATGCCTCTTCTCCCATCAATGCTAAACACTGACGTTTTAGCATTTTCCAGTCCCAAAATTCTGGATCAAAAGGCCACTGAGTTTTTAATACAAGCAAAAGCTCACAGCGTAATGAATTTGGAATTGGAAGATTTTCTTCATCATATTTCTGGTCAGGCTGATTATACAACATTTCTACAGCATAATATGCATCCACAGTAGGTTCAAGAAGAAATTCACTTAGTTGACAAGCACGTTTAACCTCTAAATCATCAGGCAATAAGCAAGATATTGTCTTGCAAATGGAAATTTTGACTTCTGTATTCTCACTAGCTTCCAAGCGCAATGCTTTCACACAAAGTTCAATGCAGGTTGCAAGTCCAGCAGCATCAATCTGTAGAGCAAGAAACAGATCATAGTGTAAATTTAATGCCAGTTCCTGAGTTTATAAATGTAAGTAAACCTGAATTTTGATTTCAATTAATTTTGCATTAAATAATTATAACTTTAAGAGTTACCAGTGTTAATTACCTCAAAGGGGTGAATGTTAGATTTCAGATTTTTATTTATTTGTGATTCATACTCATTCTAAGAAGTATTCTTAATTTCTATGTAAAACAATAATTTTGTTATAACAAAGATGCATTTCAGCAAGGTCTTTGAACTATCAACAATATTCAATTTATGCAATAATTACTTTGAACAATATCATTTGGAGGAAAAAAGATCAACTTTTTGAATCAGTATAGTCATTCATAAATAATTAAGGTATAGTGGGGCAAAAAAGTATTTAGTCAGCCACCAATTGTGCAAGTTCTCCCACTTAAAAAGATGAGAGAGGCCTGTAATTTTCATCATAGGTATACCTCAACTATGAGAGACAAAATGAGAAAAAAAATCCAGAAAATCACATTGTCTGATTTTTAAAGAATTTATTTGCAAATCATGGTGGAAAATAAGTATTTGGTCACCTACAAACAAGCAAGATGTCTCACAATGACCTGTAACTACTTCTTTAAGAGGCTCCTCTGTCCTCCACTCGTTACCTGTAGTAATGGCACCTGTTTGACCTTGTTATCAGTATAAAAGACACCTGTCCACAACCTCAAACAGTCACACTTCAAACTCCACTATGGCCAAGACCAAAGAGCTGTTGAAGGACACCAGAAACAAAATTGTAGACCTGCACCAGGCTGGGAAGACTGAATCTGCAATAGGCAAGCAGCTTGGTGTGAAGAAATCAACTGTGGGAGCAATAATTAGAAAATGGAAGACATACAAGACCACTGATAATCTCCCTCGATCTGGGGCTCCATGCAAGATCTCACCCTGTGGGGTCAAAATGATCACAAGAACGGTGAGCAAAAATCCCAGAACCACACGGGGGGACCTAGTGAATGACCTGCAGAGAGCTGGGACCAAAGTAACAAAGGCTACCATCAGTAACACACTATGCTGCTAGGGACTCAAATCCTGCGGTGCCAGATGTGTCCCCCTGCTTAAGCCAGTACATGTCCGGGGCCGTCTGAAGTTTGCTAGAGAGCATTTGGATGATCCAGAAGAGGATTGAGAGAATGTCATATGGTCAGATGAAACCAAAGTAGAACGTTTGGTCTCAACTCAACTCGTTGTGTTTGGAGGAGAGAGAACACCATACCTACTGTGAAGCATGGGGGTGGAAACATCATGCTTTGGGGCTGTTTTTCTGCAAAGGGACCAGGACGACTGATCCGTGTAAAGGAAAGAATGAATGGGGCCATGTATCGTGAGATTTTGAGTGAACACCTCCTTCCATCAGCAAGGGCATTGAAGATGAAACGTGGCTGGGTCTTTCAGCATGACAATGATCCCAAACACACCGCCCGGGCAACGAAGGAGTGGCTTCGTAAGAAGCATTTCAAGGTCCTGGAGTGGCCTAGCCAGTCTCCAGATCTCAACCCCATGGAAAACCTTTGGAGGGAGTTGAAAGTCCGTGTTGCCCAGCGACAGCCCCAAAACATCACAGCTCTAGAGGAGATCTGCATGGAGGAATGGGTCAAAATACCAGCAACAGTGTGTGAAAACCTTGTGAAGACTTACAGAAAATGTTTGACCTCTGTCATTGCCAACAAAGGATATATAACAAAGTACTGAGATGAACTTTTGATACTGACCAAATACTTATTTTCCACCATGATCTGCAAATAAATTCTTTAAAAATCAGACAATGTGATTTTCTGGATTCCCCCCCCCCCCCCATTTTGTCTCTCATAGTTGAGGTATACCTATGATGAAAATTACAGGCCTCTCTCATCTTTTTAAGTGGGAGAACTTGCACAATTGGTGGCTGACTAAATACTTTTTTGCCCCACTGTAAATCCCACTCTTGAAGACCTATAGGTAAATTGGGTCTAGAGAAGTGCAAGGGGAAATATGTTTGTGCAACAGGAGAGTCCTACTCTTCCCTCTCCCTTAATTTTATCCACACTCCTACACAGAAATATGCCTAATGGAAGAACTACTAGGAGACTGCAGAGGGATGGGGAGGAATGAATAAGTCCATTCATGCAAGTGCTGTAACCTCATGATTCTGGGAATACAACTTTTAGTTTCTTTGCTTGCTTTTGCTCTGATATCTCATACAGTTTAAGTAACACCGGTGTACCAAATGAGCCACCTGTTACATTCAGTTAACAAGTATACTTTTCACCAATGAAACATTGGAGTCTATAGATTGAGAAAGTACTCAGGAGTATAAACAGCCACATAGAAGGCAGTTATCAAATCTGCTTTTTCAACAGAAGAGGCAGGTGGTATACATCTGAAGCTGTCTTAAGGTCCCTAGCTACAGCTTTTGAAATAATTTATTTTAAGAACGTCTTAAAATAATCCTACCTTAGGAATGCTTAACACATTAAGAGAAACTAACATCTTCCTATCTGATAAGGCCTTATTTAACTTCATGTGGTATATCAACATTCAATGTTATTTCAATTGTCAGATTTTAATTTCATACCATGATAAAAATAATTATCTTGCACATACTTACCTCAGAATTTATTACTTTAATCAGGAAGAAAATGTGGTACACTGTCTTTGTTAATACAGAGAGTTGACGGCATCTCTCCAAATATATTTGTATAGAAGGTTCTACCCTTTGTTGTAATTTACTCCAGAAAAGAGTCAGTTCCCTGAAAGCAGAATTTTACCAAAAAAAAGCAAAAAACATATTAATACTGAAGTAATACAGATCTAGTTTATCAAACCAGTTTTCAATTGCTGGGAAGATTGGGGTATAAGAGGAATGCCACAGTACTATTATGTGCTATTATTTATTAGAATGAAATGCCATCTTTCTCTTCAGAAAAAACTAAGTTTATTCTTTCAAATCATATCCTACATATAGGATAAGATATCTAATGTCTCTGGGCTCCTTGATCTGGTCACCAGCTTGGTAGTGGAGACCCTCCATGTCTTGGTATTGGGGGACTTTAACCTCCCTGCAGTAGGGCCGAGCCCAGGAGTTCATGGCCTCCATAGCAACCATGGGCTTGTACAAGGTAATCTTGGCTCCAACATATGTAGACAGTCAAGTTAGACTTGTCTCTACCTCAAAGCATTTATTATGTGATCTGAATGTGAAGGTTACTACCATCTTCTCTTTGCCAGTCAAATCACTTTCAGAACCAAATGCAATTGACTGCCACCCATTTCATCTGCACAACTGGACCTATTTGGATGGCCCACTCTAGGTACTCTATAGATCTGTTTGGTTTCCAATGGTACTTGGGGATTTTCCTGACAATCTGGTAAGCTAATTGGTTGAGGGCCTGATTTATCACAGGCGAGAGGCAATACCTTAGGCCCTTGATGAAACTACCCCCAAGTGGCCTTTCTCTGTTGGCTAATCCCAGAGGCCTCCTTTGTTCTCAGAAGACCTCAGGGCCAACTACAGAGTGCCCTAGACTAAATGTATTATCTGGATTCTTAACAGTCAGGGTTCAGGCCCAGTCATGGGGCAGAGACATTCTTGATGGATCACCTTTCCTGAGGATCTGGACAGGGGTATTATGCCTGTCCTGGTCCCTTTGGACTTCCAAACCACCTTCACTACCATTGACAATGGTATCTTTCTGGACCATCTAAAGGGGTTGAGGATTGGAGGGATTCCTTTTTTTAGTGGTTTCACTCCTTCCTTAGTGGATGGTTCCAGTTGTTGGTGGTAGGGGAATAGAGTTTAGCAAGTTGGTTGCTCCCTGGTGGGATACTGCAAGAGTCATGCTGAATTCTTTCCTAGTGCCTGGAGGCTGTGAGGATCTGAATGGGATAGAACAGGCCAAAACTGAACTCCAGCAAGACAAAGTTACTGTCTGTACATCAGGGCTCTCCTATGGTCCCAGTAAAGACTCTGGATGGGGTTGCATTACCCTAAAGAAGTATTAGATAATGTGATGGAATGTATCTACAAAGAGGAGGGTGATGTGAGAGATCAAGGCTATCAGGAAGGAGGGGGTGCATTCCAGGAGGGGAAAGGAGACAAGAGACAATACAGTCTGCGGGGGGAGTGTGGGAAGTGAAGGAGGTTCAGGATAGCCACTCCCTAGATTCTCCCAGGGTATATCTACTTGTTACATTAGTATAGATTTAGTCTGGCAAGATTCTGTCTATAAGGTGTAAGCAAATAAAGGAACTTTACTCAACTGGACTGTTTCACTGTTGTTCTTGGGTTGGGTCTGACAGATACTGGGGCCAGGAGGGCCTTTGCTCAGCTTCAGCTGAGCCAGTTGCAGCCTTATTTAGGTCATGAGAACTTTGCTATGGTGGCTTATGCTCTCTTCACTACCAATTTGGACTACTGTAATGTATTCTACATGGCACTGCCTTTAAAGACTACCTGGAAGCTTTAATTGGCAGAAAATGCAATGGCCTGGTTGCTCACCGGCATTGGTTGGTAGGATAATGTTACAACTGTGTTGCAGGCCCTGCATTGGCTCCCTATTAACCTCTGAGTACAATTTAAAGTTCTGGTGTTAATCTATAAAGTTCTTTATGACTTGGCCCCAAGTTACTTGCAGGATCACATCTCTCCACTGGAGTCACTCTAGCCAATCTGATTGTGTCAGGAGAAGCAGCTGGTTGTTCTTCACTTTTGAGAGAACAAGGGGGTCAAAACTCAGAAGAATTATTTTTCTGTAGTAGGGCTGGCCCTCTGGAATGGCTTCCCACTGGAGGTTCATTTAGTTCAGACATTATCCGCCTTTCTGAAGAAGCAGAAGACAGAACTTTATTGGAGGGCACTTGGGGTATGATGCCACTTAATTGTTGTTAGTGGGTTAAGGTCTCTTTTTTGTATTGCTATATATTTTGTGTTTTATTCTCACTGTAAGTCACTGAAAGTCTGTTTAGACTGCAGTAGGATAGAAATTTGAAATTTTTTTCTGAGGGCATTCTATGCATTTTCTACTAACCATCAACACTGGGAAGAAAAAAGAATTAATAGTTGAGACATCCTATGGATTTTGGCAGAAAAACATAATCCCTTAAAATGAAGAACACTTTCTGTGAAATTAGGGTGCTCTTTGCTCTAGATTAGCATAATCAAGGATGGCCATGGCGGGGGGGGGGGAACTTATTTTTTGTATTTGTTAATGGGATAAAAATATTGTTCATCTAAATTCCTCTTGAGAACTGGAGCTCAGTAAAAAAAAAAAAAAAAGCTACAAATCATACTTCCTTAACTTCTGTTCAAAGCATTATTTTTTCCATACTTCTCAGTGCATAAAACATCTTGAAATGTTAAGTAAGCCAACATTTTCAAAACTAACTTAACATTTCTAAATACTGGAAATAATTTTTTCAATGTTACTCTAAAAGAATGTGAAAATTTCAAAATTAACTATGTTCTAATATAAGTTTATATTTCTTTAAAAAGTCTGCTTATTACCAACAAATGCTCCATAAAAATATATTGGAACAATGAGATTTCATGACAACACAAAAAGGTGCCATAAAATGCAGAAAGGATTATAAAAATCATGTTTACAACATGTAGTAATAGAACATTAAATTTCTAATCAAAAAAGACACCCAGAACTATATGCTTTGAAGACCTTAAAACCAATGTTGCTATGTAATATTTGATATGTTACAAGACCTTTAATTTAAAAAAATAACACCAAAGGCATTAGTTATGTGATGACAAAGGCCTTTATTTTATTGCTAAATGCTGACCTCAACAGAGTTCAAATAGATTCTAACCTACCAAGCACAATACATCTCTCCTTGCTGTAGCTGCCGAGATAAGAATGCTGCACACAGAATCAGAGCACTTTTTTCATCTCCTTCAGATTCTAGATTACAGATCATTTCTAAAGCGTCTTTACAGTCTATATCTGCAATCTATAGGAAGAGAGAAATCATGACAAATTAAACATTTATTTTCAAACAAATAGTAATTTGATAATAAAGTTTCAAAATGCTGGAAACTTTGAAAAATAAATGGATTGGGTCTTAACAACTAAAATTAAATTCTAATTGGATTACCTTCCTATTACATATTTATTAATTCTCCTTTTATCTCACATTAATATTTTTCATTTCTAACAACCTTAGAAAGTTTTTGAGGCAACTTTCAAACTTTTGGTGGGCACATGCAGCTTTGGTGCTTCAATTTATGCACCTATGTTTTAAGTAAAATCAGAACTATTTTTCAAAAGGAAAACCAATTATTGTACATTAAATCCAAATTGTTATTCTATGCATATCATGAAAAAGAGAGAGCAAGAGCAAGAGATTTGACTTTGAGTCAGTCTTGATTCCTGGCGACTGCCTGCACCAGTCCCTGCAGTTTTCTTGGCAAAGTTTTTTGGAAGTGATTCGCCCTTGCCTGCTTCCTAGGGCTGAGAGAGAGTGACTGGCCCAAGGTTACCCAGCTGACTTCGTGCCTAAGGTGGGACTAGAACTCACAGTCTCCCAGTTTCTAGCCTGATGCCTTAACCACTACACCAAACTGGCTTCAAATTCAAGGTTTGCTCTAAATTGCCTTGTTCTATATTGCCTTGACAACTCTGGGCAAGATATTGTTTGCAAAAATGGATCAGAAAGTAATTAAAATAAAAACTGTGTTTGCTTACCTCAGGCCAAAATGTTATTGAGTTGGTTTTCAGCATGCAAATGAAGATTACTGAAAAGCATCCTCTTATACACAAAAGAGTATATCTAAAAAGCTGTATGGCTAAGGAATTCTATATTCCTAGTAATCAAAGGTTGGTTTTATAAGCATTTATAAGTCACATAACATGAACTAGAATAAACCACTTTTATTTCAAAACTTTAAACAAGATTGTCACTTCATTTCTAGTTATTGCTAAAAAAGTCTTAATAGTATCTCAAGTGCTTCCTCAGAAATCCATATCTAGAATTAATCATTTATTACTTCAGTATTTAAAAAAACTGGTAGTGAAACCTTGTTGCTAATCAATTCCAAATCAAAAGGTCAGTAAGAAATTGGAAAACTAATTTCTGCTGACCACAATCTTGTCTTATATAGGTAGTCCTTGTTTAGCAACCACAATTGGGACTGGTAACTCGGTCATTAAGCAAAGTGGTCGCTAAGAGAAACTGTGACTGTACTTATGATCTTACTTCAGCTTTCCTTTGCTTTACAGACCTGCAAAGGTTGTAAATTTGAGGACTGGTCACAAAGTTACTTTTTCATCTTCGTCGTAACAGTGAATGGTCACTGTCTAAGGCAGTTACTAAACAAGGACTACCTGTACTATGGAAAGGACTTGCATTTCCACAATTTGATAAATATCTCAGAACTATGCAAAGGGGATAATTTTTGTGTGTACACTGAATCAAGTTTGACTTGCAGGAATTGCTGTACATAGACATTTTTTTTGCCTCCAATTGCTCCAGCATGCATTTTTAAATTATGTTTTCCAATATTCTCTGTCTACAGGAAGGGACTCACCTCTTGCATTAGTTTTTCATTTGGTGATCCAGAACAAAGACAGACTAGATAGGTTTGCTTAAAATTGCCTTTGCTGCTGATTTCTGGATGGTCTGAGCATAATTTTGCTAAGGCAGTTGCTTGAGTTAATTGCTTTGTTTTCATCAAATGCTTAATACGCATATCCAGTAGCACAGGGCCTTCAAAGGCTAAAAATTCATTAACTGAAAGATAAACCATTACATGCATTATTTCCTCATATAATTAGCATATCAAATCTGCATAACAATTTTAATATGCAAGACAAATATAAATATTATTAGAAGAACTGTAATTATAGAAAGACCAATACACCAAATGCCTGGACAAGATAGAGTCAATCTAGTTCTAACAATAAAGGGCAAGAATCTCAGTTCTTCAATGTCATGAACAATTTAATTGCAGAGTTATATAAAATTATAGGTTGAAACCAGACCCAGCCTAACATCCGACTTCCATGGATGACTCCTAGGTCTCTGCATTGCCAGGATTTTGGCTGATTTTGTTCTTTCCACACAAAGCAGGTGTGCACAAAACAGAAAATGTGTTTGGTTTCAATCCTGAAACAAATACGTGTTCTAGAAGTTCTGCTGAACTCTAAATTGGCCATAGCTTGGCAGAAACAAAACCTGGAGCATTTTGTTCTTCTGGGGTTTGACTGAAACAAAACTTGCAGGGAACCAGGAGTGATTTCACAGAGCAAGTAGACTTTGGCACTCCCATTCCCCTATCTTCCCAGTGCTTCCCCTTCCCTCCCTCCTTTGTCTGCCTTCAGCTGCCTTCACGGCCAGCATCCTGGTATAGCATATCCCACCAAACTCTTCAATCTTCCCAAGGCATCTCTTTCCTTTCCCTTCCCTCAGCTGTCACTGTCACCAAGAAAACATCCAGCTTTGAATTTTTTCCCATTGCCACCAGAGACAACATTTCAATCTGTATCCAGACCAAACATACATAGTTTGGGCACTAACCACCTGAACAAAATTATTTTAAAATTATTTTCAGTATGTGTTCAATCTTCACAACTAAAATCACTATAGTTCAGGAAACACCTCAGCTACCATGACATTGTGGATAAATTAGTGAGTGGATGGACCAGTTTAAAATGCTTTCAAGTTTTTTTTAAGCTGTTGAATATTATGTTATGATATTGTAAAGCAATAATTAATATATACATTAGAAATGGCAGAAATTGGTCTTCTGGTGAAGAGTAAACGAGAAACTGAAGAAACCAGATGGTTTATACATAGTTATGACTCATCTATAAAGATAAAACTACTGCACACAATATAGGAACAAGACTATGCTGCCAAGATTAGTTTTAATTAATAATAATTAAAATCAATTGCACCACAGACTTCCCCCAGCCTGGCTGGATTAAGTTGTTTTATAATATGAAAATTGATACTCCAACAGGTAAACCCATTGCTTTAATTACTTTAGTAGGACGAAATTAGATAAATGGGACAGATACTGTGTCTATCAGCCGAATGGAAACTGAATTTTCCCTTCTCTAATGAAGTCCCTGCCTGCACCCAAATCTGTTCTAAAAGATGAGGAATATTTTAAACGGGTGAAGAGGTAGCTGTCAGAGAAAGTTAAGCTCTAGATTCAGCCCTTATTCAGCTTGGTATTACAGTTGGACGTAATCCAATATTATTTATTAGAACAAGAAAAAACAATCATGATATAATTAGTGAATCTAAACTGATTTTATCTAAACTGAGATTAAAAACATAATATGCAAAGATTCCTGCAAGAAGAAAACTATAATTCTCTTAACAACTAAAATTGAGATAAGTGGCCTTATAAATTCTTTAAATAAATAAGATAAATAATTTTAAAACTTATTAGAAATACAGTAGTCACTGCATAATATAAAGCAAACTGCAATAATTATTTAATACAAGAAATAAAAATGTTTTATATGAACTTTAGACATTAGAAGGATTAAAATGCATGTGCAATTTGACTGTTAACGCATAATGACAGCAATAAAGGTTCAATACAACCATGATTCTGTTCTATACTTCAAAGTAATATATGTTTAGTGACAGAAAAACTTGCCTCCTGTGCTCTAGTTACTGAATCCCTAGCCATAAAAATGCTTCTTAATCAAGTGTTAAAATGATACATTACACAAAACTACTACAGTACTGAATTTTCTTTTGACAATTACACTTCATTAAGACAGCTGAAAAGTTTTCCTTAAAATGAGAAACATAAATAAAGAGTTATAGCAATCTCTGATTAAGTGTGGTTCTAGTAAACATTTAATATCAAGGGCCTAATATAGACAACCTTACCAGTTATAAGAATTGGAAAATTACTAATGGAAACACTCTTTATTCACTTAAAATATGTTTCTATTCCTCTTACTTTATTTTATTATACTAGGATAGAGTATAATAAATTTAAGAAAAACATTCCAGCAAAAGGCAGCCATTACATAAAACAATGAGCAATATTCAGCTTAGAACTATATTCAAGCAATGAGCTATGTTCATCTGTTTCAAAATAAAATGGCAAAAACAAATAAGATTTTGACAATAAGTAATAAGTAATAAATACCACAGGGAAGGTACTCCAGTCAGTCAGTCATTCATGAAAAACTGAAATATCACATTGGCATAAGTATTCAGACCCTTTGCAACAACACTTGAAATTTAGCTCAGGTGCCTTCCATTTCTCTTGATCATTGCTGAGCTGTTTCTACACCTTGACTGGAGTCCACATGTGGTAAATTAAATTGATTGGACATGATTTGGAAAGGCACACACCTCTCTATAGAAGGCCTCACAGCTGACAATGCATACTGTATCAGAGCAAAAGCCATGAGGTCAAAGGAACTGCCTGCAGAACTCAGAGGCAGGATTACTGTAAGGCACAGATCGGGGGAAGGCTAGAAAAAAAATTCTGCTGCAGTGAAGGTTCCCAAGAGCACAGTGGCCTCCATAATTCTCAAATGGAAGAAGTTTGACACAACCAAGACTCTTCCAAGAGCTGGTCGCCTGGCCAAACTGAGCAATCGGGGGAGAAGAGCCTCAGTAAGAGAGGTGACCAAGAACCCAATGGTCACTCAGACTGAGCTCCAGAGATCCTGTGTGGAGATGGGACAAAGTTCCAGAAGGACAACCATCACTGCAGCCCTCCACCGATCTGGGCTTTATGGCAGAGTGGCTAGACGGAAGCCTCTCAGTGCAAAACACACGAAAGCCTGCTTGGAGTTTGCAAAAAAGCACCTGAAGGACTCTCAAGACTGTGAGGAACAAGATTCTCTGGTCTGATGAAACCAAGATTGAACTGTTTGGCCTCAATTCTAAATGTTATGTCTGGAAGAAACCAGGCACTGCTCATCATCTGCCCAATACCATCCCAACAGTGAAGCATGGTGGTGGCAGCATCATGCTGTGGGGGTGTTTTTCAGCAGCAGGGACTGGGAGACTGGTCAGGGTTGAGGGAAAGCTGAATGGAGCAAAAGACAGAGATATCCTCAATGAAAACCTGTTCCACAGCACTCAGGACCTCAGACTGGGCCGAAGGTTCACCTTCCAACATGACAATGATCCTAAACACACAGCCAAGACAATACAGCAATGGCTTAGGGACAACTCTGTGAATGTCCTAGAGTGGCCCAGCCAGAGCCCTGGCTTGAACCCTATTGAATATCTCTGGAGAGACCTGAAAATGGCTGTCCACCAACGGTCCCCATCCAACCTGATTGAGCTTGAGAGGATTTGTAAAGAATGGCAGAAAATCCCCCAATCCAGGTGTGCAAAGCTTGTCGTGTCATACCAAAAAAGACTCGAGGCTGTAATTGCTGCCAAAGGTGCTTCAACAAAGTACTGAGTAAAGGGTCTGAATAATTATGCCAATGTGATATTTCAGTTTTCCCTTTTTAATAAATTTACAGACATTTCTAAACTTCTGTTTTCACTTTGTCATTATGGGGTACTGAGTGTAGATTAATGAGAAAAAAAATGAATTTGAACGATTGTAGTATCAGGCTGCAACATAACAAAATTGAAAAACGTGAAGGGGGTCTGAATACTTTCCAAATGCACTGTATATGTGATATATATTTTGAGATGCTGAATTTGCTTAACATTCACTGTTTAACATTCATAGTCCTTCCATCTTCAAATGATCTGGTGACATATTAAATTTGTTATTTTTTAGCCTTGCTCTTCCACCCACAGGGCCTAATAATCCTCTAAACGACAATGTTTACCATTTCAGGTAGTTCCTCTTGCGTTAACACTCTGCTATAATTGAAATAAGATACAAAAGACCTTGAGAGTTTTAAAATGTACATTTCTAACAACAGGAACTACGAGTCATGCCAATGTAAGATATACGTAAAAGTTTTAATGTCAAGATTTAATATTCATTTATCAAATATGTGACAATGTTTAATCTCATGGAATTTCAACCTGTACCCATGGAATACCTACAACTGTTAAGCACTTTTATTCTGCTGTCTTCAATACTGAAATACTAAAAACACTGCATTAATCGTCCTTGCCTCCTGAAACATAACAGCCTTGCTTTATAAGAATAAACACTGAAATAATTCCTTGTTAGGGATGTTTTTCTTTTTCAAAGATATCTTTAAAGAGATGTAATTTTTATTACAGTTCTGTCATGAAAGGAACTCTTTTAAGATAAAGCAATATTTAGACAAATCTTCATAAATTTGCTAAATGTTGTGAATATAACACCTTATGAACAGCACTATGAACAAGCATATATTAAAGGCATTAAGGCTGTGCAAAGCATTTAAGGAAATGCTGTGTAAAATGTTTCTCCATCAAGAAATAAGGCAGCATAGACTATGGAATGGTACTTTGAGGGCTCTTCTAGATTCTTTTTCTGGGATACCTTTGCTGGGATCTGCCAGTGAAGCAAAGGAAGTGTGCATGCACAATTATACAGGGACAACCTGGGAAAACCCTTAAAGCAGACATGCTGAATGTGACTGCTTCAATGCTTTATGGATGGATATTTTGAATGCTTTGCACAGCTTTAAAAGATGTATCACTTGTATAGCTAATAGCAATATGAAAATTAATCTGAGTTGCATCCCAATCATTTGAACAAAGGTGTTAAACTCACATCAGGCTAGTACTTGTAACCATGAAAATGTTAAGGTCATCTCAAATTTATGTTAAATTTCCATTAATATTCTGAAATCTTCAGACATTATGAAAGCTGTGCAACTAATTATTGGGAATACAGAGAGACATCAGCTTTCTGTGACACAGGACATCTGTAGGTCCAAAGGCAGCAACAAATAGAATCTATTTTTTGCATGCTTTTCTATACTGGGAAAAAGGCATAGAAACTGGGAACTAAATACACTGCTGCCCTTGGATTCAAGACAGGTAGTCCTCGACTAAGTTACGACAGCACTGAACAAATGGTGGTTATGATCGGTCCTTGGAGTTCCAGCTGTCCCAGGAACCCCTTGGCCACGTAACTGTGATCTGGGTACTCGGCAACCCATTTTACATGACCGGTTGCCAAGTGCCCCAAGATCACGTGGCCACCATTTGCAACCTTCCCTGCCAGCTTCCCCAGAAAGTAAATGGGGAAGCCAGCAGGGAAGATCACAAGTCACTGGGGTAAGTCTCCCCCATCCATGCACCCTCCCCCAGACCCTCTGTGCTCGCATCACACCAGCCGCTTGCACCTCATGCACCCTCCCCAACCCATGCCACATTTGCACACCCTCACTGCACGCCCTTGCACCCTCCCCCGACCCACATGCTCTATCTTGCACCCCCTTGCATCCTCCCCAAACCGTGCCGTACCCTTGTGCACTTTCCCTGATCCACTCAGCACCTCTCATGCAACCCCTCACATCCTCAACCTGCATGGTGCCTCTCGTGTACCTTCCCTGATCCACCCCTCTTGTGCACCCCTTCACACCCTTGTGCACCTCACTCTCCCCCACCCAGCAGCAGCCTGCATGCCTGGGACTTGCAAATTCTTGCTGGCTTCCCCACTGACTTTGGTTGTGGGAAGCCGACAGGAAGCTGTCTTGCCTAATGACTGTGTGGTTCAGTTAACAACTGCAACCACGATGCAGTCATGCTTTACGACTACATCGCTTAGAGATGGAAATTCTGGTCCCAATTGCCATTGTAAGACAAGGACTACCTCAAAGATAGCAGCAGTGGCTGTCCTCAAGTTGCTGCAGTGCATGTTTAATTTTTGTAAGTTCTGCTACTGTTCAGACGGATTAGCTGAAATTTTTAAAAATGCAATGTTTAAAAAAGGATAGCTTGTCACACTATAAAAATACTTGTTTAGCTGTCTTATTCTTTATTAATCCACCAGATCCTAATTTTAAAAAAGGCTGGTGAAATAAAAGATGAAAACTGATGCTTTTTTTCCCAGTCTACAACTTTTTTCAATCTCTATTTTAACATTACAAGCTACTAACGTGAACTACAAGGAATTAAATAACAAAAATAAAGAACATAAGTGCTGGACAACTCCCCTAGGTTGAGTTCAGTAAGAGTTTCCATGTTTAACTCAAAGTGAAAGAGGGCCTATCAGCTGGCTAGAGAAGAGCCTTTTGTGTTCAATGTGCTTTACAAGTTAAATCTCTGCATGTGTAATCATTGGACATCATTAAATTCAGTAGGGCTCACTTTTGGTACATAAGATTGCAGTTTTAGCAACAAGAACATGTTCCTAGATGGGAACAACTGGAAATTAAGCAGTGTTTTAACTGGAATACAGAATATTTTTCCCATCCATGAAACATATTTCGAGAATTGTTAAAAATCTGTTGATACTCCCATAAGCCCAAAATATTTAATTTCAGATAGAGAAAACAACCACCACCCCTACATATCTGCGAAGTAGATTTCTGTCTCTTCCCACAAAAAAAATGACATTGTCATCATAAACATCATCATAGGCCTTTTCTTTAAAAACCTGACCATTCTTTCACTGTTATAACAATGGGGGAAAGAATCTCATGTTAAAAGTTGCTCCCCAAAAAGTACATATACATAAAATTACATAATAAAGGATACAATCATGGTATGACTGAATTTGCTACCTAACTTGCAAAAATTAGTACTTGGTTAAGAAGCCCAGACATAATTTGCATACTACTGAATGCACTATCTGAATTGAGGAGAAATTTCTCCTTCCATGCATTAGCATTTTCATATACACACTGTGTAGTGCATCTTTTTATGAAGACGCAGAAAATAAATAATGAAATTCACAATGGAAAAAGACAACACAATCAGCAACAAGCTTCAAATTAGCCAAGAATCATATCTTCTTCCTTTAATCAATAAGGTTCCAAAAATGTATTTCTGTTCATATAATGGAACCTTTCTTCATCTTTTTCTTCTGTCTCTGTATGTACTCTAAACTTTCCAGAGCATATTTGAGAATTATAAAGGAGTGGACGGAAAAGGAAAAAAACCCATTCTACCAGCTGATGCCATTCCACCAGTGAATCAACTCAATTAAATAAATCTAAGAACTTCCAACCAATACTATTCCACCTTTAATAAGATTATTCTAAAGTAATGATCATTTCAATCTGAATAGAAGATGGAAATATTAATAAATATTAATGTTAACGTCACTATTTATTTGTCCAATTTATATAGCTGCCCATCTCACAAAACAAATGACTTGGGTGGCGTACCTCAAAGCTAAAATAATAAACACCTCAAACAATTATCATTACTATTACTAAAAACATTAAAAATGATAAATTACAAAGTTAAGACAAAGTAGTAGTAGGTGAAGGGATGTTAATAATAATGGTGCCACCTCACTAGTTCGCCAGTCCCCTGAGGTCCGCAGGCCTGATGGCACAACCAGGTCTTGAGGGATCTGCGGAAGATCAGAAGTGATGGAGCCAGCCTCACCTCAGGGGGGATAATATTCCACAACATGGGCACCACAACAGAAAAGGGTTGCTGCCTAGGGCCTGTCAAATGCAGCTCCATTTATGATGGAACCCTTAACTTACCTTCTCTGCTGGATCTAGTGGGACGGGCATATATAATTGGGGAGAGGCAGTCCATCAGGTAACCCGATCCCATGCCATGTAGGGCTTTAAAGGTCAATACCAGCACCTTGAATTGGACCTGGAAACAAACCGGTAACCAGTGCAGCCTGCGAAGCAGAAGTGTAATGTGTGTTCTATCAGAAACACACATAACTGCTCGCACTACTGCATTTTGCACCAGCTGAAGTTTCCAGATACTCTTAAAGAGCAGCCCCATGTAGAGCACATTACAATAGTCTAACCGGGAGGTGACCAGAGCATGAGGGACTGTGATCTAGTGACCTCTTGATCTAGGAACTTGAGAAGAGGTGCACAACTAATTTAATATTTAATAAATATTTCCATGATTTTTTATTTGTGGAGTATAAATATATTTTGAACTGTAATATTTCATTCAGAGCTGAACTCCTGAAGTCTCATGGACACTTCTATGCAGTTTTCTTGGCAGCAATATAGAAGTAGTTTGACACCACCTTCTTCTGGGATGTTTTATTTATTCATTTATTTGCTGAATAGACACAGACCAAAATAATGTTTTTTTCCCCCAAACTTCCCAGTCTGGCCTACAGCCTTGGTATTCCCATGAGGTCTCCATCCATTAACACAACCCTGCTTAGCATC
This sequence comes from Python bivittatus, assembly GCF_059951505.1. NCBI lineage: Eukaryota > Metazoa > Chordata > Lepidosauria > Squamata > Pythonidae > Python > Python bivittatus. The sequence goes on along the minus strand of NW_028277030.1, from coordinate 48,554,851 downwards.
CAAGCCCAGAGAAGGTGAGTCACAAATTGCCACCTGCTTAAATTTTTATTATTAGTAGAAATCAACTAAATTAAGCCATAATTTAGCGCAAGTGTTGCCAAAGCTCAGATTGAGGAGCAGTACTGTAGAACTACCAATCTTATGATCTCTAGAAACTTCTCATGAAAAAAGCTAAATACCTGATTCTAGGTAGTCCTCGCTTAGTAACCATTCATTCAGCGACCATTCAAAGTTACAATGGTGCTGAATGAACGGTAGTTACAGCCAGTCCTTGAAGTTACGGCCACTGCTGTACCCCTGCAGTCACATGATCAAAATTCAGGTGCTTGGCAGTCTGCTTGCATTTATGATTGCAGCATGCACTTCCCCCCACCCACCTATCTCACCCCCATCTCTGCCCTTTTGGCCACCCTTGCGTGGCCTCACAAGGCTTCAGGGAGGCTGCTTGACGGCCTTGTGAAGGGCCAGCAGCTGCCTGAGCAAGGCACACCTTGTCAGAAGCAGGAAGAAGATGACAGTGAAGGTCAGCTGGGGGCAGTGGGGTGCGGCAGGGGTAGGCGGCAACATGCAGGGTGGCCAAAAGGGAAGAGATGTGGGGAGACAGGTGGTTGGTGGGAGCTGAAGTGAAGGCAAGTACAGTAGGGCAGGAGAAGTGTGAGGTCCTGGCCTAATGATGGCAGGGTCCTGGCCTAACAACTGCACCTGGACTACCAGAACTGCCATCGCTAAGCAGTGAGGTCACATGTTGTTTTGCCTAATGACCGTTTCACTTAGTGATGGAAATTCTGGTCCTAATTAGGGTCATTAAGTGAGGACTACCTGTAACCTCTCTCTAACTGTTTAACTGGTAAGGTATTTATAAAATAGTAAGTGGTAAAAAAGGATGTTTCTCTTACTTCAGGAATAACTGAAATATGCATAACAGCCAGGTGCTTAGTTTAGCAACAAGTGTCATAAGTAAAGTTTCACATCATGCATATTAAACGCAACTTCGTAAAAATTACTACTGAAGATTTCATCCTACAATCAGTAGGGTGGGGAGGCACTTACAGACAGGTTAGGAATTCCAGATAGGGGAAGAATCTCTTAATTATGTGAAGGCTCTCCTTTCATAGCAGTGAACAACTATGTAATCAAAATATAGTAATAGTAATAGAGGTGCTGGTTCCCTTTACCTTACTATAATTCCAAAATAATTCAATATAAGAGTAGTTCTGCATAGGGTACTCTTTCTTATAAATGATCTTCAGTGTGATTTTAGAAATGAATTGAAAAAGGCTTTCATCTGGGTTTTTTTGGGCATTCTTATATAGGATTCTTTATATGCAATTGCAGTCTATGATCGTGTATGAAGATATCTGCAAGCTACACTAACAAAAATAACTACTTTGGGTTGAGGAATGAAAAACCTAAAGTAGAGATACAGTATCTTCAAAATATTTGTGATACAAATACAAAAATATTAAAAGAGCAGTAACTTATTTTTTCCCAAACTATCATCTTACCCTTATCCCAATCCAGCAGTTCTTGGGAAAGAATGCTGCAAAGAACTGGATTCTTCCATGTGCCATCCTCTTGGGCAAGATGAGATAAAATATGTAATTGGCAGCTGCCATTTTGCATTAATTTTGCATGTGCCATCTGGAAAAACAACATTTGTTATAATAAGTGACACAAAGTTATACTTGCTCTAGCACTTTTATCCTCAAATCCCAACACTTTCATTAATTGCCATGCTTGAGGACATAATGCAAACCTACAATTTCTGGCATACTGCCTTAGACCTAATGAAAACTTGTAAATAAAAACATGGAATTATTTAGTGATCTTGATAATAATTAGACTGTAACAATTATAATTATACAATATATTTATATTAAATATTGTCCTCATCTGTTTGCAAGTTACTAGTTTTTAAACAATTCCTGTTATACTTTGGTTTAAGATGAATAAGACAAAACAATAATATAGTTCTAAGGATACTTTATACTATCCCAAAATCAAAATCTAAAATCTTTTTTTCCCCCAAAGGATATTCTATTTTTTCACTAATTCATCAAGCATGATATTCCTTGGATCAGTTTTCCTCAACCCAGCACACTTCAAATATACAACTTTAATCATATATCTTGGCCATACTGGTTAGAAATTCAGGGAGAAATAATTTGGAGGACATCCTTTTCTAAGGAAGAGTGCCTCAGAGTATTTGTACCGAGGGATTTTGATTATCTAAATTCCAAATGATTTGTTCATTCCACATTTGGAGCTGACATAGCTGACCGGTTTGGGCAGAAAAACGCCTTTAATAGCTGAAGTGGCCACCTAATATATTTAAAATTGAATGACAAGGATTAAAAGATTTTCCAAAGATCTCATTCTTGGGACTGAAACTGACTGTAATAAAAAAACAAAAAACAAAACCAATTTCATTCTATTTTTATACATTCAAATTTTTATATATCACTATTCTCATCTAAACTATAGAAGATTCTAATTAGAATTACAAGTTACAGTGGTATGGAATTCTAAAATGTTAAGCAAAGTTAAACTACAAATAATGGCAGGTGATAAAACCAAGCCAAAGCTTTCTTATTTTACATTTAAATCATTTTAAGTAAACAATGAAAAATCGTAATGATGTTTTACAGTGAAAACCAATAATCTTACAGATTAGTAGTATTGTAACAGCACAGTTGAACTTTACTTTATGGCACTAATATGTACACTAGCTATGAAATAAGATACCCACTTGAATAAATGACTGAAACTCTTTCCATCGATTTTCAGGCAGTTCAAGAGGCAAGCATAGCAAAAGTTCAGCATAGCTTCTGAAAAAGCAAATGGAACAGTGTAAAAGTCAACCCCTCATTTAGTGTCCAGAAAAGATGTCCACCACTTTTTAAACTTACAAATGTTAGCTTTAAAACAAATTAGAAAACAAAATTATATACAATTAATATACAATATACTTACAGAGCTAAGCGTTCAAGCACAAAGGCTACATTTTCACACTCGGAGGTAAGGTAAGGTCTTGCTTTTATATAGCCATGGATTGCCTGTGTGTATACCTCCAATAAAGGCAAGGGATCCTCAGATGTCTTCCACTTTTCTGCATATTCAAGAAGGGTCTGTTCATAAAATAGAAAGTTGAGTTAATAGCATAGGTCATAATTCAGAGAAATGAGATTTAGCACATCTACTATTATTTTCTGAGCATAATATCTACATTCTTAGAACTAACTCGCCAATAAACAAGATTTTATTCCTTGAAGTATTCCATTTCCATGTATCTGGAAACAGAACGTTTAGATCCTGACCCACAGAATCAATTTATTGCAGGTACAGTGCAGACACCACAAAAAGCTGTATCCCATTCCCCAATGGTTAGCTATTGCAATAGCTCCAATCAGACAATAATCATGTCACTAGTTTTTGCACATTGAATAGGCTATATGATTTTTTGATTTCTATGCTCAAGGTCAAGATACTAAAGGAGTGGTTGCAAGAAATAACTTCAGAAGACATGTGAAATTTTCAGCTCTATCAGGGGTTGTGTTTTTAGTAGTAATGATGATGAAAATTATTTAAAAATGGCAATATAGTGGCACTTGACTGAAATATAAAGTTTTAGAAAGTGTAGAGCATGGTATATACTAATGTAATAAGGGAGAGCTTTTCAACAGGTGATAAGAGTACAAAAATGATACGAAATATTTTTTTTAAAAAACCAGCTTATTTTGATAATGTATACAATTAAGTTTATTAAGCTTTCTTTAAGGGTTAGCACCTGCAGTCAAACAGACTACACATTAGAGCTATGCAAGGACAATCCAGTCTGCTTCAAGATTGGATCCTCAAGTCTGAAATGAGACCAACTTATGAATCTGGGAGGAACTCAGCCTGATATTCCAATTTCTGGGGCATGCATGTGAAAAAATAGAAATCCTGTCTCCTGTTATCTAGCATGAAAAAACATCAATGGTGATAACTTTTAAAAAAAAATCAGAACAGGATGAAATTAGCTTTAGAGTACTGCAAGTTTTATTATTTTTATAAAATTCAAAGCTTTTGCATTACACATCTTTACAATGTGATTTTTAAAGCCTCCCGACCCCTTTCCTTTTGCTTTTCACCAGAACAGGACAGAATTTACAGGACAGATGGATTGCTGTTAAGAAGTGATGCCTATCACATTTCACAGAAGTGCAGAGGTTTTCAAACTGTGATACTTTTAATTGTGACATTACAAAAGTGCCTATTGTTATACTGAGACATAATGTAGTGAAAGTTGAAGCAAAATGGATTCTATTGTGAAGTATATCTGCAACAAACTTCAGGCAGGTTGATACATTTTTTTGCAAAAGGAAGAGATGGTGGCAACCCCTTGCTGGACGTAACTGAGCCGACTGTTGAGAGTTGAGGGCAGGGAGAAGTGTAATAAAAGACAAATTCAATATCTTTTCCTTAAAGCACAGTCTTTACAACAGGCAGGTAGGTAAAACAACCACAAAACCTTTTCCTTTTCCCCATGGATGGGAAAGGGTAAACAGTAATGGAAGCAAATGGTTAAAGACAGGGTTTATTCTCAGGTTCTCACCTCCACTCCAATCCCAGGATGCTGTGACTGGATAAAAGGTGGTAGTCAGAACACAATGGCTCACTCTGATTAAGATCTCATCACAGACATATTTGGAAATAATATCACTCAATAAATAATAGGTACATATACTAGTCCACGCTGTCAAACACTAGTTAGAATATTGGACTAGGCCTACTGAAATCCAGGGCCAATTGCCTTGGTCACAAACCTCACTAGTTGCCTTTGGGCTTCTCTCTCTCTCTCCTCCATAATTTACCTCATATGACTGTTTCCTGGATTAAAAAATGATATCGGTGAAAAGAGAATAGCATGCAGTTCCATAAGCTCCTTGGGAAAATGGCAGAATAAAGATGTCCTGTATAACACCTTTATCGTTAGTTGGGCGGTATTTAAATTAAAAATATAAACAAACAAATAAAATAGCCCCAACCTAAAACAGCTGGAGAGAGAAAAGACTGCATAACTACCAGCCTAACACAACAATTCTAAACTGTCTTTCAAGCGGAATGCATCTCCAATTTGATTCCTATCTCTGTGTCTGGGGTATGGAAGTTTGGAAACCAGTTTGGAAATTAGTAACCAGTCTTAAACATGGTTCAGAATTGCTGCTCTTTTTGGTGTCCTCTTAAATGTTAGAAATTGGATAAAATCCTTATATGATCATAAAATTGGTGAGAATTCCTGCAAGATATTGTTGGCCTGTTAGAGTTTTTTTTATTCTCATGATCTATAAATACAGCTTAAGGGTATTATTGTGATCAGAACCAATTTCTGACCCCCGTAAAGCATACATGGAATCTTATTTAATAACCTAAATAATGGAGGAAAAACTGAATCCATGGTTTATTATGGTTATTAAACTTCTATATAAAAAGTCTAATTGAGGTCTGACTTATAGAGCTATTTTATTATGAACGAAGTCTAAACCAAAATTCAGCCAATCTATCAATGAATTACTATCAACTCTCAGTACAAAATATACATTGAATCAAGCAACTGAGCTCTAATTTTTTTATATGGCTACTAAATCTGGATGCAGTTCCTTTCTACTCTCTTTGGGGATAGAATTATGATGCTTTCAGCTCTCTTCACTGCACAAGATCAGGATTTCCCCATTATACACTTAAGCTAGTTAGCCAACTGGACAGAGTATCTTAGAGGATTGCTCTGTCTGAAACCTCTATTTTTGCCCCTACTACAATTATGACAACTTGAACAAAAGAATTTGTATGTGAACACTATTCAAAAATTGGCCAGAAAGATGGCTGAATACTTTTTTTCTTTCCTTTTAAAATTTTTGAGCAGTAGGGGCTCCTGCATAATTCTCCTATATAGAACAGGAAAAAAAGGAATATGAACAATGTTCTTTTGCTTCTGTTATTTCTTTATCATCTAGGTGTGCAATCACAGAAGGCTATATGAGAAGAAGCAGAATTTCCTATACTTTGTTAATTTCCCCACTATTGTTGTTATTGTTACTATAGTGAGGGAGCGATTGTAGTAATTTGAGGGAAGGCTTGTATCTTCCTTACTGGTTCCTTTTCCCCATCAATTTGTTTTTAAATTGCTTTAATTTAACCTTAGTTTGGCTTTATGCAAAATGGATTTTTGCTATAGCAGAAAGAAAAATTTATGCTTAAAAATCATGGATTATTATGGGAATCAGACACCTCACTTCCTTGTAATTAGGATCTCTATTAAGTGACTTGCCTGTTTCCAGCAGTTTTCCTTTGCGCAAAATGGGCTTCTGCTGGAACAGAAAGAAAAATATAGGATCAAGGGAATAGTTCTCTTTGCTGTTGAACCCTCCCCCTGGTTGAATAAATATTTTGTTCAAGTAATTTGACTTAATTTGTCTTTGTGGACAGAAACCTGTGAAGTGAAATGACTGGTTGCATGTTAGGGTATCTCTGGCTCAACCTATCATTAGCTACCCTGTCTTCCACCCCAAGTTTAATTAAAGAAAACAAAAACAAGTAAACAAGTTTGTGCTGTGTTCACTCATATTGATCCTTCTAAAAGAGATGCCATAGAAGCATACCAAATTAAACAGCAAAAGTATCTCAGTTCAAGAGACTAATTCCAACAGTAGCAACCATTATTCTCAAACTTGATCAATTATTACAAAATCACGTAACAAGATATTAGCACAAAACTGAAAATATTATTAAAAATGCTGTTTGGTAAACTATTCCTGAATCTGGTCACTCCCTGACAGATAGTGGCTTTAGATCATGTAATTGTTTAAGCACAACTTTTGGAGGATATTATTAGCTGGCTGTTTAAAAGTAGTGAAACTTTGCATTTATTTGTATATTTGATGGTCTAAACAATCAACTGAAATTATGACTGTACATTTGTTTAAATTTTTGAGATTTCTTTTGACATTGTTAGTGTATTTTATATTTTGCTTTATTTAGCTCTGATGGTCAACAATTGCTATTAATTAGAAAAATGTTCCAGATCAATTGTTATTAAAGTGTTCCACCACGTATTTTTTTATTACTATATTCTATTTTGAGACTGCTATGCCCCACTATTGGCAGGCCTTACTGGAGAATGGTGATACAGAAACAAACAAACAAACAAACAAACAAATTGATGTGCAATTCAGGGCAAAGAATGATCAGCTTGAAATAAAGAATGTATAAAGTGACAATTGTTACATGGCGTCAAGCAAGAAATCTGTATCTATGTACATGCTATTTGATGGTTATCTTACACAAGGACACCTTTTACTGGAGCATTTAGCAATATCTAACCATGGTCAAATTCCAGGAAACTAAGTGATAATATTTTGACTGACATTCACATAAAATTGAGAACATTGTTTTCGACATGAACCTACAGCAGAAAGGAACTGTAGGTTAGGTGATGAGACTTGAGGTTGAGAATACCAGTCCAAAAGTTATATATCAAATACCACAAACTTAAAATAAAGTCATTTTCCAATTATGATTCTACTAATGATTATAAGAAATGGTATATAAATTGATATTATGCCAAGGAGGTCTCCAAGAAGCGTACAAAATATAGCTGAAGTAAAAACAACATTAACATATATGCATAACAACATATAGGGGCGGATGGGTGGAGATAAATCTAATAAATAAATAAATAAATTAAATAAATGAATAAATATCAAGATTTAAAACATTAGGTGAAGTACAGATTGCATCCATTGCTCTTTCATAATTTGGACTATTAAACTGAACCTGGTGACTGAATGACAGTGATTCTCAGTATCAAACAACATAGGATATGCTATATTTCTTAAGACTAGCACCTCAATATAGCTTGGAGAAATTCCATTTTTTCCTGAAATGCTTAACGTAACATAATCACTGACACCCTCACACTCCAGGAGCCAACCAATATGGCAGAGGCTTCATTATTATCATAATCTGCTTAATACTGCAGTTTTTGTGAAATTACTCATTTGATTCCTTTAGAACAAAGTTCTGCAAATCAAAAAGTCCCAGTTTAGCTACATCAGAGAAGCCAAAAAGTTTGGGATTCTTCCTCTCATCTTCCCAATTTTTCTGGGAAGGGTTGGGAAATACCAAGGAGTTGGAAGTAAAGATGAGCAAGTAAACTCCCACTGCATAAGCAAATCTGTTTGACATGGGATGTGATCCCATATTTTATTACTATTATCATTTGACAGACAGATACAGAAATCCTGTTTGATTTTCTATTCTTGCTTAAAGCAAATAGTATATTCAACCCAAATATCCAAGTTTATGCTGAACACAGTTAGTTTCCATAACCCCTACCCTGCAAAAGACCTGCTTATGTAGTATGTGAGCTACAAAATGTACAACTGTATTTCAATTATCAATTCAAATAAAGATACATACTGCTTGTGTTGAAATCTTGACTGATTTTCATTTTCCAGATTAAAGACATAATGCTACAGCATTTTATCAATATAAAATCAGTGTTTAGCATTCTGAAATCAAAATGTTCAAAAAATTCATCTTCTCTTCAAAAAGGCAATGACTTTTCCCCACTTTAAAGCACCATATACTTTTACTAAGTTCTTTCTTGTTGCATAGGTTCTCAATTCTAAAGATGAGAGTTGAAATAAAAAAAATTGCTCATAATTTACAAGTTCAACCATGCAAAAAACTACTTTAATCTCTTACAATGTTTTAAAGGCTATGAAAAGTTAAATAATTTCAGCTGACAGGTTCATGCAAACTTCAATATAGGTCTGGAGACAGTATCCACCTAAATAACTGATTGACCTTAATTGAAAGTATTGTTCCTGAAGGCAGTACAGAAACAAGGTTAAATAAGTGACTCTATATGTCCATGTTTACATAACTTAGCGTGTTATAAAATAATTCAAGCACCTTCTTTATATTATTTTTATAATTTGCCTCTCAAGAGACCTCTGTAAACTGATTTAGTAAACAATGTACTAAATTAGTCTTGATTATAGGATAAATCATACTCCACAGATCTTTACTGTTGAATAGAACATGCTGAGCAACTAATAAAATGCTATGTAGGTGTACCTTTAAAACAATGTGAAGAAAAAGTAAGGAACATTCAGACCAGTATTCAAGAGGAAGTAAGGTCACTTAATTTGGAAGATCCAAGGACAGCTTGAAGCAACCCGCATCTAAGCTAGCAGAGATTTCAGCTTGAGGACTGTATCGATTTTTTTATATGCCTAGCCAGGGGGTTATGAAGGGAGTCCCATTAAGACTCCTCTCAGCTATGGGATAGATGCACGCTTGGGTGCAGGCAAGGGAGCAAATGACAACGGCATCAAGGGTAAGAGACCCAACTCTCGCCCTCTCGTTTGCAGCGTACCAATCCGAGGCAGAATGAAGCGGGCAAGGAAACCCACAGCCAGTCCCTCTCCCCTAGCCCCTCCCCAGGAATCAGCCACCCTTCCTCTGCCTTCTGCTATCGCCGGGCCAGGGACACGGCGCTCTCCACCGCCGTCAGCAGACAAAGGCCCCTCCAGAGCCGAGGCGGCACCAACACAACAAAGGGGCCGAGTTTCGAGGAGAGCGCGGGCACCCAGGGCGGGGAGGGAGCTGTTCCGGGCCTCGAGAAGCTCCTCTCCGGCGCAGGGGGGCGGGACACCCGCCTGGAGTCAGGTTCAATGGGTGCTGGCAGCGCTCAGAGGCGCAAAGCGCGGCCCAGCTATTAACATCGCCCAGCTTCTCCCCAAGAGGGGCTCCCTCCCCCAAAGCGGCCAGGCCCATCCTGACCTGGCACAGCTGCTGACAGTACTCGGTGGCCGCTTCCACGGCTGACTCGTTGCTTTCTCTCAGCCCCGTCTCCAGCTCCAGCAGCCGCTTCTTCAGGCTCTGAATATCCAGGAGGCCGCTCTCGCCGCCGACACTACTGCTGTCCTGCTCGGCCTCCTCGTCCGCCATCTTCGCACCCAGCTCCGTCGCGTACGCAGCCCCCCTCCCCCCTATTCCTCCAGAACGGCCTACCTCCCCTCCCGCACGCCCCGTACGGGTCACGTGATTACACAATGCCACGTTCCGGGGAAGGGATCACGTGAGGGATTAGGGAGGAGAGATCGAAGAGACAGTTCGCTCGCTTTCTCTGTCCCCCTACCAAGCGCTCCCTTTTCGCAGAGGGGCGGGGCCAGAGTCCTGGCGCTGTCACGTGTGGGGTTGGCGCGTACCGAATGGCACTCGCGGCCTCGTGACGTCTCTCGAGGACTTTTGGCGGCAGGAAAACAAACGTTAATTAGGCGCCTTTCAGTTTCCTTTCGGTAGGGAGAGCTTATTTTATTCGTGGGAGGAAGATGTTAGGTTCACTTACAATCAAAAATAAGTGGAAAGGAATGGGAGCAGTGGTAAGATAAAACGTTTATTTTAACGTGGATTATATGCTTAAGATTTCCTGACGGAGGGACCACCGCTATATTGATAAACCTTCCAAAATATTCCACTGTCAGAGCTGACCCAGGGACGAATATATACCGTTGGAATGGCTGAAAACAGCTTAATTTATTCGTCAGCCCTGTGTCATTGTTCTTTGAGCACCTTGCAAACAAATAGAAAAAATAAAACGTAGAACGATATCCACAAACAGCTAATGGTGAGCAGAGACTGATAAAACTAGCTTCAATAACATAGATGTATGGCATATGATATAACAACAATTATAAGTATATAATATAAAGCATAAAATATAAAGACCTGCAAATAGAAGTAGAATGACTATGGCAAAAGAAAGCAAATATAGTACCAATAGTGATAGGTGCTTTAGGTGCAACCCCAAAACATCTGGAGCACCACTTGAACAGTCAGCATTGACAAAATCACCATGAATCAATTGCAAAAGGCAGTTTTATTTGGAATAGCTTATATCCTACGATGATACCTTTAGCACCATCAAACAACAAAATCTAACTATCCCAGGTCCTTGGGAAGGACTCGACAGGTGGATAAAAATGCCAAATCCAGTCTAAACATCTGGCTGACTGTGCAACTAGCTATAATAAGTTAAATTTATATGCCAACTGATTCCCAGCAACTCTGGGCTGCTTACAATTGCTAAGAACGTTTAAGAGCAAAAAACAATACACACACACAAACAGCACAAAAGAACAGTGATGGTAAAGAAAAACGCAGAGGGGAACAAAAAAATCATCTGTTGGGGCAGGGAGAAAAAAAAGATCTTTATTGGTGTTGAAATGACCATAAAAAAGGCACTAAAGGAATGTACAGACTAAGGTTTAACAACTGAAAAGCCCTTCTAATAGCTACCAGCCACATTTTGTTTGGGAGCATTACCCGAAACAGGACCTCTGAAGATATGGTTTGTGTTTAATGACCCCAAATCTTCTCCAAGCTGATAACTTCCAAATATGTCAAACTACAGCTTTCCAAATTTCCATCCTTGCATGTGCAAGAATAGCCCAATGGAACTGATAAAGTGCCAGGAGCAATAGAGGCCAATTGACCCTTCAAATATTTCTAAGGCATAAATCTGAGTCCTCTAGAGGGAGCACAATCTCTTCCAAATCAGACTGAATTCTGCTCAAATGGTTAAACAAGAGGAGCAGATACTATAAAGCAGAAGTTGGGGTTGGGCAATAGTTTTGGCCCTCTGTTGTGATGTGTGAGGTTGGAGACCTGCAAACTGCTGCACCTATTCACAGTGTGAACGTTTTCTCTTCTACCTTTCCTAAGCATCTTCATCATTGCATGGATTTTTACACCATAATGGGCTGCATCCTAATTAACCAGTGGAAGGAGATGAACTTTGGGAACATTTACCCATCATATATATACAGGGAAAGGCTTCCTGTGTTTTCAGTTACTCTAAGAACACAGGCCTAATTCTAAAACATGAAGATTATGCCTGGGTTGAGACTATAAGTGATTGCATACTTCTCCATATAAACATTTTTTTTGCCTTATAGGAAACAGATAAAAAGTGAAAGTGTTGTAGCCTGGGTTTTCCCTCTTTGTTACGAGTCCTTTTCAGGTCTTTGTACTATAATGCAAGTGTGCCTCCCCCTTGCTACAAGTGCTTCATATCTCAAAAGACTTGGCTTTTTCCTTCATATTCATACAAGACCTCTGAATTGTCATGAGTTTTGCCAATCTTGTGAATTTTTGGGCATTCTTAATATTTTTAATCATTTTAACTTCACTGGATGAATCTATGGATGCTGCTTTTAGGATTGACAAATGTCATGATACCTGTGGCACTGTCTACCCATTCCCTGCAAAAGTGAAATAATTTGTTTTATATAAGATGCATTTGGTTGTGCAACCCATCACATATGATTGAGCCCAATGAAAATTCTGCCAAGAGAGCTAAAAGCATCACAGAAATGTTTTGTATTACAGCTTTATTAGCTACATCATGATGATGATTAATTTATTTCATATCAGTGATATGCATCATGATGATTGGGAAGTATGAAAATGATAATTCATCACATTTGGAAGGCTCTAGGGCGAGGAAGGAGCCCTTGCTTCCCTCCATATACAATAAAAGTCAGGATGGCAGCCTTTTTCTAGTGCTTTCAAAATTCATGGATTCGTTTAAATGCACTGAATATTTGGCAGCTGGTACCCTTACATGGAAAATCTCAGTGATGTTTTGGGTAAACATCACTATTTTATGTTCCCTTTATGGAGCCACTTCTATGTGGAACCTTCTTCTGATTATTTCTCGTGGTTTATACTGGATGGAATCACATAGTGCATCAAGCACTATTCTTTTAATAATAATAAAAAATTAGCATATGCAAAGCATTAGCTGAATGATTTATATCCAAGAATGTTATCTGGTCACAACATGAGAAAATAAATGATATAATAAATGATACGAAGCTACAGTCATGTGTTTGGTTTGCAAGTGTATTAATCTGATAAATGCATATTTTGTGACTGATCACATTGTCCCAGCAACCATTTTGTGAGACTCTGAAAATCCAAATTATGCATATTATCCCTCCCAAATTTGGGGATCCTTGAGTCCACTTATGTGAAGCCAGCAACTGTAGCTTATTCAAGAAGGCATAGTTAAAATCAAGCATGACTTAATATGTGAGCCACAAAAATGGCATAATATCTCATCTGTTCTCTTAAGAACCTTTGTAGTAGCCTCTTATTTTATAAATATGGAAAAGAGACTAAAAGCTAGTACTTCTGTAAGTTTAAAGCTGAGCTGAAATTCTAATACATTATTGCTAGGATCATAGTCTTCTACGGCATATTACTGTAAATACATTTATAGTCAGAGAGTAGAACTTGACCTTACGTTCCAGATTTTTTAAACTTGTTTTCCCCAATTTACAGTAAAGATGCACAAAAAAATGCATATGGAAGATAAAAATGGCTGCTGCTATGGTATTTTTACTGCCGCATTATTGTTCACAGAAATTTCCTTTGTATTTTCCATCTAATTAATATTACAAGCTCGAAGACTTCAGAGGATCCCTGCTGTTTTTTCATTGATTGCAAGCTACTGCTATACTGCCAGTTACACGGATATTGAATTGAATGGAGTGCTATATATTTGAAACAGAAAAACAAAATCACTAGGGGTGGAAATGAAAAGCTAGATATGTAATAACATTCTAGATTTAAGAAGTGGATTTTGTAATAAAATGGTTTTTAAAAATAATGTACTTCTAAAATTAAATTATTAAGTTCTTTTAGCTAAGGAAGTGACAAACATTTAGTATGATCACATGTTCTTCATTCTAAATTTACATACTATTGATTTCAAAGCCAGAAAAATGTGTTCATCTCTTTTCCTTTCCCACCACAAATGGTACAACTCAGCAGTACAATTTCTCACCATTTCAAGGTAGAAAACATAGTTGTATGAATCCTAAACTAGGCTTGATTCTTTTTAAATTCAGAAACATTCCAAAACACCTCTCAAAGCAGGAAAAGCCTGACCCTGTCTAGTTGTCCAACATAGCCCTGCTCACTTTACGTCATCACCCCACCTACTCCCAGTCTTGCAATCCTCGAAAATGTTAACTGTGGCCCCCGATTTGCCATTTTGTTTATTTCCCATATTGTATTTTTTTTTACATTTGTTTTTTATGTTGTGAGTATCCAAAGTCATTCTGAAGTAGGGCAGTGCCAAAGTCATATTTGTTGTTCAGTCGTTAAGTTGTGTCTGACTCTTCGTGACCCCATGAACCATATCGTGCCAGGCTTTCCTGTCCTTCACTGCCTCCCTGAGTTTGCTCAGTTTCATGCTCATTGCTTCAGGGATGCTATCTAACCATCTCATCCTCTGCCATCCTCTTCTCCTTTTGCCTTCAATCTTTCCCAGCATCAGGGTCTTTTCCAAAGAGTCCTCTCTTCGCATTAGGTGATCAAGGTATCTGAGCTTGAGCTTCATTATCAATCCTTCCAATGAGCAATCAGGGTTGATTTCCTGTAAGATTGACTGGTGTGGCCTCCTAGCAGTCCAGGGGACTCTTAGTGTCTTCTCCAGCACCACAGTTCAAAGGCATCAATTCTTCAGCACTCAGCCTTCTTTATGGTCCAGCTCTCACAGCCATACATTACTACTGGAAAAACCATAGCTTTGACTATGCGGATCTTTGTCGGCAAGGTGATGTCTCTGCTTTTTAATATGCTATCTAGGTTTGCCATAGCTTTCCTCCCAAGGAGCAAGTGTCTTTTAATTTCATAGCTGCAGTCTCTGTGTGCAGTGATCTTGGAGCCCAAATAAATGAAGTCTGTTACTGCTTCCATTTCTACCCCTTCTATTTGCCAGGAATTGATGGGTCCAGATGCCATGATCTTAGTTTTTTAATGTTGAGTTTCAAGCCAGCTTTCGCACTCTCCTCTTTCACCCTCATCAAGAGGCTCTTTAGTTGTTCTTCACTTTCTGCCATTAGGGTGGTATCATCTGTATATCTGAGGTTGTTGATGTTTCTCCCTGCAATCTTAATTCCAGCTTGTGATTCTTCCAGCCTGGCATTTCTCATGATGTACTCTGCATATTTTATTTATTTATTTATTTTCAGACTTGTATGCTGCCCATCTCCCCCTACGGGTGACTCTGGGTGGCTCACAATAATAAAAAAGAAGAAAAAACACAGGTCTCTCCAGACATGGATACAATCTATAAATAATTAAAAAACATATACTAAAAATGCCCTAAAACCTCCTATGATTTTAGCCCTAAAAAACCTGTAAGATGCTGGGGTGGGGGACAACCCATCACCCCACCAGCCATCTCCACAGGTGTGGGCTTTGCTCTGGCCCCCAGGCCTTCTGGCAGAGCCAGGATTTGATCCCTTTCCTCTAGGCCATGAGGGAGGGGGCACACCGCACCTCAGGAGGCAGGATGTTCCATAGGGCGGGTGCTGCAGCAGAAAAGGCTCTCTGCCTAGACCCCACCAATCGAAATTCCTTGACGGGTGGGGTCTGCAACCTGTCCCTTCTGCTGGACCGAGTGGGGCGGTCTGAAATGACCGGGGCGAGGCGGTTCCTCAGATAACCTGGTCCCATGCCATGAAGGGCTTTAAAGGTGATGACCAACACCTTGAATTGGACCCGGAAACAAACTGGCAACCAATGCAGCTCATGCAACGGGTGTTATACGTGCCCTCCTAGGGACATTAAGAACTGTCCACGCCGCCGCATTCTGTATCAGCTGTAGCTTCCGGATACTCTTCAAGGGTAGCCCCATGTAGAGCGCATTGCAGTAGTCCAACCCGGAGGTGACCAGGGCATGAGTGACCATGCGGAGGTCCTCCTGATCCAGGAAAGGGCGTAACTGCCGCACAACACGAAGTCATGCAAAGGCCCTCCTAGCCACGACTGCCACCTGCTCTTTGAGCAGGAGTCGTGAGTCCAGGAGAACCCCCAGATTACGCACCGGGTCTGTCTGGGGTAGTGCAACCCCGTCAAGAAACAAAGATGACAAGCTCCTAGATCCTGAGGCTCCCCGCATCCACAGCCACTCCGTCTTACCAGGGTTCAGCTGAAGCCTGTTATCCCCCATCCAGGCCCCCACAGCCTCCAGGCACCGCGAGAGGGCAGTCACAGCGTCACTTAAGGCACCTGGGATGGAGATGTATAGTTGGGTATCATCAGCATACTGATGATGATACCTCACCCCATGGTGCCAGATGATCTCACCCAGCGGTTTCATGTAGATATTAAATAGGAGCGGTGAAAGCACTGACCCCTGTGGCACCCCACAAAGTAGGGGCTGGGGGCTGGACCTCTCGCTCCCTATCAACACCGATTGGGTTCGGCCTTGGAGAAAGGAGCCGAACCAGCACAACATTGTGCCACCCAGCCCCAACTCCTGCAGCCAACCCAAAATGGTCAATGGTATCGAAAGCCGCCTAGAGGTCAAGAAGAGCAAGGATGGATGCACTCCCCCCCATCCCGCTCTCGCCAGAGATCATCTAAAAGTGCGACCAATGCTGTTTCTCTCCCATAACCGGGCCTGAATCCTGACTGATAGGGGTCCAGATAATCCGCTTCCTCCAGGATCCTCTGAAGCTGCCGCGTGACCACCTTTTCTACCACCTTTCCTAAAAAGGGGAGGTGGGAGACTGGATGAAAATTGTCCAGGAGGGTGGGGTCTAGCAACGGTTTCTTGAGGAGTGGGCGGACCAAAGCCTCTTTGAAAGGCTTCGGAAACACCCCCTCCTGCAAGGATGAATTAACCACCGCCAGAACCCACCCTAAAGTCACCTCCTTGGTAGCTTTAACTAACCAGGAGGGACAAGGATCTAAACCACAGGTGGTCGCACTGACAGCCCCGAGGACCCTGTCCACTTCCTCAGGGGCAACAGGATCAAACCGCTCCCAGATAACTGGGCAAGAACGCTCCCTGGGCAACTCCCCAGGACCTACTCCACGCTTGGCTTCCAACTGAGAACGGATCTGAGCGATTTTATCCATCAAGTGTTCAGCAAATTCCTCTGCACAACCCTGCAAGTAGTCCTCCACCCCCCCTTTTCCCAGGAGGGCCCGGGTGACCCTAAACAGGGCTGCAGGGCGACACTCTGAGGATGCAATAAGAGCGGAGAAATGTTGAAGTTTCGCCGCCCTTACCGCCACTAGGTAGGCCTTAATAGCAGCTCTAACCCGTGTTCAGTCTGATTCGTCCCCAGTTTTCCACCAGTGGCGTTCTAGACGTCTCTTAGCCCTTTTCAACTCCCTCAGCTCCTCCGTGAACCACGGGGAGCGCCGGGGGTGATGGGCCAAGAGAGGACGCACAGGCGCGATCCTGTCCAAGGCCCCAGCCGCCTCCTTGTTCCAGGCTGCGGCCAGAGCCTTCGCTGGGCCGTGCAGCAAGGCCTCAGGAACAACCCCCAGCTCCCTTTGGAACCCGTGCGGGTCCATTAGTCGCTGGGGGCGGACCATTCGAATAGGTCCAACCTCCCTGCGGAGGGGGGCAGCATAGGAGAATCCCACTGCCACCAGGCTTATATAGGTTTATAAGCCTCTGTGTATTATTTATAAGCAGGGTGACAGTATACAGCCTTGTCATACTCCTTTCCCTATTTTGAACCAATCGGTTGTTCCATGACTGGTTCTAACTGTTGCTTCTTGGCCTGCATACAGATTTCTCAGGAGACAGATAAGATGGTCTGGTACCCCCATCTCTTTAAGAATTTGTGTTTGTTTGATCACAACAAACTCTCGCAATCAAAGGCTTTTGCATAGTCAATGAAGCAGAAGTAGATGTTTTTCTGGAACTCTTGTGCTTTCTCCATGATCCAGCGAATGTTGGCAATTTGATCTCTGGTTCCTCTGCCTCTTCGAAACTCAGCTTGTACATCCGGTAGTTCTCGGTTCACGTACTGCTGAAGTCTAGCTTGTAGGATTTTGAGCATAACCTTGCTAGCATGTGAAATGAGTGCAATTGTGCAATAGTTTGAGCATTCTTTGGCATTGCCCTTCTTTGGAATTGGAACGTAAACTGACCTTTTCCAATCCCGTGGCCACTGTTGCGTTTTCCAAACTTGCTGGCATATTGAGTGCAGCACTTTAACAGCATCGTCTTTTAGTATTTTAAATAACTCAGCTGGAATACTGTCATCTCCGCTAGCTTTGTTGTTAGTAATGCTTCCTAAGGCCCACTTGATTTCACTCTCTAGGATGTCTGGCTCAAGGTCAGTGACCACACCAGCATGGACATCAGGGACATTAAGATCTTTCTTGTATAGTTCTTCTGTGTATTCTTGCCACTCTTCTTAATCTCTTCTGCTTCTGTTAGGTCCCTGCCTTTGTCCTTTATCATGCCCATCTTTGCATATCAATGTTCCTTTGATATCTCCAATTTTCTTGAAGAGATCTCTAGTCTTCCCCATTCTATTGTTTTCCTCAATTTCTTTGCATTGTTCATTTAAGAAGGCCTTATCTCTCCTTCCTATTCTCTGGAAATCTGCATTCAGTTGCATATATCTTTCCCTTTCACCCTTGCTTTTTGCATTCCTTCTTTCCACAGCTATTTGTAAAGCCTCATCAGACAACCATTTTGCTTTCTTGCATTTCTTTTTCTTTGGGATGGTTTTAGTTGCTGCCTCCTATACAATGTTATGGACCTCTGTCCATAGTTATTCAGGCACTCTGTATACCAAATCTAATCTAAATCTATTCATCACCTTCACTGTGTACTCACAAGGAATATGATCTAAGTCATACCTGAGTGGTCTAGTGGTTTTTCCTACGTTCTTCAATTTAAGCCTAAATTTTGCAGTAAGAAGCTCATGATCTGAGCCACAGTCAACTCCTGGTCTTGTTTTTGCTGTCTGTATAGAGCTTCTCCATCTTTGGCTGCAAAGTATATAATCAATCTGGTTTTGGTATTGACTATCTGGTGATGTCTATGTGTAGAGTCGTCTCTTGTGTTGTTGGAAAAGAGTGTTTGCTATGACTAGCTTGTTCTCTTGACAGAACTCTATTAGCCTTTGCCCTGCTTCATTTTGTACTCCAAGGCCAAACTTGCCTGTTATTCCGATTACTCCTTGACTTCCTACTTTAGCATTCCAATCCCCTATGATGAAAAGGACATCTTTTTTTGGTGCTAGTTCTAGGAGGTGTTGTAGGTCTTCATAGAACTGGTCAACTTCAGCTTCTTTGGCATCAGTGGTTGGGGCATAGACTTGGATGACTGTTATGTTGAATGGTTTGCCTTGGATTTGCATTGAGATCATTCTGTCGTTTTTGAGGTTGTACCCCATTACTGCCTTTCCCACTCTTATTGACTATGAGTGCTACTCCATTTCTTCTAAGGGTTTCTTATCCACAGTAGTAGATATAATGGTCACCTGAATTAAATTCACCCATTCCCGTCCATTTCAATTCGCTGACTCCCAAAATGTCAAAGTTCAATCTTGTCATCTCATGTTTGACCACATCCAGCTTGCCCTGGTTCATAGATCTTACATTCCAAGTACCTATACAATATTGTTCTTTACAGCATTGGACCTTCTTTTCGCTTCCAGGTACATCCACAGCTGAACGTCCTTTTGGCTTTGGCCCAGCCGCTTCACTCTTTCTGGAGCTACTTGGAATTGCCCTCCGCTCTTCCCCAGTAGCATATTGGACACCTTCCGACCTGAGGGGTGTAAGGTTTGCCCCGTTCGACAGAGAAACTCCCGTGACACGTGTGGTTCACAAAAGAGGTTTACTCATGCGTAACGTAGCAGTCACAAGCAAAGCCAGGACTGGCTTGGTACATTTACATTACTCCTTTATAGTTGTCTCAATCCCCCCGCGGGCCCCGTTGCTAGGTTACATATTACAAATTAGATTGCAGATTGTCCCCTGTAATCCCCCCCTTCTACTGGAATGCCAGGTTCAGCCCAGTTCTCTTGTTTCTTTGATTGTTGTTGCCTGTGGCGTGGTCGTTGCCTTTGTTGGGGCTTCTGTCGCGCGCCCAGCCGGGAGCATCTCCTTGTGCGCTGATCTCTTTCTCAATTCGCTGATCTCTCCTTTGTCTATAGCGCCCTCTGGCGTTAACACAACGCATCCGCTCCAGATTAGTGAAGTGGCGCCAGGTGGCCCATTCATTAGCTTGCGGTTTCGCATTTCCTCTTTCTGCGCTAGCGCTCGAGCGGTGAAATTGACTAAAGCGCGGCTGGGCAAGTTCCTAGGCGTGCAGTGCCAGCTGAACCTGACAAGGGGCTCATCTTCCGGCGTCATATCTTTTAGCCTTTTGACATTGTCCATGGCGTTTTCTTGGCAAGGATACTGGCGTGGGTTGCCATTTCCTTCTCCAGTGGACCACATTTTGTCAGAACTCTCTGTCATGACCTCTCTGTCTTGTGTGGCCCTGCATGGTATAGCTCATGGCTTCACTGAGTTACTCAAGCCCCTTTGCCACGACAAGGCAGTGATCCATGAAGGGGAAAGTCATATTACAGAAATAATAAATAAAGGAAAGAGAGTAACTAAATATATAAGAAAAGATTACATCTTTTCAAGCTTGCTATAAAAGGATTGATGATTGGGCCAACTGTAATTGGGCCATATCTGTAATTTGATATGGAGGGACAGACATAATATCTTTGTCTTGGAGTTCTGAGATGCAAACCTGCACATAAAGGGTTGTCATTTTCCAGAGCATCAGTGGTATGTGTAGACTGCTCAAATGTGGTCCATTTTGTGATTTGAAAAAGATCTTAATAAGGAAAATGCAACCAATCATATGCAGCAGTCAAGACGTAATTGTAGTGAATTGATTAGCATTAACATATTGGTGAACTTCATTACCTTGTGCTGAAAATGTTTTTGCTAAGTGCATCCATGCATATAACTAGACTAGATCCAGATCATGATGGGCTCAGGCCCAAACAGGCTATAGCAGACCCTCTGTCCTGCACCCAAAACCGAACACACATATTTGCATACACAAATATATTAATTAGAGCTATTATCATACAGCAATAATCAGAAACATTTAATACTTAATTTAAATGAAATTGTGAGAGGTAAAGCCAGGTATTCTCCAGGCAGAGATGCCAGTTATATAAAAAACCAACAACTACTTGGCTTCAGGTCCAAGAAGCACAGGATAAAGAGTTTTGTAAATATGGGAAGGCAACAGGTTTAAACTGCTGTGGGTAAAACTAGGCAACTACATCCTCATGATAAGAAAGGGCAATAGCTTTTTAATGTGGTTTCAGCCTACTTTGGAGATTCTTCTCTAGCTGTGCTATGTTGAATTTCTGAGAGACTTCTGCTGAATGCAAGTTTAGCATCCTAGTTAAACAATGTAAAATTGAAAAGTTGGAGATTTACAATGGAGTCCTGGTCAGGAGAGACTGAAATCAATCTGCTATGCTGGAAGCAAAAGACTAGTAGTTTGTCAGTGGTACAAAATAGAAGCACACATTCTAATTTATTGCTTAAATCAACGGTATGATGTCACAGGAAACACACTGCACACAGACACGACAGAGAAAGAATCAGAGCCCAACTCATTGCCTAAATTATAGAAGTCAAACAGGAAAGGCGGGAGATGCCCCAAAAGATACAGAGGACTTGCCCATGACATTTTGTTGGAATTAACAAATGCCCCTTTGCTATTCCTCAGTGACATTGGATCAGTCACTGTATTTCAGCTTAAGCTGTTTCATTGCACTGATTCAAGGATAAAAATAAGTCTTCCAGGCTCTGAAGGGAAGGACAAGTTTAATGTAATAAAATTAAGTAAAAAAATTGATATGCTCAGAAAAATATAATTATCCTAAATTTTATTATCAATTCAAGATAAACTTCCTATCATATAAAACAACCAGCTTTATACTATATGGTGGTTGAGTATGTGTCAATATTAATATGGACAAGACAGGATCTGCATTGGAGCTCCTTTTGTTAGTGAGACACTATGACAGCAGTTTTCCAAAATATAACTGTTGCTCAAGAGGCATATGGTAGAGTGTACTGCCCAATGTCCATTAAGCTTAAACTTGAAAGATCATGTGTTTTGTGCAACCAACAACATTATATATGAAGTCTATATTTTTATCTGAATGTGCACAGGTTCCAATCATCACAGATAATTCCTGATTATAAATCTCCATCCACATGCCTCCATCTTCTCTGTGATCATCAATGCCAAGAAATTATGCAGCAAATGATAGATGTCTATTCAGAATAAGTACCAAAGAGTTTACATAAAGTAAATATATGAAAGATTACAGTATTAGTTATGTAGGCTATGTAGGAAAGAAAGCTCAATTTTTCTTAAATAAGATGTCATCCCAGATCAGTGTGAATGCAGTTACAGCTTAAATTCCTCTCCTCTCCCCTCCCCTTTCCCTTCCCCCTCTTCCTAATGCTATATAACCCTTAATTTTGCACACCCCAACTCTATTTACCTAAAGGCATTAGAAAACAGTAATTCAATATACTGATAGTATAACAACATTGGAGTACTACATTGCAGGGAGGTCATACACCATTCTTGCTATGTCTCTCAGTAATACGGGCATAAAAACACTAGTCAAGTTTGCAGGGCTGATTAATTGCTTGATGAATTTTTCAGTCCCAGTTTCCCTCCTCCCCAGATATCACAGTGGACTTTATTTTCATTGGTAGGACATTGTAAAAAAAAATGTTATAACTATTACTTGTTCCTTGGAACAAGATAGGTTACATTTTCAACTCGATTTGTTACAGTTACCTCTACAATTAAAACTGCTTATTATGAACAATAATGAATGAAACCTTGAGTAAACATGCTGAAAGGTAGAAGCAGAACAGCAACCCTTCAGTTTATTAAATATCTTGACTATGGACTCTTTTTTATTAAATGCAGAAATTTCTTTTGACAAATAGGTTATCTCAGAAGCTGAACAGTTAATGTGGGTATGCACATTCAATTTCTATGATGTTCAGAAGTAAGTTAAGATAGTCACAAAATTATCTCTTACTCAGAATCGAAGCAAAAGGGAATTCATACGGAATAGAGAGAAAAGAAGAGGGGCCAATCTGTGATTAAAAGATTAGAACTGTTATTTTGTTCTGATCTATTGTGGAATTTGTAGCATTATCTACATGTTGTGGGGTTTGTGACTGAAACAAACCGCTGTGAATCATTCCAAAATAAAACTCTGAGAAACTGCAGACAGAAAGAAAATATTGCAGAGCAAACAAATATAGAAGGAAGAACTATCGTATAAAATAATGTAGAAATTAATAATTGTATTTTTCTTACTAATCTCTATTTTGAAAAAAGATCATAGGAAGAGAAAGGAAAATTAGGACAATTAAAAAGCTGTAGGAAATTTGATTAAGGAAACAGTATTTTTATGACAGCACTTATTTTAAAATATGGCAATGAAGTGCAGTTAACAATGGAAGAGAAATCTACATGGTAAACATCAGGAGTCTGGTAGCATCCTTTCGGACTACTGTAATGTATTCTGTTTTAAAAGGCACAACTTTTGTGAGCTATTGCATCGGATGAAGTGAGCTGCAACTCCGAAAAGCTTATGACTTTTATTTAAATTTGTTAGTCTGAAGAGGTGCTACCAGACTCCTCCTGATTTTGGGCTACTGCAGACTAACGCAGCTCTCCTGCTACAGTAGCAAACGTCATTGATCCATGCAATCACCATCTGACTTTTTTTTTAATATTACAATGCAAAAAGCAATCTGTTTAAGGGTCAAGAAAGAGATAGCATCAGCACAGCAGAATAGTAATTACATCAAACAATATTTAGCCACTGAGTTGAAATTACAGTTGATCCACTGGCTTAAATGTAGGTGGAAGTTGGACTAATTTTGCTGGTATAAAAGAAAAGCACAGGATTTATCCTTTCCTAGCTTTGTCAGACAAGCTGCAGCTAAGCTTCAAAAAACCCTCTTTCATACTCTTAATCAACAGAGCTCACGTGAAAAAAGGTAATATTATTTAACATTGTACAATATGTGTGTGTGTGTGTGTATATATATACATACACACACCCAGTATATATTGTTTAGAATATCAAATGATCAAATGTTTGTAACATCTCATGTAGCTAAAACTTTGAAAAAAATGCTATTTCTTACTAAGTTGTCTTAGATACATTGCCAAAAGTACCTTTGTGCCCAGAAACTTAGCTTCCCCCTTGACTTGAACCTATCAGTTTCAATAACTTTTTGCTAGCACCTCAGTGCTCCTCAGATTAAAAAAAACCTTTGATATGGTAATACTGGTTTTTTTAAATCTCAAAATTAGTCTTTGTGTGCACTGTTACAGGGATGTTGTATAGAACTGTTTGGTGTTGAGGGGGTACTCTTCTAGCATGGCTGGAATCATTTGCATTTTCTTTGGATCCTCAACTACAATGTATTCCACATAATATGCCCAGCAGTGGATATGCAATCTCTCCTCTCACTGATTGGATTAAAGAGACCAAACAAGGCACTTCTACTTGCAGAAGAAGGGATCTTTGACTCCTTTACTCTGCTGCAGCCACCTAGGTTTGTAGAGCATCTTTTTTGAGAAGTGCAAAATGCTGCAACAGGAAATGGGTAGGAATGTCCTGTTGCATTCCCCTTGTAGTTTTGAAACGGGCAGTTTCACATCTGTTTTGCACAATTTTCTGATCAGCTCTGAATTTTATTGTTCTCATATCATCTTTTCGGGAACTTTGATTTATTTCTGACCTTGTAATATCAGTTTATTGTTAACATTCACCATTGAATCATAGTATTTCTATAACCTTGTAGATTGTCTATTTTCCTATTGGAAGAACTTCTAGCTTCAACTCACCTACTTTTGGGCTTTCCCACTTCCATAGAGTTTTAGCGTCCTGCTCTTCATTATTTGGAATATATCTCTCCCAGCATTTCTAATGCAGCTGCTGTAACAACATATAACCATGGTAAAAGTGTGAGAAGTACCCAAGTTGCTGATATTTTATCATTTCACATTCACAAGGACTTCAAGGCTTACAACTCACATTGTTTCAAAGCTTACAACTCACATTGTTTCATGTATCTTCCTATCATAGCAACTGATTAGCTTAGATTTTATTTATAAACCAGCAGCCAAATGAACACAAATACATGTTTTGAAACCACCAGATGTGGTGGGGTTCAAAAGCTATTTATTTTATTTCTTTTTTATATGAGGTGGGATTGAATGGATTTTTGTCATCCCATGACCTGGAGTAACTCATGGGTGAGGTCTTGATTGGATGGTTTTCTATTCATTCTCCTCTTGGACAGGTGAATGAAAAAAACCGTTAGTAACAATTGGTCTATAATATTTCTGCATTTCTAGGATGGCAAAACTGAAAATAATCACAAAGGTTGTAAATGCTAGTGATGCAGAAGAGCTGTAGATTAGGAGGAATGATTTGGGTTCAGGAAAGATCTGCAGATTCAAATAGATAGTAGCCAATAACCTCTACTTCCTTTCTGAGTTTAGGGACAGACTATATTTCATATGTATACCTAATATGTGAAGTGTGATGGCAACAACTGTATATGGGTCAGATAGGTACAATACTGATCATAACTGAATTGCAATTGCAAGTTAAGGGCTTTTCCAGTTGGGGTCCAAAGTCAACAGAGAATTTAAATAAACCCTCAGATGACTGGATGAATTGGAGGCTTACCATAGCTAAGAGAGCAGCTCTAAATATTTACATTACAAATCAAGAAATAAGAAATAAATGTATAAAGCCTAAGTAATATATCTACCAATTACAGGTTTGTTTTTGTTTGGAAAAAAATTCCTCTTGCAGCACCAATTGTCACTGCAGAAGCACTTGCATTTTGCTATTTGTATTGAGGAGTCTGTGCTGTCATTGGTATATAATTTTTTATTAAGGATTTTGATTACAATAGTAAAAACTAATACGAACTAAACTTAAAGAAAAGAAGAATAAGAATGAAAAGTGCAAGAAAAAAGAAAAAAGGAAAGAATATAATAAAGAAAAAGAAAACAAAAATATTTATTTATTTAATATTTCAAATTTAGATACCGCCCATCTCACAAAAAGTGATTCTAGGCAGTTCACAATAAAACAGCAATAAATATTAAAATACAATAAAAACAATATAAAATACAATAAAAATAGAATAAAAACCAAACACATACACAAATAATATCTTCCAAGATGTTGATAGGCAGTAAGATGTTAACATATGGGAGCATCTTCAAGGTGCTAGCCACCCCCAGCATTGGTTGCCCTTTTTTTCACCCCATGGCAGTTGGCAGAGCTAGGTCTTGACTGCTTTCCGGAAGGACAAGGAAGTTTGGGCCTGCCTCACCTCTGGGAGGAGGAGTGACTTCCAATGAAGAAGTGACTTCCAATCTTCATTACAACAAGTACAGACAAATTTAGTAACTCTTCACCCCCTATAAGGTTAGAAACAGATATTTCTACATCCCATATCTCATCCCTTATCTATAAGCAAATCCATAGGACATCAACTTTTCAATCCCAGTTTCAGCAAAAATTCTGTAAAGGGTTGCCAGAACTTTGGGAATAAATGTCTTATTTTAACTTTGATCAAATAAACCAACTTTATATTCCTTCCTTTAACTTCTAATAGTCTTAATCTTTAGTTCATTCAAATACTGTTATAGGATTTCTCTTCCATTTTTCTTTATCCCATCACGCAAACTTCTTCAAGGGTTTAACAAGCCTCTTTTGTAGATCCAATAAGAAAACATTTTCCAGATCATTCTCTTAGTTTATCATTTGTATTTCCCCTTTAATTTTAAAAACTTCAGCCAGTTTCTTTTCTCCTTTTTTCAATTCATTCTCTTGGTCTGTCATTTGTAGTTCCACTTTCAGTACTTTGTCTTGTCAGTCACATGACAGTCATCTGTCATTCCCTCACTGACATCTTTTGGACATAATCTATCCATAGAATCAGACATAATTACTGACACTGTTGATATTGTAACTATTCATTTCTGGCTCCATTCTTCAAAGATCTCCTTTAATATTTCCAATGTTATGATCTTTTGCATGATTTTGTAAGTCCCAGTTAACCGACACCAAAAGCTGGCTTGTATTTTTTTCCTTCTACAGATTCTTTAGTCCCCTCTGGTGTCCAGTTGCTAAAATCAAAGTCGCTTATCTTTGTTATAAGCCAAGATAACCAAAATAACTCTGGTTCCCATGAGAAGCTATTTTAGTTAATTCCAAAATCTTATAGTAAAAGTTAATATTCCAAATTTAACTGAACCTTTAATCCTTTTGTAACTTTTTTAGATCAAAATCTTATTTAGCTTTTTGTTGTTTATTTCAAATTCTTTAAGTCCTTAAGCTTTAATTTTTCTTTTGTTCAGAGTTGAAGCTAAACTTATCTGGCAACTTTTCAAACTTGTCCTTCCGAAGGTCTCTAATAGCTTTAAGATGGTTAATAGGCAATTTCTGAAAATGATCAGAAAGCGAGGCTTGTGAACTTAATGTCCTTTAAAAGGATCTGCCATGGTTGCTAGCAAGATGGCTAATCCCTTCATCTCTCAGCACTCAAACCTGCAGAAGACCACTGTCCTGCAGTCTCCTCTCGAGGAGCAGCTGTCCAGAGCACATGTGGGCAATTTCCCATCCTCTCCTTATCCAGAGAGATTCTGAAAAAACCAGCCTACTCACTGGTTCTTTGGTCTTTGCCACGGTAGTTGGCTCCGCTTTTGCAGAGACATCCTCGGTTTGCCATGCCTCCCCCAGAAGTCCAGGCAGTCTGTGCTGTCATTGGAGAAGGTGCCTCATTTACCTTACTTCACAGCTCCTGAGATCCTGGTGTGATTTCATAACTGGTGTGATTTCATAACTTGGTAAAGGAGAGAAGATAAAGTACAGCAATCAGTGATAAACTTAGAAATGCCAGCAGTGGGTGTTCTCCTTTACTTTTTAGAGAGGTGGTAGATGTTTGCTTAAAACTGGGGAGTGGGGCACTTATTACAGGCCAAAACTAGGGCACTGATAGGCTAAGTAGATCAAATTCTGATTGCCAGTTCTCTCCAATAACGATAGGCTTGCAAACAGAGATATGCCTATGCATGTGGTGTCCTGATAGCTGTATGTTTAGCATTCTCCTTTAATAAAATTAGAATGGCTGTTACTGTTCCTGCACCATTTTTCTGAAAACTTTTACTTGAATCTCTGGGAATGGGTGGGGGAAGATCAAAAAAGTCAAGATGGCAGGGGCAACTACATAATCAAAGCCCTGCCCCTTTTTAATGCGTCTCACACTATTTAAAGGAGGCAGAGCTTTGATTATGTGGTTGCACCCACCATCTTGACTTTTTTTCTCCCTTTCCCCTCCTGGATGCCCCGAAGCAAAAGAGAAATAATCTTATTTAATTAGATAATCTAGAAACCTAGAACTGGGGAGTGGACAATCACTATGCCTTTGTTGCACATAATTAATACATTTAAACCAGGTGACAAAAATAATCTTATTCTGATATTGTCATCTTTTTGGCAACTTTTCCATTGAAGATGACACTTCTGGCACAAAGGAAATTTTTAAAAGATGTTAAAGTAAATTGAATGAACTTCAATTAATAAATGTAATTATTGACTAAATTATAACTTCATATTTAATAAATACACCAAATGTGATAAATCTATGAATAAACCAAGTTATACATTTTGCATTGTATGTTCTTAAAATGGAAAAGTGTACTTAGATCAGTAAAAGGTGGTATAAAAAGGAATAATGCATATTTCATTTTTTTCCCCAAAATTTCATCCCTCTGGAAAAAAAAAAGATATATTTTTCTCTTGTAGTTTCAAAATTTCCAAAAATTTTACATCCTTGTTTGGAATAAATGTTACCGACGTTTACTCCCAGATAATATTGTGTGTGTGTGTGTGTAGGTGGAGATATATGTATATATAGTCAGCCCAAATCAATCCACTCCAAGGTAAAGTCTGCTTCACTAAAGATTAAAGCTCAGAGTCATTGGGAGTCAGGCGGCACATACATTTTATAAATCATCACCATCATTATCTACCATAGTGGTTTAGTGCAGGAGAGAGAGATGTTTTTCAGCTTCCCAGTCAGGCTGAGAGAGAGTGACTGGATGAACCAAAGTTATCCATATGGGTTCTGTGCCCTAAGGACATGGGTCTTCCTGCTCCCAATCCGGCACTTTAACCTCCACACCATACACGTACACATATTATACCTACAGTACATATTTACTGAAGTGAAACGCAATTGCTTGCAAAGAAATTAAAAAAAAAAAAAAACCAGATTGCTCCTACCAAATGGTTAGCGATGCAATGTATTTTCCTCTAAATTTGTGACATTATGCTAAAGCTCTCTTATGAGGAAAATTAATAAATCAATAAATAGTTCTTAGAGCAATTTCATGAGATAAATAACAGGAACATACATATGCGTGCTATTCACTTTCAGAGTAAGAAACTCTCAGAGCTCAAGAAAGCAATAAAATAGCTAAACAAAGGAATTAAAAATGAGGTAAGAAAAATAAATACATCTTTCTGTATCTTTTTACCCTTGCAAACGTTCCTTACTTCCATCACATCCACACATTGCCTTTGTTAAAGTTCTCACTTTTTTCTTCCTGAGAATCTCAACAATTCCATCCAACCATGACTTTCTTGGTCATTCCCCTCCACTCACCCTGTTCACTCCTTAATGTATATGTTTTGCAGTTTGATTCCTATTCATTTTCTCTACATGATCAAACTACCATAACACACTTCTTTCATACTGGTCACCCACTTTCATTTTCAATCCACATTCATTCATCGCTCATTCTTGAGCCTATCCTTGGCTTACCATATATACTGCTTGAGTATTCCTAGTACGTTCAGCTTACTTTTATGTTTCTCCTGACATCCCTACATTTCACTTTGTTATAATGAAGTGGGCAGACACAAAGCCATTTTTCTTCTTACATGCAACAGACTATATAATGGCCACTACCCTTCCACTAGCATTTCCACATTTTAAAATTTCTCTTCCCAATTTCCCAATTTCAATAAATATTCTACCAAGGTACAATATTTACTTGCTCTAGTTTTTCGCCTTTTATGTATAGCTTGCCATCTTTAAGTCAATTTCCTTATCAAAAACAACTACCTTAGTCTTTGATATATTAATTTTCAGATCCATACTCCTTGTTGCACCATACAATTTATCCAACTTTTACTGGAAATCACTCAGGTTCTCAACCAAGAACATGACATTGTCCACATATCAAAGTACACGTACAATCAAATCTCTAACCAATACATCATTAATGTCACCCCAAGCATTCCGTATGTATTTATCTATCAGTACATTAAACAATAAAGGGAACATTACGTATCCTTGTATTACTGCCTACTCAATGTTTAACCATTCCATCTATCCTCATGCTTGCTTTACTTCAATTAATTCGCATAACATTCAGCAACCAATCATACTTATGCAAAACTTTCCATAATTCAGGGCTGTTCACTATTATATGCTTTCTTTAAATTAAGATATACAATTAACTATCTTTTTCACATCCATAATGATTTATTGAAGAGCAAATATCTGGTCTCCACACACTCTGCTTGGCATAAGCTTACATTCAATTTCCTAAATGTTGCTTACTGTCACCTCTCATACTTTTCTAATCATAGTTCTGCCAAATATCTTCCTGGTACATTTAACAAATTAACCCTGTGTAAATTATGCATTCATTTGTTCTACTTCAATAGTCGGGCACAAATGCAATCTTTACACTCACTAAGCATGCTGCACAGCCATTCCATATGCAAACACATATATTTTAAATTTTTTCCAGTTACACCATATGTGCAGCTGTCCCATTTTTCAACATTTCCACAGCATTTACGATGTCATTTATATAATTTTTTTCTTGGACTAACATCTATAGTATTCATTTCAGTTCTACTCTTTAACATATTGCATATCAATCTCTAAAATATTCCTGCCCTGTCTCAGGCCACGCACCCACAAACGCACAGAGAGGTGGTTGCAAACTTTGGTGGGAAGTTTGTGAGGCAAATAAATAAGCGGCAAAGGAAATGTGAGTGCAAGCACACACGCACACACACTGGAGAAATCGTCCCCCACAGTCCAGCAAGCTTGCCTTAAGAGAGTCCCAGTCCGAAACAGCAGGCACAAGAGTAGCCAACCAAACTCGAAGGGTTGTCAGCCGGTCCGGTCCAGAGTCACAGTCACAGGTCACAGGTTTCAAGGCGGGAGACGGAGTCTGGGTGAATAAGCGGTTGTTGCCAACGGAGTGGCTTGAGGTCGCTGCTCTTCTTAAATAGAAGCAACCCCGGTGTTGCTCATTTGAAAGGGCGAGGGTCCTTTCCTGCGAGGAGCCTTGCAGAGCGCCTTTGCTGTGCTCTGCTCTCCTCTCTGCAGGGAAGCTCAGACTCATCTTCCGAGTCTGGTGGCAGCCATGTCTCCCGGTTCCTGGGCGGCGCAGCCTCCTCTTCTTTCCCGCTTCCTCTTCGTCCAGCAACTCTGGAACAGGCTGCTTATGGACGGTCTCCTCGTCAGAGTCCGAGCTGGCTTCCAGCGTTACTTCATTTTAGCCTCATGCCAAACAGTTTCATCACTTTTATTTTTAATTCCATTTATACCGAGACTGTTTAGCTCTCTTCACCCACTTCCAAACAATATTTTATTTCCATCAAAATCACTCAGCATTTTTATGCCTCTTTGCAGCCATGTCTGTAACTATAATTTTCTCTTGATACACACTACACAATATTTTTCTCCCATCCTCATTTTTGCTGCAATCATTCTCTTATGTGTGTCTTCTTATCCACAGCCTCTTTTGCTTCATCATTCCACCAAGTGTCTTTTTCCTTCTTCCCATTAACATGGCTACACACATTTCTGTGGTACTTTGTAACATAATTCTTTTCATTCAGTTTCCCCCACCTTCTGCAGCATTTTTCATTATGTCCAGTGTTCATTAATTATATTGGGCAATTCATTTATCATTCTTTTTCATTCAGGCCTCATA
This sequence comes from Python bivittatus, assembly GCF_059951505.1. Classification (NCBI taxonomy): domain Eukaryota; kingdom Metazoa; phylum Chordata; class Lepidosauria; order Squamata; family Pythonidae; genus Python; species Python bivittatus. The sequence continues at coordinate 48,522,840 of NW_028277030.1, read as the reverse complement.
CTTTTTCCTCCTGCAGTCATTCTATTTTCACTCATTTATTGTACTTTTTTTCTTTCTTCCATATGCTTTTTTTACCAAGATCTATTCCAGAAGATGGCTTGTTCAACCTCTTGACCCCCTTGAACTCTTCATTAATCAAAAGAAATCAAATCAGACATATATCCTCACACTCACATATGATTACACCAGATACACATATTGCTCAGCGAAGAGTGTCAAATATTAGAAAAATCTAAAACAAATATGTGGCTTTAGCAAGCAATACATTTGGGAGAAAACCTCAAGTACTGTACACAGACAGGGTGAATATACAGCAGACAACATGGAAAGATATCTGAAAAATCAGTGAAGTGTATATGAAAACAAGTTGCCTAACTCTAGAACAGAACAGTGCAGCAGGGACACATGATGAGGTGCATGGTACAAGATGCAAGACTGACAGATGAATTGTTGGGAAAAGCATTTAACACAGCCCACTACTTGCAGAACAAACTTCCATGAAAAGCCATAGATGCAACACCATATGAGCTGTGGCCCGGAAGGAAGCCCAGCCTAGGGCACATAAAAGTATTTGATTCTAAGTGCATGCATATGTGTCAAAAGAAAGGAGAACCAAACTGAACTGCATATGTGATAGTTGGAGATTTCTAATGCTGCAAGAGATATAAGATTCTAGATTCTTTCACAACTGGCTCTAAAGTGTACAGCATAGCTTATTTAATGAGAGGAAAAAGAATAAACTTGTGTCAGATTATCTTTCCCATATTGAAGCAAACAGCCAAGCAGAGACCATAAGCTTCAAAGAAGATCCTTATTGCATGCCTAGAAGTTAACTGTGTGGCGGACTTAGAAGGAGAAATGAAGGCACCATAGCCCAGACACTTCAAAAATTCTGATAAATGGGTTCCACCGAGAAGGCTGTCCTACACTGTGAAGAGGGAAGAAGTGGAAGAACCTCACACTGGGAAGGATATTGAAAGGATGCCAGTCATTGAAGGAAACAAATAGAGAAGAACTCCAGAAGAGAAGACTGAAGCACTTCACAAGAATGATACTTGGAATCTTACCAAGCTATCCACAGGAAAGAAAACTTTTGGATGCAATAAAGTTTTCAAGACCAAGTATGGGGTGAAAGGGATATTTAGTGCCAAAAAGCAAGACTGCCAGCCAAGGAATATACCCAGAAGTATGGTAAGGACACAATGAGAGGTTTGTGCCATTGATCAAGCATACCTGATCTTGGGTGCAAGCTTCAAAAGAACATCCACAGCTTGAAGCAAGAATGAGAAGCTGAACCAGTTCCTTGGCAAGCAAGGCTTCATGCAAAGTAAAACTGATCCTTGTCTTTACCTTTAGATTCAGAAATGACAGATGGCATACATTTTCACTTCTGAGGAAGATTTAGTCATCAGTTACCATGACAAGAAGGATAGCTAAGAGATAGCAAAGAACCTCAACAAGGAGATAGAGGTGAAAGGTTGGGAAGAAGCTCCTATTATATTGGCCTCCAGATAAAAAGAGAGACAGAATTAACCAAAAATCAAAGACAGAAGATAAAAGATTTCTTGAATGTTTAGAGCTAACTGAAGTCAGTGAAGCTGGTATATTTTAGAAACTGCCTTCTTAAAACAATCTGCAAACAATAAGACCCTGCTTGAGAGTGACAAATACAGCACTTCAGTTGGAAAGCTTTTCTACTTAGCCACAGTGACTGTGCCAAACATTGCTCTAGCAGCAGTCTGTATGGAAGGTGAGAGCACCAACCAAAGGGGACTGAATTGGAGTCGGGGGGTGGGGGGAGGGCAGATACTTAAATGGCACTGCACACTTAGATCTTTGACTTCTAGGCAGCAGCAGATCAAAAACTGGTAGGCTACATGGATGTATATTGGGCAAAAGATAGGACAGATTGTAAGTCCACAAGTGGACAGCTGTATGGAGTGGTTAGCTGGTCAAGCAAAAAGCAGTCAGTTGTTGCCCTATCATCCACAATGAAGTAGAATATGTATTTTCAGCACAAGTCAGGCAAAAGATAGCATGGATGATGGGATAGACGAGTCAAAGTCAACAGTCCTGCTGGAGGATGATCAAGGGTATATTCAGTTCTTCCAAATGGAAAAAAAACTACATTCAGAACAGAACATGTTGATATTAAAGACCACTGTGTACAAGATGCTCAAGAAATGGGACTCACTGGCCTGAAATACTGCCCATATGAAGAGATGTTGGCAGGTGTATTCACTAAGACTTTGTCCACTGATGGACACAGAACCCTTAGAGAGATTCTGGTTGGTACACAAGCCAGTAAGAAAGGGGTTTGGAGGTCCAAATACAAAGGCTCTGAATCTTCAGCTCATGACCTTCTGACCACAAGGAAACAGTAGAATGTAGATAGAGTTAAGCACTAACTCTCTGTCCCCTATATTTATCACACTGCCTGCTCTTTGTCTAAAAGATTGGTAATCTGGGGTCACTTCCTTCAGCCTTTTCTTCCAGGAGCTATGGACGTAGTACATGCTCTTGGACTTTTATCCTGGTAGGATGTAGCTTGCTAGGTGCTAGGTCTTGTCTATCCCTCTAATGTATTTCTTGTAAATAAATCTCCTTTCTCTTATAGTTATAAAACCTGCTTCATTAATCATTGCTCAGGTCAGATTTTCACTCACAGGAATTGCTTGCAGACACAGACAAAAGGCTTCAGCCTCCAATAGTTGGGATAGTGGCTGACATAGAAGACAAATAGCAGACTGCTGATTGGCAATGCATACATGAGTAAATATTTTAGTTATGATACAATTAAGCCTGGTTTAACATTTTGTATGAAGGTGTTCACAGATATGTAAACTCTGGCCAAACTAACCCAATTGCTACCGATTTCTCTGCTTACTTACAGTGTAGATTATCTTGGGAGATTGTGTACTCTTGGTTATGGTGACATTTAAATAGAGCTTGATTGGTTCATTTCAGGAAAGCCAATGTTGCATCTTAAATGAGACAATTTCTAACAGCAGAATGTTATGTTTAGACATGAGGCTCATTGAGTTCAAATTCCCTGACTCCCAGGTAAGTATGTGTAAATTGCAACTCCTGTATGAATGTCCCTTGAAAGAGTACTGTACTGTACTTTTGAAATAATGCCCATAATTGTAGCCAATGTAAAATTCAGAAACAAGATTAAAAGTTGTCCACTGAGTCCATTATTGTAGGCAATCAAATCTGGACTACAGACAGCCAAGTAATTATTAGATGGAACAAAAAGAGTGTTTCCCTTTGCTACCAACTATAGGTACTTTAGATTTTTGCAGCTCAGATCTGGTGGCCGTCTGGGTTTAAATCCATATACATCAACTTAAGCCCTAGTAAATTGGATTTGTATCTACATGTAAATCAACTTAATCAACAGAAATTAATGTAAGATTGTATGGGAGCAGAAAGAACACTGTTTTTCTCTGTTTTGTAGGAACATCATGGATTACTATGGAAAGTATGCTGCTGTCATTTGTGCTGTGTTATCTGTATCTCTGAATATTCTTTATTCATTGCCAGAGGGAGAGTTTACCATACAGGGTGAGGTGCTTTTAAAATATGAAATAGAAGAAAACATATGGTGATTATTGTTATTGCTGGTTCTTGTTATTTAATAATGTAACTGTTAGATTGTTTTATGTTTTCTAAACTGTTAGATTGTTTGATTGTATCTAGGGAGGATTTTAATCAATTTATATGGCCACCCATCTCATCATAGTGACTTTGGGCAACTAATAACAATTAAAAACACAGCATAACAAGAAAAAATAAATATATAACTGGCAACTGAGATAAATAACAAACAACTATCTACATAATCACTTCACAGGTTCTAATTGACACTCTGACCCCCATGCCCGGGGGTCTAGCCTTCAGAAGACTTGATCAAAGTAGATTACCAATAAATAAGTTCAGTGTGTAAATATACTGGATAAATAAACATGTGGAATATATATCTAAATAAATAAAAACCCTATCATCTATAGACCATAATTATAGGCAATTTTGCAGAAGTTGGCAATCTAAGTAGGCAATTGTTCATCAGAATACTTTTAAAAATGCTTCCATGTTACAGATTCAGTGAATGAGTATAAAGAATAGAGCTTTTCAGCTGTGACCCTCACAGTAGTTCACCAGGGAGGCTCAGTTGCTATATTATTTAATGAGATTTTAATACCAAGCAAAGACTCATCAAGGCAGGAAAAGTATGAAAAACATTAATACCATTTATTTCTTTAAATACTTCAAAATCATGTAGGGAGGTAGTTAGACCTTATATCACATTATCACACAGTACTGTAAAGGTGTGCAAATGAAAGACAAAGATATTGCATAAAAGCTGAACAAATTTTCTGCATCTTTCTTCTTTGCGGAAGATGTAGGTCAGGTACATACAATTAAAATAACTTTTCCAGGAAATAAATGAAGAACAAAGTTCAGCTAGGACATGAGGCAAAATCTAGGCCTTTATACCAACAAACTAAAAACGAACAGATCACTGCACTGGTCCAAGCAGTATCTGTTTGAGGGTACTTAAAGTATTCAAACTAATCTAACTAAAAAAAAAAAAACTTTATTAACTTAATTTATAGATAGTTCCTGAAATAAATGGGAACACTGGGTTCTGCCATAGGTCTCTATTTTGGCCAGTATTTTGTAACATGTTCTTAAATGATGCAGAACTGAAATGAGCAACAGGGTGGCCAAGTTTGCTAACATTCCAGTGTTGCAAGACTGGTAAAGAGTTAAAGATCAGAAAGCAGAAAATATAGATAAATGGAAAATTCTTAAATTAATAAGAGTGCTCAGGAAATATGTAGTGGTACTCATGTACTCTGATAAGCAGGAAAGATTGGCCTATGTAAACATACATGTGCATGCACAAGTTCAAATGCAAATTAAATACTGATTTATAGTCCTGGTTAGTGAGCACGCTGTGGCTTGATCAAATTATCAAAAACAAATATCTTTACCACTTTACTAAGGAAGGAACCCTGGTTTCTATGAAGGAGTTTTCCCAGTAATGCACTTTGGGAGGGAAGAAATGAATGAGTACTTATGCCCACCATTTTATTCGTGTACCTGATGTTACACGTTCTCATTCAAACTTTTCTCCTTACTTTATTAAACATTAGTGTGTAGATATTTCTAAGGACACTAAATGGAAAACAATTTCTCTCTTTGGAAGCGGGCTGCATGTGTGTAAAAACCTAAACGCCTCTGTTCTGTCACACAGGTCCAGCTTATTCGAATGTAGCATAACATTCCATATTAGAATGTGGAGACCTAAGTGGAATCTGCAACAGGATTGAATCTTTCTTCTATATTCTTTTTGTGTGTCTGCTAGATTGTCCCGAATGTAAACTAACTTTGAACACTCAGATGACTAAACTGTTCAATGGCAGGCCTGTGTACCAGTGTGCAGGATGTTGTTTCTCAAGAGCTTATCCCACTCCCATGAGGTCAAAAAAGTCCATGCCTGTGCCAAAGAACATTACTTCAGAAGCAAAATGTTGCGTAGCAAGAGCTTTCAAAGAGGTAATGGGGCTATCCCTAAGCAAAGGAGGGTGAGGTTGCACTTGTATTTACTCTTCTTCAGGCCTAGTTTCTATGTGGACTGTACAACCAGGAACCGCAACAAAGGGGGGAGAGGAGGGCTACAGGAAGGGACCATAAGCAGAAGACAGGCGAACGTGCTTTGTTTTCAGCATGTGTTTGGATATTAGTTCTGGGTTTCTGCTTTCATTTAGGGAAAAACAAGAATTCTGGCAAAATATTAACTATAAATATTTTATTGGAATGAATTCTGAGACATTACATTTAATGTCTGTTATCAGAGACCTGATTTGGGGACACTCATCCAGAATCTTCCTAAATAGAATGAACAGGACTATTTATTTATTTATAGCATTTATATGGCCACCCAAGTGGCCTCTGGGTGGTATGCAAAAAGTCAACTACAAATACAAACCCCAAAGAAAGCAACACTATACATTAAAAACCAACTAAAACCATAACATGGTGTCCAAATAAGTGGTTGGAACTCCACTTATGTGGACCCAAAGGCCATTACCTTTAAAGAGTCCCCACCCCCAGATGTATGCCCATTAAGCCCAGAGCCTAAATGAGGAGAGGGTTAAATGAAAGGTTGGGGCCTGATGCTTTCTGAAAGGGCAGACCTCTCACTGCATATCCTCACTCCCTGCTTCCTATAAAGGAGCAGCATACCATACCCTCCTCTTCCCTTCCAGCCTAAGTCTGTCCAAATTATTCTAGTACTAGAGGAAAAATCCAGTATCCAGAAATTAACTGAGCAAGATGAGCATCTTAACCCTGTCTACTGACCCAAGTTCTGTGTCAGCTCAGTACCCCTCAACCAGTTGAACAGCTGAAGTCCTCCTGACTTTAGGATTCAGCCTACTGCAAAGTTCCCTGACCTGATGCATTCCAATGTGCTGGATTTTGGCTCACTTAATTCTCTTGTCAGCTTGTTCTGCCAGCATGACCAATAATCATATCAACTGGGTGATGGGAATTGAAATCCAACATATTTGCCTGTTTCCACTTTAGGGAAAGGTCTATTTTTAATTGCAATGCATTATATAACCATTCAAACTAATGATAATATAATAGGTCATAAAAATGATTATAGAATTAGCATAGGCTATGGGTAGGCAACTGGAGGGATTTCAGTGGCTAGTACAATTGCCAGCAATCCTGTTAAGATGGTCCCTGAAAAGTATGCTGGAAATTGTAGTTCAACAACGCTTAGGGGCCACAGGTTACCTACCCCCAGCACAGGCAATCATTCTAAGGGTGGCCAGTCTGCATAAAGGTTGATGAAAGAAGATTTTACTTTAAGTGGGAAAATAGTACCTAACCTCACTGTGGCTTTTGAAATACATTTAAATCTGATTTTAAAGTGTGCTTCCCCATCTCCAGGCTTCCATTCCAAATTATGAAAAAATGAAGATAGAGAATCACACGGACTGTCACTGCAGTACCTGCTACTATCATAAATCTTAATTCCTCTACAATTGGACAACAGATGGCTCAGAATGCAGTTTTATCATAGCCTGGGATAAAGTTTCATTTTCCTTAGTTTTGTAGTGAAATTATGTAAATTCTTAAGTTTTCTGATAGGGAAAATCCTTCTGATCAGCATGTTATGAATACCCTGCCGTTTTGTTCTCTCTGTGCTTTGCCACACCCTTGGATAAGCAGAAAAACATATATTTCTTCTGGGAATCAAATATAGAATTATGCATGATAACCAAAGCCTTGTTTATTTTGTATGTAAGGTATGCATATCGTTTTCCGAGAGAAAAGACATCAATAGAGTCAGTGGATATAATTTTTCATCCCAAAGTTAATTCCAAGTGAAGGAAACCTATATATTAATATGTTCTTTTCCCCCTCTTTGTAAGACTTAAATGACACAGCTTCAGTGGTGCTAGACATGGAAAATGAACTCTGATGCAAGGAAATTAGAATTCAATTAAAAGGAAACTTACTTCAGTATTTTTCAGGCTGGTTTTAGAATTAATTACTCTTAGCGTTGGACTGGGTGTTCTTTTAAAAAATATTTTACTGTTGTTGTATTGAACAGAAACTTGTGGCATGCAAGGAGTCCACCGAGCTTATAGTACTATACTGAAGAAATAAATAAACACACACAAATAAATAAATGCTATCTAAAAAAAGCCCATATCACAATAAAGCAGTTATATTCTAGAGTAGATCTGAATGGATTAGAGAACCATATTTCACCACCACCAGCAGCAGCAAATACCCATCTCATATTTCTATGTGTCACAGCATTGGGTTATTAAAGGCGCTGTCTCTGAGAGTGACCTCTTTTGGAGAGTTCTACAGAATTCCATGGCATGGGCATCTCAAGCTATGATAATATCTGAAGAGTATTACATTTAACACATTTGTAAAAGATGCTATAACACCCTGGGTTTTATTGACTATTTCTGAAAGGAAGGGTTCATTCTCAAAGGAGTTCTCTTGTGTGATTCCATCTCCCTTTCCTGGATGTTTCCATAGACCTAGTTTATCCAGATCTCTCTCTCTCTCTCTCTCTCTCTCTCTCTTTCTATCCTCACTGAGAATGCAGAGTTGATGAGTTGCTGACATAAACCTGAAAGAGTTTCCCTCCTCCAAAGTACAAATACTACTGCAGTACAGCCTTTGGATGCAACAGCACAAAGATGCCTTGGAGAGTATGGGAATAGATGCAGCTCCTTGAAGCAGATGCATTGGTTCCCAGGATCACAAGTCTGCCCTCTGCAGCTGCAGCACAATTGCAGGAAAATCCAGATTTGTTTTTAAGCAGTTCTAGCTAGATGCTACATTGATACTTGGAAGTATCTTTCTGCTCTTCAATCCAACATGCTGCACAGCCATAATGAGCGTGGATATCTGTAATATTGGTTCACATTATTATTTTAACTGGGATGAAAGATCTAGTGTATGCATTTCAAAGATGATGATGATGATGATGATGACGATGGCAGGCAGAAGAAGGTGATGCTGGTCTTGGCAATACAACCTCCCTAATTTGTGTTCCCATCATGATCTTGCCTTCCTTTAGCCTGCAATTTTTAAAGAGTTAGAACATTCAAACTGGAAAGGAACAAATGCATCTTCCTGACTGAAGCCATATACATATACGCATAGTATATGTGTTCATATATTTATACGTATGCACATTCTAATTAACTGGCTTCATCTTGGTGTTCAGGAGGAGGTGCTGGCCCAGTGTCTGATGATGACAGTCATATCTAGCTATACAAAATCCCTTCTGTCCCATTCTGTGTATGACCACCAATTGGATATGTCTATCTCAGTGTTCATGGATGATTCAGACTCACCATATCCAAAGCTGAGTGACTTTTTTCTTCTTCTGAGAATTTCTCCACTTGATCCTTTTCCATATTCATCCACAAATAAGCCCACTCAGAAGACAGAATAGTTTCAGAGAGGCATTATGCATTTCAAATACATAAAGAAAATTATATTTTGGAAAACAGTCCAGCATCCACCTTCTCAGCTAAGTAAACTAACCAAATTCACCTGTCACATAGAAATACAGTCAGGGATTAGGTGCAATGAGACCCACAACTCCTATGGAAACCATGATCTGCTCTCTGTTCTGGAAATCATTCATATTTTGGAAAGTGGTTTTCTAACTCTACATGAATGTTGAAGTTGGTTAACTTGGATTGCTGGTATTTTGCTATTCTGGACATTTTTAGAAGATGTAGACTTTTGCTGGAAACAACTAGCAGAATGCAATTTTCAAGGAAGGTTTGTATCTTTATTTATTTATTCAATTTGTATGGCTACTCACTGAATATATGATGCTGGCTGCAAACAAGAAGTTAAAAATTACAATAAAATATCAACAAAAGCTGAAACACACCATAACAGGGACAACACACGTATCCACAACAGGTCAGATAGCTTCCTGACCTAATGCTTGGGGGAAAAGCCATGTTCTTAAGCCCTTACGAAGGCCATCCGGGTCTTATTTCATTCATTCTCTTTAGCCGATAGGTACTATTGAATTTGACTGGTTTGGATGGCTGGGAAGTGGGCTTTTATTCATTTTTTGAAATCTATTTTTTCACCCAGAATAAACAATAAGTATGTAGCTCCTTTGAAATAGCGGGTCCCATTTCATCTAGGCCACTAGTCCTGTGTGACCATGAATTTGCAGGCTGTTTTACAAAATACAAGCTTTATTTTATTTAACCAGGAATAGATATCAAAACATGGTTCTGAAGGAAGTTTGGACCTTGTTGCATCAAAGCTTTTTAGCCCTAGTACAGACTCTTGAACTGACCACTTTGCTGGCTGAGAGTTGGCACTCCAGCCAGTCATGCCTTGCAGTGGGGGCTAGATAGGTCAAGCAGAGAAACTCAGGTCTTCTCCACACTCTTTCCTTTTCCCAGTTCTGCAATGGGCTGCTTATCCTCTGTTGAGAACCTGTCCTCACAACAGAGCCTCCATCTCAGTACCAACTTACCACTGAGGCAGGCTGAAGCCAGATCAAGGTGATCCTGGAAAATACTTTCCATTAGAAAACAGAACAAGCCTTCCTCTATGCAAACATCTGATCTCACATGGGGCAGGAGCCTGAAGGGAGTTGGCGACTTGCAGAGCTCCAGGAGCCTTCCTCCCATCCAGCTTCCTCCCATCCAGCTTCAGGGCTCTGTGCCTCTGTGGCTATTCATGCTTCAGCTGCCAGAAAGAGCAGAGTCTCACCCAGCAGTCTTGTTTATTTCCCAGTAGGGACAGTATCAACTTTACAGATCCATTGGCCTGGATCTTGTTAGCAAACGAGAGAGTGACTTGGCCAGTTCATGCTTATGAGCAGGGTGCTGGGCTTCTTTCTGAAAGGCCTGTCTGGAGGGCCACCTCTGGACACACTGCTGGATTGATCCAGGCTGATGATCCTCCACAGCCTCCAAAAGCCAGTGAGAGTAGACTGCAACCAAAAAGTGTCCACGGGTTGGTTTTTTATAATTTTTATTGAAAACTTTTTTCAAATAATAAAAGACAAATCTAAAAGAAGAAAAAGAGAAGAAAAAAAGAAGAAAAAGTGTGAAGAACAAGAAAGAAAACAAATATAAGGAAAAGAAAGATAATTAAAGAAACAAAAATATGTCACTTCCGACCTTCTTTGTAACAAACTCATCACCCAGCCTCCCTCCTTAGTATTATGAAAATCTCTTCAGCCATATATTTGATTCTTTTTCAATTATCCATAATCCATAAATCCATAAATCATCACTTTTCTCTGTTTTCAGTGAAAAGTCCGTAAAGGGTTTCCAGTCTTTTAGAAAAGTACTTATTGTTTTGTCTCTGACCAAACAGGTCAATTTTGCCATTTCTGCCAATTCTGAAATCTTCACAATCCATTCCTCCATTATGGGAATTTCAGTACTTCTCCATCATTGTGCATATAACAATCTTGCTGCAGTTGCCATGTATAAAATCAATCTTTCATGATTTTTTTTAATTGACTGTCCATAAGTCCCAATAAAAATAGTTCTTTTTTTCTCAATATTAGTCTTTAATTTGTTTTTGTATCACTGTATGTATTTGTCTCCAAATTTTTTTAGCCTTTTCATAAGTCCACCATGCATGGTAAAATGTGCCTTCATGCTTTCCACATTTCCAACATTGATCTGAAGTACCTTTATACTAATCTTTGATAGTTTATCTGGTGTTATACCAGCAGTACATCATTTGTAAAAGTTCTCTCTTAAATTATAACAGAAAGTGAATTTCAATCCATTTACCCACATTCTTTCCCATTTATCCATTTGTATATTATAACCAAAATTCATAGCTCATTTTATCATGCAATCCTTAACTTGTTCATCTTCAGTTTCAAATCTTAACAAAAGCTTATACATTTTTGCAATTACATGTTCATCATTTATACATAATTTCATTTTCAAATTCTGTCTTATATTGTTCAATTCCAGTCACCTTTTTATCTATATTAATATCGATCTTAGAAATTTTTTATCTATATTAATATTGATTGAGGAAACTTTCTCTTAATTATGTCTATGAAAAACATTGAAAACTGTATCCCTCTGCAGTCAGTTGTTCTCCTGACTTTATCTTAAGTCTCCATCTTCCTGTATTAGTAAGTCTTGGTATGTTACCCATTTCTCTCTGTCTGCTGTTTCTTTTCTATAAAATGCTTCCTGTGCTGAGACCCATAAAGGCATCTTTGGGCAAGAGGAAGGCTGGAGGGGAGGGGTGTTCTTTTTATTTATTCCATATTCTTAATATGGCACTTCTCATATAATGATTTTAAAAATCTACATTAACTTTTACTTTGTCATAGCATAGAAACCCATGCCAACCAAATCTCAGGTTATGGTCTTCCAGTTCTAACATTCTTCTATTTCTCAGCAACACCCACTCTTTTATCCAAACCAAACAGCAGACTGCAAAATATAGTTTAATTTCAGGTAATCCCAAACCTCCTCTTTCTTTTGAGTCTTGAAGAATGTTATATTTTACCCTGGGTTTTTTACCCTGCCATATATAAATCTGGATATATCTTTTTGCCATTGCTTAAAAGGTATATCATTTTTCAAAACAATGAAAACATCATTGAAATAAATAACAACATTCTAGGTAAAACATTCATTTTTACCACAGAGCTTCTTCCAAACAGTGATAATTGTAACTTTTCCCATCTTAATAAATCTTTCTTGATTTTGTTCCATACCTTAACATAATTATTTTGAAATAACAGACAATTCATATTAGTCATAGTGATACCCAGATATTTTATTTTTTTCTCAATCTGAAAACCAGTTCTTACAATCAATTCTTTTTGATTCATCTTCAAAACATTTATAATAGGAAGCTGGTAATCTGTCTGGTCCAGGAGCTTTCCCTATTTTAGCTTTTTTTTATAGCCTCACATACTTCCTTTATTGTTATGAAAGTGTCCACTGTTTTGAATGGACAGGATCTCCTTTTTCTCCACATACAGCAAATCCCCGTGTGGTGGTCACCTCCCCTTGGTTTTTCCTAAAAGAAGAGGCAAAGGAGAGGAAGATTGAGTCCTCTGCTGCTGAACATGCACAATCTCACTGGCCCTAAGCCAGAATCAGGCACCAGGGGCAGCCTGACATTCTGGCAGCGCCCATCCTTCTACCCATCCAACTGAAGTACTTTGTACTAGGATGCTTGTTTTTGTATGGTTTTGTATGATGTTGTTTTGAATTGTTTCATGTGGGATGCTGCCTAGAGTTGTGATGGAGTTGGGTGGCCTATAGATGTAACAATACTTACTTACTTACATACATACATACATACATACATACATACATACATACATACATACTTACCTCCTGTTCAGAGTTGCCAGTTTCCTGAAGAGCCAGCCCCCTCTTTCAGTCTGCAACTTCCTCAGGTCCCCCTGAGTGTGAAGAATGGGTCAGACACCTGGAGGGCATCTGCCCCAGCCTCTGATAATGGGGGTGTGTGGGTGTTCGCTCGCCTTGTTTTGGAAGCGAGGCAAGAGGAAAGCTGGAGGGGAGGGGTGTACTTTCCTCTCCTTTTAAAGACAGGAGAAAAGCCTAGCACTGGCAGAATGTGGATGAGCCCTGAACACAGACTGGACCATTACAGTAACAATGCACATGTGTCCACGGCATCGTTTCTGTCTTCCTTTGTTAGCCTGCACAGGAAAGAGAAAGAGATAGAGACATTAAAACCTGGCCCTGGCTTCTGCTATACACATATATGGCTTGCTGTAGGTGGATGTCCTCATTAGTGGCTTTTCTAATGTCTGCAATAAATCTAGTTTATCAAGAGCAATGTCCTTGAATTGCTGACTGCACGACCCGTAACTTCAGTCTCAGTCTAGGAGGTCTGATGCTTCCTCTGGAGTGTGTGTGTGTGTGCGCGCGCCTGTGTCTGAAGGGGTTAATAAAAGTATTGTACTGAAAGAATGACTGTGTTTAAATGCTCTCATTGACCTCTAAACATTCTACAATTTCTGGCATCACTTTTAAAAGTGTTCATTCCACTCTGTTCTGCTCTTACCCTTCCCTGAATTTCCTATGCATTCCTGCCAGGGAATGGGGTTCAGTCAGCCAATATTAGCATTAATTTATGATGATGAGATGTTACTGTCTGGTTGATGGTTTCAGATCACCATCTAGCGGTGGTATTCATAACAGAATTTGCACTTATATATGAAGAAATAAATAGAAGCTAAGCAATAAATCAATGAGAAAGAGAGAGAGAAAATCAAGAAATAAAGGCTAAGTGAAGGGAGAATCAGGCTAGACCTTTGTTAATACATGGAGGGCAGACTTGCAGGAAATGACAGTGACACAGGCTTTCTTGGGAAGATGAAAAAGCATCCCAGATCAAGGTAATGACAAACTACTTCTCAAATCCTGTACAGCACGGACATGTTCACAACATCAACACTAGTGGGAGCTTGACCCTAAAAAGAATTAATTATCAAAAGGAAATCGAATGAAAGTACATGAATTTTGGCTTACTATCTCAACCTTTCCTGATGTTTTGAGCTACTAATCCCATTATCCCTAGCAAAATTGTCTGTACCTTTCTGGCTGGGAAGATGAGAAGTATAATCATGTGTATTTGCAGACAGAGTCCAGTGGGGGAATGACAAAATGTGTATGGTATCACTCACATGCTCCACTTAGATACTTACATCAGACACTGGGAGGCAACCATGCAATGGGGACATTTGGATGATGACATTGCCACGTGCATGTCATCATTTTTAGTCACTTATGGCTTGCCGTGCATGTTGGTTATTGTAGTCTAGCATCTGAAGAGTGTCAAGATTAAGGAAACCATTTTTAAGTTATTTGTCATATAACAAGAATCTAACTGGCAGTCTTTATTATTACTATTAACGAGCAAAACCTGAAGTAAAGGGAAATCTACCCAGTCTCTTCTTTCATCATGAAAGCAAAGTTCAGGAGATTCAAAATGTATTTTCATGTAATAATGTGAACTTGTTTTGCTTTGGAAATCATGGTGAATATGAACACTCTGTTGCTTCGTGGAGGTGGTTGCATCAATTTTTCTCGGTCCATCTCTTTGATCCCACTTAATTCCTATAGGTTCCTTTTATGGAACTGAACATTATACTGGGACGGTGAATGGGTCTGCTTGGAGATGTTGCATCTGAATATTGCTACATCCCATTTGGCCGTGCAATGCCAAGGATCATCAGAAACTTGGGATTATGACAACTCCAGACAATCAATTTACGGTATTTATTTAAGCAATGATTTTCCTATTCATGGTTACATATCTAGTACAAACACACACAGAGAGAAACTGTATTTCACGTAAAAACTTTAATTTAGAGAGATTTGAATATTATAAACTATAATGAAGCTAAATATTGCTTAGCTACATTTGTAGTTGGAGACGTAGTTTAGTAACATCTGGGAGGGTGACAGGTTCATACGGTAAATGATTTGCTTGAAAATGGTGGACTATGTTTGCTGAAATCTCAGGAACTAGCAGTGACAGTTAATGAGTATTTGTAGGCAGCAGCATCTGTGGGGAGGCAGAATGTTGAAAGCAACATTACAGCGTCACAACAAATCCCCACCCCTTTTGTACATAGCCATAATGTTACACACCTGTCACAAGGGGTGGAGTTTGCAATGCAATGCTACAATGCTGCTTTTCTCATTCTAACAAAAGCAGCAAGTTCCTGCGGGTGCCGCTTCTCGTAGACAGGGCATCAGTTTTTTTTGCATAATTCAGTACTATCGTCAGTCTTAAGTCTGGATTCAACATTGCAAATTAGTGAGCCTTTCAAAAGACATTATGCCAATTCTATCAGATTGCCTTGGCATTAACAGCTTTTGTTAACTGAAGGGAGAAACTTTTTTAACAGAAGGGCACGCATATCACATATGAGCATTCTGCTGAATAATTTATGTTTGCAATTACCTTCTGAAAATTATTTACCAGTAACTACGATTGGAGCTGTTATTTGTATCTACTAATGTCTTTTCACAAATGTTTTCTTTCTTCCAAGGAACTATAACGTTTTAAAAGATAAATTATAATTAAATTAAAGGAAAGCTGGCATCAGCTTCATAACTATTTCATGATCATTCATAACCAGTTGCAAAAGTCCTCAAAAGCATCATAGTACCACACCTCTGTTGCCTTCCAAACCCTTTGGTATGCCAGCAGTATGCACTTTTCCCACTCGTGACAGCACATATTCATAATGGGAATTGCATAAATTGAAATGAATGGAGGATTTGGGAAGAAAGGAGGAGCAATAATTTTATTCAAGAGCAAAACATTGCCATTTCTGAAGCAGCATTACTGGACCATTTCAGTATTTCCCCATTTAATGATAAAATAGCAGAGGCAGAAACTTAAGTAGGGACTGAAAACTCCCAGGTGATATTATATAGCTTCAGTGGTCATATCACCCCAGTTCTCGGACTACACCATTGTCTGGAGATTGCTAAAGAGTTCTCACCACCTAGAAAACTCTTGTTACCGGCTGGAATAATAGTACAATAAATAAGACTCCACAATTGCAAGTGGGAATTCAATTTGTATTACACAGGCTTACTCATTTTGCAAAATAATTCTTCTGAAATCTTGTTTTGAACAGCCTTGTTCAAACTGGCACCTTCTGGATGTGTGGGGACCACAACTGCCCAGATGGCGGAGGATGAACTGCATTTGCCAACAAAACGCCATTCGTTTTACCCATCCGGGTATTGGAAAATTGTAGACTTTTACTTTGTTCCCACTACATTGCCAATTATTTACTCTGGTAAATTTATTTACTTACAATACAGATAAATCACTGTTGAGGCAGACCCATGAGTTTCGGGGTGCAATTTATGGGGGCAGGTTTTTTCTATAAAGCCCTACATGACTTGTCTCCAAAGTATCTTCAGGATTACCTTTGTCAATCAGAAATGGTAAGAGCAATTTGTGAGCAATTACTGGTAGATCCCTTTACAGGAGCTTACAGGGACAAAGGCTGAGAGAAAATCCTTCTTTGTTATTGTCTCCTTGCAGTGGGGCAGAGATCAGACCTGCTATGACCCCGTTGCCCATTCTGAAGCAAGTTAAAGTGGAGCTTTTCTGGAGGGCCTTTTAATTAGTTGAGATAGCGCCCTAGAAGTTATTATACATCTGGTTGCAAGATAATTGTCAATATGTTTCTTCTGATGTTTTTTATTTTCTTACAGCATTGTGCTTTGGATTTTCACTCCTTGTAAATGGTTGAGCCACATATTTGTGATAGTTTTAAAAAAAAATACCAGTGGCAACAGCTGTTGTAAAACAAGGTTACACATATGAGATTGCTCAATGATCCCCAAAGAAAGGTCCCAGCTGTGGCACCCTGAGCTGTATGATGATGAATGCCAAGGCTTTATTGATGCTCTCTTTAATTGTTCTCAACATAACATTGTAACTGTCTTAATTCTGAATATTACCAACTGCTACCGTTGTTTGCCTCAATTAACTGAAAAGGGCCAGTGTTTGTTCTCAGTAGCTTCAGAATGTACCTATGCATCATCAGTAAACACCAGTTGGATAGAGACTTTTTTCAAGGCAGAATCAATAGGAACGTATTTTTTCTATCTTCATTTTTTTTCTCCCTTTCAGGATGAATTGAGATGAACCTTAAAAAATTAACAACCACCACACACACACACACACACACACAAAATAACAACAACCACAAGGATTATCACTGAATCCCAGGAACTGAAGTCAGAGCTCAAATGATATATTATCAGCCTGCATAGTTCTCTGGCCTTCCAGTGTTTGTTTCTTAACAATCAAATGTAGACAATCCTGTTATTTGATGTTTTCATTTGCTTCGAGATTGCTGAGACTCATATCCTCATTTCTTCAGCAGAAGATGAACAGCCATTTCATCCCCATCTTCTGGAGCACATTAGTTAACAAACATATTTGTAACTGCATTTCTTTGGCCATGTCCACTTGCAAGCTTAAGGTTTAACTTAACATTTTGCTGGATTTGCATGACATATTAAATAGGGTTACCAGATCTGGGCTGCAAAAATCCAGACACCCACTAGATGAGAGCAAAGAGATAGAATAACTTTTTTTGCTGCAATCTACTGGTGGTCTCAGTTTTTGCAATCTAGATCCAGTAGTCCTAGCATGGTATCTTAACTAGCCACAAACAAGAACATTTGGAACTATGACCAGTCTGTGGTTCAATATATTGTCTTAATGCACCCTTTATCTTGCTATAAAACCATGTGATCACCAGATTTCAACCTGAAGGATTTTCTATGAACTCTGAAATCCATCACCTAATTCAGAACTAGGTTGCCAGTTGGTTGGAAAAAAAATAACTTGGCCTACATGCATAGCTTCAACAGAAGATTATTTTGAATAAAACAGTGGGTGAACATTCTAATGGAATGGATAGAAGCATTCTATTCACCTGCTAATGTTTGCACATTAAGTGTTGCAAAAGGCATAGGCACAAAAGCCAGTTCTTCAAACAAAGCAAATAGATAATTAGGTGAGAGAGAGAAGGCTAAAGCACTGAATGCAAATTCCTGTTGGAGGGTATTCCCTGCCCAAGGCTCAAAGCTTGATTTCTCAGCTATACTGAGAGGGCTCAGTTTTAGGCGCTTAACATACTGTGAGGTTCTTCCTCATAGCTGCATTAACATGCATTCCTCCCATCCTTGTGTCAGCAGAAAAGCATGTCAGGATAATTTGCAACAGCCTGACAACCAAGCTCTATTTAGCCTTAGTAATAATACTGATGCTATCCTTGAAGTTTTATTGAGGGACAATTTAAGGGCAGCAATTGGTGGATTCTCCTAGTTATGTTTCCCTTCCCACCTGGTGTTCTTAATATGTAGTAGGTGGGCTTGAATGCCTGTGGGTGAATATATGGGATAAAGCCTTGCTTTATTTATTTATCAAATTTATATGGCCACCCATCTCACAAAAAGTGACTCTGGGCGGCGTACAACGATCAGATAGAAACAACACATATATAAAACAATCATTATAAAAATATTAAAATCAGGATTAAAGATTAAAGATTATTAAAAACAAAATATACAAACCCCAGGCAAAGAGAGAATGAGTATATCCACCTCAGTAGTGGACAAATCTGAACATTTCTCCAGTTCCCTGGGACCCCCAGGCCTGGTAACATAACCAGGTCTTTGAGGAACTTGGTTATGTCCGGAATGTCAAGAGAGATGGAGCTAATCTGATTTTGGGGGTGGGGTGGGGGAGAATGTTTCATAAGGCAGGCACCATGGCAGATAAGGCCCATTGCCTGGGACCCACCAAATGTACATCCCTGGCAGGTGGTACCTGCAGCATGCCTTCCCTGCCAGAGCCAATGGGATGGGCTGATGTAATCGGGGAGAGGCAGTCTCTCAGATAACCCAGTCCCATGCCATGAAAGGCTTTAAAGGTATGAAAACCAGCACCTTGAATTGGACCTAGAAGCAAACTGGCAATCAATGCAGCTCGTGGAGCAGAGGTATGATATGTGCTGTTCTGAAAGCACACGTAACTGCCCATGCCACTGCATTTTGTACCAGCTGAAGTTTCTGGATACTCTTCAAGGGCAGCCTCATGTAGAGCGCATTACAGTAGTCCAGTCTGGAGATGACTAGGGCATGAGTGACTGTGAGCAGAGCCTGCCAATCCAGGAATGGGTGCAACTGCCGCACAACATGAAGCTGTGCAAAGGCCCTCCTAGCCATGACTGCCACCTGCTCATCAAGCAGAAGTCATGAGTCTAGGAGGACCCCCAATTTGTGCACTGGGTCTGTCTGGGGCACTGCAACTCCATCCAGCACCAAAGATGGCATAGTCCTGGAACCAGCAGGCCCCAACACCCAGAGCCACTCAGTTTTACCAGAGTACAGCTGAAGCCTATTGTTCCCCATCCAGACCCTCACAGCCTCCAGGCACCAGGATAAGATCTTTATGGCATTGCTTAATTTGCCAGGGTCAGAGATATATAATTGGTCACCTTGAGTTACTTTTCAAGTTGCCCAAGTGACAGGTAGCTAGCACAGAAGGTATCTGTGCTGGTGACCTACCATTCTGGCTATTTTCTGAGCATGGGTACAATGATCCTCTGCAAGACCACTAGACCTGTTTGTTTAAATTAATATCTACAGCTGTTCTGGAACCCACACTGTATCTGAAAAATAGCTGGCTGAAGCATACATGGGGGTGGGGCATGGGATGAAATGTGGGGAAGTTCTTCAAGAAACAGCTGCTGCTTCACTGTACACTTTTTCCCTGTACACTTGACCTGACAGATGGGCTAAAAGGGAAAACAATCAGACCCTTGTCAATTTCACCATAGTTTCTCATATGTCCCAAATCAATACAGGCCAACTCTAGAAACCCCAGAGAAAACTCCTGTTAGGAATGGCTGCAAGGTAGGAAAAAACCATCTGATTTTCCACCCTCCCAATTACCACACTGCTACCTTCTCTGGAGGCTCCAACCCACCGCTCTTCAGGGAATTCTCCAAGAAGTATTTCCAGGACTTTTCAGAATTAGGGTTAAAGTAAAAGAGGGAAGAATAGTTCTTGCTCATCCTCTTCTGCAGAAAGAAAATCAGGCTCCAAACCCATTGAATGGAACCCATAATATAATGCATTGTAACATATACACTTTCCCTTACCCATCCAATGCATGGGTTTCATTTCACACTTCCACACAAATAAGACATAGGAATAATCACAACTGAAATGTTAATGTGGAGAAAGGACAGAGGAATACCATGTGAATGTCATTCTAGTAGCACATTTGTTTATTATGCCTTGAATCCAGGGGTATTTTATGTGAAAATATATTTTTAATCCTCTACCTTAAAATTAAGTTTAACCACTTTGAGGTGCTCCCAATATTATGTGTTCCAAATCACACACAATCCAGCCTTCTAAGACGAGCAGTTTACATACTCCTGGAAATCAGTAAGATTAATACACCTCTCTCTTTTATTTGGAAACTAAATGTTATGTTGTTGCCTTTGGATATGCAAAATCAATATTGGCACACTTTTAACTGAACCTCTGGATAAAGCTGTTCAATTGCTCTTGAAAATGTTGCTTACCATCATTGGCTTAGGCTGAAGTGGTCAGAGAAGAAATAAGTAACTTCACCTATTTTCACCTATCACTTAAAAAAAAAAATGGCTTTGTGCTCAGATGATATTTTTATCAGGTAATCTCAAACCATCTGGCATAGAATAAACATTGTCTTCATTTTAATTATATACAGCCTTAAGCCTGATGCTAATTAGCAGTTTGAAAGGAGTAGTGATGCCAGAGAGAGAGAGATCAAAGATTATGTTGTTACTGAATATTACAGTTTACATAGCAATTGCTGAAGCTTTCAGCACAGATGTGAAAGCAGCTGTAAAGAACAATTAGCACAATTTCTGAACCTGCAGTAATATATCTCATATGAATGAGAATATACAGCCTTTTAATCCTGTGCATCAACTTCTTAATTCTACAAGGACCTACGGCTATTTGTTCTAAAGGGCAATTATAATGACTTTAAGTCCTTCCTTATAATCGTTATAACTTTTTTTTAAGCATTTGGCGATGTCCTCAAAATGCATTTACTTATATTAAAAAAAACCAACAGCACATGGTCAGTACTTATATATTCACATTTAATATACTACATATTTATTTATTACAGCCTCCTCTAATCTGGTGCCCTCCAGCTGCAGTGGAAGTATAACTCCCAGAATGCTCAGCCAGCATGTCCTTTGGGAATGGGAATTCTGGATTTTATGTCCAAACGTCTCTAGAGGACATCATTGGGGAAGGCTGATCTCTAATGTTATAAAAAAGACAAGGTCTGATCTTCTGAAGACACAGTTCCATTTGTGGATGAAGATCTGCATGGGGCTCAATGGATTCTCTTCTTCTACTTTTCTAACCAGCTTTTAGTGTGTGCATGGGGGTTCACAAACAGCATACAGTAGTACGCTGTTTCATATTTACAAGGAGAAGCAGTGAAATGTACTGGCTCAATCTGGCTCAAAGTAGCTATAAAGCCATAGACCTAAGAAGGAAAGAGAAAAGGAGACATTAACCTCTCATTCTGAATAATGGCTAATATACTGATGTTCATGTGTCATCCCAAAAATCAGCTGGGAAGCAAGTGAGCAGGGCATCATCAGTACAGGTGAATGTCCATAATCCAATGGCCTAAACATACCTAGGCTCTTTATTGTGCACATACTGGCTTCAAAAGAACAAAGGAGAGAGAAAAAGTGCCCATAATAAAGTGTATTTGAAACTCATAGAATAGAAACTCACATACTCATAATACAAGGAGGTAGAAACAGTTTGACGGATTTACAGGCTAAAAAGAAAATTAAGCTGAAAGATAAGCAAAATAAAAATGTCCTTCTTACAAGCCAACCTCTTTTTCTGTCAAAGGAAATCAGTAAGCCCAACCAAGTTTCTAGATGCAGTTGTTTCTTTCCACATAGTTAAGACCAGTAAGTCAAACAACATGATTATCCAGGATTGTTTTAAGGGTGTTCCCAACATTTAATGAGTTTTTTAAAGGCAAATTTAAAATCTTCATTAAAACTAGTATACAGCAGAGGATTTATAAGAGAATTCACATAGCCGAGCCATGTCAAAAAATGAGCAACTTCTGATGACACAGTGCTTATCCCAAGGCCCACAATGAGCTCCTTAATAAAAAATGGCAACCAAGACAAAATGAATGCACCTAAAATGAGGCCCAGAATCCGGGCAGCCTTTCTCTCCCTTACGCTTGAAATCTGCTGGCGGTCTCCAACCAAATCCGGATCATTGTCAAAAGGGGGGTTCCTTAATGAAAACTGGATTCTGTCAAATTCCACGGTTGGATCAGACATGGATAAGTCTGAAATGCAAAATGTCTGTGTCAGCTTACAACTAGCAAAAGAGTTCTGGCTGTCGGTGCTTCTACTGCTGAGATGTCTGCTTGACCCCCGTTTTTGGTACAGACTCTTTGCTGCATGATAGATTCTGTAGTAGACAATCAGAATGAGGGTCAGCGGGATATAAAATGCCCCAAATGTGGAATATATGGTATAAATGACATGACTGTGTTGGATTTGGCACTCACTGGAATTGCTGTTGCTACGATGGTTTCTCCAAAACAATGGAGGCATTGAGATGAAAATAGATATTGTCCATACTGTGCAGATCATAATACCAGCTCTCTTGGCAGTCCTTTTCCTGGCATATTCAATAGCATCTGTAATTGCCCAGTATCTATCCAAGGCAATGACACAAAGATGGAGTATTGAGCACGTGCAGCAGGTCATGTCAACGCTCAGCCATATCTCACAGAGGAAATATCCCAAGGTCCATTTTTCCATCACTATATATGCGATGCTCAAGGGCATGACCAGAACAGCAACAAGCAGGTCTGTAAGAGCCAGTGAGCATATTAGGTAGTTGGCTGGCTGGTGGAGCTTCTTTGTTGTGCAGATTGCTGAAATAACAGAAGAATTCAGTAGCATGGTCAAGGTTGTAATTATGGAGAGAGACAAGGTAATTAGCAGATTTTCAGTGACAGTTTTAGATTTCATAGCCACATTGGCTTCTGGAGTAGAGTTAGTTTGATTCATCTTCTGTGGCCTTCTGGGAGTCTGGTTTAAAATTTCTCCATTCCAAGGTTATGACAAGTACTCCAAAATTGAAATTTGACATCCATACATCCCATATTTTCCAGACTGAAGCACTTTATGTGTTAGCTTTCTGGTTTCCTGGAAGATGAAATATACTTATTAATAATGGATCCTCTGGTTTTATTATTTTTACAATGTTAAAAACTACTTCTGTTAAAAACATATGTACCCCTAACAGTGCAGGAAGTATTAAAATTAAACCAATATGCCAAACTCCAAAAAGTGCATTAATACAAACTTAAAAAAATACTGAACAGGCTAAAGAATAAAGTTTCCATCAGTGATTCATTGGAAAAGCTAGGTGGGACAGGAAAGATCTCCCAGGCACCCTAAGTTCAAGTGACTGATCCCGTGGGTCAACAGGGTGATGACTTGCCATTACAATCCGTATGGTCCACTATGTCATGATGTCACTTAAATCAGTGTTGCACTCTAGATTCTGCACATTTAAATATGGTGTTACTAGACGGATGTTGCCTCACAATGTTATGCAATACAATAGCTGCATCCAGATCATGCCTTCCACAAGTCAAATAAACTGATCTTACAGAGTATCCAACATATTACAAATACATTTTCTTATCTTCCTTCCACTGGCTTCTTCAGAAGCACATTGTTTAAGAAAATCACAGTAATTCAGTTCAGTCACTAACTCAAGATTTACACAAAACCAGGGGCATAACAATCAAATTAGTCTCCACTGGGTTAATACAGAATTTTTACCACATTGTGAGATAATCCTCTTTACAGTCAATTTCCTTGGCCTTCAAATAGTGGTCTATAACTTAAAAAAGAAAAAAAAACCCCTACTGTGTCTTCACTGGAATCTTGGTCATGGGAACCCAGTATCTTGAGGAACAGTTGAATATAAAAGGCAGTGAAGCAAGTACAGTAATGAGGCAGATCTGTTTGTGATCATACATATTCCAAAACGTTTAATTACTTTTTCATTATTTTTGCATTTAACAAAATGTCTAGATTTTGGGCTTTGTGTTAGATTATATAATCAGTACCTACAAACTCACATTGGTAGAACACATTGTATATAGAGAAAGCACAGAAGATGAATAATAGTAAGCATATAATATTTGGTATATATGTTATCTACACATACTGAATGTATGGAATGTAATATATAAAAAGTAAGAAGCATTGTGGAAAATAATTTCATTTCTAGATTAGAAATCTCTTCCTTGGAAAAATAAGTAGTATTTTATAATATTTATTTTCTTCTAAAACAAAGAATAATGGGATTGGAATATTAAGACATGTTGTAAAACTTCCTGTCTAGTTAAGAAAAGCCCTTGACTGGAAAAATTTCAAATTGTCTGAGAACTGCTGGCCTGAACTGAAATAATTTACTTCTCCCTATAGAGTGCTGGCTGCCCCCCACATTTCCTCTGACTATATCACTAAATTTCAGCAGCAGTATTGCTGAAAATCAGTGGCGCCATTTCCTGCCATTCGGATGAAAAATGCTCTCTCTTTTCTATTGTACAATATGCAAACAAAAGACATTAAAGGCAAGAATAGTTCTTTCTGTTGTACTAGGAGAAACAATGAGTTAGTTCTCAAATTCACACTATGATATAACTGATATAGCAGAACCAGCATCCAATTGCATTGATATGGTTTTATCATTCAGTACTGATGTGCACCATATTTCACTTTTTATTGCTAAAGTTGTGGTCTTATTTCATCTCTTATGTTATAGATTTCCATATTAGCTAACCTGTTTCATTTTCATTATCAAATTCTTCCTCTCTAACATACACCACTGCACTTATTTTAAAATAATGGCTTGAATAATGGTTTGCTTTTTCCTGACCAGCATGGTCTATGAATATATCTCATTTTACT
Source organism: Python bivittatus (assembly GCF_059951505.1). Lineage (NCBI taxonomy): Eukaryota > Metazoa > Chordata > Lepidosauria > Squamata > Pythonidae > Python > Python bivittatus. Next base: position 48,497,684 of record NW_028277030.1, on the reverse strand, counting down.
CCATTTTCTGAAGATTTTGCTTTTAAATCCACATGACCTAGTATGTGTGAACTTCTGCCACGATGATAGCACAGTTCTCTGAGTTGTTACTCTCAGTTTGTATGCAATTTCAAGCTTATTCACAAGTACTGACTGCAGCTTTATACTATCATTAGTAGCAGTTTCAATGGAGATGGGAATTTCAAATGCTTTCTTAAATGTTAAATCAGTTTAAGTGTCTTTTTGAATGATTTCTTTCAGAATCCCACAGGCTAGCCAATCTCATAATGCATTCATCAGCCTTTTACTTTTTAGGTTCAGCTGCATATACTGCAATGGACTGTCCCTCTTTCCATTTACATTTATGAACCCTGAAATGCTCTACAATCAGTAGTGATTTTGGCCCCACATGTTCCTACATTATCTTTACTATTTTTGCAAAGCTGAATATTGAGGGCTTTTTTGGAACAGTTGAGCTTCTGAACAGGTAGCATGCTTTGCCTCCCATAGCACTCAGTAAAATGGGCACATTTCATTCAACAACCATATTATTTGCCTCAAAAAATTGTTCAGATCTGTGTATACAATATCCAATCTTCTGTGGCACTGTCAAAAACATTAAACTTTTTAGTAACACCAGCCATCTTGCCGCATTGTCCCCCCCCCCCCCCGGTCTTTACTCACTGTAACTGCTTCAGTGTCTTCTCTCTCTGTTTATTTATTGATTTACTTTTAAAATTGCCCTTTCTTCCCCTCTGGATATAAGGCAAGGCTTGAGAGGCCTTTTTTTCTTTCTTTACAATATTACTTTCATCATTACTGTTATGTCTTTTCTATAGCTGCAAACAAAAAAGTCAAGATTAGGTTTTTCTTCTACTTGCTTTATTGATATTTCTAGACCACTATTTCCCATGAGTCTGAATTACAACATATAACAGAAGGCCAAGGTAATCAAGCAATAGTATAACATCATAGGAATGGTCAATCAGTAACAATAATAACCCAATACACTACAAAAACATTTTAAAATAAACTTAACTCAGTTTTAAACAAAAGAAAATACCTCAATTCCCACACCATAGAAAATCCTAGCTGTACCCATGATTCATTATCACCCAGCCCATTTCAGTTTTTGCCCACTTAAATACTCAATAAGCTGCTCCTCCCCACTCACCTACTAATACAGCACTAAGTTGAGGATGGAAAAGGCTAATTTAGTACCTATCCGTAGTTCTAGCAATTTGAGAGCTCTTCAGTGCATATAACAGATTCTGTTCTGATTACAGGTGGTCCTTGCTTAATAACCACTCATTCAGCAACTGTTCAAACTTATGATGGCGCTGAACAAGTGGTACTTACGACTGGTTCTTGGAGTTCCAGCCATTTCAGCATCCCCATGGTCATGTGGTCACCATTTGTGACCTTCACTGCTGGAGTCCAACACACAAAGTCAGTGGAGAAGCTGGCAGGTAGTTGCAAATGGCCACCATGTGACATTGTGCTTAACAATGGTGCAGGATTCACTTAATGACAGCAACTGGAAGTGCCAGAACTGCCATAGCTAAGTGGCACAGTCACATGACGTTGTGCTTTACAACCATGTTGCTTAGCGATGGAAATTTTGGTCCCAATTACTGTCATTAACCGAGGACTACCTGTACAGCAAAGATCCGCATAGTCAAAGCTATGGTTTTTCCAGTAGTAATGTATGGCTGTGAGAGCTGGACCATAAAGAAGGCTGAGCGCCGAAGAACTGATGCCTTTGAACTGTGGTGCTGGAGAAGACTCTAAGAGTCCCCTGGACTGCTAGGAGGTCAAACCAGTCAATCTTAAAGGAAATCAACCCTGATTGCTCATTGGAAGGATTGATAATTAAGCTCAAGCTCAGATACTTTGGTCACTAATGCGAAGAGAGGACTCTTTGGAAAAGACCCTGATGCTGGGAAAGATTGAAGGCAAAAGGAGAAGAGGACGGCAGAGGATGAGATGGTTAGATAGCATCACTGAAGCAATGAGCATGAAACTGAGCAAACTCAGGAAGGCAGTGAAGGACAGGAAGGCCTGGGGCAATATGGTTCATGGGGTCACGAAGAGTCGGACACGACTTAACGACTGAACAACAACAACAACCTGTACAGCAATGTCAGGGCTTGAACTCTTGCAGAACACTGCTCTGAAAAGCTAGGGCACCAGCAACCTTCTGAATGGACAGTGTTTTATATCTCTTGTGTTTTCTTCCCTTTGCTGGATAACTGCTTTGGAAACACAACTGTGGGTTAGTTATGGCATGGTCATGACCTGCAAAACAAGCTAGAGCTTGTAAACCTGAAATCGTTTTCACCTTCTTTATAAGCTTAAGTCAAGGAAGCCTGTTGAGCTGTAAGAAAAATAATGAAAACAAGCTGTGGAGTGTTTGATTTCATGTGACTTTATACACCTAGAAAGAGAAGCAAAAGAGAACAAGAGAATGTTGTGGGTAGGGTCAATAAAATGCAGCAAGAATTTCTCTTCAGTGTGGTTGTATTAATCCCTTCGCTGAAATTCAGAAATATATTCTATTTATTTCATACTGGTATCACCCAGACAGCACATACCATGTTTTAGCATGCCATCTCATATTGCTTGTACATCATGAAGCAGGGTAGAGCAACTTTTGCATATCCACTTTGCCAAAGGAGATCAATTCGTAAGATCCCCTCCAGTGGTAAAATCTGTAGGGATTTACTCTTTGAGTAGGAAAAAAAAAATGATTTATTGGATTTTCCAAGGTTAGCTTCCTGTTTGCGTTAGATATATTCCAAGGCCTGTTTGGGTCTGCACTGCAATGTTCAAAGAATGCAGCAGTGACACTTCTGCACTTAAAGTCACAGAGATGATGGAAGGGGGCATTTAAGCCCGATTCCAACTCCCTGCTCAGTGCAGGAATCCAGATTAAAAGCATCCTAGACAGATTGCTGCCTAATCTCCTCTTGAGCATATCTACTGAACAGGAGCCTGTTATTTTCCCTGCATAATAGATTCCACTGTAGAACTGCTTTTGTTGTTCAGAAGGTTATCTAACCTCCGGTCAGAATCTGCCTTTTTGTGACTTAAATCCATTATTCTATCTTCTGCCCTTGTCAACAAGAGAAAAGGCCTTTCTTCTATGTGATGTTTTTTCACAGTTCTGGGTTAGCTTTTCACAAGGCTAATCATACCCAGCTATTTCAATCTCTCTTCCTAGGATTTAGTTTCTAATTACCTGCTTGCCCTTGTTGCCTTTTTCTGAACCTGTTCTCATTTCTCTGGATCCTTAAAGGGTGTGCCTTGAACTGAAAACAGCCTTCAAGATGGTGCAGAATTAAATGCAGCAATAATCTCAAAATTCAGTTTGGAAATTATACTTCTGTTTATGCAACCCCAAACCGTATTTCTTTTTTTGCAGTCACATCACACTCCTGCCTCACATTAATAGTGGAAATCAGATATTATTCCAGGGTCTTTTTCAGTCCAATATTCCCTGTCCTAATTTTCTGCTGTTGATTTCTTTTTCTTAAGTGAATGTTTTTGTATTAGTCTCTATTAAAATTCATTTTGTTACTTTTAGCCCATTTCTGTCTTTTGTTAAGGTCCTTTAAAATCTTATTTCTGTCTTCTAGGATATTAACTATTCCACCCAATTTGGAAATCAGCATGGCCTCCACCTCTCTATCCAAGTCATTAATAAAAATATCCAGGGCTGATCCTTGGGGAATCCTGCTCAATACTAGCCTCTAGATTAAACATTTCTGGGGGCAGAAGAGGGCTGCCACTGATAGGGTACTGTTGCAATAGTAAGCAGGGCTCACTGTCACACAGATGAATCAGAATGGGATCTGCTTCTCTAAGGAAAGTTTGGGGATTCTTCAGATTTTTGAAAGTACCTTACAGTAGCTTATTTTAAGGCTTATACTACAGTTGTTGCATTTTTCCTGCTTCATGATGGTGGGAAACCATTGAATACAGGATAACTCCTTGCTGAATTTCAGTGGTTCATTCATAAGAGACTTTATTGAGGGGGTGCCAAACAAACAAAAAAAAGGCATGCAGATTCCTTACTCTTGATACAATACATTTAACATGATAAAACTTCAGAGAAAACTTGAATTCACAGCTGAGTTGGACGACAGCTAACTCATTCAAATTACTGCTGGAAAAAACCGGCAAATGGAAATTGAGCTGGGTGAATCAATCAAACAAACAAGGCAGAGTTTATGGGGAGAAGATTGAGATATTATGGGCTGTTGAGTCTGCCAGCATGCTATTACTTTTCTCAAGAGATAACTTAATCTTGAAAGCCTGAAGTTTGGTGTATTTTTACAGAATGACAATGAAGTATTTAAATCTCTGGATTCTCTGCAAAGAAAGTAAGTGTTTTGGGCTTTGCATTATGTTGCTTCACAGTGTTGTTATTAAATGAAGTTTGGCAGGTCTAGTCTGGAATTTGGATACAGCAAAAAGTGCACAGACACACCTTCTCTTCTTCAAATGCAGCCCCCCTCCACTCAAGGCCTTTGGAACTGTTTTGACACCAGAGGCAAAAGTCCTACAAGCACTTCTTTCCATCTCTGGCTTTAAAAATATACAACAATAAAATTGCTGTGACTAGAGGGGTGGCCATATCAATTAAAATAAATATTAAAAAAAATATTTTCAACCCTTTCATATCTGAGACAGTGCCTCAGTCTGTCTTAAGCAGGGTTAGCCTTGACTGAGTGGCAAATTTATAGGTACTGTACTCAATACTGTATATTTATTGTATTAGTTTTTAGTTGGTGCATTTTGTCTATATAATTTTGATTCTTTTCTACTGCTCACTGCCCAGAGCTGGCTGGGATTGAGGGAGGGCAGAATGAATAACTAAATAAATATATAAATAAGTTGTCTCTTCCAATATGGTTGGATTAGCCTTACTGGGTGAACTAGACCAGAAAACTGACTCCACAGGAAGGCCAGAACTATACTTTATTAAGATTGGCTATACTAACAGAATCTTGCAAGTCGGATTGTGCTGTACCTCCCCCCCCCCACTTACACTGCAGTGAATCAGGGGGGTGTTTGCCTGAGCTGCTTCCAAATATCATCTTGTTTCCCAGGACCTAAACAATGTTGCTAGGTAACAGTTCTTGAATATTTCTGTCAAGGACACCTTCCTTACTCTCTACACCACCTCCCCTATTAGCCTCAATGTTGCAACCCAGAAGTAGATGGAGCTGGGACAGCTACCCCTCCCCATGTTGTATCATAATGATCCAATAATATCCAATTTGCATAAAAATGATAGACTGAAGAAATGTTGCCTTTGGTTAGGCAATTCCTTACAGGTTTTTTCTGCTGACCATAGAAAGAAAGGGATGATACACGGGCTAACCTTCTATTTAACATGTTAGGGGCTGTTAAGTTGGGGTGTTGTCTAACCAGTTCAGTCTGGTCCATGTGGCCTGGTTATTAAATTTTTCTTCTTCTTCCAAAGAAAAGGCAGAAGCTCTGTAGCCTCAGGTGAACCAGAGACCTCACAGTCTCCAGCAGAACATCATGGCTGCTCACCTCTGAACCCTTGCCAGTATCTCTGCTGGCTGACTCCTCTACAATCATAGCTGCCATTAGCACACGTGCCACTGGGACTCAGGAATGAAGCTAGTCTGGTTCCCACTAGGCAAGATCCAGGAGGAGTGTCCAGTGGGTGAAACAAGTTAGGGAAAGAAGAGGAGCCAGGGCAGAATTGGTTGTTGCCTAGTTTAGACAACATCCTAGGCTGAAGCTCACTTCAGGGTTGAATCTTAATACTGTGAAGAGCAAAGGTTAAGTTTCCATGAAACACACTGTTAAAAATCTCTTGGATTGGAATTGAAATTGATCCCATTGCATTTAGAATAGGTCTGCTTTCTTTGGGGAAGGACAAATTACTTTACTGGCAGGAATGGAGATACAGCTCAAACTAGATAATTGTTTTAACTCAATCCACCTATAAATCAGGAATAATGGTGGGCATTAATTTAAGCCCATAAGAAGAACTGACATTATTTTCGATAAGGGAAGATAAAATAGGATTTTAAAAAACTTGAATGAACAGTTCTTGGTAAAAGAAAACAAAATAGAAACTTTTCCTAGTTACATATTTTCTACAAGTGGTTTTCTATTTACAACATTTTTGGAAACTAATTGTGTTTTACACGATCAGACAACTGAGTGATAAAATCCTTCTCCACAATATCTGAGTTAGTGAGACAAGGGTTCTAGGTCAGAAAGCACAGATTCTTAGCACTTTCAATGACTATTTTATAGTAGACTAGAGAAGTAAATAAGGTGGTCAGAATGTTATACAATAATGCATATGGCTATCGGTTAATGGTTGTTCAGTCATTCAGTTGCTTCTGAGCCTTTGTGACCAGTAGGCATCATTTCACCAAGGTAGCTCTTTCTTTGAGTTTTGTAAGCCCATGTGCATGTCATCACAAAGTAGTAGCAATAACAAAATACTTTGTCTTCTACCTTTCTTTTTGGACAGCCTTTGATTTTTCCAAGCATCATAAGGCATCACATAATGTGTCTAAAACATTTAAGCTTTGTGTTCAATGTTGTGATTCAGTGATTTTCTTCATTTAGTATTTAATGCTTTTTTTTTTCTTGCTATGGTCCATAGAATTCTCAACAATTTTCTCCAACTCCTCAATTCAAAGAGATCAATTACTCTTTGTTCAGCCTTATGGTGGCCCAGTTTCAGAGTCATATGTTACACCTGGGAAAACCATGGCTTTAACAAGACATACCTTTGTTGACAGTACAATGCTATTTCCACTTTAACATTTTATCTAGATCTATGATAGCTTTTCTCCCAAGTAGCAGATGTGGAAATTTTAGATTTCAGCACTACATTCACTTATGGTCATCTTCAATTTTAGAAAAAGCAAGCCAACCTCCATATTTTTCTTCCTTCTCACTCCTCTAGCCTCAACTTTCTGTTTCTGCTTTTTCATTGTTATTGTAATACATCTTCAACAGCACCAGATCTTTCCCTTGCCACTTAAGAGAAACTTCAGATATTCATTTCTCAGATGAAGCTCAGTTAAGATTAATGCACCTGACTACAAGTATGCATTATTTGAATTTCTTCCTATTTACACCTCTCAAAGCTTGTTAAGTACCTTTAACTCAATAAGTACTATGAATAGTTGTGTCTAGTACTGTCTATAATTGCTGCTAATTGTGCAATTTCCTGATCCTCATAAAGAGGTTACCTCTGCTACTCTTTCCATAATTTCCTTTCCTTGCTTGCATTGTCCTACTGGCCGTAAGGCTGCTCCATGTATAAGAAATGTGTTTAAACTTATACCAAAATGCTGTAAGAGGAGGAGGGGTATACCAGGCGAGTTGCCAGTTTCCCAATTCTGGAATTTTAAAATAAAGTGCCATTGCCTTTTGCCCTCCCTGCTGTGCTGCTAATTTTCTTAACACAGACATCACCGTTTCACAGCTGCAATCACCATCCTTATGTATTTTTGAGCCTAGGAAGATAAATTCTTACTCCTCAGCTTCTTCTCCATATATTTGTCTTGGGTTAGCATTGTTTGTTGATATAATCTTAGCATTTTAATACTGAGCTGCAGACCAGATTTTGCACTGTAACGCTGAATAAAATAAAAGAAGTAACTGAATCAGTGCTAGGCTTAAAAATTGCCCTGAATATTTTGTACCAGTTTTCATCCAATTTAATGAAAGAGCATTTGCTTTTGAAATGTCTTTCGAAGAAGAAAATATTCAGGGTGATGCTCTTACTGTTATTTAGTGGTGAAATAACCCAGATGAAGTAGACAAGAGATCCTGCCTTTTGTTGCGCAATCTTCCTTCCAGAGGTCTGCAGCCCACATTTCAATTAAATCTCAGTGGAAGACCTCATGGGGGAGCTCTTCCCATGGGGCTTATCAGGTTGGGAAGAGTCGGTGGGCAGAGTCAGCAAGCTTTGAAATGAAGAAAACAAAATGCTAAGGAAAGCATACTTGTATTCTATAGGGTGTGTGTGTGTGTGTGTGTGTTCATGCTTTATTTTGTTCTCTATATCCTCTTCTATTCTTGCTGAAACCTACCATGCTCTACAGTATATGTATCTTTTATTAGTAGCTAACCAGAAAAAGAAAACAAAGGGAAGAAGATAAAAGAGCTGCACAAAACAAGCGATCAATTGGCACCATTTAGAGCTGATAAACAGAAATAAACTAAAGAAAGGATTGCATAACCAGTGCTAATAAAGAAGGTTTTCTTTCCCTGAGAAAGAAACCGAACTGTCACACAAGATGAAAATGCACAAGGCCAGAACAAGCTGTGAACTAACATTATAAGAACCAGCACAGATCCCATGACTCATAAAGGTGGAAGCAGGATGTTGGAAAAGCCGAGATTTTCCCACAAAGAGCCCTCTGGAATCCCACCCCTCCCTTTCGTTCACCTGGGCAATGGAGCAGAAGGGCCCTCTCTCTTTCTCTATATAGGTAGTCCTTGGCTTATGTCCATTCATTCACAACCATTTGAACACGCAACAGTGCTGAACGAAGGGGACTTATAACCGGCCCTCGGAGTTCCAGCTGTTGCAGCAAGCCATGGTCGCATGGTCACGATTTCCCATGTTCCCTGCTGGATTCCCACAAGCAAAGTTAATGGGGAAGACAGCAGGAAGTCAGAAGTCACCGTCACATGAGGTCCTCGCTTAATGACCTATGCGGTCCTCACATAACTATGGCAACTGGGACCGCCAGAACTGCCATTGCTAAGCAGTATAGTCATGTGACATCACTATTTACAACCATGTTGCTTAGCAACAGCAATTTTAATCCCAATTGCCATTATTATCCAAGGACTACCTATACTTTTCTTCCTTTTTGGTAAGTATATTGTGAGCATGTGAATGGATGCGTGTGTGCTTGTAGAATACATTTTAATAAAGTAGTTAGAAAGTAGATCAGTCATACTCCTCTGCTCAGACACTGCATAAAAGTTTCCTAAAAGGTTTTGTAACAATAAACTAAAAAACACCGCAAAGGCAATTTATAAGGACTTCTTAAGCATCCTGTGAATAAAAGAAAAATTGAAACCATTCTGAAAAAGAAAACTTCAAAACACACTTTGGCATACCATTAACCAGAAGTACATATAACAACTATTTAAAAATAGATAGCAAATTATAAAGTAGGAATTAACTTGAGCCACGTTGCTAGAAGCCAGAGAGAACAGCATTGGAATTACATAAACACCAACATACACATGTGTAGGTGCTTTGTGATACCCTTACAAAACTTTCCTTTGTAAACAACTTCCCACATTTATTTCAATGGGATAACCATACATTATTTCACACGTACAGTGGGACTGTAATGAAAATAATTGGAGCAGCTTTTATAAGGGGGCTTCTTGGGAATCCAGGTGAAGTGCTGATATCCTGGGATCCACACACTTACTGTCCATATCCCATTGCTCTATTTCAGCTGAATCCTACCTTGTGCTTTTCCAGACCATTGCCTTGCCCTTGTGTGTGGACTGTTTAATGCCACTTTCCTCTTATATGTGCAAGTATGCAGGAGAGGCTGTTGAATTTGTGCCAAACTAGCCCAAAAGCTGAGCTTTAAAATTGGGTTTTGGAAATTAGGGCATTTATTCATTTTATCCACTCTGCTATTGCAGGGCCCTGGCACCTCATTCTCACTCTGCAACTTGAATAGGACTTGATTTTGAAACTGACTGAAGTATGCATACGTGTATCCTTGCCCAGAGCAACTTGGCTCATGGAGAAATAATCTCCATGATTTAATGATGCATGTATGGAACAAATGGATTAAAAAAAAAACAATTGTAAAGTTATAAGGAATTATGTGTCACTAGCTTTAAGGTTACTGGGACATGCCCTTCAGTTTTTGATCAACAGCTTGTGTTTGCTGCCTAAGTACTATGCTTTGAGATACATCCAAATGGTGCAGATGAATATAGTGACTTCAAATGTTTGCTCCACTTCCTCTTATCGCCTTCCCACGCAGTAATGATAACCATTCACACCCATATATGATTGTTAGTGCTATATTAACTATTTGACATTTATTTAGTGCCAGCCTTTCAGTAGGCAGTGTACACTTCTCTTGGCTTTCTGACTCCTCTGTCTTGAGTAAGAATCCAAGCCATAAACACACCATTGGTTATGCTCAGTTTTATCCTGAAACAGGAAAAAACGATATCTCTTTACTGTAAGGCTAAAAGGTACAGTATTTCTAAACTTTATAGGTGGCTGTATTTCAAATATGGCGCTTATCTTACACCTACAGATCTTCCACAGCATGTCTCATATTATTGATTAGACACATGCCAAACACAAATATTTAACTCAGAACCAGGAAATCTGAATGATTCATCTTGAGGAAAAGAATACTATCTGAATTAATACAGAAATAATAATGCTGTATAAATTAAACATCAGCAAGTACACTCTGTTTTCATCAGAATCAATCTTTGCATCCTGGTTAGTGTTGTTCCTTTAAAAAGACCCACTTTCTTTTGCTTTTTGCTTGGCTTTTCTGAATCCCATGTTTGCTCTATATCTATTTATGTCCTAATAAGGTTCTCTGACATTCAGAATAAATACCCCAGCATTCAGAATTAGAAATATACTAAAATGTATAACCTCTAGCCTAGGAAATAGAAAATAGCATACAGAAAACTGACATTATACACAGAATATTTTATTTAGATCTAATACTCCAAATATTTAAACATCTGAGGAAAGGGGAAGAGGACAGGCACCACATTTCTGTAGCCTTGGATAGATAGATAGATAGATAGATAGATAGATAGATAGATAGATAGATAGATAGATAGATAGATAGACAGACAGACAGACAGATAGTTAGATACCTGCAACAGGCAATATCTTCCATAGAAAGGCACACTTTGTATGGCCACTTGCCTATAAGAGTTCAACCTTGATAAATTCTAGCTATTTAAATATGCCAAATAATATTTTAGACAGAGCAAATAAATCATGTGATATTTATAGATTGTTTTGAAAATACTTAAAGCAAGGTGGTACCCACAGGCACTAATGTGTTCACAGACATCTCCTTAATGCCACCTGGTTCTTTCTTCCAACTGGCCTTTTTAAAAAAATATTTAATAGAATAAATAAATAGGAAACAAGAGACACTGGAAAACCATCCTGGGCTGGAGGGTGGGGAGACAGGCTAATCTGGTATCTAGGAAATGTTCTGTGGCAGGCCATCCCTATGATGGTAGCCATTTTGTCACCAGACAAGATCCCCCATGACAGCCATTTTATAACTATGCCCATCACATGCTCAAATTATGCCTCTGGCCCAACAAGGGTTGCCTAATAATGCTGTGTAGAGCAGTGTTTCTCAACCTAAACAATGTTAAGCTGTGTGGACTTCAACTCCCAGAATTCCCCGGCCAACATGCTGGCTGGGGAATTCTGGGAGTTGAAGTCCACACATCTCAATGTTGCTCAGGTTGAGAAACACTGGTGTAGGGCTTTGGATTCAAAGGCAAAAAGATGCTTTGGAGAGCACAAAAGCACTTAGATAGCCCCTGTTTGCTACTCCGTAAACTAAGTGTGTCTTTTCCCAGAATTGCAAGTTATCTGCACTGGGCGGTCTCATGATTCCAGGAAAAGGAACTGTTTTAAGGATTTGCAGGCAGGGGCTACTTGAGTGCCTCTTTGTGCTTTGAAGCACATAATTGCCTCTGAACAGCTCTACTTCCTTCCAGTGGGGTACAGAATTATACCCTCAGTCCCACTAAATGAGAGAACTGAGCACACAAATAATCTCCAATACTGTGATCAATGTAACATACCAACACTAAACTTGGGTTTAAGTTTTAGTCCCATGTTGCTATACACACTAACCTGCAAGCAGGTTCCACGGAACTGTCTGCTATATGATCAAATACATTTTTATTATATAAACCAACATGATGTAACAGTATTACACTGCTGACTTTTCACACAATTCTGAGATTTGGGGTTTGTTAATGGACATCAGGGAAGCTTATAGCGAAATGAGTCCTGGAAGAGACATAATTACTGTCAACAGTGGTTTTATGCTGCAATCATATATCTATATACCAGGGAGTACATCTAATTTAACTCAATGGAACTTTATTTCTGAGTTAATGTGCACAGGATGGCACTGTACTTTCCTTCCATGACTCACTTTGTCAGACTTTGACAAAGACTTTTTCCTGATCTGTTTTGAATTTCATAGGACAAGGATCCCCACATTGTGAGGAGAGGGGGACCCTATTCAGTTTTATGTTATCTACTAGAAAAGGAGCTGGACCTCATTACCAAGATGCAGCAAGCATCAACATGCATCCCAGCACACCGGTGTTTCCTAAAGTGTGTTCCCCAGAACAAGCAATTTCAGGTGTGCCCTGAGCTCTTGTAGAAATCATTAAACCTTGCATGTCAAGTGCTGCTCTGCTGCCGAACCTGTATTCCACACAAAGTGCCTTTGAAATCTTCATTAAGGCAACTCAACACATTGCTGTGACTTAAAGAGGGGAAATTGCAAAGCCTTTCAGAAAGCTTAGTGGCAAATTATCTTGAAGCAACACATCCAGCTGCTTCACAGGGATAGAAATGTCTTCTGTGCCTGTGCAAGTTTCTGTGCTCCAGACCTTGAGCTCCTGGAATAATTGCAGGATATAAATCTAAGACGTAAATAAATGCCAGAGAGGACAGTATGATCAGTGAAGATTTCACAGCACTACAGCTCCACCGGATCAAGGTGGAGGTCATTGAAAAGATCCAGTGGGACAAGCTAGGTTAGCCTTTGAGCAAAAGCAGGTCTGGCAGTTCCATCTCTGAAGCCTAACCGGTATGCTTGTGGCACCCATTTACATTTGCCAGCTTCTCAACAAAGGCCACCCAACGCTTGCTGCTGTGCCGCTGTAGGTGTTCCCTTTCTCCAGGGGCTGGAAGTGGGTGGGGAGGAGGAGGAGGAGTAGTAGTTATTGTTTGGTATTCCATAGTCTTGAAAATAAAAAAATAAGATTGTAATAGAGTGATTGTGCCCAGCAGATATTTTGTGCTCTATGTACTTTGTCCCTTCCATTTTGTGCTATCTATATATAAAACTTCTGTGCTTGGAAGATAGATAGATAGATAGATAGATAGATAGATAGATAGATAGATAGATAGATAGATAGATATACATATATATAAAATTATAATTTTTCAATGTAGTAAAAGTATACAAAACAAACCTCAAAAAGATAGAAAGAAAAAGGAAATAACAAAAAAAAAGAAAACATACAATTATGCTTTGCACCCTTCTTTTTATCGAGTAATTATCATCTTAATTTTTCCCCCCTTGTGCTGTGTGCTGTAAAGTTTCAAAGCTTAGAGCAGGGTCAGGAAACCTGCGGCCCTCTGTTTTTGGACTACAGAGCCCATAATCCCTTGTCATTAGTCATGCTGATGGGTCTGGAAGCCACTAGTTTCTTGTCTTTGCACACAGCAAGATAGTAGTTGAATGAGTACTAAGATTAAGTACCTGCTAAAAGCAGTAATTATCTGTTCTACAGAATTTGGGCAAAAATATTTCCACTTCAGTTCATGTACCTTCGTGATTATATATTTTCCTAAATCTTTAAAGTCTAAAGCACCTTTTTTATTATTAAAAGGCGTGTTGTCCTTCACTTAGTTTTCAGTGTCTGAAAGAAAAGATAGAATCTGAAGGATGAGAGAGAGTACAAAGTGATGCCCTTGGTCCCCCCACCCTTCATCCTTACAACAATCCTGTGAGGTGGTCAGGTAAGAGTTGGTGACTGACCCCAAATCATTCCAAGAGCTTCATGGCTGAGTGGCGATTTAAACCTAGCTCTCCAACGTTACCAGATACTCTTTGTACCTATTGATACCAAACCAGAATAAAAGGAAGGTCCTCTTTTAGCTAGCTATAATCTCTGCTTTCATTCACTTAACTATAGATCATAGAAATCGATAGTATTAGCACCAAATGCACCTCCTAAGTGAGGCCTGAGGGGTACATGCAGCTCCCAAAACTCTTCTCAAGTTTGGCGCTGGATTGGAAGAAGGTCAGCTAAGTGCTGCCATCTAGTTAGATATAAATGTGGGGATCACATCTGAAATTGTCATCATGGGCATTCCCCACAAGCAGTTTTGGATTTAACCTCTTTTGTCTGGCTTATAAATAGGTTCTCTGTCACTGCTCAGAAGATCCTCCAGACACTATACATCCCTCTGTGTTAGTTGTATCACTGGTCTAGCTGGACCTGCACTCCAAAGAAATAATCATAACAACTACATTGATTCCACTTTTAAAACAAATGTAAATGAAATCAAAGTTAGTTTTTTCCCTAACTCTGCCTACTTGTTGAAGCACAATCCTTACTCATCACATTATGCAAAGGCCAAGGGCTGCCCTAATCACTCCCCAAAGGGTTCATACAAATTTCAGAAGTACAGTGATACCTTGGGTCATGAACTTAATTCGTTCCGTGACTCTGGTCGCGACCCGAATTGGTCGTGACCCGAATCAAATTTTCCCATAAGGTTCAATGTAAATACGGTTAATCCGTTCTGAACCATATGTATTTTTTTTTTAAACCACAAAAATATGAAACAAAGTACAGTATAGTACGAAGAGAGAGAACGCTAACCTTGCTTGAGGCAACTTCTGGCGTGGAGGACAGGAAGGTGGGTGGGGAGGCGGTTATTGTTTGGAGGGAGAGTCCCCCTCCCTACAGGAAGCCACGACCACGTGTCACAGCAGGGAAAATGGCCGTGGATCCTGTTCGTCACCCGATGCGGAGTTCGTGAACGGAAGCAAAATTTTGCAAACGGTGCTGTTCGTGAACCTAATTGTTCATGAACAGAAGTGTTCGTGACCCGAGGTACCACTGTAGATTTATGGTATAACTCTTGTATCCAGGTCTGCATTTTATTTGTACTTAGCAAAATCAAAAAAACAAAAACAAAACCAAAAAACTTTCTTATACAGAAATCTCTTAACCTAGAACTTCATTATTTACATTTAGCAAGCTTTCCAATATCATCTTCTCTGGGTGGTTCAACAAATGGTAAAATATTAAAAGTGCAACAACAGACATACAATCAACACACACACACGCACACATATAAAAAATTCCCCTCTCACCCCTATGGGTGGTATGTATCTTCCTCAATATTGGGTCCTCTACCAGCGGCCTGGGAGTCTGAGGGTTCTGCGCAGTATCTTAGCTGCTCCTAGCACTGCACTCTTCTGCACAGAGAGCTCTGTTGTTGTTCCTGGGATCTCCCAGCTTAGGAGTCACAGCCCTGAGTCCTCCTACCATCACTGGGACCACTTTGGTTTTGACTTTCCACATCCTCTCTAGTTCCTCCTTCAGGCCCTAGTACTTCTCCAGCTTCTCATACTCCTCCTTCCTGATGTTGCTGTCACTTGGCACTGCTACATCTATCACCACTGCTGTCTTCTGGTCCTTGTCTACTACCACAATGTCTGGTTGATTGGCCAGTACCTGCCTGCCCGTCTGGATCTGGAAGTCCCACAGGATCTTAGTCCTGTTATTCTCCATGACCTTCTGTGGAATCTCCCATCTGGACTTGGGAGGGTCTAGCCCAATAGCTGTGCAGATGTTCCTGTACACAATGCCAGCTACTTGGTTGTGCTGTTCAATGTATGCTGTTCCTGCCTGCATCTTACACCCTGCCACTATGGGGTGGACTGTCTCTGAGGCCTCTTTGCACAATCTGCACCTTGGGTCCTGTCTAGTGTGGTAGACCCCTGCTTCTATGGACCTGATGCTTAGTGCCTGTTCTTGTGCTGCTATGATCAGTGCCTCAGTACTCTTAGTCCAGCCCTTTCCAGCCACTGATATGATTTCCCAATGTCAGCCACCTCATCTATCTGGTGATCGTATATCTCATGCAGGGTCTTGTCTTGCCATGGCACTTCCTCTGCTTGAACTTCCTCCCATGTCTGCTGCTGCCTCAGGCATTCTCTCAGCAGCTCATCTTTGGGTGCCATCTTACTGATGTACTCCTGGATGCTCTGGGTTTCATCCAGGACAATGGCTTTGACACTCATCAGACCCCACCCGCCCTCTTTCCGGCAGGTGTACAGTCTCTGGGTGTTGGACTTGAGGTAAAAACCTCCATACATTGTGAGGAGCTTCCGGGTCTTCATTTTGGCAGCCTCCATGTTCTGCTTTGGCCATTTAAATGCTGCATAAAAGTGTCGTAGTGTCAGCCAAGAAAACAGAATCAAATTATAATAAAAGTT
Source organism: Python bivittatus (assembly GCF_059951505.1). Classification (NCBI taxonomy): domain Eukaryota; kingdom Metazoa; phylum Chordata; class Lepidosauria; order Squamata; family Pythonidae; genus Python; species Python bivittatus. The sequence continues at coordinate 48,481,383 of NW_028277030.1, read as the reverse complement.
GAGCATCTCCTTCAAATCAAAGATATTGAATAGCTTAAGAGAACAAGTCTTCATGCGGCGGTGAAAGAATGATAAGGACAGCACCAAGCAACCATTTGGACAAGCCCATTTCACACCTGGGGCCCCAGTCCTGAAAAGGGGAGCATCTGAAATGGAGCCCTTCCATGCTATTAAGTTAAACCTATTCTTCTCTGAGTTGCCCACAACAATGTCAGCATAAAAAGTGCTGTTTCCAAAGCCATTCCTTATCCTGCCTCTATTGTGTGTGTCCTGTTTTGAGTCACTGCAATGATGTTGTCCTGATTTGTGTGTCTACTACTCTGGCATTGCCGCTTTTCCTTTTCACCAAATTGCCAACCAGTGGGGAAAACATCCACCAAGCAGAGCACTGTAACAAAAATGGGGAACTTCTCTAGAATGGTCTGTGTGCCCCTTCTCCATACGCTACAGGGGAATCTCCCAAGCTTAAAGGAGTGTAAATAAAGAATCTTATAGGAGAACACCAAGACAGAGAAGAAGGAGGCAGACCTTGCCATGACAGTGCAAGAAGCTAGGGCTGGTGGAACAGGAGAACTGAAACTTGTTAGTTGTTGGACCACTTCAGGGGAGAGGTACCTCCCTGACAAGTACAGGGAAAAAGGCAAGTTAGCACAAAAGGGCCCTCACTTCTTCCCCAAACGTAATTTGGAAGTCTGTTCTCCTCTCTTCTACTTTGTTGGAAGAGTGGAAGGGTATCAAAAACAGAAATGGCAGCAGAGGGGGAGGAGATTGTTCTCAAAGGAATTTAGGAAGTAAACTGAGAAATGGCTGGGAGACAAATGGCTTAAGATTGGGGGTGGCTGGTAGCCAAAGGAGAGCCAGTCCCCCAAACATACATTGGACCACTATATTCCTGGTCACTTGATTCCACCTGGGTGGTAAAGTGTGACAGATTTTACACCCCTTGAGGCTGTCCTTGGATAGTGTCAGAATAACACTCACATTACTTTTATCCCAGTCCAGCTGATGGTGGCTTAAGCCTGTCTCACTCATGGACTGGGATAAAGATAACACCATGGAGAGAATGAGGGAAATGGCTGTTCACAAGGCTGTCTAAACTGTAATTACTCTAAGTGCAAGTGTGGATAGGGCCTGATTCTGACTACTGAGCTATCTATCTCAGTACTATTGCCAGTGGCTGCCCAGGATTTTCAGATAGAGTTGCTAGGTCCACAGACCAAGGGGTCTTCTGCATAAAAAGCACATGTGCTCTACCCCACATCTTAAAGATAAGTATATATGGATGGAGAGAATTTGGTTCAGCCTCACCTCCCAGAGACTACCTCTCTTATTTTGAGTTGTTGAATCATATTTCTGCATTTGGGAAATGAAGGTTAAGGATAGGTGATTTTGTATGTTGTACTACTCCCTTCCCATAATTCCAAATGCTGAAATAGGTTAGAACAATCAAAACTGTGGGCGCTTCCACACCGCCACATTTTCATCATTCTATCCCTCACAAAGCTGTTTGAACTTGACTACCAGTTGTCTTCACTGTTGACAGATTGCTGCACTTGCCAAAACAGAGAATGTTATCATGTCCAAGTGTTTGGGTGTCTAGCGCTTGTAGAGAATCCCATCAGCCAATCATTCTCTCTTCATGTTAATGCAAAAAATGGCACCCAGTCACTGCCCTGTTCCCTGAGCTACCAACTGCTCATGGAACAAACATTCCCTCAACTTTTTTTTTCATACAAAAATAAAATAAATCGATAGTATTCCTTTACATGATTTTCATTCATGTCTGGTGCTTGGCAAAAAAATTTAAGTTGCCATGAAATGAAATTATATGCAGGCAAATACATTGTAATAAAATTAATCAAATACACTGAAATCCTCTCAAAGCTTCATAGTGGACATACTGCCAATTTCCTGTTACTCTGAAAGCTCTTTACTGAAGGGAAGGTGCTAATCCATCAAACTAGCATTTCTCTTAATTTTAGCAGCCAGGAAGAGTGAAAAGGCAAAAGTCCTCTCCGGTGGGAAAACTGAGCTGCAGATTCTAAAGAAAAAAAACCCCATAACTTTGCAACAGTTTCTGCTACAGCACAGCTAAACCAGAAATAAATCAGCACAGCTTTCCAACATTGTTGACCCTGTGGGAACTCAGACATTAGGAATTACAGTGGTACCTCGGGATACGAACTTAATCCGTTCCGTGACTCTGGTTGCAACTCGAGTTGGTCTCAAGTCGAGGTAAAGTTTCCCATAGGGTTCAATGTAAATCTGGTTAATCCGTTCCGCCCTCCGAATTTGGTCGCAACCCGAGGCGAATTTCCCCATAGGGTTCAATGTAAATCCGGTTAATCCGTTCCGCCCTCCGCCCGAATTTGGTCGCAACCCGAGGCAATTTCCTCTTCAGAGCCTGACTCCTGCCAAGCCTGCTCTGCATTTTCTTTGGAGCCATGCTAACACGCACACCAAAAACCTTCACAAAACACCGCAAAACACACCATGAGCCTCACTGAACATCTCCTTGCTACCGCGACCTCGCCCACAGGAAGCCGCGACTGCGTGACAGCAGGGAAAATGGCCACGGATCCGGTTCGTAAGTAGAGGCAAGTTCTTAGCCCGAGGTAAAATTTTCCTGCTGAAGCTGGTCGTAACCCGAAATGTTCGTTAGTAGAGGCGTTCGTATCCTGAGGTACCACTGTACTTTTAAACTGGTACCAAACCTTTATAGAAAAGTGCCCTGAGATTGCACTCACACTTTGCACCAAGACATAATGCCATTTGTTAGTGAATGAGCATGTTGTACCAACCCAGCTGCTGTGACCTGTAACCAGAATTTATGCCTAAGTATATTGTATGAATCTATCTGATGTTGAGTATAACAAAACATGACTTAGCATAATCTGCAAACAGGTCTAAGAAGACCAGCTACTGGTCCACCTTACTGGTATGTTCTCATACATCAATAATCATTCAATTCAAGTTTGTTAATTTTGTTGCATTACTCCTCCTACGTATCCAACAGCAGGATAAATGTGCTCCCAGACAAAGGCTTCCTAATGCTGCAAATCGCAAGACATTGTTCAGCAATTCTATTTTCCCTTAATATCAAGTCCTACTGAAATATTATTTAGAATAGTCCATGAATATGAGAATCTAACTGACTTAATTTCTGACTTCATCTGAAACACAAATTTAATAAACTTCCATTAAATAATTTTTGCAGTAGCCTAATCCAAGAGCATCCAAATGTGGCAAAACAGGATCTTTTCTTCCTTCAACATACTTACATAAAATAGAATGCTCATATGATATTGGAACAAAAAGCAAATACAGAAATCAACAATGCTCAATCAGATAAGAGAATCTAACTTTCTAGCATTACTTCTAGAGTTATTAGAATATTAGTATTCTAATATTAGATTCTAATATTAGAATATTAAGCAGCTTTATGATCAACAAAAATAAAAACAAACATTGCATTAAAGATTTTTTGTGCAATGAAATGAGAAGTCAACACATAATATTTCTTTTACATATAGGAGTGGCTGTTGCGAGAAAATGTAAGACTATTTGAGGGCCAGTACTATGAGTTTTCACTGACTCAGAGTTTCAACTGTTAAGTTTTTAAAATTGTATAATGTTCCAATCATTTTTTTCAGTACAAAACCCCTCTTTCCTTTGAACTGCAGGCAGTCCCTGGGTTAAGAATGCCTGACTTATGGACAACTCACATTTATGAACAGGCTGCCTGTTACTAAAATGGTGGACAGCATTCTCCTTCCTTGAGCCGATAAACCACTGAAGTCGGTGCATTTTTAATATACAGCCTGTTTTCAGCAGTTTTCAGCAGTTCATGAAAACATTGCATGGCTTCAGGGGTTTGTTGGTTCCAGGAAGGAGAACTCTGTCCACCATTTTTAGTAACAGGCAGCCTGTTCATAAGTATGAATTGTCCATAAGTCAGATGTTCTTAACCTGGGAACTGCCTGTATATTTGAAGGCCCAAAATATTCCAGACCTAAACAAGATGGGGAAACACCGACGTAAAGAATACTTGTAAATGGAATTGCTCAAGGGAACAGAACTGGCAGCACACTGCATTAGCCAAAATAGTGGAATTAAGACTAATACTTTCTAGAACAATTGGGAATTGTGACTTGCTGTTTTTCAATTCTCAGTGAAAATATTTTGAACAAAGAGGGAATCAAGCAGAATGCTCCAGTACCATTGCTCAATCAGAAGAAATCAGAATGCTAAAGAATTTAGGGTTATGCATAAGGCAAAAAATACCAAGTTCATATTAAGCTATATGTGTGAACCTAGCCTTTATGGTTTATTTAATAAATCATGGTTAAAGTAAACTACATGTTAGCAGAGAAGTCAGCAATCTTTTTAGGCAATGGTCATGCAATGGTAGATTACCTTTTTCTTAAAAGGATGGAAATTCATTAAATTTGGCAATCTCTGCCCTAAGTACTTTGCTTGAATGTTAAACTTTTATGTGATTTTTGTAATCTCACAAAATTTTAACCCTTTATTCTTAAATCTTTTAAAATGGTAGTTATTAATTCTGGGGCTCCATGGATACCCTGAACGTGTCAGAGAGGTGCCTTATCAACTTTGGGATTAGTGTGTGGGGAGAATCCAACCAATGGGTAAATCCCTTATGGGGAAAAAAAGGGACAAAAGGTGGAGAGAAAGGGGTTCACCTAGGAAGTGTGGGACCTCCTCTCCCTGAAGGTATCTACCCATCCTACTAGGTTAGATAAGGTGGGAGCACTCCAGGTCCCCTTCCTTAAATGTTGCCATCTGATGGGACCTCAGAGGCACAGCTTCTCAGTGGTGGCCCCAGCCCTTTGGAACAGCCTCCCACCTGAGATTGGAGGGATCCCTACCCTTTTAGCCTTCTGGAGGGCCGTGAAGACCTGGCTCTTCCCCCAAGCACTGGGCTAGGACAGGGGTTTTGCTGGCTGGCTGTTTGGTCTGGTGCCTGATGGAGAAGGGTACTCTTGTTTTCAGCTATGTTTTAATGGTTGTGAGCCACCTAGAATCATTATATGAGATAGGTAGCCATGTAAATCCTGTAAATAAATAAGTCACTATAATTCCTGTAGTGAAATTCCTAAAATACTTTGTTTCAAGACTAAGACAATAAATGTTGCCTGTACTATAAATGAACTTTTCTTTCTTAACTAGATATTCTTCTCTTTTTGATATAAGGTATTATGGTACTTTTGATGATTTCTCTCCCCTCACCAAGCAGAAATTTATATCTGCCCCTTAAATGTTATATTCCCTTCCTGAAGTGAAAAAAAGGGAAAATAAAATGATTTGCCAAGAAGCTGTAACACCTAAGGGAGGTTTGCATCCCTGACAGGATAAATATGCAGCAGGACTAAAAAAAACCGGTGAAGCATCTACTGTAGTAAAACAGTTGGAATCCTTAACTGCACGTTCGTTCAAGTTTCTCCAAGGGTTCAATCTTCTGTTTAGCTTTCCTTTGTTGGGTTACAATTTATGTGCATAGAATTGCATAATCCCAGCTACCTCGTTTATGACCGGCAAGCATGATTTTGCTGCCATTCATTCAAAGAATGCATATGAATATCCTAATGCTTACAGATTTGCCAGAAAAGCACTGAACATCAATTGTGCTAGAAAGCTTATCTCTCAGTGACATCCTGGTGATATATTATTTTGACCAAATGAATCATTTCGCCAGGAAAACAGATTCATATTGAATTATTACAAAACCTTAACAGGCAAGCTATTAAGATATAATTGTCATGTTGATTTGTAGTCTCTCTGAATCCCAACAATTCAGGTTGTCAAGGCAATGGAAGCTCATATTCACTTTGAAGTTCTGTGCTCTTTTACTGTTCCTATGACTGGCCTTTTAAACTCAGAATACCTAATGGTTTCAACCCTTTCTGTATCAAATGGATGTTGTTGTTGTATCAATTAATCAACCATCAGTTAAAAAATACCCCTAATATTATAGAATATTTATAAACCCATTGCTCTTTTTTTCTTATCTACTAATCAATCGCTGTCTCATTCGTATGGAAACTGCTCCCATTGCAGCCTCTTTGCTGGTTGCATGAGTCCAGCAGATCCAACACCCCAGCTCTGCCTTCTCCAACGTACTGTTCTCCAAATACGCTGGGTTACAATTCCCTTCCAAGGTCATGCAGGCTGGGGAAATGGTACCCCTCCCCAAAGCACACGCAGCTCCTACGTTGCTGCAATTTCAGAAGCAGGTTACCTTATTTCAATGCCCTTGGGTATCTATCTTGAATTTTTTAAATTGGGAGTTTATTTTAGTAATTTTTTTTAAGGAAGGGGTTGATATTGTTTACTTATTATGTTTCCTTTCTGTTGATACTGCATGCTAACCACAGCTCATAGGGATCAGGGTGTGTGATAAGTACTGTAAAATAAAGAAATAAGAGCATCTGATTGAGGAAGGCTGCCTATCCCAGTACACATTTCCTGTATTTTCTCTTTCATTTTTCCACATCAGGCAGTATAAACCTTTTCTTTCTCTTTCCTTTAATTTTTAGAAAGCATTTGTCCTGCAGATAAAAAGCTACAGGCTTGCTCAGTGCCTTTATTTCCTCAGATAACCCCTAGAAAAGGAGGATGAGAATATAATGGGAGCAGAAAAAGACTTTTCTGGTTTGTTGGTTTGAAATTGCTGAAATTGGGGGCCCACCAGCCTGTGGAGTCCTGTATTGTACCTGGAGTTGTGTCTTAAAAGTATCACCAAATCCTGTGTTGGTAACCTAGGAAATAAGTAAACATGTTCACCCACACTTGTATTTGATTGTACGTTCTACTTTCACTGCACAGCAGAGCACGGAGCAGGAATCTAAGACCATAATCTAATCTGACAGGTCTATTTAACTCAATGAGACATACATTGGCTAAAGAGACATGGGATCAAGTGCCATGACAACGTAAATCCAAATGATATTGATTAGTTGGTTTCTGAGAAAGACCGAACTGAGAGGACTTGAAACTATTCATTGTTCCACAGAACTCTACTTTAAAAAAAAAGTAGTCATGAAAGCATATTCGAATATAGAAAATATTAAGATACAAATGACACACCTCTCATTTTTCTAACTACAGTTTGCTGCTGGGATCAGCAGGATCAGATCACAAAGGGTTAAACTTGACTGTAGCTCAGCTATTTGGGACTTTCATTGGATTACATTTTTTTTCATCCAAGAATGATTATGCCTACATGAATTAGTTTATGAAATCACCAGGAGCCTTTACATTTTTATTTCAAGATGGGTTATGTTTGGCACCAAAGAGATTGGTAGAATCACTCACTTCTGGAAGTTGAAAAGGTTGCTGGGTCTCTCCCTTATCTTCAGCAGGGCTGTCTCAAGGTGAGGCTTTCTGTAGGGAGTATGAAGGGGCTTGTGTCTTTGGAACATTGCTTTCAGGTGCTCAAAAGGAACAATGGAAGGGCCTAAGCATCAGACCAATTATTTCATATAATAGCAAGGAAGGCCCCACATCTGACAGCTGACTACAACTCAGCCATGACATAACATATGGAGATACCGGTGGTGTTGAATCACAACCATTCAGTGAGAGAAACATAGGGCAGGTTTGGACTATATGATGCCAAGCTCTCTCTGAGCAACGATAGTCCACAAAAAATGGTAGACTGTGAAGCTATTAGCTCCAATTAGAAAAAAATTCCATGTGCTGTTGTTGATTGCCACCACCCTATCCTTCTGCAACAAAGCTCTTGTTCCTTCAAAACAACTTGTACAAACTAGATGAGTTACTAAAGAAGTCAATGCAACATTTATGTGAGAAGCAATAAAGAACCAAGAATTCCTAAGGAAAATTGAGGGTACTTCAGGAAGGATTTGTGTCCAAAATGTTTACTGATGGGTTTTTTGTTTTTTGTGGGGTTTTTTTGGCTAGGGAGATTTTTCTCTCGTTTTGTGCAGCCAGTTGGAACTCCTTCCTACTTTTCTTGTTACTTACATAGCTAGCCTCTCACCAGATACAATACCTTTACCTACAGTTCTTGATCTTTTTAATGCTGCCACCTGAATATATGCTTCAGTAGTTACAGGTGGTTTTCTTTAGCTTTACAGATGCTGTACACCAATTCAGTGAAATTACACCATGCCCTATTCCTAAGTATGACTTTCATGATTTCACAGTATGTCAGGAGATAAACCATTTGACAGTATTCAGAATTCTATTCTGCATCTGCCTAACTCATGTCCTTAAAAGGCATCTCAGTCAGTTCAGTGAGCATCATGATATGCCTTTACCCATTTTCCTTTTTTAAAAACACATATTGTTTTGCATTTTGCAGGACTATTTTTCCTTTTTAGTAGGTTGCATATTAGAGTAATAAAATTAAAACAAAAAAAGAACCCAAACTGTCTTTTTTCAGGTTATGAAAGAAAGGAGTTGACTCATTAAAAAAATATTGCAATTCTTAAAGCAGTTTTTGTTTCCCACTTGATCTATTTCCCCTTCCCACTGGGGCTAACAAATGAATCCACCAGGGCCTTTTTCAAGACCCTGCTGACACTTACATTGCTTACACTTGGCTCTCTATTTTGATCAGAGCCACACAAACTAAATTTGATCAATCAATCTGCATTCTGGCTAGCTAGATGGCCAAATGTCCAGCTTCAAATGAATCAGGCACATGCTTCCACAGGATCTTGAAGAAGCCACAGTCAAGGTCCAAGAGACAAAAATGACATAAGGACAGTCAAAGACTCGAGAGCCAACAGAGAGATAAAGCCCTGCAATCCTCAGAATTTACTTCAGACATTGTTCCGGCAAGCACCATGCCTGATGATTTTATAAAGGATTTTACCATCTTAACTGTCAGAAGCTTACCTATTCACAAAAACATTCTCAGGCAATCTTTTTTTTTAGCCAAGAAGACCTTATGCTAAGTTTTAGATCAGTATGTATCTACTGGACCTGCACTCTTAGATGCTGCAGTTTCTTAGAATGGAAAGGTGGCTTAGATCCTGTCTCTGCATTAAAGGCTGGATTTCCACCGTGAGCATCATCCAGTTTGGTAAGCCTCTTCTGGGTGCCTGCAGTCTCCTTGTCACTCAAACCTGCTCTCAGGAACTCCTGGCTCGGGCAGTCCCACCTCTTTCTCAGAAGAGACATCAGCCAGGGAACCATGACAGCAGTAGTTTTTTTGTCATCGGCTTCATCTATCTATAACCTTCACAGGATTGCTCTGCATCCTGAGATGTTTATGCATAGGTAGTTAGGTATGAAAATCACAAGAGGGTTACAAATGAGAGATAATCAGTCGCAAACCCTCAACAAATTCTATGAATGAAGTAGGGTAATTGTATAACAAAAGCCTCATTTAGAAGTATCCTCATTTTCAGCATCTACATGGTGTCTTCTCCTATCCCATGTAGGATTGCATTGCAGTCAGGAAGATGAATATTTGCAATGCAATGAATGGAACTAGGAAGTGTAAAACAGTAGAATTTTCCTGTCTTTGTAACCTTAACACTAGATGCCCGTTGTACCATTAATAGCAACATCTTAGAAACATTCCAATCTTCCGGGAGAAGCTGAAGCTTTAAGTGCCTGATGACAATTCAGTTTTTATCTGACCTTCATGATCCAAGTTATCTACATCCCCCGGACAGAAACTGTTGTTATATGCCCTTAAGCATCTAGCATTTTCCAAGAAGGATGTCCAAAGAGTGTCATGCATGATAATTTAGTATCCAGGCAGAATTTATGATATGCTTTAGCAATGCTTTTAAAAATTTGTTTCATCTATACAAAGGGAGAAATCAAACTGAAACTAAAAATGCTTTATAGGCTAGGGAATCTAAATTTTATTTTATCCCATTCTTATCCAAAGGCAGGACTTTTATGACCTGATCCAGAAGTCGTCATGAGTAACAGCTGGTGTTTTTGTATGAATAAGGGCTTCTATTCTGTGCCTAAAGATACATCTGGTCAGTTTACTATGGACATACATTTATATGCAAATATACACCTGAAGCAGTTAGAGATACAGCTGGATTAGGATAACTTTAAATAATGAAAAGTGTGGTTAGAGGAAAGCTTCAGAGATCTATATTAAAGTCCCTTTTCATTTCTGAAAGTCACTTCATGGGTGTAGGCCAGTCATCAATTGCTTTTATACATCACCCTATGCTTTGTTGAATAAAAACAATTGGCTGGGTTTGCAGTACATACTAAGCTATGCACCATAATATATCAATAGTTTATAAATACTAATCCAAAACTATACTAACCATGTTAAAGTTTCAGTGGAGAGGTAGATCATTTTTTCTAGGCTGAAGGCCACATGGTCTTTCAATGGTATGCCAGGAGCTACTCACACAAACAGCTGTGAGTATCTCCAGCCTAAAAATTAAATTTGATTACATGTAAATTTAAATGAAATTAAAATTTTAAAATAGTATGATGACTATTTAATGCATTTAATTTTTTTCCTTTTGTCATATTAGACATCAACAGGTTGGTAACAATGTGTGGAGGTCTCTGGAGGATGCATCAAAAGCTTTTGGGAGGCATATAGCTTTAAAAATCATGAATAAGCATATAATGATTACCAAGCAAACAATGGCTACCATCTCACAAAATCTCTCTGACCTCTTCTGGTTGAGGATATTTGAAGATGGTTCATATGTACTTTGAATGCTACCTACTGAGCCATATGTACTGCAATGCTACCACAACCTGTCCATTTACTGATATGACATTCTTATCACCCAATGTCTTGGTTTTCATAACTCTAAACAATATCCCCACTGTAACAAATTAAAAAAAAAGATGTCCACTCAATTCAAATATCAGTTCTAATCATCTTCAAAGTAGGGATAGATAGGTTCACAGCTTTAAATATATAAAATTTTAAAACACAGATATATTTTTTTTATTAAAAAACCCTCTTTAAAATTGTAGCCCTAAATATAGGACTAGGACATTCTATCTTCCCACCCAATGGAAGTAAGTGAGACTTAACTAGAATTGTAGGGTGGCATTTAATCACCTTTGGGCAAACTTCACAGCCGCCCATCATAATCCTGCTGGTATTTAAATGCCAGTGGCACTTCCTATTAATGATGCTTGCTTAGGAGGATATGTCAATATAAGACCTACACACAAATGTATTGTGTATAAGGGCCACTTTTAAATATAGAATTTTACTCTAACTCACAGTTTAATGCTTTCAATGATATTTGAAATCATTGGAAAACAAAAATAAATACAATATTTATCCTGTAGCTTCTCCCCCTCCTCTCCTGCAAAGAAGAGTCATCAAGAAACATTGAAGGACTCCCTCAGGGCAGATGGATTTGCTGGCCATAATAATCCGTGGCTTGTTTAATCAGTTTGCTGAAAAAGCTACAGTTAGCTGGATTCACACACTGCACTGATCCATAAACCAAAGTCACTGAATTATGGCATAGTGTGCTGTGTGAATTCCGTCTCCCTGGGAAGGGATTGGCAGAAGGACTACATAAAGTTGGTTGCCTGTTAAGCCACATTTAACTTGGTCCAGGCTGCAACTGGCTGAAAAATAAATGCCACTGAGACCCACTCTCATGCTGTTGCTTTTTTTTTTTTTAAATCAGACTTCCCCATATAAATATTAGCATCCCCCTAAATTTAATCTTGAACAAGACCCCCCTGCCAAAATTAAGACCGTCACCACCGCCGGCGGCAGCTGCTGGAGTTTTCACGCTGCCTCCATTCCAGGGTCCTTCGACTTTCCGCTTTTTCGGCGTCTTTCAGCCACTTTACGCTCTTCCGCGCCTTGCAGCTTGTAAGGTTGAAGACCTGCGCGGGGGCATCCGGGCTAAGAACTGGTTTTGCTGTGTATTTGCGCGGTGCCTCGAAACTGAGCAGAGACCGCAACCTCGCCTTCTCTCGCCCGCTTCTCCAACGTCGTCAGGCGGAGCGCTTCACACCCGTTCCCTACCTCGCAATATCGAAACGGCTCTCCACGCGAAGCCCCCCTTCCCAGCAAGAGGGCTGTGGCGAGATTGGAACCGACGTGTTCCAGCTCACAACTCGCTTGGCGGATCCCACACGAGTTTCTCGCCCCGATTTCCTTGGATGCGTCCTCCAGCTCAGAGCACAGCCCCCGGGAGGGCAGCTCCTTCTCTCGTTACACAACGCCCCCTCCCAAAGAAGCCCCCCGCCTCGCTCCAGGTCTCTCGCACTTCAGCTGCGTGACTCACCTTGGGGACAATCCCGCCCAGGTCACGTCTCCCCTGCGGGACAGACGCGGGGCGCTTCAGAAGGCACGGCCACCCCATCGCCCTGAGGTGCTTTCGCAGCCGACTTCTCCGGCGGTCTGCTCCAAGAGCGCAGCGGCTCCTCCGGCGCCCCTGGGGAGTCAACCCGGCTCTCCCCTGGGTACCTCGCTTAAATCCACCTCGGATGGGGAAGAAGAGGCTCTCGGGACGCAAGACGGAGCGCGCGCGCCAGCCCCAAGCGCTGGCCGGGCGGGGGGGGGGCGGAGGAAGGCACCAAAGTAGACGATTTCCGACGCAGGAGGAGAATTGAGTGCCGCCCGTGGCAGTTTTATACGGCAAGGCACCCCTGCCCTGCAATCCCCGGGCCGGCGACGTTCGCCAGGGGGCAGCACTTTCCAGGGAATGCCGGAGAGCTGTCGGACGGTGCCTGATTGGCGGGAGTTGGGAACTTAGGGACTCGGGTGAACAGTGGAAGAGCGCAACGCCCCTTCGAGGGGCGTCCGCCACGAAGGCTCCCGACGACGGCAGCCGAGGAGGGTTGCGCCCACCCACTCCACAGCGGGTGCTCAGGAGAAAGACCGGCTGCAGCGGGGCCGCCCTCTCCTCAGGCAGAGCGAGGCTTCAGGGTGCGGGTTTCAGTTTTCCCTGTAGCTCAAGCTGCATCCCTGTTGCATAAAATTGCTGGCTTTGCTTTTGGAGGAAACGAAAAATATATTTGCTGGCTTAATTATATGGAAAAGGATCGCTGCCAGTTTTAGATTTGGGGAAATGTTAGATATAGTGCAACACTGTCAATTTAGTGTTGTTTTTTCATATCATTGTCAGCCTCCTTGAGAGATCTGCACTCAGAGAAGGGAACAAAATATTTCCAATAAATACATTTACAGCTACATATACTGTATTCATTACTTAACAGGTTGCTGTTATCCTTTTCTCTTCCAGTTTTGTCCAACTTCCATGAAATCTAGATGAGAAATACAAATCACTTATTAGTGCTGTATCTCATGTTCATAAATAGTACTTACAAATTTCTCTGTCCTTCCATTAATTATACCTGTAACTAAATGACAAAAAACCACAATACTGTATGTGTGTGTGTGTGTGTGTGTATATATACACACACACACACACACATCCTATATATAGGATACCATTCTAAACAACATGTATAGCAGAATCAAATATGGAAGCATCCATTATGCCATTTTGGATGAAGAGAGTATCATTTCTTATCTTTTTTATTATTGCCTTAAAGTAGAGCCGAAGTAAATCCCTTTCTAAATGCAAAATATACCCTCTATGCTAATCTTCTGAGCTGTTTTTTTTCTCAACACAAGCATCAATGAAAGGGGACAGGATATCTGAAATCGTTTAGTAATGATGATCAATGGTCCTCTTCAAGTATATGTACAGGAAGAGTTGTAATGTGGCTGGAATCTGCTTCTCTACTGATTTTTACATCCACAGGAAGATGTCTTGGGGGAAAATGCATAAGCATTTAAATCATGTTTATAAATGTTCAGTTAGATGCTTAACTTCATGCGCCTTAAGGGAACATTTTAAAAATCTATGTTATTGTCTGGTTTTAGTGCATCAGATAACTGAATTCTATAATGGAAACAAATAAAATTGTTTCACACAAAAAAACTCAAAAACTATTGTCTCCTTGAAAGTGAGACAATAGAACACATGCTTTCTATGAAGAATGTCCACATACAAGATCTGAAACCGAGATATGTCAACAGGCCTGCAGACCCTAGGGGACTGGCCAATTATTGAGGTGGCTATACTATTATTAACATCTCTTTGCCTATTATATTCTCTTTTAGCTTGTTTTTACATTTTTAAATGTTTTTAAAATATTAATAATTATTATTATTTAGTATTTATTGTTAATTGTTTTTAGCCTTGCTGTACGCTGCCCAGAGTCACTGTGAGATGGGCAGCTATATACATTTGACAAATAAATAAATAAATAAACCCTCTAGAAGTGTTAGAAGTTTATATTTCCACCTGGGAAAGTCCCATAGCTGGGGCATTTGCATTCTTAACACACCTGGAAAATAAAGGGCAGCTAGTATCGACAGTCCTGAACTAAATGGACTCGATTTAAAGCAACACCTGTAAAATGGATAAAGAAGGGATAGAGGCGGCCAGCTTTTTATAGCCCAGCTTTCACTGATGAGATCACGCAGGTTCCATAATGGTTACAGAGCACAGACGGATGAGCCGTCTTACACAATAATTGTTCCACTGAGGTTATTTGGCTTTGCAGCACGAGGCTAAGCATTTTAATTCAGAAGAAAGTTACTTTATGGCCAGTGTGATTTAATACCTACGAAATATGTTTAGAAATTTAGTTGTCATCTTGTGTGTTTGTTTGTATATGTATACACATAGGATTGCAGCCTTTGAATGAAAATGTTAATTTTTACGTAACCTTCCATAAGGTGAGTATTGTTAAATATCTATTTAAATATGTACTAACAGATCGCTATTTAAATATTGCCTTTTCTCCAAGGATAACGCTGCTTCCTCCATCTCATCTTCATGACAGGTCTGTGATGAAAGCAGGAAGTGTAAGAAGAGAATGATTGGGCTTCTTCATCACTGTGGTCTTTAACCAGAGCCTTTTAATATTAATGAATTAAAGTTACCGCCACTGCCCAGAGGATCACTGGTTGCCCTCTCCCCTCTTTGGAAGAACTTTATAGTTCCCTCTGCCTTAAGAAGCTCAAAACATTCTTAAGGACCCATCCCACCCGGGACATTCTTTTTTTGAACTATTACCATCTGGCAGACGGTACAGGATAATTAAAACAAGGACGAATAGGCTGAAGAATAGCTTCTATCTTAGAGCTGTAACTATACTGAATTCTATCGTATAGTGCAGTATTAATGCAGCATCAGGGGTTGTGCAATATGGAATGTGAAGGTTGTGTTTTATGTGTTTTATGTGTTCTATGGTTTTTATATTTTTAAAGCTGCACTGGGGTGGCATTTAATTTCGTTGTACAAGTAGTACAATGACAATAAAGATTTCTATTCTATTCTATTCTTGAATCAGCCGAAAGCTGTATTGACATAAAGTTTCCTGTCCCTATTGCTGAGCCTTCTCCTCCTTCTATGACCTCTGTTCCCAGTCATTGCTCCTCACCTGACAAAGCCTAACTGATTTTGCACCTTTACTGCCTTTGAATGGTTTTAGACTAAGGGGAAAAATACTACTTTAATATTACAGCTGAGGACAATTGAAGGGCTGTGAATGAGATGAAGGCAACATCCTGGGAACATGGCAGGAAACAAAAAAGAGGTTGCCAGAGCATGCTTGTGCCATGGCTGGGTGCAAGTGGGGATAGGCTCCTATCAAACCTCAACAGGTGGCAGCATCTGGCTGAACTTCAGCTGAAGTTCAGTTTACCTAAGTTCAGCAAATAAACCCAGAAGGTAAAGCCTGGTTAGTCCTTGGATGGGAAGCTAGACAGTTTTAAGCTGGACTGTGAAGATGAAAGGTATCCTAGAAGACAAGGGCAAACCACTTCCAAATTTTTGCTACGACAACTGCATGGACATGTCTTTGAAGTCACCAGGAGACCAACTTAACTCAAAGGAGTTTTCTCTTTTATTCTAGTTGAATGCTCTAACTTAGTTTTCTCCAACCTATTTTCTTTTCATCTGGCATCCTGCCTGTAATTGTTTCATTAGAAATCCTGTACCTATTGTATATCACCTAAAATGTTGGATTTGTTCTTTGGAACACAGAAAAGGATATGTGGATATATCACTTCCTTTTTTGAAATCATTAATTTGAGTTGTTCAATTCTCTGCTCCCAATTTCTGGTTTCCAGCTCAATTCCCAATTTCTAGTTTTTCTCCTATTATATCACTGAGAGGAACCATTGTTTGTCTCCCAGGAAGTCTTCTGGCCACACTATCAACACTGGATGTTGCACTATGAACTTGCCCAGAGTACCATTTATAGTTAAAGTATGAAGTTTTAGCTAAATTAGCTTTAACTGTTTTTAACTAAGGTTGAAATTTTTTGGAAAGTGATGCCAAGAGAGAAATATTTTTTTAAAAACGTTGTAGAATTTTGCTTCAACTTAGATAGTTGCTTCTGAGATACAGTATAATCAGCATTCCACATTAAAGGTTTGTCATATGTGTTGGCAGCAGCTGTCAGAAACAACGGACATATATCTCTGTATCTCTTTGGGTTAGCACACTGACCACTGCAGCTACTATTGTTGATGAAAGGGTGTGGGTACGTGTGGAAGAATTTAAAAGGAATGTTCCAATTTGTGATGTGAAATCAATGACAGCACTGGCTTTCAGCTGAAACATTGATTCTAATGTCTTCAGTAATGTTGAGATTTATCTCCAGATCTGTATTCAGAATGAGTTTTCACTGTTTTTGTTGCACCTTGCTATCAAACAATAACATTGTGATGCTAGCCTATCATGAGCCAAAATGTTCTAAGTGCAATTTCCAAGTACAATTTCAAAACCATGTTATGTTAGAGTATATCTGTTGAACTTTACTGCTGTTAAGTCAAAGGAAAATTCAGAATTATATGCCAAAGCTGTAGGCTAATCAATTTTTATTTGCTCTGGTAGGTCAATGAGATAATAATGATGTTTTCAAGCTTTTCCACATGTTTTGTGACAAAGTATAGAAAGGAACTCAGCAAATGAGGAAAATAATTACAGTACATTCTGGATTGGTGCTGGAGAAGACTCTTGAAGACTCTTGAGAGTCCCCTGGACTGCTAGGAGGTCAAACCAGTCAATCTTAAAGGAAATCAACCCTGATTGCTCATTGGAAGGATCGATAATGAAGCTCAAGCTCAGATATTTTGGTCACCTAATGCGAAGAGAGATCTCTTTGGAGAAGACCCTGATGCTGGGAAAGATTGAAGGCAAAAGGAGAAGAGGACGGCAGAGGATGAGATGGTTAGATAGCATCACTGAAGCAATGAGCATGAAACTGAGCAAACTCAGGGAGGCAGTGAAGGACAGGAAGGCCTGGCACAATATGGTTCATGGGGTCACGAAGAGTCGGACACGACTTAACGACTAAACAACAACAACAACAACATTCTGGATACTTCTTTCCTTTTTTGAAATATAAGATTTTTGCTGCTCTTTAGCACAAAAGTAGCCAGTCTTTACTCCATGAGCCAGAACCTTCATATCTGAACCACCAACATCCACCCCACTCCATCCTCCTCACTTCTCCATTAAAGACACTGACCTTTCTTTTGGTATTGCTTTTTAAAAAATCACAGTGGCTCATGTTTCTCCAACATGATGAGTATGTCCTCAGAAATGATAAAATAATAACACCCATTAAAAATAGAAAAAAGAAAAAAAAAAACAATCTCAGCCCCATGAAACCCCATCAACAGAAGCAGTAGAAAATCTGCACTGTGCTCAGTGGGGACCCAGCTAGCAATGCACAGCTGGCAGAACCTAGCTGTCTTTCCCACTTGACTGTCTGTACAGCCCAGGACTAGTAATTTTCAAGACAGTGCTAAACCTGTGCTTATAAGGAACCAACAAGTTATGGAAAGCTCCAGCCAGGTGCTATGCAGGCAGAGACCAGTGGGGAAGGCGGGCATCTGACATCTCCCAGAGCCCAAGCCAAAATAGCCATAGTGGGCAGTGCCCAGCAATGGGAGGGGAATGGGCATGCCTGCCAATAAGAATTGAGGAGATCCCAATCCTTGACTGCATCAGCCTCTAAATGAACCTCCCCCTTCGTAGATACATTCCATCACATGCCAAGCCCTCATAACATTGCCTTCTTCTCACCTCAGACCATACCCAAAACAGCTTAAAGTTCTTCTTAGCTGTTCCAGTTTTAAAGTAGCATTTCCCTTCTGTCCCAAACAAATTTTTTTTGCAGTGGATATGATCTGGCACACAAGACTGATGTCAGGCCCAGCCCATGAACAACAGGGAAACAGTCCATCCAAGTTCAGTTCCTTTATTGCTTACACTATATAGACAGAATCTTGCCAGACTAAATCTGTACTACTCTAACCTAGTGGATATACCCTAGGTGATTCTAGGGAGTGGCTATCCTAAATGTCTCCTCTTCCCACGCCCCTGCTCCGGACTGTGCTGTCTTGTGTCTTGCCCCCCTTCCTGGATGGCGTCCCTCCTTGCTGAGAACCTGCTGCTCCCTGCATCCCATCACAGGGCAGCAACACAGGGTTATCAGGGCACATTTGTGCTGGGGTCAGGGGGCAGTTTGGAAGAGCTTTATGTGTCTATGAGCATTAGGAAAAATAAGTTGACAAATGAAAATAATTCCAAATGGTATAGATCATGATTTTGCATGAGCTCTATGTAAAGTTAAAGTTCAAAAAATATTTTGAAACAGGTTGATCTTTTAAATTCCATCTTTTTCTTTTCTTTTTTTCAACTGCCCAACATGATGACAAAATGGCTAAAGTGTGTGTTTGATTAAAATAGGGAAGTAGCTGATTGAGAATTGTTTTTTATTGTAAGAAAAAATATGGGGTAATGGTATCAAATATGTCTGTGTGTGTGCATGTGTATCTGTGTGTGTGCATGAAAGCACACTGCCTTCTGAGGGTATTATGCCTTTCATTTAGACCTCATGGAAGTGCTTTGTTGGCTACTGCCAGAGGCAGAATATTTATTTCTTATGTTCAATATAACTTACACATTTATAAATATGAATTTCTGTCCTTTATATTTTTATGGTTCTGTTCCATCCTTCTTCTCTTTGCCTGTATTCCTCAGGATTCCATACAGGCTAATCAGCCCTTGACTCCAGAAAGGTGGTTGGCTTCATGCACTGCTAGGAAATGTTTAACATAAGGGAATACACCAGGGCATAGGAGGACCTGCTTCAGGAACTCAATGTTTTTTAAAGTTAAAACTGTCAAGTATGTATTTTAGGAGAGTTTCTTCCAATTACTGTCAAGAGCTTTATAGTAACCATAGCAATGTAACCAACACTATAGCAATCTTTTTCCCTTTTTTTTTTAAAGTAAGTTCTTTATTTTCAGCTTGCTTACCTGGTTAATATAGAAGCCCACCACTCTATAAAACCCACAGAGATCATACACGGAAGGATGGAGAACAGCCAAACACCTTTAAGTCTTCTGTGGCTGCAAGAGGCAAAACAAAGATAGCCTCTCCTGCTTTTTCCCTCTGTTGTCCTGTTGTCCACTTTCCTCCCCTGCTTGTTGTGTAACAACCTGATCGCTTGCAGCTAGTTGACAAGGTGAGAGAGGACCAGCAAGGAGTGGCTGTGATGACCTTGTCTCCTGCTGCACTGTGGGTGATGCTCTCAGACTCTGAATTAATAACCACCTCAAGCCAGAGCAACATTTATATCTTAACCTTCCTTTTTAGCAGCAACGTTCAGTTGTGGACCACAAGGCAAAGCAAAAACTTATTTTACCTGCTACCTATGGGCTGAGCATCAATAGTTAAGTTAAATTGCTTTGCCATATGTATGTACACACACACACACACACACACACATGTGCACACACAGATATGTACACACATATGGCAAACAAATTTCATATAGAATATGTGCGTTCTCGTATGTTTGTGTGTATGTATGTGTGTGTGTGTGTGTGTGTGTGTGTGTCTATATATATATCATCTTCTCTTCTCCTTTCCATACATCCCTGCGTGGCTGTTTTGGCTTAGAGAAGTATAAAAACAGGAGCAGAAGATGATCAAGCTGGGCTTTGGAGAAGTCACCCAGGCTTCAATGAGTAGAAAAGCCTCCATATGCAGTTTAGTAAATTTGAAAGTATGTGAAGTAATACTGAAAAAGCCGCTGCCCCCTAGAGCCATTGTGGCCTAAAATCACTGCACTCTGATGATAGTTTATAGTGTCTATTTCTTTGAACAGAAACATTCAAAGGTCATGGGAAACGCTACAAAAATCTGTTTCATGAAGCCTTTCTTCAAACTTTTCTATTGCCTTTTTTTTTTTTTTGGGTAGTAAAGATACTGATCCCACAATGCTTTTGCTTGTGAAATTATATAAATATGGTTCATTTTCTCTGATCTACTTGATCTGCATTTTCTGATATCTGTGCTATTTAATCAAGAATACACACACTCTCTGGCTGGGTTCACACACTGGATTTAAACCTGGTTTATTAAAAACCATAGGTTTACATAAAGCCAAGGAAACCACCATATGGCATAGTACAAAGGGAGAAAAGGGGCATTCATAGGAGCAAACTCTATATACTTTTGGTTCTTCTATCCAGTGCAATTACCCATTACTTGAGATTTGTTATGTTGCTACCATGAGTAATAGGGATATACTGAAGCACTTTAGATGGATGTTACCTATTACATGTATAATCTCTGGACTGCATGAAACATGATCAAACAGGGCTTTGGAAGAACACATTTCTTTCTTATTTAGTATTTTATCCACTTCAGTGAAAAGACTTTGGCTTGTTGACCATAAAATGAAGGAGCTTTTCTAAGAGTACCAGATTTGGAGGAAGCTATTCAATGTAAATATCTACCATATTTAAAAGACTCTACAAGAAACAGTGTTTTAAATAAATATTTTCAGTATATTCTCAAACCTCTTCCCTTGGTTTGCAAAAGTATTTAAAGCAATCAAAGCATCTGACTTGTAGTACATTTTTGTACAATATGTTGTAGTGCATTTGATTTATTATTTTGCATTTCCATAGGAACTCCCCCTTCATTTACACAGAAGCATGCACAAACACACATACACAGAGTTTAGAGATACTATACTGAAAACCTGCTGAAAGATCTTTGGAATAACTTGCATTAGGCAGGTGCAATAGAGAAATAGGCCAGACTAGATATTTGTCCATGGTGAAATTTGTTAAGAATCTATTTGCATAATTTATCTCGGCCCTTATTTTGTTAAATTTAATGGCAAATACCAATAGAATCTGAATTTATTAGAGCACTTTTCTTCCAGCATGGTTGGAAATACAGAAATAAATTATACTGTGAGTAGACTTGGAACCTATCCTCCTTTGCTAGATGTTATGTTTTATTTCTTGCCACCTGCAATGATTGCAGTGTCAACCACTGGAGAGATGTTATTTATTTTTTATTTTTCATTTCTTTGATTTATATAGCTGTTCTAGCTAAAACGTCTTCAGTTTAGAGCTTTGGGCTGGGCAGGATGCAGCAACCTCTCTTCCCTCTTATGTGGACACCCTTCGTCACATGTCTGCTTTCAGAAGCTAGAGATGGCCCAGGATTAGTAAATCCATGCTGTGCTTGGGTGCTCAATCACTGGATCTTCTTGAGCAACTAAATAAGAAAATAAGAGTTGTGCTAAACAGATTCTCCACATGTTTTTCAACTATTCTCATTCATTATAATGGAAAAGAAACTGTTTCCCACTCTTTGTTTATTCAGAGAAGAAGAACATTTCTGTGGAATTTTCCTGGGTATGGTGTCAGGGTCTTGCAAGTGGTTTACCTGTGACATTGTGGAAGAATGTATGTCTGTTTCTTAGTTTTCATTGGTCTATCCTCTCTCCAGTGACTTGCAACCTCCCTGGCTTCCCACTCTTCAGATGAATCCTCAGAGAAGATATGACCCTCCCCGTAGGGTAGACAGCAAAACAAAAATTCTCTGCTGCTTCACAACAGTAAAGTCAATTCAAATACACCAATGAAATTCTAAAGTCTTCTGAGAATGAGGTAGAAAAACAGAAAGATGCATCTTTTGCAGGAGTAGTAAACAATTAGGAAATTGAGAGACAAGCAAGGGGAACAGAATGTTGAGAGGAGAAAAGCAGCCCACCTGTGCTATGAGACGATGTATGCCTTCTACCCACACAAAATAATTTCTTTTCACCTTTTGAACACATATAAATTTGGTAGCACTTAGCATTTTTTTTTTACCTGCAAAAGATATCAATCTTCTTGAATGTGAGTACTTCAGTTTACCTAGCTTGTGGACTTTATGTTATTAAACATTGCAGGATGGGCATGGAATAGCTATCGAAGTGTGGAACAGCTTTGAACTCGGCCTGCTTAGCTTCAGTACATTGGCGGCATAATTTAACTAACTATAATGACTGTGCTTGCCAACTCTCAGCAAAGTCTTACCTTATTCTGTGTTTGCCTCTCAGAAACAGTAATCGATGCATTTATATTTGATATGCACAGCATGGATTTGCAATGTGCCTAGCATGAGGTGTTTATGGACAACCAGGTGCTTTGTTAATGATGTCTCTAGGAGAGTGCCATCTTGTAAATTCTGCTGCATTGCGTGCTCTGCGCCAGTGGCTAAACTGACCTCAAACAAATCCAATTTGGATATAGTCCAGGTAATTTTTTTTTAAAGAAATTTAATTATAATGAATAGCCATGCCTGTTGCTCAGCTGGAACGTCAGTGATCTACTATGGTTTATGGTGGCATTTTAGCAACATTTTAATTAAGTACTAGATGCAACACTTATTCTTTAATGCAAAAGTAAGAATCATGCCATGAGGGCCTCTAAATCATGCCATGAGGGCCTCTACTTCCTTGACATTTCTTTGTGCAATAAACAATGATTTATGTCAAAAATGTAATAGTGTCTTTCTCACCAAAAGTCTATTCAAGAACAACTTGAAGCACTGTAACCTGCATGTCACTCCAGAAAGTCTCTGATGTGGTTCTAAGCACATCTCAGAATTGCTACTAAAGTGTAATTTTTCATGTGGTAGAAGGGGGAAATTTTTAAATGCATCAGGAGTTATAAAAATTGTGATTAATTATTTAAGTCTTGTTTTCAAAACATTTATTATGGTAAACTAAATCAACGCCCACTTTTGCTTTTTAATTCTTTAACTTGGCTGCACCTTCTTTCTGGAGCACAATCACCGGCACACTATTTCAAAGCCAAATGCCTCTCTAGCTGAAAATGAGCTGCATGGCCTTGGAGGAGAGAGTTAATGGTAACCTGACTGGGAATTATGGAAATTGTAGTCCAATGCATATGGAGAATACAAGGTTACAGGAATACATCCAAGAAAAAATTCTAAAGGAAGTTTGGTTGCTGGATAGGAGACTAGGTCACAGGCTATTTTAGTGACTCCAAAGATGATAGGGGGCATTCACTACCACATTGGCTCATATTTGGAATTTAAAAATGCACTGTGATACACAAGACCAAACCGCAAACTAGTAGATCACTGTATTTTATACGTATAGAAAAGAGCTGAAAAATCATCTAATTAAATCTCATTTTCACCTCTCTCCACTGAGGCCCAGAAGCACCTAATGATGCTGCAAATAGAAAGATATTAAACAGCAGCAAGCAGCTATTTCCTTTCTGTTTCTACTGTGTTATTTAAACTGGCAGCCTTTTATGAAACGTCTTAGCTGTGGTCCTGAGAACACACGTGACATTATTCAGTTGGAGATGAGAGTGAAGACTGTGGCCCTATTTTTCATGATAAAGATTTTAAACCATTAAATATCTATTCTTTATCAGACTTTCTCACTTGCACTGGGACAGAACAGTGGTTCTACTAACCTATGGAAGGGCTAGATGCTCCAGGGGACATGAATTGACCTAGAAAATAGATAAAAAGTTGGTAGGGCTGCTTGAACTTTATTTCAAAATAAACTGTGTGTGTAGGCATTCAACTGAATGTGAAGCTGGATAGAAGATGAAGCTTTGCACCCTCATCCTGCTGACCTATATCAGGATCCTGACCACTTAATACTTTGTTCTCCTTTGCCTTGTGTTGAGTAACTTAGTCCAAAAAGAAACTTGAACACAAGTACAGTTTCATGCATGCTTTAGGACCTTGCTTTATTAGAGTCCCCTATCATATGGACAGATGCAGTCATTTTTCAAGTTAATATGAATACAATTTCCCTTCAGGCCCCATAGAAAGAGAGGGGAAAGCAAAAGATGAAGCTGGAAGGATCGTCATGCATGGTTCTGACTTCTACTCTATTTTAAAATCTTAAGCATTTAGTCTGAATAGGATTATGGAATCATGGGTTTTTGTTTATCTATTCTCTCCTACACTTTAGGTACAGAATTTGTACATAAACCAGTATTAAAACAGGTCCATCAACTCATAATCCATTTTCAAATTCCATTTGAAGTTTTTAGAACCCAGGTAGTTCTTGGGATTTTTTTCCCAGGCTTTTTGGGTTATTATCATCTGAAACTGTCTTTCAGCTGCCTTACCTTCTGAGGCAGAGCAGAAGACCAATAGAAAAAGTCTTCATAGTTGCAATGCCTTGCTTTGGGAATATTTTTCTTAGCTTGCTTGGTGTTTTGACTGATAACGTTCCTACATCAGATGAAGATTGTTTAATTATCTCTGGCTTTTAAGAAGAAACTGCTGGGCCTTATTTATTCTTTCATATTTGATTATTTGGACTGCTGTTTTATAGGATGCTATGTTATGTTTTGTTTTTATCTTTTTATTGTCAATTACCCACGATGCATGCTGAAGGACAGATACTTCAACAGCAAGCAAACATTTAGGGTTTTTTTTTAGTAATAATTTTTATTAGAAATTATATTATACAGATAAAACTAATAAAAACTGCAAAATATAAGAAAGTAAAAAAAAAAGAAGTGAAAAGTAAAAAAAGAAAAGAAAAGAAAAAAGAAGTAACTTCTCCCTTCTTCCCAGCAAGTATATACAGCTTTAACAACTTATCACCATCCCTTAAAATACAACAATCTCTTCACCCCATATTTCACCTCATTTTCTATAAACATATCTATAAATCCTCATCTGCCATCCTAATCAGCAAAAGTGGATTAAAGCAAGTAAACATTTAGCAAGGAGCTGGGCAATGAACACCCCACCAAAGGATGCCAGAACGGTAAGTAATATTCAGTAATCATGTCTTATGTCAGGAGAAAAATTAAAACACTTTTGAGAAGGAAATAGCTTATCAGCAAAGTGGAGCACAGTGTATTTTAAGGTATTTTTCTTCCTTCTGCATCAAGAGGAATTCTCTGCACTACTTTAAACAGTGTTGCACTGAGCCAACCAGACCTCCCAGCATGCCCTGTTCTAAAGGATCAAGGCTGTAGAGTGGGCAATCTAGGACATTACATGATTGCAAAATCTGAAAAGTTATGGTTAAACAAAGTCTTATATCAATAGTGAGGAAGCACCCTTTCCAAAGAAGTCCCTCAGGCACACTGTTTCACTTAACTAGTCATCTTGAAGAGTGTTTTGCAGTGCCATTTTGAGAATACTGCAGTCCCTTGATCCTGATGTTGATAAACTGACCCTGATGAGAATATTTTCTGTTGTCAGCAAAAATAAATCAGGTGAAGGCCAAAAGTAAAGGTAACGCTATTGTCACCGTTCTTCAATCTTTCAGTGAAGCTCATTCTCATTCGAGCCTCTGAGTTAGAACACAAGAAAGTCTCCCCAGAGGAATCAAGACTACCCAAACTATATGCCACAAAGAAGAGAGTTTAAAATGTTCTTTTCCTAGGAAGAAGTCATTGTATGTGAAGCATTCCTGGCAAACATCTAGAAAAGCCCAAATGGAGAAAAGAGAGTGTCTGCTAAGAAATGTCTGCTTATCACGACTAGACTGGGAAGATCTGGATGACCAGTAGATAACAACAAGGAGTGAAACATTTCAGTATCTCTTTGTAGCATTTAGGGATTTTCTGTGTTTTTGCAGTGCAGGCATGGTAGCCCGAGCTTAGTAAGCACTTTTCTCTGTACTGTATAGTCCTTAAATCCATTTTTAGTTTAAAGAGCATTAGAATGATCCTAATGGTGGGTTACTATTTGTTTTTTTCACTTGGAGATATTATATGTTAAAGATTCCATTTCTTGTGGTAAGCAACTTTAAATATTCAAGCTAATTCACTGCTAGGCTTGAAAGGTCCCTGGGCAAGATGTCTTTTGATGGGGCCCTCCGTGTCTGCCACCCGATTGCTGCCTCCCAACCAGATTTCTCCTTCATCCTGTGTAATTTCTTTGGATTATGATAAGCAAAACAAGTTCCTTTTCCTGCTCTTCCTCACACTAGCCATCCATAAGCCATGTAAGAATGTTAAACAAGGCACCAAAGTAATGAGTGCATCGGGTAGGGAGGGATGTTAGTCTCTCAGCATTAATTGCACACGTGTCTCCCCCAGCCAGTGTTTCATTGACTGTGAAGCTGGGGAAATACTCTCCTTCAAAATGCACAGGTCCAGCCAGGAGTTGCTGGCTGGCACAACAGCATTCTTGTCAGTGGACAAACAGGACTTAATAACATGCCTCATTCTAGAGAGTTAGTTATTTAAGTGTGTGATCTGTCCGTTTTTCCATTTCCCCCATATAGTATTGTATGTTTTACAGTTCTTACAATATATACAAAGGGACTCCCTTGTTTTTAAATTGCCAATGAAGAGTTATGCTACTATACTACATGGAAAGAAACAAACGTTACCATGACAACCTAGGCATATCCAATTGGCCTTTGTACCAATCTTTTAAAAAGTCAAACTCTGTATTTTCTCCTCTTAGAATTGAAATACTGATCTAGGATTTGACTATGACTAGTTTCAAACATATTCCTCCCCAGGGAAGCATCCTTTAAGAAACAAACTCTCTACTGTATAGAGCAGGGTTCCTCAACCTCAGCAACTTTAAGATGGGTGGACTTCAACTCCCAGAATTCCCCAGCCAGCATGGGGCTGGCTGGGGAATTCTGGGAGTTGAAGTCCACCCATCTTAAAGTTGCTGAGGTTGAAGAACCCTGGTACAGAGGACCTTTTAGGGACAATTCATTCTAGAAGCCATTCTAGATTAGCGTAACTACAGAAGAGCAAAATGTCTCCTGACTGACCTGTTTAATTTATACACGCCCTAACTACTTCTATACTGACTATAAAATGCACTGTTAAATCTTCTAGTGTTTATCAAAGCTCTAATTCTGCTTGCAATAAGCATAAATTAGATTTCTGAGAGCCAGATTATGATTTTAACATAATGAATTTTTAAATAATACAGCCGGTTAATAATCCCCTTTGTTTCAGGTTGGTGCCACTCATGCTCACTGATTTCCATAAAGAAAAATAGTAAATACAATTTCTACAAGGCTGAAGATTTCTATCTCCATGATAAAAGCTTGATGTAAGATGCTATTAGCCATAAACAGTTCATCACAGGGTTTCAACTGCATGTTCTTATAAGCTTGAATGATTTTACCACTCAATTTTCTTGAATTTTGTACTGTTCTCTACCTGGATATTCCACATACAGAATGTTCCTAGTAATAAAAGTTATAAAAATAAATTGAGGCAACTCCAAGGATTTTTTTTTAAAAAAAACCTAGCTGGGGGAACAAAAGAGGGCAAAGACCTTTGTTTGAATATGAATATACTGCAAATGGCAAGAAATGGGACAGTGCGAGATGTTTCAGGTAGTGCCTGCAATTCTCTCTGAAATATATCTTTAAAAAGAGACAAAAGAATTGGCCCTTATTTTTTAACCTGGGTTAAATCTCAGTCTACAAAACAACACACAAAGTTATATTCCCACAATATACTTACCTGTCCTTAATTGAATGTTCCAGAATTACCTCAGTTTTCTGGATCCTCATAACACACTCAAGTGCAAACTGATCACATAGTCTGAGTTCACAGAATATGACTACCATAAAATGTAGCTGGTTAGTTTATCATTCAGTGGGATGTGCAAATCCTGACTGAGGACTTGCCCAATGGTGAATCCACGTATGGGGCTAATATATGGAGGTTGAAGCAGAGCAGCTATGTTGCAACTTGAGGTTGAAGTCCAGGACCGTCAGTTTAGGAAGGGACAAATTATCTCTTGGAGACCGCCCCAATGGTAACCCAGGGAATGCCATGTGATGGGGCAACAGCAAACAACTCCTTGTTCTAGTTATTTTTATTTTTCATAATATATAAATTTTTAAAAAAACGAAAGAAAGATTACAATGAAAGTATGAGAAATAGAAGAATTGTGAAAGAAGAAAAATAGTAGAAGTGTAGATTAGAAAACAGAAGAAAAGAAAACCAACAGAAGAAAAAATACAAACATATACAAACATTTAACAAAGCAACTTCTGACTTCTTTTGCAAAGGATATATACAAAAAACTTTCCATACAGCTTTGTTTAACTTTATAATACAGTTTCTACTTTTCCCCAAAATAGCAAACAACTCCTGAGGTGACCAGGCCATATCAAATCTATCTTTGTGTCCTTACTTTAACTATAATTCTTTTCTCTGACAAAACTAGATTTATTTGTGAGTAACACAGAGTGCCTCTCACCTCCATTACACTGTTAAATCCAGGATATCAGTGTACTGAGTTGCATTACTGGCCCCATCCTTTAGGCCAAACCCTTGCTCCCCACATCCATAGCTTATCTGCAGATGTTGTAAGGGCAACCAAGGCATCTTCTGTAGGACACAGAGGCAAAATGACAAGTCTCAGAAAATAGGACAGCAAACATCAGATTCCTCTCCTATGATCTTTGCTGGGCATGCAAACAGTGCTCTCAAATAACGTGGTTTGAAGTGCTGTTATTTGGTTATATTTGAACGTGTTTTCAGAATGTAAATGTTGAAAGTGCCAATAAGCATTTGTTTTGTTTTTATTTCCTCACTTAGAATAATTGCTGGCTGAAAAATGTTGTAGGAGGAAATGTCTACAACCAACCTAAAGGTATGGTGGACTGGTTAACCCCTGAAGCCAAGGGAGCATGTTTAGTAGTTGCCAAAATTCTAGCACTGAGTTTTATAGTGGAGAGCCTGTTTTTCTATCCACTGTATTAACACCCAGTCTTTCC
Source organism: Python bivittatus (assembly GCF_059951505.1). Taxonomy (NCBI): domain Eukaryota; kingdom Metazoa; phylum Chordata; class Lepidosauria; order Squamata; family Pythonidae; genus Python; species Python bivittatus. The sequence continues at coordinate 48,452,310 of NW_028277030.1, read as the reverse complement.
TTGGAGGGCTAAGTAAGTAAGACTAGGCTACTGAGTCATTTTTTAACACTGTTATGGTGCTTGCATGACCCAGCGGTTGGAATAGAGCCTTTTAATCCAAAACAAATATTGACTACTTTGGGTTAGAACTCTCTCTCCCTAGCTCCAGTACTGACTGGATTTGGTTGATCAGTGGGTTAACACTGAAAAGCATTTAGATATTGTAAAACAAACCCATTTTAAATTTTAATCATTAAGATAACCACAGACAGGTGAGCAAAATGTCCATGTGTGTAGAACTTTTTCAATTCTTTTACATAATTGTTAATAGTAATAACATTACTATTCTGCTCAGTGACTGCAATTAAGATGTTCTGTTCAGTTCCTCTCAGTACTTTTGAAGGAGTTAACATGGAGCTACCAAGATATATTTCTTTGAGCTATGGGTTTTAAAGAGTTACTAATGAAAAACCTATCTTCATACCTCTTATGATTGTGTTGGTGGGGAAATAGTTACATATTGCTGATAACGTAGGCTGCAGTTGCTGCTAAATAGGTTCAGAAGTTGCTTTTTTCCAATTTCACCTGCCAGGCTAACTGCAACTTCTCCTGACAAAGACTTGCCTTCAGCATCAATGTTTTGGTTGTTCTAGATTAGATTTGTCTAATGAACTCTACAAACAGCTTTGAATTCTATTCAGAGCATGCAAACAGTGCTCTCAAATAACATTGTTTGAAGTGCTATTGTTTGATTATATTTGAACGTGTTTTCAGAGTGTAGATGTTAAATGTTTATATTTATGTTTATAGTCAGAGTATATAAACCACTCTATTAAACTGCTTTGTTATACCAATCTGAATAAACTAGATTGCCTGTTGGTTCAGGAAGCAATTCAAAGAGCTGTTTATATCTTCTAAAACATAAAAGATTGGGTTATCTAATGGAATGACAAATGAAGAATAAGAGAAAGGACCATATCACAATAGCAGAATAAAACAATGAAACATGTGCTTTGCAGGCCAAAGATTCCAGAGCTGTGTCTCAGTATTTTCAGAAAATAAATATCATATTTTCTGGGAATTATGTGCTGGGAAAGATTTCTGTGTGAAATTCTGCAGAACTAATGTCAATCAGACTAGGTTTGCCGAAACATACACTAGCCAGTTGTGTGAGCTGTGCAATCCCAGCAGTTAGTTGATGGTTCGTGTGTCATGTGAACATAGACAATTAAATTATTTATTGATTTGATTTCTATAGCTGTCCGTCTCCCATACATGACTCTAGGCAGCTTAATTAATGATTGGCTTCCCTTTGCTAGGCTGAGGGCATGTGGGGGGGGGGGGAAAGAAGTGTTCTAACCTGGCAGCCTTATGGACATCAGAACATCCTTTAAAAAGCCACAGTGGGGCTGAACTAGCCAGCTGTGGATGCTGTTAACGCCAGTCAAATAGCTGGGTGCACCCAACCAGCTGGCTGAAATGTCAGCATGGATTCCTGTAGGGTGAATCTGGGTCAGCAGACTGGGGCAATTGAACATTTTTCCCTCAGGTTTCCTGGTAGAGGGAAAAAAAAGGGATATGGTAAATATCCCTTTTTTGGGGGGAGGGGGAAGAATAAGCTGAGCCTAGCCTCTGAAAAGTGGGGGATGGGGGGTGGCTGTCTCTGTTTGGCACCAGCCACTCCAATCAGTATTTTCAGCACTGCCTTTTCCAAGCACAGTACAGAGTGGGCTTTCAGCTTCACTCCTCTTTCCTTCAAAACCATATTTTAGTATATGGGTACATATGCTGTGCAAACACTCCCTCAGTACAGACTCTTCTAGTAAGACATACGAGTGGCTCAACTCAGTATAGGAGAGTGCCTACCCTTCAAGCTAGGCTAGGTCAGGAAACAGACTCCACAAGAAATACTGGAATTCTACTTTATTGATATAGGCTATACAGAATCTTGAAAGCTTGACAGCATTTTCCCTCCCTCCCTCTCTCTTATACTAAAGAGACTTAAGGCCAAGTCAGTTTAAATTTCGTTCTAACATTTTCTTCCTTTCCCAGGCTTAACTCATGTTTTGCTAAGTGCCATGTTCCTTCTCCTTGGTCATTGCTGTAGTTTCTACAGATAGTTTCCTAAGTGTAGGACATTCTCTTGTTATGAGATGTATAAACTTTTCTTAGACCTTGCCCTTCTGCCACTGAAAAACTAGCCAACCCAGCTATGATCTCCATCTTTTAATCTGAAGTGAGTTTGAATTTGTTAAACCAGTTCAGGCAACTGCTAAAGGATCCCTTTGTTTTATCAGATTTCAAAAAGAGAGAGAAAGTATTACCTGCACAACAATCACTCCATTGTCCAGAATTCACATGGCCTCTTCCTGAAGATATATACTAATGTTTTGTGGGGCAAGTGAAGATGAAATCCTTTTATTTTCAGCATGTATAACTCTAAAAACCCTAAAAATCTAACACATGGGGCATTTATTTATTTATTTATTTATTTAATTTTTTTTCCCCCAAATTTGCCACCACCCATCTCACTGCAGAGCGATTCTGGATGGTTGATTTAAGAAGGTTATCAATGACTTAAGAAGGTTCTTCTATAAAGGCAACTTCAGTTTTTATACTCAAGAGAGTGAAAGAAATGTTTAAATACAATCATTTTCCAAACTAAATCTGCAGGGATTTCCTTCATATGCTATAGACACCTTGTAAACTCAAGCAGGGCAAATGCAATGAGGTGAACTCAAAATCTATGAATGATGATCAGTGTGAATTTTGAAAATGTCATTCGTCCTCCTTGACTTGTATGAGAGTGTTCCTATTACTTCCTCTTCTTGATAAATGGAGAATGAACAGAGATTTTGTTTTAAAGAAGATGTGACAGGTATAAATGAGAGGAAAGTAATTATAAACTAACAGACTTCAAACTTGTTTTAAGTTCTGCATTCTGAAGCTGAAAGAAACCTGGAAAGAGAGATTGAAAAGTAGAAGACAAGCTTAATAAACCATATTAATTAAAATAACTTCAGCAATATAAAAGTTAGGGGAAGAGTATGAGCAGTGAGGATTTCATATAGCTTTATTAAAAACTAAGAATTTAACATAAAAGGGATACAAGGAACTTGAATGTGAAATATTTGAATATGGGAGAAAATAAATCTAACAGATATGCCCACCTTTATGGAAAGAATTCCATTTTTTTTTTTTTTAAATCTGGTTTTAAAATTGAATCACCATATCCATCAGAATTTAAGCTGCCGAATTGGGGGTGCCATTTCCATAAATGGGGGGAGCAAGCTCCTCATCTTTAACAGCTAAGTAGCAAGCAGATTCAACATAGTTTGTATGATAGAAGTAGCTATACCTATTGAATTTCACTGCTGCAGGTCAGTGAGAATTTTGTTTAGCTTTAAAACATAAAAACCAGCCATGGCTTTGCATGTCCTCCCCAAAAACTATGGCAACCATAATAATCAACTAGAGATATTATAGTCCGTCAGAGATGATAGCATGTGTCATGTTACACATTGTGCCCATGCCCTTATGGCTTGAACTCTGTTGATGAGAATGAAACAAAAATGGTTAATTGCTTCATAATTGGAACAGAAAAAAAATTGGAGGTTTAAAATGTTTAAATGGCAGATTTGTCTACATTACAAAATAATAAAGGCTAAGACGGAAAAAAACATCCAAAGATAATAAACTAAACATTTTGCGAAAAGAAAAGAGAGAGGTTTGTCTTGTGCTATGAGTGATGTCTACAGCATCTGCTGTGATTTTGTGTAGCTCAGTGATGGAATTCAAAAATAGAATCCTTAGCTGAACCCATCTAACTCTGCTGGATTCTAGCCAGCTGGAGAGAGGGTTACTTCCTTCATATCAGTGTTAGTACACAGGGCAAGCTTATGTTACAGTGACTGAAACAGAAATACATGCAAATGTTTCAAAAGCATGGCATCCTTCAGCCCCTAGGTTATTGTTTAAAATTAGGAAGATGCCAATACTTCGTGTTATTACTGCTTTTCTCACTTCAGAAATGAAGTCTATGCACTGATGTACATACAGCTGGTACATGGAGACAATCTGACCAGATAAGCAGAGGTCAAGAATAGGAGTGTCATCTATGATTTCTGGATGTGTTTCAAAACTAAAAGTAGCAGGATCATTGACTGGGGGAACTTCAGTTCTTCCAATGTGATGTTAATATTGTTGTGAACTATCAGGGTTTTAAAGCTTCAGTCAGTGGTGACCATTGTCAAGCAGCTTTCAAAGACATAGGAGCAATGCTTCATAAGAATTTGGGTGACCCAGCAAATACATTTTAATAAGAGTTTCGGGAGTTTTTTAGATGAAACTCAATGACAATAGGAGTTAACAAACTGATTGTTCACCCTTCTTGTTGCCAATAATGATGTTTGAAATAGTGAATCATGGTTGCTTTCTGGAAAGAAAAAAAATACTTTACTATACTTTCTCTTTCCCAACCCTATTATGTACTGAATCTGGGAGGATTTGAAAGTACCAGAAATGCCTTAGCAGAATGTCCAAGTGCTTTATTTCAGCATCCACAATCTGTTATATTGTCTATATTAAGTAGATATCAAGCTCCATGAGTCAGTCGGAGAGGCAGAACATTCTGGCAGAGCTTAAATCTGAAGCAGCAACAGAAGGGAAAGAAAATAATGTAGCAGCATTAGATAGATTAACTGCAATTAATGCATTTGGGGATAAAAAAGTTCTCAGAGAATTGGTTTGGCTTACATCTCAGATAGATTATATGGAAGAACCAGTTCTGCAATTGGATGCCATCACCTGAGCTGTCATTATCATGGAAATCCTCCTTTTGAAGTCCTGGTAGATGCAGATGGCCCCTTCATATAATGCCAGCCAGATCGCATGTCTGCTATCTTCACATACTCCCCTCTATAACTGGGCACAAACATCTGAAACAGATCTCTGATGTGGTTACATGTTGATTACATTTACCAAATCTGTTACCTGCAAAAATGTTCTGCAGCTGTTACTTGCGGCTGATATCTAATCTATCCTTTCAGAGAACCTACTGGTTCTCAGGCTTTCTCATCATGGTAAATGCCAAGATTGCATTTTCATCAGAAGTACTCATAAAAAAACTGACAAGATTGACTCACCAACTGTGGATAGGTTGGTTGTACTTTTTCTCAGTCATCTTACAGGAGATAAGATACTGTTTTTGTGAATGGTTTGTTGTGTGCTTGGATCATTATATTTATGAGCAATCAATATTTATTAAGGTGGGCTGGTTAACTTGGTCTAAAAATTAACAGATGGTGAATCATTCACAAGACTGAGAGGCATGCAGCCATTTACTGAGGCTATCTATGAAATACTCATAAAATACATTCATAAAACCATAACAACTAAGCTAAGGAAAGAAAGAATGTGGTTTATTAGGCTACAAGATTACGATAGTCTTGTATGATGAAAGATCATAAACAAAGAGCAAGGAAGACTCAGATAACAGCAAGGGAAATTAGTATCTAACTGATCTATTTATATCTTATAATGTAAATTAATTAAAGGAAGTTGGTGTGATGCAATATATGGAGCTTGAAACTCTAGATAAAGAGGTTACCAATCTAGTCTCGCAATCCATGAGGATATTTTTGAATTGGTTAATGTAAAGCTTTGCTGAGATATTATCCAGTCCAGGATCCTGGTTCAATAAAGTGTTGGAGATGCAACTCTCCAAGCATTGATGTTTTGCACCTTTTATCTTATTGACCTCTCAAGGCATTTGAGGTAGAGATAACAGGAAAGGGATTCCCTCTTTGTTGCTCTTGTTACCTCTGCTCTGCTTTCCCCTCATTGGAAGACTCTTACTTAACCTATCCCCTTCAACCTGCTTCCTATAGAAACAATAGAGCTCCTCCTCATCCTAAATAGTGGCCACAGTGAATGAATTGGAGGATCCCAACCAGGGTTACTTCAAATTTTTCTTTGCAGAAAAATCAACAGGTTGAAGAACTTCCTGGACAGACTTCATGGTTACCCTTTCTGGGTACCATTATTTTAAAAATATTTTATTTAGTCACTGAGCCGGAACTTTCTTGAAGTTCTTTCTCATTCCCAGAGGCAAAATTTTAACCCTTGTTCTGCCTCATTGTGAATTAATCCAGAGTTGTTGCCCCTTTGTTTGGAGCCTAGGCAGTCAATGTTGGATTTGATCACTGGACTCTGCATAGATGGTTTGCTGTCCTGTGCAACTTTTGGTCTGTTCATGTGATCCTTCCAAGTCCTCTGTCTCACCTAGTCTGATGTACAGACCTTATTTCAAGGTTCAGTGACCCTCATTTTCTTTTCTGCTTGATCATGTTGTTGTTTTGTTTGTTCAGACAGATCTGTTGCCTTGTATCATTTCTAATGTACCCTAATTGCCTTCTGAGCTCAGTATTTCCTCTCTGGTATTTGGGGACCTCCATGTTCCTGATAGGTAGCCACAATCTTCTTAGAGCCTTGGCCAAATCGTAGGGAGACATGTCTTATGGAAAGCTATTAGTCTTACTGAGTGCTGACTCTAAAGATTCTATGGCATCTTCAGTTGGTAGATATGCTGGAGCACCAGGGTATTGTGCTAAGGCTATTCTATTTCAAGTCAAACAACCACCTACACCTTCACAGTTTGCTCTCCTATTTCCATCAACTTTCAGCAAACTTTCATGTTTGCTATTTCCAGTTAGTACTCAGGGTTAAGATTTTAAAACTCTCCATGTCAAACTCTATTTCTGGAACCAAACTGTAGGGGTCCATGGTCGCTGACTCACTAATAACAGTTTATTTTAGCTGCCTTTAGCTGCCTCATTGCCTTGAATTCAAGAGCAGAATCTTTTGGCTGTTTCAGAGCAACCTGGTATTGTGTGAGTGGGGAGGGGTGTGTGTCAGGTGATGGTGTTATATGTTTTTGGTTTTTATAAAATAAAACTTGTATCCCATCCTCAGATATTGTTTTCAGGCATTTCTTCCCCATCCTACTGTAGTACATGATCTCTTTATAAAAATTGTACCCGTATCTTGATTCATTTAGATACCCATATATGTGTCCAAGTTAGCCTTGTGTGGATTAGGACACGCATTAACATGAAGTTTATCCTATTTTATTCACTGCAGCTGCTGTTGCTTGAAATTTTGTTTACGGTTACAGTTCTCTAAATATTAAGTCAGAAATGCTAGACAATTTCTTTAGAATTCTGAGCCTTTCTGAAATTTTGTCTTTCAACCAATAATACAGAGATTAATGCAGAAGAAGAAAAAATGGGGCAAATATTGATTTTTGTCACTGACTAAAGAGGACAATTCTAGGTGCTTTGAAAACCCAGAGCCTAATTGTTCCTATTAATTTTCTTCTATTAACAGAAAGCCACATGTTCAGACATTTGTGATGAATTCATCTTTCAGGATTACTTTTCACACATACAAGGAGAAAGAGCAAACACAGAAGAGCAGATTAAACATTCTTGACTGCTAGGCTTTCTGTTAGGGACTAGTGAATGGGAATCTGCAGAGATAAAGTAAGCCACAGGTTGATTATATACAACACACTGAATCCAAAACTAGACTTAGCCACATTTTAGTTTAGTCCACTGTGCAACTCTAGAAAGTGGGGTTTATTAAATGAGCCATAATTAAGCATGTAATGCGAATAGCCTACATCCTGCAGAGATGGAGTCATGGCAAGATCACTGGGTACAAAGGTAGTTGATAGCAAAGGGCTGCAGAATACAGAGGATTCGGTCCCTCAATCTCCACAGATGACCAAGTAAGGCTCTTGTCTGAAATGCTGCTGAAGACTCAGTGTAAAATCATGATTAATTAAAGGCACATTTCCAAACAAAGTACTGCAGCTGTCTGCCATTTTTATTTTCTATCCATGGAGCCTTTAAGGGACCTGAAGGTATTGTTGAAATAACATGGATACCAGAAGCTGTTGCTTTGCTTGCAGCATGTCACTTTGGGTCCTTTGAAATTAAATATGTGATTAATAAAATAAAGGACAGGAGGTACAGTAGATACTGAGATGTTATAGAAAAGCTACACAGGCATAGGGACATGAACTGGGAGTGAGGTAAAAATTAACGTTTGCTTGGAAATTCCTAATAAAACTAAACATCCTAATGTTTATAAAAAATAAGCATGCAAATGTATTACAACATAACAGTGATGAGTTATAGACTAAAGGGTCATCTTTTGAAAACGGCGGCTATAATAGCTTTCATTATGCCTTGCTGGCAACTGTCCATTCTTTTAACCAAGGTGGGTTAGGGAACAACAAAATAATTGGATATTTATAGCTCAAATAAATCTTCCATACATGCATATTTACGAAATGTCGTTTTACTTTGTGAGAAATATATTCCTGGGTAGCTAATTTTTACTTGTCTTACTCTTATATGCAAACTGTTCAAATGATGTATATATCCATTCCTGTATAAGCAAACATATTGGCTTCAATCCAACAAAGGATTAAGAATATTTTATGCCCCTTGGACTGTGGTCACTTAATTTAGCTTCTGTCATTTTGTAGCATAACCTTTCCTATGTCATTGGTGGTTCAGTGGTAGAATTCTCGCCTGCCACACGGGAGGCCCGGGTTCGATTCCTGGCCAATGCACCAAAACTGTCAGGGAAAAACCCACATTAGACACGGGAGACAGACACCACCAGAACATAAGTCACTTGAAAGTTCTAAAAGTTTTATTAAATGTTAGTTCAATAAGCAAATAAAATTCAACTAACAGCATACAAGGTACTCACTTAGATTCACATTGCAATGAGGACCATCATGAGCAAGTTATCAGGCAAGATAGCTTGGCCAAGTGGCCCCGACCCCTTTGTTGCAACCCTTTTTATCCTCAAAAACCGCAAGCCACAATCACGACTGTCAGGATTTGCAACTGAATCATTACGTTCCCAGTGCTAATTTTACCATACTTCCCTGTTCCATTTGTCCTTTGTCATGTCCTTCCCATCAACAGTTTGCTTAGTCTAGCAAGTTTACCTAGTTCCTGTTATTGCCCTAAAGGCCTTATGTTAACTAGCTTGGCTTTTATTAAAAGCAGTCAAAATTAACATTATAACATTTAAAAGGCTACTAATAATTTTCCTCTTCACACCTATTATGTTGTCTGTTTGGGAAAATATGACTGAAGAACGGCATTGAAGAATTGCTGTGCACCCCTTGACATTTTGTTCAACATAATTGTTCAGAATGTTATATTTAAGTTAGAACAGTTCTTCTGTTTCACAGTTCTGACTCTGCAAAAAATAGCAGTTGTTTATATCTGTAGAATTAAGGCACTGCACATCTTTCATATAATCTGGGCACTAAATTCTTGTAAAGTTAGTATTCACATATCTCTTACATAGCAACCAAAGCTAATTGCTTAAACTATGGACATTCTACCAAAGGCATGTCTGCAACATTACACTGATGTAACCATGTTGCTAAGCTGATTTACAAAAGAGTGTTATCTCCCAATTATAGATCTCCCAATTATATAAGACTTAGTTGGTATCCTCTTTTTATCCAGCCTGATCCTAGCCATAGAAAGAATTGGAAACCTGTACACCTCTGTGTTTTGTTGGATCCCAACTCTCCTGAGGGCTTACCAATATAACCAGTGATCAAGGATGAAGGATTTTGTTTAGGACAGCAACATTCCAGGGGCCATAAGCAAGATCTAATGGGAACCTGTATTTCTCTTAGGCATTCCCATTTCAAAAAATACAAGATGGTACTGTCTTTGGCAGGTGGTTCTGATGTAGCACAGAAACACTCAGCACTAGACTTATAGGGTAGACCTATCTACAATGAAGCATATTAAACATAGCATGATGGTAAATGGTTGTCATATTATTTATGTTTGAGCAATTGCAAATAGAGACTGAAATATTCATCAGACAGCACAATTCCTGGTTCTGGTTTTGAGTGATCCATTATGTACTCTTGATGGCCATTGAATGGTAGTGCATGACATCATTCTGTTGCATTTAAGTTGCAAGCCTTAAAGTACAAAGGCTGAAATCTTACTGAACTCAGAAGAACTAACTTCTGACAGACATGCACAAGATACCATGATGTTGACATATTACTGATTTGTTCACTTATTTATTACTTTAATTTATGCGTTTGAATATCCAAATAATGTCTATATAATCTGCTTCTCAACCAAAACCAATGAGGAAAAATTACATTTTTATTTATTTATTTCAAACATTTATATAGGCACCCATCTTGTACCAAATGCTGGATGGCTCACATCCAAGAGATACTGTAAATAACATCTATTTACAATAAAAAATATTAAAAACAAAAAATTAAAACCAGGGACCTGGCGTCATAGCTAAACTTCCATGCAACCCACAAGTACATCTCACACTCTCTCCTTATCCTAGCACTTGGGGGAAAAGCCAGGTCTTAAGAGCTTTTCAGAAGTTTAAAAGGGTGGTGGCCTGCCAAACTTCAGGGGGAAGGGTATTCCAAAGATCAGGGGCCACCATGGAGAAGGCACACTTCCTAGGTCCCATAGATGGCAACATTTAACGGAGGGGAGTAGGAGTGTGCCCACTCTATTCAATCTGGTAGGTCAGGCAGAGGTCCTTAGGGAGAGTCCTGCAAATAACCTGGTCCTGTGCCATATAGGCCTTTAAAGGTAATAACCAACACCTTGAATAGCACCTGGAAGGAAATGGGGCCAGTGCAGCTTGTACAAAAGAGGTGTAATGTGGGTGAACCTAAGGGGACCCATCACTGTGCATGCTGCTACATTCTGGATCAGTTGTAACTTACGGATGTCTTCAAGGGCAGCCCCATATAGAGCTCACTGCAATAATCCAAACAGGAAGTGACCAAGGGATAAGTGACCATGAGCAAGGCCTCCCAGTCCAGGAAGGGGCACAATTGGTGCACAAGATGAATCTGTGCAAAAGTCCCCCTAGTCATGGCTGCCACCTGCTCCTTGAGCAGGAGCCATGAGTCAGGAGGACCTCCAAATTGCGCACCAGCTCAGTCCAGGGGAGTGCCACCCTGTCCAGAGTCAAAGATGACATATCACCTGGGCCTGGGGGGCCAAAGACCCAGAGCCATTTCATCTTGCCAGGGTTGAGGTGAAGCTGGTTTCTCCCCATCCAGACCCTTATAGCCTCCAGGTACTTGGCCAGCACTGCAACAGCATCATCTGCCCAGCTAGTGGTGGAGATACGTATATAGCTGGGTATCATCAGCATACTGATGATTCTGCACCCCATGCCGGCAAATGACATCCCCCAGCAGTCTCATGTAGGTGTTAAAGAAGGCCCGAATGCTGAGGCATCTGACATTGCAGGGGCCTAGGGCTTGACCTCTCCTCCCCCACCAACACTGACTGGAACTGGCTGCGAAGGCAGGAGGAGAACCACTGCAAAACAGTGCCTCCCACTCCCAACCCCTGAAGCCGGTCCAGAAGGATACCATGGTTGATGATATCAAAAGCTGCTGAGAGGTCTAGAAGGGCCAGAATGGTTGCACCAACACCCACCCCGCACTATCCAAAGATCATCTACAAGCATGACCAATGCTGTCTCAGTGCTGTGCCCTGGCCTGACCCAGACTGAAAAGGGTCCAGATAATCTGCTTGGGGGTTTCAGGGTCCTTTGTAGCTGATTGCCAACCACCCACTCAATAATCTTCCCTAAAAAGGGAAGGTGAGAGACTGGGCAAAAGTTGTCTAACACTGTTGGGTCCAAGGATGACCTCTTGAGAAGGGGGTGCACCACCACCTCCTTCAAGGCAGGTGGTACCACCTCCTCCCACAAGAAGGCATTAACCACAGCTTGGACCCAACCACATGTCACCTTCCAGGAGACCTTAACCAACCAGGAGTGGCATGAGTCCAGAACACAAGTGGCTGAGCTCACAGCACAAGGACCCTGTCCGCTTTCTCAGGATCAACCAGCTCAAATTCCTCCCAGATAATAAGGCTCAGACAGGTCTCAGTCACTTCCAAAGGATCTGCCCACCCAGAGTCTAACTCTGAGCAAAGTCGAGCAAGTTTATCTGACAGATGCTGAGGATATTCCCCACAGTGGCCCTGCAGGAGCTCCCCTGGCTGCTCCTTACTCAGGAGGGACCTGGTCACCCAAAACAGGGCCACTGGTTGGCTATCAGCAGATGCAATAAGGGTGGAGAATAAGTATGCTTCGCTGCCCTTATCACCATAAGCTAAGTCCTAATATAGGCCCTTACCTGTGCTTGGTCGGCCTCACTCTTTGTCTTCCTCCAGGGGTGCTCTAGGCATTTCTTGTGCTGCTTCATCTCTCAGAGCTGCTTGGTAAACCATGGTGCTCTATGAAATCCACATACACAGAGAGTCCACACAGGTGTGATCCAGCCCAGGGCCCCATCACCTGCTCATTCCAAGCTATGACAAGGGCATCTGCCAAACCGTGTACCAGAGCTTCGGGAAAAAACCCAAGTTCCCTCTGAAACTGCACCGGGTCCATGGGGTGACCATTTCTGAGCGGACTCTTTCACTTTTGTCTTAAATATGTTCTTCCCTGTGTGAACACATGATGCTTTCATCCATACGCTTTGAAAGTTACCAGGCACAAAAGTGTGATGGTCAAAAAGGCAAAGCTTCATTCCCGCTTTTAATCATATCTAACATCTTTCACTTGAATACTCTTTTTTTGCTTGTATCATTCTGGGTAAAGCTGACAAACGATTAGATTTTTTTTTTTTTGTTAAAATCTATTTATAATTTTATTGTGGTAAGACAATTATCTCCTTTGGAAAGCAATCAGGCGTGTGTTTTGCATCCATCCGCCAGGCAGATATAATAAGCAATTGGAAAGTCTCTAATTCAAAAGAGAGATGCAGCCGATGAATTTCCAGAGCAACAGAGATACTTATACTAAATTAGCATAACGTTCAATCATTCCATTCAGTTTGCCATTTCTCAATCACACATAAACAATACTGATGCAACAAAAAAAGCAGGTGTGATGTGTGTAAAAAGATTTCATGCAGAATATAACATGGTTTGGCAGAAACACACAACCAACATGCAAAATTAAACAGGTCAAACTTGCCTGCAAAAAGTCCCTTTCTATATTCTTATTACTTTTTTAAAAAGTATAAACGCTACTACTAAAACTTAAGATTCCTAACTGTTATATACAGTTCAGGAGGTAAAAGACCTCTTTATTACTTTTGCAGCACAGCAAAGGTCTCACATTCAGTCCAGAAACATAGAGATGTACAGGTAGTCCCCAGTTTAAAAACAAGTTCCATTCCCAAGATCTGTCCTTAAGTCAAATTTGTATGTAAGCCGGAACAGTATTAGTAGTATAAATAGTATTGTGTAATTAACTTGAATCGTTGTGTATTTAACTCGAATCATTGTGTATTTCACTCGAATTTTGCTGCAGTAGGCTCCGTTCTTAGCTATGGATATTCTTAACCCGGGGACTACCTGTGTTCTTGCATCATGTTAAACCAGAGTTTGATCATGTTTGTTGCACAGTATACAACTGGCTGTGTTATAATCACTTGGAAGTGATCTCAGAGGTCATCTAGTCCAAACACTTGTTCAGCAGAGAGTTTACTAACGTACCTCTGATATATGACCATCTAACCCCTGCAGGCTATAAAGCTACATACTGTAATTTACAAACCAAGTAGCTGAATTCACATACTGTAATAAGAACAACCTAACAGAACTAAGTGTGGCAAAATGTGATGGGTGAACCCACCTATAATATGGTTTTGGCTTAGTGCAATTTGCAAATCTAGATCGGTGTTGAAATAAGATTTTACATTCATTCTAATTCAACCTGCAGTGTAGGATGGGGCAGGCTGTCTTGTTTTCTTTGTCAAATAACACGTCTGGGCTGCTATCATTTGTACTGTCTAGTGCAGTGTTTCTAAACCTCAGCAATTTGAAGATGTGTGGACTACAACTCCCAGAATTCCCCAGCCAGCAAACCCTGACTTCAAATTGTGGCATACTGTACATGAAGCAAAATCATTGCTCTATCCCAAACTGCCTCAAATATGTTGCAGCTGGCCCACAAAATAATTGGCCACCATCACTGAATTACAGAGACCTGGAACTGTCTGCAAACTGGGGCAGAGTTCCCCTGTAGAAGTGTCCCAGAACTAACTACAAAAATGCATCACCCTGGGTTCTTACATATTTGTCCCTGTTTGTGAAGAGGTGTCTGTCTGGGGAATGATAAAGCAAGAAACTTTGGTCCAGTTCATGCATAATACTGAGACATAAGTATAACAGATAAGTTCACAAAGTTAAAAACAAGCAAACCCCATGGGAGCATAGCATTGAGAAGTGAAGAATGAAACCATTCTCTTCATCTTATTTGTTTCTGTCAGGTTTAAAGAGATAGCTAAGATTAAAGGGACATGTTATATGAAGGTGAAACAAGAAGCCAGCCTAATGATATGGGTGTAATGTATTGTTGAAGGCTTTCACAGCCGGCATACGATGGCTGGTGTGGGTCTTCCGGGCTGTGTGGCCGTGTTCTGGAAGTTTTGTTTCCTAACGTTTCGCCAGCACCTGTGACCGGCATCTTCAGAGGGCAGGAGCACAGACAGGAGCAGTTCTCTCTGTGCCCAGGGTGATGTGACCCTTTTGTGGGTATTTATAGAGATCTGAGGGGGGGTGGGGGAAGGGGAGGTTGGGAGGGGGGGGGGTTGGGTTACTGAGTGGCTGCTTGTTTAACAAGGGTCACATCATCCTGGGCACAGAGAGAACTGCTCCTGTCTGTGCTCCTGCACTCTGAAGATGCCGGTCACAGGTGCTGGCGAAACGTTAGGAAACAAAACCTCCAGAACACGGCCACACAGCCCGGAAGACCCACACCAGCCATCATATGGGTGTAAATCAATCTACAATATAGTGCAAAAAAACCAGCATTTCATCAATTCACAGGTCTCTTAATGTGCTTAGATTTTCTGGCAATGGAATATAATTTGCAAATGTTATGTTACATTTTTCATTCAGCTGTGTTTAAGCAGAAGACAAGACACTGAAAATAACACAAGAATCATTAACTCTTGGCTGCAAACTAGAAATAAAAACTCACTTATCTTTAAGAAAAGAATATATATGTATGTATGTATGCGTATTCTAAACATTTTGGTCTTTACTCTGATCCTCTTCTGCGGGAAGAGTGGATTTCCCTGACAACAAATGCAGTTTTTTAGGTTGGAAAATGTAATAGTTATTTTTGTTTGTTTGTTTGAATTTTGCTTCAGTGTAGTGGAACGGGTGGTTGTTTTACTGAGATACAGAGAGAAAAAGTAAAGGATTCCTCCCCTTCCCATTCCCTTGCTTTTCAAAACAAGCCATTTTTAGCTTTTTAAAAAAAATCCTTCCAATTCCCCCGCCCCCCCCCCTTCACCACCCCAAATAAGGCCTGCCTGAAAATTTAGGGAAAATAATTCTTCCAATTAGGGTGTGTGTGTGTGTGATAGTTTGTGCGTGGGGAGGAGTTGTTCTCAGGACTAAATAAAAAAGAGGAAAATACAGCTATGCAAGGCTAACTATGCAAGTGGCATTTGGCTAAAGCAGCCAAACCCTTCCTCCCTTCTTCCTGCTTTGGACTTCAGGAGAGAGTGAATTGCAACAAATTCATTTAAGGCCTAATTCCCTATAGTTGACCAGGATTAACAATCTCCTTGTCTGCAAAAGTAATGCTCCTGCTACTATAACACTCTGAGTGCCTATCTTAAGCTGTTGCTAAATTCCCCACAGAGTTCATCAAGGAGTTTGATTAGACTTGGCTGGCAATCGCTTGTGGCTAGCAGGACAGTGATTTTAGGATCCTCTTCTCCCTCAGGAATTCTGCACCAGGCAGACAAATTCCCTCGAAGCAACCCCTGTGCTGATTCCTCTTCGGTTCTCTTCCAACACCCAGAGTCCTGCGTATTTTCAGCAGAAGATGTTGGACTTCAACTCCCAGAATTCCCCAGCCAGCATGCTGGCTGGGGAATTCTGGGGGTTGAAGTCCAGATATCTTAAAGTTGCCAAGATTGAGAAACGCTGGTCTAAACCCAACTTTGCTTACTAGTCCTCTTCTCCTTCTCTCGGTCCAACAACACTTCACTTCCTGCCAGCTCCTCAGCCCATTTCAACTACCTTCCCCCTCTCATGTGACATCCTGTGCATGGGAGTGTTAGGCACACACCTTTGTTTATTTGTTTACCCAAGTTCCAAGAGCCAGATAGAACTTGAGACGAGGCTTTTTTAGCTAACAGAAGTTTTATTGGCCAAGAAACATTCTGGATGGCTCAGTCAACACCGTGACAAAGTGTTGAGGAGAACCACACCTTGCAAAGCGAACAACAGAGATTTTATAGACGGTTACAAATGTAATCAGATCGTACATCCCCTCATGTCCATACAAGGGATTTTTGGGATGGTCTAAGGAGGAGTAAAGGTGGGTCCTAAAGAAAAAGTTAGCTCAACTCTCTTCTCCTGTTACCAAAGAAATGCCTACATCCTTATCTTTCTCTGGAATGCAGGGCCTCTCTCTTTGCAACTTCTTTGGAATTCGGTGTCTCTGCCTACCCGTACAAATCTAATTTACAGCTTACTTGTTCAGTCAGGCATCTGGCTAATTGCTTCTAAAGGAAATGGGGTGGGAGAATGCTGTGCTCTTTATAAAGCAAGTTAACCCTTTATAACTAAGATAGAGTGCACTGTTACATGGATGTTTATACATTATGTGAAATATATATATAGAATATAAAATCATATATTAAAATAATGCCCTTGAGGAGAAACCATCATCAGGTTTCTGCCGGCCTCAGTGATCAGCTACAAGCACAGTTTGTATGCTGGGAGATCACATGACAGGATGGCCGGCAGTGTTTACCTGGTGCATTCTCTCCTAGGGTATATTGGCAGGGATCACCCTGCTGTTTACTGAAACGTTCTATTTTTTTTAAAAAAAAGCTTTCCTCCTCCACCAGTTTAGCGATAATAGCTAGTAGGCACCTTCTGTACGTTCCCTCGCATTATAAAAGCCTCCTGAACAATTCATGGCTGGGAGAGCTAGAGGACGGGCCAGGATAATGTTGGCTGGTCAAGGGAGGAGGAGTACTACTCCTGCAAGGAGGCCTGATTTAGTACTATGCCTGTTCCTCCTGAGGCAGCAGTGGTACCGTTAGCTGACATCGGGTGAGGCTGCAGATGGGCTCAGTGTGGGAGGAGTGATGCAGTGGGTGGAGCTGGCCCTTGGGGCAGTCAGCAAACTCCCTTCTGTTAGCAACCCAGGGGCTGAGAGCAAGGTCAGGAAGAGGAACTGGAGGAATCGGAGTCCCCGGCACTTCTGGATGTGTGGATTCAGTGGCACTAGCTCTTCAGCACCCCACGACCCATTATCCACAAGGGGGCAGTGAGGTATAGATAAAGAGTTAAAATTTAACTCCCTTCTTTCTCTTTCCAGCTGCATGCTCTCTGCTAAAGGATAGTTAATCTCAGGCCATTTCCTTCTGCCTTTGATCTCAGACACGCATGCAAGGAGGTCTGGCTCTCTGACTCTCCTCCTGCCTATCTCTATAAAGCATTCCTATAAATAAATCTTCTTTCTGTTATTGTTATAAAACCTGCTTCACTAATTATGGTCAGGAATGCTCACCAGCACACAGAGAATGCTTCTTCCATCTCCAAGAGGCATGGTGGAGTAGTGGTGACCCAGGTACACCATGACTACTAAATGGATATGCTACAGGCCCAAGAGCAGAATGGTCTTGGACCATTTCCACCTTGCGCTTGAAGACCCTTGCTAGGCTGTCTGCAACCCTTGCAAAACATGGATTGGCAGGGGACGCTAAGCATCTTTGACGTGAGGGGATCTTGAAGCATTTGTTTAAGAATCATTAAGGTGTTCTTCCCACCTCTGACAGCACTAGGCAGTCCATGGTGCTAGCTACCAGCATAGCATTTGCTCTCAGTGCTCACTCAGTAACTGCGGCAGCCAACAGGCAATCTGGCTAACTGGCCACCAGATCCCCTCACGTCCCACCCTCAGCAGGCAGGCAGCGTTCTTCCCATATTACGGACGTGGGGAGGAAGTGATAGGAATTTTGGGAACAGCAGGTTCAAACACTGGCATCTACTTTGTTTTATGTGGTCTACACAAGGTGAAGTGCAGGGTTTTTTCTGTTCCTTCACTGTGCACTGGTAAAGATGGTATGTGTGTGAAGGGATATCTGTCTGTGTATACCTCAGCACTTCCCATGGGGTGAGACCCAGGCACAGGTACCTGCTGCTTCATGCCAAGGTGCCAGATGTGGCTCATGTGGCAAATGAGGTGAACAGGGCCATGACCACGGGGTTGAGAACTATCCGTTGGGCAGCCAAAGCCTCATCAACCTAGGCATGGGTCCTACATACTGTTAGGTCTTCCCAATAGGTTACTGAGTCTTTCGTGCCTCTGATTAAGGAAAACTCAGGAGAAGGTTTAAAGTAAAAAGAAAAACAGCTCTTTATTTGGCCAGACAAAGCAACCGGGTGGACTACTCCTCGGAGACAACAGGTCTCAAGAATGCCACACCCAAGGCGGCGGCAACAGCAGTATTTATACTAGTAGCAGACCATAGCAACAACCGTTATGCAAACTGGATGTCAATCATTTTTGCCCGCGAATCCCAGACATCCTGTATGTGTCTGTCATGCCTTAAGCTAATGGCGTTTCTAGCACAAGCATGGTTTACAAAAGCAAAATGGCAATGATTAGGCTAAAATGATCTGCGTCCCTTTTAATACAAAGGCTATATATACGAGGCATAGTTTGTTGGCCTCAGCTGCATTGTTCATAAACTGAATTTGATTATGCAGGACAGTCTTGTTCTGCAGGAGGTCAGCCCCAAAGCCATTCCAGCTGGCACTGTAAACTGCTCCATGAAGCTTTTGCAAGCCAGTTAAAGTTGTGAGCAAACGGAGAACGGGAACATTGATCAATGTAATGTTTGCAGTTTAAAACATACCCCCTTTGTTTAAAGAGGCTTCTTCCTGAATATTGAGAGAGAGACAGAATATGTTTATTGCACTTTCTGGACAAGCCTCTGAGGACTGCAGAGGTGGGAGTGGGGAATCCATTACCCTTGAATTCAAGAGCTATTTTTTGGGTAAAGTTATATGTATTGATGTAAATCTGTTTGTAGATCTTTATATTCTTACTTAATGCAAATAACAAAGTGGAGCTGTTCTTGACCTTTGACTCTGAATCCCAGTAGCAAAGTAAAGTTGTCTGTTCATAACTGGAAGTGTAGCTTGGGATCTTACTGGTTCTGTGGAGAGTGGAGAGACCTTCCTTTCAGCCCACTGCCGGTTGGAGAATTGGCAGCAGGCTTGGTTAAAGCGTTTTGAATCGGAAACGCATAAAAGGATGGAACATCTGGGACTCTTTTGCTTGGAAAAAAGCAAAAGCTAACAAATGAGTGAGAAAATGATTGAGGTGTATAAAATCATGTGTGGTATGGAGGACAAGAATAGGAAGTATTGCACACAGCTTCCATAACTCAACTTGTGGAATGAATTATTGCAGGTTGTGGAGATGGCCACTAATGTAGTTCTCTTTGCAAGGGGATTAGACAAATTCATAGGATAGATTTATTGAGGAATATTCACCCTGAAGATTCATGTTACCTTCAGCTTGGAGGCAGCATGTCTCCAAACACAAATTGTAGAAGACCAACAGCAAGAGGGGGAAGTGTCTCCAACTCCTGCTTGTGATGACTCCAGGGACATCTGCTTGGCTGCTGTGAGGAGAAGAACACTGGTCTAAGATGGGCCTTGGTCTGACCTAGCAGGGCTATGATTACAGTATATTCTTGTGTTTCCACGCAAGCTCTTAGAACTGAAGGATTTTTCTCAGGAAACGCTCTAGTGATCAAAGCATATATTCTCTCTCCCAATTACACTTTCAGTTTTTTCATCTAGCAAATATATTTTTCTTCTTAAGTGATCTTTAAACACTACACCAATGGTAGGAGGTACTTTTCCATGGTAACTTCTAGAGTAGTAGTTATGTTAATTTTGTAGCCGCAAAACCAGGGAAAAAAGTAGTGTTATGTGTGTATGTGTTATGGCTATGTCCTTATTCTATTCCATTGAAGACAATAGACTCTAGTCCTTGTAAACTTACGTCATAATAAATCTGTTAGGCTGTGTCTGCATGACAAAGTGATAAAGTTCACTTAATATATTACCTGCACATTGCACCTGGCTCCGAGACTCTCACTTTTACTGTGTGTTCTGGATTTGCTACTGATGCAATCTTGAAGGTCAGGAAAATACAGTTTCTTCCTACAACAAATGTCATCTGGTTTCTGGACTCCCAACATGGCATCTGCTCTGAGCTTGTGTTGGGAAGTTGGTCTATAAGCTCTTGATCAGGAACTAAATCTAAATCACCCCTGCAGAGGGGTGGTGGGTGGGGAATACCTCCTTAGGTGCCATTCTTGCAGCAGAAGACCCACAGGTCCTTTACTGTGAGTTTCCCAATCCCGTGGACAAGAGCCATTCTCCTTCTCTCTCCCTTCTCTGCCATGTATGGCAGGAGAAGAATGAGTAGCTAGACTTTGGGGTACCAGTTCTCCCTCCCCACCTTCACTCCCAAGTGGCAGCAATTTCTCCTGCTTTCCAATCCCTCCCCACAACAGAAGGGAAATAGGGTGGAAGCAGTTCTTCAGCTGGCACCCACACATAAAGCTCCATCCCCACATAGCAGCACTGCCTACCATGTGGGGGAGAAGGGCAGCTTTTCCGCAGGGGTGCCAGCGCATTTCCTTTGAGGCTTAGGCACTGCAGCACCTACTTTTTGCTGGGACAGCTTTTCTGAAAGCATGCTGGGCAAAGAGCTTTTTCCAAGGGACTCTTCAGCCAGCATCTCCATGGTGAAGACATGTGTAGGGTTACCAGGTATCTGAAGAGGCAAAGGAGGACACGGACAATTGGAAAGGAGGACAAATGGGGGGAAAAGAGGACACACCAATTGTTTAACTTTCTTGAAATCTGCAGCAAAAATTACAGCAAAAAACTGCAAAAAAAGTATTTAGGCCTATATGTATATGAAATTACTTTTTCCAGTGTCAGAAAGCCTGGGTTTTCAATCGCGATATTTTCCCAACACATCTTTCTTTTCAAAAACATTTGCTAGTGATAATATAGAATTGACAACAACACGCTTTCCAAATTTCACCATAGAAATGTATGATGAGTCATGTGATCTAAAGACTACAGAGATCATAGATTTGAAGGGGTTGGACTGAAGCTGAATGCTGGAATCAGAAAATAAATTAAAAAACATCAATCTAGGCTGTCAAATGTGTCAACGGATGAGAGAAATAAAGAAGCAGACAATTTACAAGGTCATTGTACATGAAAGTTTGAATGACTACTATTGTGAAAACAGTCCAAACAACCCCAAGACACTCAAAAAGCCAGACAATATTTGATTTTAAGGCTATGCCTGCTGGATGAAGGACATGAAGACAAAAAGGAGGACATGGCCTCCTTTCGCCAGACATCTGGTAACTCTAGGCATATGGGTCAAGGAAGTGCCAGCTAAGGAGCTGTCAACCAGGGGTGGGTAGATTTACCACAGGAGTATTCCCTCCCCTATTTAGGCTGTAGTGCCTAATCCATGGGGAAAGCTGGCTGAGAAGCTGCTTCTACCCCACTTCTTTTCTTCTGGATGGGAGAGAAGCAGGGAGAAGAGTCATTATGCTGCCAGGGATTATTCCATGGGATTGGAGAACTGACAGCAGAAGAACCTTCTGCTCCTCTCACCATTTCTCTTGTCACTCATAGGTTGGCAAGAGAAGCGAGGAAGATGAGATGGCTTCTTGGGGCAGTGGGAGAGCCCTGAGATTCTCCTAGTGCCAAAAGGTGGGGACATCCTTGCAGTAGCCTCAGCGCAGGGTATGGCTCCTAACCTTCCTCGGTAGCATGTGCCACAAAGGGACTGCACTGCACAGCATGTAGTGGAAGAAGCTAGAAGGGACGGAAAAAGACAAGTTCAGGCTGGGTAGGTCGAGCGTGAATTCAAGATAGTGTCATCTGTTTCCATCTTCTAAATATGGTTGCTGAAGCATCTGGTTAGCAGGTCATGAGAAAAAGCCTCAGAAGCCTCAAGTGCAGGAAGTGACAGCAATCCATTCTTAAAGGTGTAGTAGTGACACAGCATGAGTTTCAGGTCAAGATGACCCAATAACTTGCAAGCTTCTGCTAAAGAAGAGGATATGATGTGCGTATGTGTATAAATGGTAATGTGCTGAATGCAAATTTAGTTTGATAATGTCCTGTGTTGAACAGGCATAGCAGTTAATTTTTCACTATGAAATCCCAGGTGTGCCTATTTTATAGTAAGTCTTACTAAGTTCATTGGGATTCATTCCAGGACCCAGTAATGCAAATCTCCATGTTGATGTTGGTGTATGTCCTACTATGTTGCTGGATTGCAAAAGCCTACAACATCTGAGAGGATGAGAGATGATACTAGGGATTGTAGCTGATTAAACAGGTTTTGCAGGTTCTTGAATAACCCTACTAAGCTGTTTGAGGAAATGGAAGAAATGTATGTATCACAAGCAGTGATGGTTCTATCTCACTTTGTTGAGTGCCTTGCATTATTTCTTGGGTCTCCAGCTCCACCAATTCAGGATCTTTCTTTCCTCATCTCCCACATACTTCTGGGGTTCTGTTACACTACAAAAAGAAATGTGTTATCTTGTTTTGGGACTAAAGAAGCAAAGAAGTCAGAGAAGTGATATGCCTGTAGACCCTCCCTTCAGGCCAGATGGATGAAAAAAAGAAACCATTAATGGAAGTGTTAATCAGCTTTTCTGCTCCCACCTTCCTTCTATGTTGTGCTGCAGACAATAACAACATTAAAAGGCTGCTGTACACACAGGCTTTGGCTGTGTTCCCAAGAATGTTTGCTTGGAAATATGGAGTCACTTCTGCATAAACATGGTTAGTAATAGCAAGTTGATAGTTTCTGAGAATTCAACAGGCCCAGCCCACATGTTTCCAATCAACCATAAAGACCACAGACTTGGCTTTTAAATGAAAGCTGAAAGGCAGCTCAGTATGTTCCATTGTCAAAAACTTCCAAGATTAATGCTTTCATTTCTGAACCTACAATTTATACAGGTTTAGCTCACTACTACAATTCACAGTTTTATGGACAGAAGCTTTTGCTGAAAGTTGGACTAGAAATATCAAGCAATATCAACTTCCCTGCATGTAATCCTTCAACTTTCCAACTCCTGGATGAATGGGAGGATTTTTAATTTAGATTCTGAGTTAAAGAACTTTTGACTGAGTCTGTCGTCTGAGACTTAGAAGATTAGTGTCAATTGTGAGATGATACTAAACTAGATGGAATAACAGGTTGTATAGTGCAGCTTGATAAGTAAAAATGTAAGTAAAGTAAAAATTCAAATGTATTTTCATATATCTGATTCAAACTGTAATGTGGTTTCAAAGGACCGTATTACTATTGTATTTATTAATTGGATTTCCAGACGGATGAATTGTATGACTTACAGTGGTTATAAAATTGAACAATCTACAATAATTAAATAAATAAAATGATGATCATCCACACACACACCCCTCCAAAAACAAATCAGTAAAAACCCAAGTTCAACATTTAAATGGACATTGCTTCTTCAAAAGTGCTTCAATGTCAACATCACTTTAACACATGAAAAAAATCACAGCTGGTGTAGATAACATGTCGACAGAATGTGTATATTTAATGGGGTTTTCCCTTACAAAGCAGGTTCATTCACTCTCCTACTCCATAATATGGTTCCTTTGGTCTTGGCTTAATACCACTCCATGAACTCACCAGTGTAGTTTATAGACTCAATGTGATTTGTGTCTTGTACTTTATTCAACAAACCATGGTTTACAAATCAGGGCTTAATATATGTGATCTTTGAAGGGATACTTCTTTTTGTTGAGGCTTCAATTAAACACCCTTGGAAGCAAAATTGAGAAATAAAGCTTTAGCCAGCTTTCTCTTCACTGAGACAGAATGACATATGCAGAAATTGGTGGATTTCTGTGATCAAGTGGATCAGCCATACTTCAATGTTTCGTCAGGGCACAGTAACATATCTCTGTGCTGCTTAAGTTGATTGAAGCAGATTGAAGGAGACCTGCATAACCCTAATGTATGAAATGGAAAGGGCAATCTTCATTGGAACAAAAACAATTCTCTTGATTCAGAAAGCAGTTTGGGGGGAAGGAGACATCTTGCTTCTTCCTTTCCTATGGCGAATTCACATTCGTCATTTTTGCACGTGAATTCTATTTACACATCTAAGTTGAGTTTGTATGGCGCAATTATCTCTGTTTAATTTATTCCTGATTTACTCAATTCAATTTTCTAGGTTGATACAAAACACTGAACCATACTGAAACCACAATGTGTTCACTACAATGTGATTGGCTGGTTTGTGGTTTGATGGATTGTTCACAAATTCATTGCTTTTGCTTACACTAAGGAGAGAAGACTAGAACATTTCAGTTGGTTAGCAGACTCTCAGTGAAGGTTGATGGCCATAGAATATAAAAATATTCTGATCATCATCACCTCCCTCAGTATTTGTTTTTTAGGATTTTTCATTAGTTTATCTTGCTCAGTTTTGTTTGGCCTTGGGTAAATGCTCAAAAGAATGTTGTATCAAAGTGCTTTAAAAAATGTTGTATCAATGTAATTATCCAAGTTCAGTTCCAGATCTGTGCTGAAATATGTACGCAGATAAACTGAAGTACTTAAGGGTTGGGAGGAATGGGGACCTGCATGATTAAAGCTTTCCTTGAAGATACAAGGAACAAGGTCAGCACTGTTAGAAAGCTGCCTCGTTGCCTGAACATGGAGCAAAGAGCAGATATATTGTAGACATTGCAGCAAGGTCTTTTCTACAGTGTTTTTATGGAAGCACGAAAGATCACATGGAGGAAAGTTTGACAAAATCCCATTAATATAAGTTTGCTAATGATGGATAAAAGCTGCCAACATGGTAGTTGTAGATGGTAAAAAAGAGAAACATTGGAAGAGAAGATGTGTAGGAAGGGTCAAAGGTGTGGAAAGCAAATATAAGATGTTTGTGTTTGATGTGGAAAAAAGGGAAATGATTGGTAATACAGTCTCTTTCTGGCATTAAGCTTCTTTAGTTACTCACCTCCCTACTGATTATTGGTCTTATAAAAAGTGTACTTGGTACAATTCCTTTTTGGCATTTTTCTAGAGATAAAGAATGGAACAGAAGAGTTTAATCTTTAGTTATAGGAGCAACATTCATTTTTCATTAAGCATTATCATGGTGAAATCCTCACATAAGTACAAAATCCTTGACCTCCACTACAGAATTGGAAACAGAGACCTAAGGAAGAAATTGTCAGCTTTCATCTATATCACTTCCTGGCTACTGAGTTGGAAAAACAGCATCTTCTCAAATGTGGAACCAGGAAAGGGCCATAGAGAGCCTTTGGTACTTCTCTGATGCTTAGGAAGGTGTCCGGCATTTCTTCCCTCTCAACCACTTGATCTTACAGGCTTAGGAGAAGCTCCTTCTCTGATGTTGCTTTTCCTGTTTTTCACACCTCCCCCTTCTGCTTGGATTATGAACTGGGCCAAATCACCCTCAGCTGGATTTTCAAGTAATCTCCAATGCAGCTTAAGTGCATCATGGATTTTCCCCAGTTTTTCTTAATCCTGGATGATTCCAAAACACATCGAGGGCTTCTCCCTGGACTGGACAGTGAAACCCAAACTGGGTAGTGGAGGACATGGCAGAATATCTCCCAGACAAAATGTCCCCGAACACCTGAACAGCATGCAGGGAGGCATGTTCTACTGAACCCTGAGGTAAGGGGGAAATAGGCTATTTTTCTGGGAATGGCCAAGGATCAGATGATGATGATGGTGATGAGTAGAAGATTACCACACACCAACACTGATTTGCAACTTGCTTCACTGATATCTGGGTAATATCCTGCAGCAGATAAAGCTTATAATCCTCTCAGAGCTCAAGGTGGTTTATGTAGGGTTTTCCTTTCTTTTATGCCCACAACTCTGTGGGGCATCCCAGGTTGGGCTGAGAAAAAGTGAACTTGTGGGTTTCCCCAGTCCTAGTCCTACACCTTAACCACTAGCTGTTGTGAAATAAGTTGCTTGCAATACATATAACAATCAATCAATCAATTAATCAATCAATCTACTTGTGGGAAGCTTTGCAGCTTAGTTAAGGAATGTTTCTAATTTATATATATTCTTTGGCATCCTGAACACATGTACAATAGAGTATCTCTCAACACTGTTAAACTTTACTCAGGTTTTTGGACTTATTGATTTGGTTAAAGTGTCAGTGAATTGATTTATCAAGCACCTTAGTTAATTTGGTTTTGGCTTAGCATGTTATGTACACCCAGCATAGTCATTTGGAAACCTTGAGTTATATATTAAAAAGGCAGGATAAAAATCTAACAATAGTAGTAGTAATAACAATAATAACAAATACACACACACACACACACATATCCATCTCAGGTCCTCGGGAAGGACTTGATAAGCGGATAAAAATGCAAATCCAGTCTAAACATCTTGCTGACTGTGCGACCAACCATAATAAATAACATTATATATTGTAAGGGTGCACAAACTTCCAGATTGCGTACATGTACTCCCCAGCCACCCATTTAAAATTTCAGAGATCACACCAATAAAATTTGATCACAAAATTACTGAACTTTGGCAGTGCAGTTTTGGCTCATTTTCCATTGGGGGTGGGGAAAGAGTGGTTTTAAGGTGGCGATGGAAACATTCAGCCTCTTGGAGCCCCCCTGCTATCATCCTCCCTCTGACAACCTACTGAAAAAGCACTCCTCAAATATTGGCCACGTCATCCCTTCTGGTGACATCACAGCATCATCCTGCAGCAGTCAGGGTGAGTTGTAGCCCCAGTCTATGAAAATCTGTCCACCCAGGCATGGTGTTTGAACCTGACCAGCTGTGGGTTATTTGGAAAACCCTGTATATGCAATTCATGGTTTAGCATAGTGGGTGAACCTAGTCATCATATTTTATCCATGACTTTTCATTATTGGCGTTGCCAATTTGAGGACATGCCACACAGCATCCTTAAAGAGACGTAGTTATAACCTACAGCAAGGCTGGGAATAAATGAGGGCAAATGTAACATTACAGCTTAAGGGGCTGGTTATTGTTCTGCCCATATACTTTGCCCCAGGTCTCTTCATGAGCCTAACCTGCTCTTCTTTTTTTTGCTAATTAGGAGTGTTTCAAAATGTTCTGCCAGCGATTCACCTTGCCAGATAGCAGAATCCGTGTTTTTTTTAAAGTTCCCCATTATTAAAAGTACTTTAGTAATTTTAAGAATCCAGCAAGTTTAGATATAACTCTAATACCTGAGAATAAGAAGATCTCCCACATCGCCTTTGAAGTGAGGCATTAATTAAATGAGATCTCCTTACAGCTATCCTTCCAAAGGCCAAATTAACCAGATAATGAAACTGGCTATGTTTACACACAGACCAATTTTAATCATATAGAGAGAAGGCTATGAGTTGCCCTGTTTTTGTCTGTTTCTTTTGCCATGTTTCCATCTATATGGATGCATCTATAAGGATAGTGGAAGTATAAAAAAGGGAGTCTATTGGTGCAATAAAACTGATCACATTAGTTCTGAATTCCACAGGAAAACTTCATGCATTACAGTAGGCACCACAGCTGGGTTTGCCCATCCTGCTAAGCCGGGGATGCGAAACCTACCCAGCCACCTTCTTCTTTTACAAACCTCAGAGCTGCTCAAGATTATGTCACTGAAACTCAGCAGCAAGACCACTGAAAAACAACAGTGTGATTTTCTGCTGTTCTGAGGGAAAATAAAAAGAAGCAGGTGTGTTAAGCCACTGATAGGCGCAACACATTTATCTTCAGTATGCGGAAAGGTTAAAATGGGGGCTGAAAAATCCAACCTGCTCCCTGGTGATATGATTACAATTCTATCACATCCCTGGAGCTTTCAATAGCTCTAATTATTTTTATATTGTCCCTATCAAGGGTGTCCCTTCTATGGTTTGTAATTCTGGTGTGTTACATCATATCAAGCCATGGTGGCCTGGTTGACACATAATGCTAAGCCAAAAACCATAGATGGGTTCATGAAACCTGCTAAGCAAAGTCAAGCAATACATGAGGCTTGATATAATGCACAGATCCATTCACTGGAAACCATATGGATCACCAGATGAGATTGTCTTATTTTCTACTTTAAGGCAAAATTCTGCTGACATTATATCTTGTTGGCCAAGCGTTCCAAGCCACTGATCCACTCTGTTGTTTTGTTCAATGTGCCAGGAACAAAAAAAGAACTGTTAGATTATTTGGGAACCCTGCTGTATTATCCTTTAAAATGTCACAATCTGATGCAGTCACAGAATGGTCCGTCTCCTCTTTTAGGAGTTCCATTGTGATGTCAGTTCTTATGGCCTTCAGAGATTAGCAGAACACTTATACTGTTAGCAGAGACAAACAGTTGCTAATTTTGATCACATAGGTCTGGTTGGACAGAAGCAAGAACACAAGTTGGCCATCTGTCCTCCACATCAAGAGCTATTTTCTTCTGCAAAAGACTTACTCAAGTGGCATAAAAATCTGGTTCTACAGTATACAAGAAAA
This sequence comes from Python bivittatus, assembly GCF_059951505.1. Lineage (NCBI taxonomy): Eukaryota > Metazoa > Chordata > Lepidosauria > Squamata > Pythonidae > Python > Python bivittatus. The sequence continues at coordinate 48,423,576 of NW_028277030.1, read as the reverse complement.
TGACTTACAAGTCTACTAATGGTATCTCATGTCAGATATATATTATCCTGGTGCACACATCATTAGCCACATGCATCCTGTGTCAGTACATTGGATATATCACCAAATAGCATGCAGGCAACGATGTGTTGGCTTGCAAAGTAGTTTCTTGTCCATAAAAATATCAGCTATTTTAAGCTCATATAGAATAGCTCTAAGTGTCAGGTTCAGCCCAAGAACAACAGTGAGACAGTCCAGAACAGTCTGGCTCCTTTATTAGCTTACACCTAATAGACAGAATCTCGCCAGACTAAATCTATACCACAACAACAGTAACTATAACCCCGATGCCCTAGGGAGGGGCCAGTCTCATTCTCCTGGCCTTCCCGCATTCCAGCTGGGGACTGAGGAGGTGCTTCCCCTGGAATCTCTCTTCCCCCTCCCAGCAACCTTGAAGCTCCATTCCAGAACCTTCCCTGCTTATGCCTTCCATCACACTAGGCTTGCATAGAATAGAATGACTATGCTTTGGGTAAAGATGGGCTTTAATTGCCCATGTGACACATACTGTCCAAAGTACACCAAAAGTGACTTGTACTATTAGCAAGAAATGCTATTTGTGGCAAGGATATTATTAAGGCTGGCAACCTAGTCTACATCTTCTCTAATTTCCTAAAAAATTGACCAAAGACACAATGGGCAGCTGTGATGACTGTGGTATGTGGAGGATTGTGACTTGAAATGTAAAAGGTATAAATAGTAAAAATTAAAACTTAACAAATGAAATGGAAGAAAGAGAGGTAGATATGTTTTATGTCTATGAAATAGGGGAGGGATACAATCAATCTAATGAAGAAAACTGTTCTTATGGAGCAGAATTGATAAATAAATGCAGGGAGTGATGGCCTAGGCTTAATTATAAATAAAAAATCTAAAATGTATAATAGAAAGTATGAATTTGTGCCATCTAGATTGGTGTGGGTGTGCATGAAATTATCATAGGTTGATGATAATTGCATGTTATGTGCCCATGAATGGCAATAATGGAAGAACTAGAGATGAGTTCTGGAAAAAATGTGCAACATTCTGAATGAATGAAATCTGGGAGGTTGGGGGGAACACAGTGTTAGGTGATACGAATAGGTGGGTGGGTGGGAAGGTTATGAGAGGAAACAGAAAAAGTCCCTGGGCTATTCAGAAATCCAAGAATAAATGAAAATGGTGATTGTTTGCTGAGGAGCTGCTTAGAAAAAGGTCTGTTTCAAATGTGCACTTTAACCATGAGTCTATTCATATATACGTATGTCAAAAAAATGTAGCTCTAATTATAAAATCAGGATAGATTTGATTGTTTCTGATAAAAGATGGAGAAAATTAGTGAAATAACAGTGATTAATGTGGGACAGAGTAGATCTTAGGAAACAATAGACACGAAAGAAAAAAACATAAGTGAAAAGAACAAGAATGAAAGTATCAGGAGGAGAAAACATGAGGCCTGTATGAAAGGAAACCAGAAGACAGATTAATCTTCCAACAGAATAAATGGAAAGCGGATGGAGGAAAGAGGACATGGAAGCAACATGGAGCAAAGCTTAGAGAATTATTGTACAGAACATCATAGAAGTATGAAAAATGATGTTTGGTAGAATGCTGAAGTGAAAGAGAATGAATGTGGATGAGAAAAAAAATGCATAAGAGAATGATTGTTGAAAAAAATGAAGAGGAATGGTTACTGTACAGTATAATGTTTGTAGAAGAAAAATACAATTGTGAAGAATACGGACAGAAAGGGCAAGTAACGGTTATCATTAAAAGAGACAGAGAAAGTGCAGAGCACATTTGATGGAAATAAAAGTTATTTAGAAAATGGATGAAGAGGGCCAAACGTGGAGCTTCTGGAGCAAATGGAATTAAAAATAATTAAAAAGTGATGTAATTATTTGTGGACTTGCTGGAAGAACTGTTTTAGAGATTTTATGGAAATAAAGTTCATACAGATACATTTCTCCAAAATGTATTATCAGTTAACTTTCTCACAGTTACATTTTGTTATTATTAGAGCTACGATTTATATCTATAAACTAAACAAGGGGTGCTGTGAAAATGACTAGAATGATAGTCTACTACACTTATTGGACCTTAAGAACTCTTGCAGCTTCACTGAAAAAAAAGTTGCTAGTCTGTTAGGGAAAAAAATCTTGAATTTTACTTTCAAAAATGATCAATGGGATCATTAAGCAAATGAGTTGCCAGAAGAAAAATGTAAAAATAGTGAGGGCTGTGATTCTGAACTAGGCTCTGCTAACCATACTCTTTTCTCTTGGCAAATGGTTCTGTTCCTAATTTGGGGCAAGTGGTCATGTGCTCCATTGCTAATTACATGATTTGACTAAGCAGTTGTTTAGGTGCTTGCCAATCACCTGTTTTGAAAGCCAAATCCCACATTGGCTGAGTCAAGAGAGGCTGTACATGACAAGCTAATTCTATCAGTTGCACACCTCTCTTGGCCCATGTGGTTGGCACAAACTAGGACAAATATTGAGTAAATGTTTACTGAAAACCAAATCCTGGGCATGCCACAGAAACATATGGCCAGTTGTTCCAAGCTAGGAATCAGCACTTGCAGATTTCTCCTATATCTGTCACACATCCAGAAGTTTGTGTGAAGAAGGAAATGATATAATAGCACTCTGTTTTTACTAATCCCCCCCCAAAGAAAAATAGTTTTTTGGATAATTTGTTTCAGCCAGTCATGACAGTCCTTAGTTCAGATAAGTGGAAATAGATGATTCCAAATTTCTCAGAGCACAACTAGGCATGTTGTGAGGGCTGTACCTAGCTGGATGGGAAACAAGGAACCTGGGACCAAACAGGATCATTTTGTAAAGCCAGGCCCAATACAACCAACTGCGTAAGGTGAGAAAGGATTACAACAAAAAAGGCAGGAGGAGGAAACTCAGGATTTAAAACTTGGATCAGACATAGATAAAGAACATGAGTTTTAGCTTTTTTAGGAGCTGAATTCATGGTAACTTGGGTTCCTTGTATCTGCAATGGTATCTTATCTATGATCTATCTACTACTAAAATTCTCACTGTGTTTACCTGTTTGTCTGTTTGTACTCTCAGGTTAGCCCAAACGGTGCATTATACCACAACAATTTTTGATTCAAGGTACCTAAAATCTGCTAACTTAAAGAATGGGTAAAAAATCCAGGACCCATTACTCCTGTGGAATTGAAATTTCCACGATGTTCACACCAGTTTTATTCACAAAGTTGTGGCCGTTGCAATGTCCCCATGGTCACATGATTGTGATTTCTGACGCTCCCTGCCAGCTTCCCACAAGCAAAGTCAATAGGGAAGACATCAGGAAGTCAGTAGTTGCTCCCGCTCCCACTGCTTTTTTGCCCACTGTGGTCATTTACTATTTATTTTTATTTAATTTTATTTAATAGACTTGTCCCCGCCCATCTCCCCACAACGGGGGACTCTGGGCGGCTTACAACAAACTAAAATCAGAAATACATAATTAAAAGTTATTAAAAAAACCCCTATCTATTTAGGTACGTAAATAATGACTTATTTTGTTTGTCACCCCAATTATTTTTCTATTTATGATATATACTCTTCTTAGATGATCACAGGACCGTCCAGCATTGGGGTAAAAAAAATATGGTCATCCTAAAATTTAATGTTCATTCTGGTTACATCAGACTGTGCTACCTTTCTCTGAAAGGATGACCCAACAGGTCACAGGGTTGTCTAGTTTCTCATGAAAGTGCCAAATTCCTAGCAAATAAGGTACTGCATTGTCTTCTGGACAACAGCTTTCAGATGACACTTTCACACAAGTTGCAATTCCGGTTGCAGATTAAAGAAATAAAGTGTAGGTCTCCAAATTAGGCAGAGCTTTAGGTTTTCCCCCGCACTGTTGTCTTAATTTGGATCCCGCTCCTCAGCTGTTATTTGTTTTGAAGAAAAGTACAACTGGTGTGAATAGGAGTTTTCTTTAGTGCATGTAGCAGATACAGAAGAGGTAGCTGAATCAGCTCTATGTGCAGAATCAGGAGAGGCTACAACCCCTATGTCTTCTGTCAGGATCTTTCCTTGGATCTGGGGCAGGAGAGGTCACATCTCCAATTTTTTTTTTTTTAGAAAGTCATTCATGCAATTACCAATCATGCTATGTCTCATTTATCTGTTACATCCCTTTTGCTGCAACATTGTCATGATGCAAACTGCTAGTTAAGTTGGCTCAGAGATTAAACTCAGATGAAATAATTTGTCCTCAAGAGCCTCTCAGGGAAATAGATTTGGCTCAGAAGTTTCTTTGGGACTAAAGAAATTACTTTCTTCATTTCTTGGGTATTAGAATATTCTTAGCTGCAAAACTGATTTGTTGACCAGAATTGCAATTTGTTGACTAGAGCTGGGTGGCCGAATACAGTTCTTAAATTTAATAAACCAGCAAAACAAAAATGCCCTCTTTTAACTGACTGGGGAACTTCAACCTTTCTGTTAGGTGTTCACATCATGAAAACAACAGGACTGACTGAAAGAGGAAGTACAGACTGACCATAGTGGAAAGTTTTAATGGACAATTAGGGGCTGCATGGCACTGACGTAAACTTTTTTCCCCTGTCCTCCCAGAGATACTGTAATTTGAGTATCTGATCACATTCTCAAATCCTGTTTGGTAAAGCTGATTTCTGAATTTGTTCCAAACTTCTCAGTCAATGCAAACATTGCAATGAGCAGGGACATACAATGAACTGCCAATTTAACTCCTTTAAGGTGCTCTGGAGCTGTGAAAAGGTTATGGCTAATGCTTGTCTTTATTAGTATCTAACTGGATTATGAACTGTGACAGGACTTTATTCAATAACTTTAGCTGATGAAAGCCTATTTTACTAGTCAGACAAAATAATTATTGAATAGTCTTACCATGTTCAAGCCCCAGACCAGTCTAGAAAGAAACATGGGGCAATGTAATTAGCAACAGTGGATCCACAAAGCAGAACAGAAGAAGGAGCTCAGATAGGCTCTGAAGAAGAAATTGGCTGAACAGGCATAACCCTGATTCTACCGCATAAGAAGCAGTTAAAAATGGAGACACATGTTTGTTCCTCCTAAATATTACTGAAAATTAGAATTTCTCATTCAGTGGAAAGAAAACCAGGCTGGCAAGTTCTTTTAAACTGAGCTTGCCTACTGCAAGCTAAATAAGCTCCATTGGTTTTGAAAATAGCGATTATTCTCTAAAGCTCAGCATGCAGGCTGCCAAATGTTTTGCCAAGCTGGTCCAACAAAGCCGTCCCTATATATTAAGTTGCCCATCCTAAGCCACGTCTTTCAGAAGCTCAGAGCAGGAGAAAATGAGGCCCACCACCCTGTCAGAATGGCTTCAGCCAAGCTGAATGGGGTGGCTCGCATGGCTTGTGCTGGAAACAATAAAGTAGTGTTATAGCCACGTCATGAAAACTTCATGCTTCATCCTTCAGAAACTATGATCAATATTGAAATATACAAGTTAGTTTATGGAGTGTGCTTCTCTTCTGTGTTTTGGCACCTTTGGTGATTACAGGGCTTGGTCCTGTTTTGCTATGGACCACCTGGATTTTCTTCAGGTACCTATTCAGAGATATGACTAAGCTGCCTGTCATGTCTGTACAGTATTTCTTTAAAATGACAAGTACTGTTGAGATCAGGATAGCTATTATCCAGACCCTTTTAAATTACCACATGTCTTTCCTCAGTCTTGCAGATTTTCAGTTCAGAAAATTTTGTCATGTGTCAGGTCTATGAAATATAAATAGCAACGAAGGAATGGAGGAAAAGGTGTTTGCAAGGGACAGCAAAATAGCTTTCTTATTTTAAAAAAGATGATCTTTTTACATTAACATCTTCACACCTCATCTTTTCAACTTAAAAAGGGAAACAACTTACTATGGTCGTTGGATGGGCTAAACTTCTTGTCCTGGATTCTTAACTCCCTGTTCAGAAAAATAAGTAATGTTCCTGTATTCCTTAATCACCTTTATTTTGCTAGTCACTTCACTGACTCTCTTCCCACAATGTGCTTAACCCCATCAGCCACTGAGCTAGTTACATTTTCTAATGGGTCTTTTGGCAGTACATAGTCACACTAATGGGGTAAAGCAAATTACCATTTTGTGAAAACAGATCCCTCCAACTTTTTTCAAGAATTGCCAAAATACCACAAGCCAGGACAGTACCATCAAGACTTCATGACACTGCTAATCCCTTTCCTATTGGCCAGCATAGGGAAGGTGTGATTAATGATCCAATCACTGTTTGGGAGGTATGTTCTGTACTCCCTGGCTTTGGCAGTGGATTTATTTATTTGATTTATCCTGCTTTTATTTTTTGTCAACTCAAGGTAGTATACAGACTTAATGATCCCATCTCCTATTTTCTCCATATCGACCCTGTGAGGTGGGTTGGGCTGAGAGAGAGTAATTGGCCCAAAGTCACCCAGCTGGCTTTCGTGTCTAAGGGAGGCCTAGGACTCCCAGTCTCCTGGTTTCTAGTCCAGCACCTTAGCCACTACACCCGATTGGCTCTCTAAGTTCTATAAGAGGCTGCAGTTCTTTTTCTTGGAAGATCAACATATTGATCAACTGATTGATTTTTGGAGTTTCTATGACTCATCTGACTAGGTGGAGTTAGTTTAATCCTGTGCATGGCTGGTCTGGTTTGAGTTAAATTTAATCCTGCTGAAATTAACTGAGTGGATCACTGAGTTTTCTTATGATAATTTTAACTTCATTGACCCAGTTAAGTGTGTCATGCAAACAGTGGCATCTGTGGGGTGGTATGGTGTTAAAATTGGCAAAACAGCCATTTTCTACAAGACAAATACTTGCATACACAAATAAAAAAAACCCAGCTCATGCATTTTTGAATGCTTGGGATGGAGCTGAATGTAGGCATATTATGTTAGCAAGAGGAAGAGAAAATTACCATTGCTCTGCCAGTCAAAAAGTCAAATCCAATATATGGTTAGTGGAAGAGGGACTGATGAAATAACACAGATGGAGTGTTGTGACGTAAGCCCCTTTGAATGTGTGTGTGACATCACTGCGTGCAGAAAAGGGATGGGGCTTGCATCACAATGCTCTGTCCACCATCTTGCTAATGTTGACCACCATCCCCTGCAGAGTCACTTTGTGGGAACAGGATCAACAACTGCCCTCTGCAGTTGCCATGTGAACCCCTGGAAAAGGTATGGCTGCTTTAAAGAATTGCAGAGAGGTTAAGTGCTAAGTTCTCTCTACTGCATGCTCCAAAACACATTTTTTAATCAAAACTGAAAACACCGTACAGCTCTAATCGTTATTTTGGGTATCTGGACTTACCTTACGGTCACAGCAAGAGGGGAAAAAAAAGGGAAGTGGATCAGAGCATGCACAATTGGACTACTTCAAACAAAGATGTAGTGGAATGATATTGATAAACCTTTACGGCTTCAACTGATCATTAGAACTATCATGTGAAAATGCTTTTCATGTACAAATATAATAATATCTACACGAACTACACTGAGCTAAAGTTCTATTTAAAGCCATGTTAATGTAACATTCAAATGACCTAAATACTAGGGGACTTAGTATCAGTTAAGATTTCCAACTAAACAGAGAATATCTGCATGTATGTATATCATGCAAGTTAGGGATGGGATCCCAGAAGCACACCTTCTTGGTAGCAGCACCTGTCCTCTGGAACGAGGTTCCCCCTCAAGATACAGAGAGCCCCCAACCTGCTTGTGTTTTGAAGGACCTTGAAGACCTGGCTCTTTGCCCAGGTCTTTGACAAGGGCGAGTGAAGCCCTCTTTGGATTGTGTGGGTTCCTTTCTTTTTTGTTCCTGTCCATTTTTTTGTCATCCTTACATCTTTTATTCTTTAGTTTTGTCTATTATTGTATTTTTCCTTGTTTTTAATGTTTTTACTTGTGAATCACCCAGTCATTGGGAGTCAAGCAGCATATAAAATTTAATAATCATCAATTATCTTTATCATCATCATGCTACTGTATCATTGAGAGCCAGTTTGGCACAGTGGTTAAAGGCTAAAAACTAGGAGACTGTGAGTTCTAGTCCTGCCTTAGGCATAAAACCAGCGGTATGACTTTGGACCAGTCATTCTCTCCCGACCCTAGGAAGACGGCAAGGATAAACCACTTCCAAAAATACTTGCCAAGAAAACTGCAGGGACTCATCCACACAGTTGCTAGGAGTCAAGACTGACCCGAAGGCACACACACATGCACACACCCACAAACCCACAAAAGTGTATTATTAACATCATATACCTAGCATGAGCATATGTAGGGAAGCTGCTGCTGCTTGAGACTTTTAAGGCAAGCCTGTGCAATAAAGTTGAGAAATTTGCACTCATCAGAAAATTAATCAGAACTCAGTTGTTTCATCTGTCCTATTTCCTCAGTTTCCTCCAATGCAATATTGCATCTAACTTAAGTTCCTGGTCTAAATCATGCAAGATTATGTTGACCAATTTGCAGCTTCTTTAGCAGATTCAAACGACTGATCCAAACAAATTTTTAAAGCTTCTTGAACATCTGAAATTAACTGAATGTTTAAGTTAGCTGATTTTTCACAGGAGAGTACCTCAAGAAACAAAAAGTCTTCTTCCCTAAAGGTTTACCAAAAACGATTAATTGATTCTGTGCCATCAAGTCAGCGTTGACTCTTAGAACCAGTTACACAGAACTCCTCCAGGATGATTTTCCAGATGACCAAACCTGATTCTGGGAGGTTCTGGCATCATTAATTTCTATGGCACTTTATAAGGAAGAAATTCTCCGATTAAAATAGGATAATAAGTGAATCCAAGAAATAAGAACAGCATAAGAAAAAAACCAATTCTACAGCAGATGGTGAACTAATATTGTAAATCCATGTTCACAAAATGATTTATCTATGGGAGGGAGGGGAAATCCAACAGACTGTGTTTCAGTCTGCCTTTCTGAATGACGTGATTGTCACAGACTAGAGCAGCTGTAAAGGAAGTTGAAGAAATTAGGAGCCATGCAAGGAAAAATACATAAAGGTCAAAATATTCAACTTTAATCAACTTTAAGGTCATGTAAATCTCCGCAATCACAGTGAACTGCATGTTTTTTAAGATGCAGGTCTATCCAGGTCTGTAGTCCATGGTGGCTTATGTACTTAGATATGCAGATGATCTAATAAACAATTCCACATAATTTTTGTTCAGGACTTTTCCTTTGCTAAATCTTAGGTCAGGGTCATATGTATATTTAAATGCACATGTCCCTGCCATGTACTTTAAAAATTTATTTATGGTCCAAGACCAAACAAACCATATTCTTTATTAGAAGGTGAATTATGGGAATGCATGTCCAGTGCTGCACCTCCATGTTTTATAAAGAATAGACTGTGATGTCAAAAGCCATGAATGAAAGCAGTTCTTTTCAGCTTAGCCCATGCTGGGTAGGGATCAATTGATGAAGTAAGTATCACCCCATATTATTATACTCTTGGTCACATAGACCATTCAAACAATACTGTGCCCTGGAATATCCTTTCAGTCACTTTATTCACTGAATACAGTAATTCCAATGGTCTGCACCTCTGTATATTTTTAAGGAGGAGGGTTCAAACACTAGCTGGAAAGCACTGATGATGATATTCACAATACCAAGGCTCCTTTAGGAGTGAGACACTCAGACTGGAATTGGAAGATTTAGGGCAACTTTCTTCTTTTCCATATCTGGCACTGAAGGAGTCTTTCCAGCATAGCAGCCTGTCAGCCCTTTGAGGTAGTCCAGACAAGAAGCACAAACCATGAGTACTAACAGTATCTTTATTGTAAGGTTACAGTAACAGAATCTTGCAAATCTGAAATTATTTCTCCCCTCCTTCACTTTTACTCTCCAGTAAACTGGGGAGGGTCCGTTCTGAGATGCTTCTCACACCCCTCTTGCTTCTGTGGACTGAGATACCTTTTGCAGGACAGTTGTCTAGTCTGCGGCTCTTTCTCCTGTCTCCCAAGGTCATTCCCACATACCATTAAACAGCCGTGTAACTTTAATAAATAAATAAATACAGTTGCACAAGTGCATTGGCAGAAGTATGAGTCAATGGGACCAGCCATTTCTCTTGTCTCATTCAGCATGAGTCATTTGTATGTTTCTACCTACCTACCTACCTACCTACCTACCTATCTATCTATCTATCTATCTATCTATCTATCTATCTATCTATCGTCTATCATCAGCTATCTGCATATGTATATAAGTTCATCTGTAGCCTATAAATCATGGAAATCTAATTGAAAATGGAAAGGAAGGACATCAACATTTTTTAATACCCCATGGACATGGGCTGAGATTTTCTGACATGTCTTAAGCATAGCTGAATCTGTACCAATGTCATGATGGTCAGTGGTGGTCCAAAAATAGTTAATAAATTATTTCTATTTCTTTTGACTCTTCCAGTGTGAATCTTAGTTACCTGGGAGGCAAGGAAAAGTACATGCTGGAAAAGATTGTAGCATTCATAGATATGAGGCAATGCATTATTTACTACTTTTTGAAAACATCATCTTGTGTTTGGTAGGTATAAATAGCTTATATAGATAATTCAGCTGGTCTCCAACTATCTTAGTAGCTAGCCTATATTCATAATCAGGCCAAAACGATTATGTATCATGTTTTGAAAAATGTATTGAAGCTGGTTTTAATTCTTCCCCAAATTTGAATGACAGTGCGTCTCCCATTCTTGGTGGAAAAAAGATGGTCAAGCTATTTCATATCAAACTGGGCAAACTTGGATTCCAAACTAAACAGGCAGATATATATATTTTAATTAAGAGACATTTTTATTTTTCTTGCCAAATAAAATGCCCTCATTTTTTTTTAAGTAGGCAGCTACAAAATACAATGAAAATCAAATGATTTAGAATGAATTGCCAGATAATGAATTAACCACACCACAATTCACCGTTGTCACGTGCTGAACTCAATGGCATCCATTGTTCAAGAACAATCGGCCTGCTACATTAAAGAAAAGAAAGTACATTTACAGAATAGCGATGGAAAGAGGATGGGAGGAATAAACGTTCTCTTGGCAAAATTCTCTTTGAAAATACTGAACAAAAGTGGCCTGCTGCATTTAATAAAATTATTTTCTGAAGACAAGAATAGTTCCTCAAAGCTTAGTTAAGAGAATGCTTTTTGTTTGTAATAATTACTGCTCATAAAAAGGAACCTAATGACAAATAACTTCTGTGCTATTGCCAAGAAAATCACATGGTTATGTCCATGTAGGCACCAGGGTCAATACTGTCTTTACAACAGTTGCAGATAGAAAACTGCCCCTTGCCCATTAGAGGTGCTCAGGCCCTGCCAGTTACAGCCTAAGAGTTACAGGGAGGCAGCAGTGAACAGATGAAGCTCCTTGGAACTTGACTTTCTGATTGATGGGGAGTCTCTCTCCCCTTGAGGTGGGCAAGGCGGGAGGCCAGTGGGTGATGGATGTGCCCTAGCAAGTATTCTTCTCATGCTCAGAAGCAGATATTCCTTCCCACTCATTCCCATTCTACTGTCCTCACTGTCTTATTCACATTAGTGGAAACACACAGCCGTGAAGGAGGCTCAGGCATTTAGCAGGTTACACTGGAAGTTTGGAAGTTTTGGAAAACTGCCCACGTGCATCAATCATACACTGACCGGCAGCAGGATTCCAGCTTTTCCGAGATTTTTCTAGAGGTGTCAGAGACTGAACTCAAGGATTGAGCTATAGCTTCTCCCTCCAAAGTCCACTTCTGATGGAAATAATCACACTTAGCAAAAGGTTTCAAAGGAAAACATCCTTGAGCCAATTGTGCAAGATATTGCACGAAAGTAACAATCATTTATTTGCTATTTGTGGAACACCTTTATTCCCAAAATTCTAGCTACTATGACTAGGCATCAGGAAAGTTCATTACGTATGATTTTTTATTTTAATTACACCAAGCTTCATCAACATCAGACTGCAAATACAAATGTCACAATTCAATTAATGAATGCAATCTTCCTGTCAGTTTGATACATTTCTCCATTGTTTTCTATCATCATCTGGGGTAAATGAATGCTTTCTGCATATCTTTCGTCATGAAAAGTTTCAAAAGTATAGTTGCTTCATTATAACCTTAGATGTGGGACATTCTATTTCTATTTGAAAATTCCCTGATGATACTTTCATGTTATTATAGAACACGTTATGGAATGCATGGACAGAATTACAGCAGGTTGAGATTCAAACAGAAATGATGTCATCCGGTAAAAGGTCATCAGAATTACTTTGATTGAAGCATACCTTGCTAAATAGTTGATTTCAGATTGATTATGACTCTATCAAAGTGTAAGAAGGATATGACACCCCAAAGACTATCAAAGATGTATGGGACAATTTCCAACGTTTGTTGGAAATGTAACCAACAAGAGGGATCATTTTACCATATGTGGTGGACATGTAAAATTGCAAAGAAATTTTGGATTCAAATACAAATGTTGATGCAGTGCATACTACAAATACAGATTCCATTTAACCTGGAATTATTCCTGTTGGGGATAATGGACTTTCAAATAGGAAAACATCTTACTAGAATTACTCAATACATGATTACCGCAGCAAGACTTCTTTATGCACAGTTTGGAAAACCCAGACACTACCAACAATACAAGAATGGTTGCTAAAACTGATGGATATGGCAGAAAATGACAAACTGACTTGCCTATTAAAAGAAAACTCAAACAACTACTACCTTAAAGAATGGAAACCATTGATGGACTATTTGCAAAATGCAGGTGGGGTGAAGCTTACATGGGGATTTGAAGATTAGATTATAAATATAATGGGATATATTTAGACAAAGAGTTATTCCTATTTAATGTATTAAAAACTAGCACTTATCATAGCCTTATTATTTCTAAGACCAGAGATAGATTGGAAGTTATTTATTTTTCATATCTTTTCTTCTTTTACTTTACCTCACTTTTTCTTTTCCTTTTCTTTATATTTTGTATTTCAAATTTTCCTTTTCATTTCTAACTTTTAAATATGTATCTTTAAAATCTCAATAAAATATTATTAAAAAAAAAACGTAAGAAGGTTAAACCCACAGAAGCGAAGGAAAATTGCATTACCTATTTGTGATTCAACTGCTCCATTAATTATTTTTTATAAATACAATATTGGCAGTCAAAGGGCCAATGTGGTACAAAGGTGCTGGACTAGGAGTGGGGAGACCTGGGTTCTAGACTTTCCTTAGGCACAGAAGCCAGGTGGGTGACCTTGGAGCGTCACTGCCTCTCAGCCCTCAACATCACCAACCTCTGCAACAAAATAAAGCCCTTCATCAGAGCATACATTGATAACTTCACTGTAAGAAGTAGGTGAGCCCCGTGAAAAAATAAACAGACCTTGCAACACACTGGGCAAATTCTGAGAAAAACAACAATATCAGCGTTCAGAAAGCAGCTTTTCTCCTTATAAATCTAACTTTTTAAAATTCAAAAGAATGGTTGTATGCTTCTGATACATACCTTCTATGCTGGTTTATAAGAAATTGGAATGATTCTTAACACTACACAGTAGAAATGGAGGAAGAAAGGCTAAGAAGACAAGTATTTCCCAGGGATTACTATTCCCCAAAGAAGAAAACTGTTTACTGGAAGATTTATTTCCTGAAAGAATTATTACCATTAATGAACCCTCTACATATGGTCCACCTTAGGTTCCTCAGAAAAATAAACCTCAGAGTTTAACTGGAGAGTTAAATTTGTGTTTGGGGTTGATGAAAACCCATCTTCCAGAGACATGTATGGAACAACATAACTGTGTTGTAGCACTTGAAAATTGATTACATTCAAAATATCTATAATAAATCTTTTACATAGGGTGGAATGGAAAACAACATTTGGCTTTGAACATGGTTCCTCTATATAGGGCTTCTTGAATAATAGCAGTTGCTGAAATTCCTTGATTGTGGCTTTGTACTTTCTTCAATATACATTACTTATCTATAGTTCTTGGGTTTCTTATGAGCTTGCCTATATGGTTCAGTCTTACTTCTGGGTGAAGCTTGATACCTATGTAGGTCCAAGAAACAGTCTTGGAAATGTGAGGTATAGATATAGATATATCATACCCACCACAATGGTGCTTTGCTGTGCAGTATGACAGCTTCCCATTTATTATTATTTTCAATCATGTCAATCTGGGCAGAGTCTGAAAGACTTCAGGGAAGGTGCCCACAGGTACAAGCATGGTTGGCTTACAGCTGATTTTATTTTTTGGAAATGTTAAAAACGAGAAAGAGCTTTGATTGCCTATAAGACAGCATGTAGCTAATGCTGCCCGCTCGTGTGAGGAAATGTCAATTTGCCAGCTGAGTTAGAGAATTTGGAAAATTAACGCTTGATTTATAATAATCATACTCCGGACATTATGATGATCACAAACTTATTTCAGCAGGTGCCAGACCTCTACGGAGATGCTCCATTGTCTGTAGGTAGGGAAAAAGAAGCAGATGAGGACTGACAGTCTCCAGACTAGCTTCTCTTTCAAGAAAGCCGAGCTACAGGTGGTAGAAGACTGCAGCCTGTCAACAATGGACAGAGAAGTGATCTAGTTGTCCAAGACCTGCAGAAACTCTAACAGGTTGTCTTCCTGACTGGGAATTCCCTCAAGAGTAGCCGAGAGTAGCCAAGCCAATTTACGTTAAGCAAACTCTTGGTGGTGACCCGGGGCTTCTTTCCACCAGTAATTTCTCCTATCATGGATTGCGTAACCATAAGCGTAGGTTTTGTTTGCATTGTCATCGCCATACTGGTAGATGGAAAACAGGGTGTCTGCCTCAAGTAGCAGCTGTCTGGATATTAAAAGAAAACACAATATTATTAACTATTATTTACTGAAAATGAAGACATGCAGAAAAGAAAGTAAACAAGATATTGAGTGCTCAGAAGAACAAGTTGGTGCATTTTCTTCTTCTTCTTCCTGATTTTTATTTCAAGTAAAAAAATCTGGGCAGTCTGGCAGCTGAATCTTTCTTCAACATGGGGGATAGAAATGTATTTTCTACTGTGGCTGAGGCTTAGGGGGGTTCCAGAGATATCTCAGTTCTCCCAACATGTTGGTGTTTTTCACACTCTAGCATCTGCCATTGGTGGCTGCTGTCTCATGTTGCCTAATAGTAGCATTGGCCCTGAAGCAAGGGTGTGTGTGAGGGGTGTATGTGTGCATGTGTGTGAAAAAGTAAAAGTCTTGGGCCTGCCTTGGATTTAGAGCCTTACAACAGTTACTGTCAACTTGGTATTTTCCAACTGTGTTACAACTACAACACAGCCACACTGAAAATTTAGAATTTATGGTCATAGAATCATAGAGCTGAAAGGGACCTAGCATATGTTTGAACTCATCCAACTGAAGCCCATCACCTCTCTGGGTAATTGAGTGCACTGTCAATTCTCTTACTGTTAAATCATTCTGACCTTCTTCAGTTTTATATTGATTCAGGCATTGAAAGAGAGATATTATTTTGAACCTCAGTCTTTTTTTCTCAAGGTTAAACATACCCAGTTCCTTTTATTGATGTCAACAGGACTTAGTTTCTGGCCTCCAATTATCCTTGGCCATATTTTCTGAACATGTGTTAGTTTCTCTGAATCTTTCTTGAAGTGTGGCAATCAGAATTGTACATAGTACTTGAGGTGAGGTCTAGCTAAAGCAGAATGATGTGGAATGATTATTCTCTATGATTTAGAAACTACACTTCTGTTGATGTAATCTAAAATTGCATTTGCCTGTGGTTTTTTTTTTTTTTTGCAGTTATATCACAATTCTGACACATTTTCAGTTTGCTATCAACTACTATCCCAAGATCCTTTTCAGAAGTGCTATTATCAAGAGACATGTCCTGCATCCTAAATTTGATTTTTATTTCCCAAGTGAAGAATTTTGCATTTGCCTGTATTATATTTCATTCTCGGTTTTCCCCCCCCAACCCATCTCTGTAACCTACAAAGTTGTTCTGAATTTTATTTCTATCTTCCTTAGTTTTAGCTATCCTACCCAATTTTGTGTCTTCTACATTCTCTCCACCTCTTCATCCAAGTCATCAATCAAATTGTTGAAAAGGGCAGGACCCAGGACTGAACCTTGTAGCAACCCACATGATTCCTGACTCCAGTTTGATGAGAAACCATGTTCAACACTCCTTTAGTACAATTTTAACGCCACCTACTTATCTACTAAATTGTCATGCCATCCAACCCACATTTCATGAACCAATGAGTACACAATATGTTTTGATTCCTTGTAAAAATGAGTCACCAGCTACCAGGATTCTTCCCTTTGTCTCCTTGCTGGGCACGATTGCATTCCTTCTGCTCTTCAAGGATTCAATATCCTGTCTCCTGTTCTCCAGGGTCTCCTTTTTGGTAGGGGTCTGAAAACTATTTCTGGATTCCATTGCAGCAGATTGTCTTTTATATCTCTTATCCTCTTGTCTTCTAGGCTTGCTCCTTTATTTGATTCCCATACTTACATTGTGCATTCTCTCTCAACTCTTATTACAGCATCTGCTTTGTCTGACAATATTTTTTCATCCCCTTTTATAAGATGAAGGTTGCACCTGTATATACCAGGTTATTTTTAAGCAGAAACACAAACATGCCACAAACATTTCAGATCATTAGATTCTTATCTCTTCATTTTCAGCATTGTTTCTTAAGGCATTGCCCGTGGAAGGGTTTTTTCCTTCTTATTCCATTCCCTGGCCCCCTAGTTAGCTGACTACAAGTTCAGTTAAAGACTCTCCTTTAAACTTCACTGAGAAACTCATGTTGGTTCTCTCAGTCTTAAAACAGTTGAAAAGTACTAGGTTGGGAAGAACTCTGCACAACTTCTCAGGTATCAGAGCTACTGGAAATGGTAGACATTCTGTTGATAATTATACTAATACCCTATCCATACCTCCAGGCAGTGGGAGATATAGGTTTGGGAGGAGGTAAGTTTTGAAAGATGGCAAAACTAGGATGAATAGCCAGTTATCAAATCTTGTTCTGCTTTTGTGCAAGGGTGTGATTAAAAGACCCCTGAGTATCTACTGATATCACTTGATAATCAGGCTCCATTGGGAGGCAGGCTTAGTGTGTTGTTCTGGAATAGTACTCACCTCATGTTTAACAGTAGCATGAAAAAAATGACGTGGGGGTGGTTGCAAAATAAAACAGGCAGGAGTACTCCTACTTCAACTTGAAACCCCTGCTTCGCTTTCTATACTTTATTTGCTGTAAAGCCAGCAGCTCTCACCTATCCTGAAGACCAGCTTCAGCATCTGGTCTGTGAGTTGGGTGGGGCTCTCTGGTAAAGCAAGGGAGCGTTGCTTCACTGCATGGCTTGCTTCACTCCAGGGTCCCCATACAGCCTGTCAGGCTTTTTCAGCGTTCTTTAAAAAAATATATATATATACACACACACACACACACACACACACACACCCAATATTGTGTTTCAGAAAAAAGTAAAATACAGAAAGATTGAAAAGAGGAAAAAAAATAACAAAAGAGAAAAAATACGAAAAAAGAAAAGTAACTTCCAGCTTCCCTTGGTACAGGCATAGTTATAAAATCAATTCACCTCTTACTCCAATATCTAAAAATTCACATAATAAAAACTATCCTTTAACATTTAAAAAAATGACAAAGTAAGTCTATATCAAGAAGAAATATAAAAAGAATAATACAAGATATTTCTGTAGTTATAGAATACTGTAAATCAGTCATCAAATCCCAAAATCAAAATTAGGCTTTTTCAGCTTTCATACGTACCTGGGTTTAGCACTCTTTTAAATCATTCTAAAAACAGCTGATGGAGGCAGTAGTGAAATGCAGTGGAAAGCTTCTTCCCCCTTCACCTTGCAACCACCCCTCATCCCCTTCTGAGCCCTGAAAGCGTAGGGATCTCCTGCCAGATCTGGCAGGGATAGCAGAAGTGGGGAGAGATGGTTCTTTGGTACTGGGAGAGAGCTTGGTTTGAACAAATTGGCCTTTCCTGCTTTCCAAAGGGGAATGGGCCTGGAAAAAATGCCCAGGAACCAAAGGAGGGGAGACATGCCTAAGGCAGTCTAAAATGGAAGCTGGGCAGATGACCACCTGCTGACTGCATCACTGACCACTTCATAGATAGTGGCATGGCAAGATTTGCATTGAGAGAAGAGGGAAAACACTGTTTCAATACTGGAGCAGCTAGAGACTAATATAACCTGCCCCCAGGCTGGACTGGCTATGAGATAAAGGTGAATATTTTTAAAAAATATGTAGCAGGACGTGAGGATGAGCCTTAGATGACAGCTTTTGAAAAATATTGTTAATTTTAACCTTGGATGTTGTGTGTGCATTTATGAGGTTTAGTGTTTTGTGCAAGACAACATACATGGTTAGTTTATGGTTCTACTATACAGACCCAGAAATTCAGTAATCAAACAAGTCGTGTAACTCGCCCCTCCTCCCTTTCTAATGTCATGATTCAAGAGACTATAAAATGTGAAATTTCTCATAGTCTGAATGGCAAATTCTCTTTTGTTTGTTTGCTCTGGGAGTTGTGATCTCAACACATTTAGAGAACATCAGTTTCAGGAAGATAAATGATTTCTGTATACCATTTTTATTAATGGTCATGGTGGATCGCAAGCCATTCCCAACTGGAAGAAAGTATCAAATAGCTTAGGCTTTATTAAATGAAACAAATTTGGTTTTGGTTTACCATGTTACATGTACTTAGACATTATGGCTTGTAAATATAGTTTAAGTCTTAAGATGTTGTATAAACCAAATCAATTATGGTTATTTTATAAACCATGATTTAGTAATCCATGTTGATTTAGCTTATCCAATAAATCATGACTAATTAATCCACACTGATTGTGGTTTATACAGTAAACAATGGTATAAACTCAATCACTGATTAAGCCATTTGAACCTGGTGGGTGTCTAGTAATGGACTAATTAGTTGTCCTCTCTCTTTTCCTTTGCAGGCCACCTGAATGTAGATAAACTTGCTATTCTGTGGTATAGAATGATGCGATTGGGGTTTCAGTCGTTCAACAATTGTATTTTACCTTTGCCTTTGATTTTCCATTCAATGTATTCATTGGTCTATTTTTTTAATGAGGAAGTTTTCTTATTATTTTCTTATTTATTTGCACTCTTTGGGCTCCCTATCCCCCGAAACATGCTGATACCTCTCTCGTGTTTCCCAATGGCCCTATTTTAGCTGCATAGCCATTATAACACACCACTATGAGCATCTGTTATTCATACATTTTCAATGTTTAACTTATTAAAAGAAATTTAAAAGGAAAGAATGAGGAGGAAGATTGGTGACTGCAAAACTCCTACCCGTGTACAAAATTGCTGCCTTGGGCAGATATTTCAGGCATTAAAGCATTTGTAGAATAACTATAGATGGTCTTGCCTAAGGTAACAAATGGAAGTCAGCGATAAGATGATTCATCCACAGAGAGGAATTTTGGTAAAACAACATAGTTATTAAGAAAATTACTCCCACTCTAAAGGAAATGTGCTGTCATAGCATCTAGTTCAAGCACCTGCTTTGACAAAATGTTTAGCACAGAAGTTAAGATTTGACCTGCATGCATAGGAGGGCTCTGTCCAAACACTAGTTAACTCCAAGATACAGTGAAGAATTTGCACCCCTGAGTTAATGTCAAACCATATCTACTTTTCAAGCATAAGACATCTGAGAGTATTAAAAAGAGCTTTGAGTTGATCTGAGAAATGAGCTAAAATTTGCTTATTAGCTCTATAAAGGATTGCTGGACCAACATTTCAGCAGTCAAGTCTATGTTCTAACTTCATAGCTTTAAGAAAATGGAAAGGGCGATCTCATCTCATTCTAGTTTTAAAATAATTGATCATATAAACAGAGAAACTGCTCGTCAGCCAGGAATACAAAGTGGAATGCAAAATAAAATTTTATTTATGGATATTTTATTCCATTTATTGGAAGCCATCTAGAATCACAAAAAGAGATGGCATACAAATAATTATAAATAAATAATACATAAATAAAGGGATTAAGCATCATTGACTGTTAGTCTTTTACATATTGATGAGATTTAATACATTCCTATTTAAATTACAGCAATCATTTCTAAATTTATATTATGAAAATGTGTGTCCTTTTTGGGGGGGGGCAATAGATAGTGGCCTATCTATGGATAATCACACATCTGCTTTACTTATGGGCTAAAATAAATCTTAATTTTTCATAAATTTTAAAATGGGAATCTCTATCTATTTAAAGCTCCTTTCTACAATCCTATTTAAAAACCACTAGGAAAGTTATACTGATCACTGAATTCAGTCCCATTAATTATTACATCCACTTCCCATGGAGTCAATCTGTATTTGAAAAATATATCTTATAAACCACCTTGGTAAGATTTGGATCATGAAAGGCAGTTTATAAATAGTATGGATGGATAATTAGATAGGCAGGTAGATAGGCAGGTGCTAAGAGGCACTAATTATCAGGAGAAATTAGGCCCTTGTGTGATTTTGGTTTGGATGACAAGGAAAGATTGATTAGTTCAGATTATGATTTGTGAAACTTCCCTATACAGAGGGAGGCTTTGGGGCTAGGAATATCTACTGAAACTGGAGTTTGGAGTTTTAAGCAGAGATTCATTATATCCTGCTGTCTCAGCTCCATTTAAATCAGACCAAAGAACAAATCTGATGCATTAAAAAAAAAAATTAAAAAGAAAAAAGAAAATTTATCCACCCCAGATAGCAGAAGAGAACCAGTTTGATGTGGTGGTTAAACGCACCAGGCTAAAAACCCGGAGACCGTGAGTTCTAGTTCTGCCTTAGGCAGGAAGCCAGCGGGTTGACCTTGGGCCAGCCACTCTCCCTCAGCCTTAGGAAGCAGGCAATGGCAAACCACTTCTGAAAAACCTTGTCAAGAAAACTGCAGGGACTGGTCCAGGCAGTCGCCAGGAGTCAAAAACTGACCTGAAGCATCCAACCCCTGCAAAAAGATAGCAAAAGAAAATAGCATTTAAAAAAAAAGAGGAAGGAACATTCTATATACTGCCTTGAACTCCTAAATGAAAGTTGGAGTACAAATAAATGTGTGTGTGTGTGTGTGTGTATCAAAGAGGGAAAATGTGGCCCTTGGTTCCCAACACAAAAACCTAAAAGGGCTGTCAGGATCAAAGGCTTTTTGTATTGATGGTGGATGGATGGAGATGTGCATATATGTCTGTGTGTGTGTATGTCATGGAGAAAATCTGTGTCATTTCTAAGAGTCAACAACTTGATGGTACATTATACACACACACACATGCACATACATTGACATGCACATATATTTGTGTTTGTGCACATGTATGCACGTGCATTATATATAACTTTGTATGTAACATACATTATATATAACATCAGGACCTATTTAGGTACCAAGTCATTTTCTAAAGTTAATGCCTGGACTATTGCAATGCACTTTACATGGGGCTGCCCTTGAAGAGCATTGGGAAGCTTCAGCTGGTGCAGAATGCAGCTGCACAGGTAGCAAATGGTGTTGGATATTTGACACACGCAACACCACTGCTTCGGGAGCTGCACTGGTTGTCGGTGTGTTTCTGGGTGCAAGTCAAGGTGCTGGTCGTCACCTAGAAAGCCCTTCATGGCTTGGGATTGGGTTACCTGAGGGACCGTCTCCTCTCAGTTGTTTCTGCCCATCCAATCCTGGCAGGTGGGGCATGCTCAGGGTCCCGTCAGCCAAGTAATGTTGGCTGGTGGGGACCAGGAGACGTGCCTTTGCTGCTGTGGTGCCTGCCCTCTGGAATACCCTCCCTCCTGAGATTAGGATGGCCCCAACCCTTTGGGCTTTTCGGAAGGCCTTGAAGACCTGGCTTTATGCCCGGGCCTTCACACGTTCAGGGCCCCGTTTCAGGGTTGTGTTGATACCAACAGTTTCTTAAGATCTCTTAGCTGCATTTATGTTATATTTAATTTTTTGTAATATTTCAAATGTTGACTGTTTTTATTGTCATTAGCCACCCAGAGTCACTGGTCTGAGATGGGTGGCTATATAAATTGAACAAATAAACAAACAAACAAACAAACAAACAAATCTGCTGCTTAAAAATACTGATGAATCAGAAATAAATCCCATAGGGTAATGGCTCCCTCCTATTTTGTTTAAAAAGTTTTCAAAGCTGTTCCATTGCAGCAAGGAAAATCTTGCATACATACTATGGCCTTCCCCAACCCAGTTGCTTTCAGGTGAGTGGAAGCCAGAGAGAATGGAGGAAGTCCCAGCCCACACATTTAGATGGCACTAATGATGCCCTATGACATGCAGCAACTGTTGAGAGCAGTGTTTCTCAACCTTGGAAGATGTGTGGACGTCAACTCCCAGAATTCCCTAGCCAGCCATAAATTTGTAAATAAATGTGCCCAGGATTGCAATTATAAATACAGTGTCAATAAAAGGAAAGGTAGAACCTAAGATAGTACTTGCTGCATGAAATTTTGGGAATATTATTTGCCACACTTGCTTGGGAAAAACAGAATCTGGGCACCATGACAACCCAGTTGCTTTGTGGCCTGGGAAGGGCTTAGTTATGAATAAATGATGAGAAGGTTGTTAAAATATGGAACAACATCCTGACTTTGTATTTGTTTTAGTAAACTTAAAGGGCATGGTCTCTCCGTCTGTGGTGTGGAAAAACAGCTAATATCTTGGGCTCCCATAGATTGTATTTAATCCAGCTGGGCCATGTTAAGCCATTCCCAGGTAAAGTTTCAATATATTTTGTCTCATTTACCCCCCAATCATCCTTGAGGGATTAGCTTCTTATCTTTTTACTTTAGTCAGATGAACAATACTTTGGATCTGAACAATTTAAAGTTTTATCTTAGGAAAGGAAATGGGATTTTCTTCAAATATGTAACAGCCTCTATAATAAGAGAATAAGCAAACTGGCATTCCACGAGATCTACTTATTTATGAAATGTTGCTCCTTTAGGTTTTGAATATATTATGTATGCTAATTACCGAACATTATCAAAGTCAGTCATGTATTATGTATAACTTGGCATTATTCCAATATGGTTAAATATGGTACACGGGTCACCTTAACTGGTACCTGCATACCTCCCTGCAACTAGGTTATAAAATATTCAACATCCTCTAATAAGAAAATGATTTTAAGCAAAGAAAGTAAAATTGGAGAGCTGTGGAAACCACTCATGCGTGCAATAACAACATGTTCTGTTCCTTTGAGGAAATTCTTCCTGGATTTGTAAGACAACTACATGGGATCTGTCCAATGCATGTGCCAATTCAAAAAATGTGAGAGTGGCCGTTGCTAATAAGGCTCCATTTAATATATGAAGATTGAAAGAAGTGGATATCTGAAAACTGGTAGAAACTGGTAGAAGGTGTATGAGGGACTGCTCTCTGAGTCCTTCTATAAACCTTCTTCAATTGAAGTCAGGGCATCAGAATAGCAGAAAATATTTATATCTCAATTGGAGACAACTAAATGTTTTTGATGGCCAGAGACAATATGGTAACGGTCCTGTCTATATCAGCAAAATGGAGTTATATCTGATTATATATTATAAAATACAAAATAGTAGAAGCTAGGAGATTGAAGTTAAGAAGCTTCATTGATGTCCTTTGGGCAGGGCTCATAAAAATTGAACTACCCTACTATCCATCAGAACACAGTCCTCTGACTTTCACTTTGCATTAAAAAACAAACACAAACAAGCCAAAAAAATCCAAAGAACAAGATATTTTCATGGGACATAGTATGTGTGTTTAGGATTGCAGACAAATGATGCCCTTAAAAACAGGTTGGGTGCTTTTTAAAAATTACTAGCAGACAAGGAGAGAGATTCTTATCTGAACTACAGACAAGTGGGGACTCAACTCTTCAAAAGACTAGTAGTATTCTTTGCTGCCATCTCAAAAAGAGGAGGAATCTCCTAGTTGACCTCTGCAAAATAACAGCTTTTCTTTGTTCATTATAGCATCAATTCAAATGAAATCCATGGAAAATGAATTGTTTTATTGCAACTTATGTAACATGAACACAGAGAGACCTCAATTTATTTCTTACTTAACTTGCTAAGGAGAAACCATTCCAACTGGATGGAGGTTCAAACTGGATGAAGTATTATAATAGTAATAACATTCCACACATACTATTTCCCTAAGACACTTAAGTAACTTCTGTCATCCTGTTTAAATTATTTGGTATTGGTTTAGTCCAGGTAGGTTTTATTTGCCAAGATGTATTGGATTATAATTCCCATCATGCCCAAACCAGCATTCTTTGCACATACTGACTGGGGATGAAATTGTTTATAGTCCTACAAATCTGAAGGATGTTAGGTATATGAAAGTTGTCCCATTTGGCAGGTTGCATTTTGAATGTGCGTACATATGTAACTGCATGTGGATATGGTGTATCAATATGTACAAACGAATATCTTAGAGAAGATTCCTCCCCCACCTTTTTTCTAGAAACTCAGGGCAGCATATACAGCATTCCCTCCTCCCATTTTTAGTTCATATTAACAATGCTGGGCTGGGATGAAAGAGAAGGACTCAGTAAGCTGTCCCTGACTGAAGCTAGTCTTGAGCCTGATCCTCCCAAGTATTCAGCCTAGCACCTTAACTACAATTCCACATTGATTCTCTTTATTATATGTATCCATAATGAATGCTAGCAAATTCCTTTTGTTCCCTTGAGAATTAATTATCTTGTTTAATGTAAATTATATGGTGTATAGATGGCTGAGGCCCATTGTATGCAGCAATTGTTACTGGCTTCAAAATGGCAGGTGCAACAGGACAATTGAACCTCTACCTCTTTTTACTGCTGCGCAATGTGCTTGATGCACATTTAAGGGGTGGGGCTTTGATCATCTAATTGTGACCACCATTTTGAAGATAGTAACCATCATTACAAAAATCCCTGTTCAGAGGGTAAAAGGCTAGAGGCTTAAACCTCCTTTCCCAGAAGTCTTCTAGGTCTTCATACCTTGGTCCAACTTCCTGCTTTGGTAAGCAGGTTCATCGATCTTCCAGGGATTGCCTTACTTAGTGTCTGCTCACAACTGAGGCATGAGTAAGAGACAGGATTCTCCCATCCTGTTCTGCAAAAGTTGGAATAATTTCTATAGTGCCACCTTCTGGCTATATAGTGCAGGGGCACAGTGATTAGAGGATTCAGCCCTTCCTTTGCCCATTGGAAGATAGACCAATCGCACAGGAGACAAAGAAAATCAAACTTTTTTTTAAAAAAAAAAGCAAGATAACATGTAAAAAACGAGTTGACACCAACCTGATGGCACTTAATCAATCAATGAAACTTTAAAATATTAAAATACAGACATTCAATGTGAAAGAAGATCATCACATAGCTGCCCAGTACATGGTTGTATAGCAGCTTACAAATTAAAGAAAATTCCAAAAGAAAATATCATATTCCAGATAGATCACAAGATAGCACTGGTTTGCTACAAATGTAGCACTCTGCCAGAACCTCCAAGATATTGGAGAGGTTTCAAATTTATTTATTTATCACATTTATAGACCATCACAATCCCAAAATATTCTTGGAAGTTCACAAAGAAAAAAATTCCCAATAAAAATACACGATTAAAGCATTCACAATCCGATTAAAAACAAAACTTTGAATGCAAAATATTTAAACAAAAATGAATGTATAAACCCAACCAAGTATGACAGCTCAAATGCCCTTTAAAAGAGCTCTGTTTTGAGCTGTTTCTGGAAAGCAAAGTAAAAATGGAAGCCAACTTGATACGTCCTACAGATAATTTGCTGTCAAGCCATCCAAGGGTTTCTAAGTCAACTCAGCACTTTAAGCACTTTAAATTGCATGTGGAAATTTACTGGCAACCTGCAGCAGGACGACCTTCCACCAGTGAACTCTAGTTACCACGCGGGCCAGTACAGCTCCCGAGTCGTCTTTAGCGGTAGCCCTGTGCAGAGCATTTTTCTCTTGCAGTATTCTAAACAGATGGTGATGAAGGCATGAGCTGCTGTAGCAAGGTCCTCCTGCTCCAGGTAGCTGCAGCTGAGGCACCACCTAAAGCTAGATGATGGCTTCCCTGGCTGTGATCTCTGCCTGATGTTCTAGCAGAAGTCAGAAATCCAAGAGGACCCCCAAATTGTGAACTGCTCCTTCAGGGTTAGTGCCGCCCCATCAAGAGAAACCACTGGAGCAGACAGAGAACCCAATGGACAAACAGTAATTCCATTTTACCAAGATTCTATTTTAGCCTGTTGTCTCCCATTCAGACCCTCATAGCCTCCAGGCCCTGGAATGGGATTTCAAATTATTATTATACACAGAAGGGGTTCTAAATCACAGATTAAACTCCTCTATATTCCTCCAGCATACTGTCCATCTTTATCTATTCTTGAGCCTAAGGAAACAAAACTATCTACCATCTTCATTTCTTCACAATCCACTCTAAGTTCACCAATCTTGCAAGCTGACATTATCATTATCATTTTAATATTTAACATTAAGCCAAATATTTCACTTGTCATGTTGACTTTCATAACAAGTTATTCTTAGTCTTTACTTTCAGCTAACAATGTGGTGTCATTGGCATATTTCAAGTGATTAATACTTTGTCCCCCAGTTTTGATTCCAGATGTCACTGTTTACTATCCTGCTTTTCTTATAATATATTCACTTTGCATTTTAAGCAGATACAAGGACAATATGCATTCTAGTTTCATTTCCTTCCCTATTTTAAACCAGTTTTCTTCCAAACTCAGTTCTTATAGTAGCTTTTTATTCATTGTAAAGATTCCTCAAAATAATAATCAGGTATTCCATTAAAGTCCTCACTCTGGACTGATTTATAATCAGTAAAACAAAGCCAACCCTCCTTTTTAATTCTCTCTTCCTCTCTATTATCCATCTTACGTTAACTATTTGATCTTGATCTGCTTTTTCCGAAACCTATCTGTTAATTTGACATTTCTCTCTGTGTGTATGAATTCTTCTTTGTAAATTCTCCAGCAAAACTTTGCTTGTATGATGAGTTAGTGAAGTGGTTCAGTAACTTGCACATTCTTTTATATCTCCAATATACAGGTAGGTATATACATCAATGTTTCCTAGACTCTAGGATACAGTCTTGTTCTATATTTATTGCCATAGCGCTGTTAGCACCCTAAGCGGCTTTTCTTCTGCAGAGTTGGAGATGGCATTGTCTCCAAGACCTCTGACCAACAGGGCAATGGCAAGACATAGATAAGTAGAAAAGTCTTCATACACTGCCCCTATGTCTTGTCTCTCACCTGCTTATTGTTAGTTAAATTAGTCTAGGATAACTTTTTCTCTTGTGCTTCTGCCTCATCACGTGATGCTCTGTATTTCTTACTCAATCTAACTTTTACTTCAACTGTAATGAATGTCTGCTAGCATTCGCTGATAGCAGGGCTAAACCTGTGCTCGGCATCTAAAGCAATTAATTACGAGCATTTTATTTATTTTTAAATGGGGCCTGCTGATACTTAATTATTCAGTATTCTTTGGCACTCTGCAGGTGCCCAGCAGCAGGTGCTCTCAAAAGGGCTCTGCAACATGCATCTTTTTTGGTGGGTATTTCATCTGAACCTGGATTTTTCCTATTTGACTGTCTATTGCCTGTCATACCTCAATTTCTAGTGGAGTCAGATTCTGGATACTTTTTTCTCCCTGTCAATATTTCTGTTGTTCTCTAATCCTATTTGTAAAGGGTTTCAACACAATATTTCCATCTTCCTTTAACTTTATTTGCCTCTATCTACTGTGATGACTCTTGAATATTTCTACCTTAACAAATATTGTTCTGGAATTTCTCTTTCAAAGTTACCTCATTTTCCTTTCTTACTATATTCCTTCAGTTGTTATTTTTTTTACCAGAATGTCTTTCTTTGTGTTTTCTCGTTTGACACTGGAAGTCTGCATTCCGTGGTTGTATATTCTTATTGCCCAAAGCTTTCACTCTCTGTGTTTCTTGGTTGTTGTGACAGATTGCACTGAAAGCGCTTGAATCTTTTTCTTTTTGACATTCTGGGATTTTTTTCCCACTTTGGTTTTCACGTGCCTCTTATTTTTTACCAGGGCTGCTCAAGCGCTTATTTACATAACTTCAATGAATTGGATTGCTTACACTAGAATTCATACCTGGATCTCTCCTGACTGACTGGATTGCATTTCTATTTTCTTGTCTATTTGATTCTGTTGTTGGTCATCTAATAATGTCTATTCTCCATTTTATGTGTAAAGGACGTCTTTATGTTACATATAGCAAGTGTCAGCAATCAACAAAAACATTGCTTTGCAAAAGTTCCTATTTCCTAAATTATTGCATTTACCCAATCCAAATCTTCCTGCATTTCCTCCATTTTTCCAACTTTTGTATTCCAAGCATCCATTAGTAGTACAGTGTCCTGTCTTGAAGCTGCATTTACTGGCTCTTATAGTGGACCATAGAATTCCTCAATATTTTCCTCCATTGGCACACCATTCTCTAATGAATGCTTAGATGAGAAGGATGTAGAGCAACCAGTGGTGCCTAAAACTATCTTTTAGGGACAGTTCCTGGATCAAGCTGAGGCTAGGCCAAGCAATGGTCCAGTAGAGTAAGAAGTTAATCAGAAAGACATATAGATGCTATCTAGCTTTTCCGCCCAAGTCCTAGGAAATTTGGATGCCTGAACATAAAGGAGACTAGGTTTAGGGAATGGCTGGGATAAAGTAGCTGTACAATAAAGATGTGTGTAAAATCTTAGGCAAGAAGCAACACTTGGACTCAGAGGAGGAGGTGCCTTCTATTAAAGAATTTAAATCTGCCTCTGGCAGTCTTTCAGTCTTACCAGCAATTGTCAGCTAATCCAGAGCTGCTCAGAAGCATTCCTGGTGCTAACTTTATGTGCTTTGGCCAGGCTTGCCTTCAATTTTCCCTGTGGCCACTTCTTGAACTTGATGAGCCAGACCTGAAGACGTTCATGGTCGTAGACCCTGCTCCCATTTTGGACTGGATCTTTCTGTCCTCCAATGTGGTTCTTACTTTGCAAGTAGAGATGCACAGCCAACAGGAAAGAACGGTGTCTTGTAGCATGGGCATACACTTGTATAACGTTGACGTTTTCTGCATATTAATTCTAATAATGTCATTTATTCTAGAGTGCTAGTGAGTGCAGGGGTAAGGATGTGGCTAGATTGTCTGCCCAGGAGAATGATTCTTTGAAGTTTCCACTGAACTATTTCCAGCGTTAAAGAGGCAAGATTCTTTTTCAGTTAAAGAACTTCCTGCCTTTTTGGTTATAGATATTTCTTAGAAAAAGCATATCAAAGAATCCTCTGGCTAGGTATATAAACTTTTCTTTCCTATTAAGATTATTATTTAGATAACGTCTTTATACGGCACATTAGAAAAATGGTTTTTAAATGGTTAGAAAAAGATAATACAATGACAACTTAATCAACACTTTGGAGCACAGAGGTAGTTCTCACTTAACAATCACAATCGGGACAGGCGACAGTGTCGCTAAGTGACATGGTCATTAAACAAGACATCACATGACCGTGACTTGTGATTTTACTACTGGCTTCTCCATTGACTCTGCTTGTCAGAAGCTGGCTGTGAAGTGCACAAATGGTGATCATGTGACCATGGGATCCTGCGATGGTCGTAAATGCCCACCGGTTGTGAAGTGTCCGAATCTCAATCACATGACCGCGGGGATGCTGCGACATTGTGAGGACAAGTCATAAAATTACCTTTTCAGTGCTGTCATAACTTTGAACAGTTGTTCAGCATGGCAGTCGTTAAGCGAGGACTACCTGTAGTTGTTTCTGCTGATCTTATATAATCATTCTTTAGTGGAATTTTTTGTGTTGGGCTCAAAGAACTATAACAGATAATATAGGTCATTTTGAGAAACTCTACTAAGAACTGCCATGAGCCAGTTTGGTGTAGTGGTTATAGTACCGAGCTAGAAACTGGGAGACCATGAGTTCTTGTCCTGCCTTAGGCCTGAAGCCAGCTGGGTGACCTTGGGCCAGTCATTCTCTCTCAGCCCTAGGAAGGAGGCAATGGAAAACCACTTCCTTTTTTTTATACTATATATACATTTTTTATTAAAGATTTTAATTACAGTAATAAAAACTAATAAAAACTAAACTCAGAGAAAGAAAGGAAAGTAAAAAAGAGAAAGTAAAAAGTGCAAAACAAGAGAAAGTAAAAAAAGAAAAGAAAAAGGAAAGAGTGAAATAAAGAAAAAGAAAAGAAATATATAAAGAAATGACTTTCAATCTTCATCACATGAAGCATAAACAAGTTTGGTAGCTCTTCACCTCCTATCAGGTTACAAACAGATATCTCTTCTTCCCATAACCCATCCCTTCTTTATAAGCAAATCCATAAGACATCAATTTTTCAATCCATGTGTCAGCAAAAAGTCCATAAAGGTTTGCCAGAATTTCATAAAAACATGTCTTATTTTAACTTTAATCAAATAAACCAACTTTATATTCCTTCCTTTTACCTCTGAAAATCTTAATATTTAGTTCATTCAAATATTGTAGGATTTGATCTCTCTTCACTTCTTCTTTGTCCCATTGCATAGGCTTCTTCGAGGCTTTAACAAGTCTCTTTTGTAAATCTAATAAAAAGACATTCTCCATGTCATTCTCTTGGTTTATCATTTGTATTTCCCCTTTAATTTTTAAAACTTCAGTCAGCTTCTTTTGTATATCCAGTAAACAGTCCTTATCCAGGCCATTCTCTTGAACTGCCACTTGTTTTCCACTTTAAATACCTTCTCTAATCTTGTAATCTTTTTCTTTTAATCCAATATTTCTGATTCCACTATTTCTGCATTAAGCAAGACTTGTTTCACATCTGTCATTCCTTCATTAACATTCTTTAAACATAGTCTATCCATAGAAGCAGACATTGTTACTGATATTGTTGATATTGTGGCTACTAATTTCTGGCCTCATTTTTTGAAGATCTCCTTTAATATTTCAAACATGATAGTGTTTTGTGTAATTCTGTAAATCCCAATCTGAATCAAAACCAAAGGTAGGTTTTTTTTTCTTTTTGCCTGGAATCTTTAGTCTGGTGTCCAGTTTAAATCATAAGGTCTCTAATTTCTGTTATGACTTACAGTAAACAAAATAATTCTACTTCCCATGAAAAGTTGTTTATTTTACATAGTTCCAAAATCTTATAGTAAGTTTCAATATTCCAAATGTGTCTGGACCGTTAATTTGTTTATAACTTTCTTGATTCAAAATCTTATTTAGCTTCTTGCCATTTATTTTCAAACTTCTTGTTCCAAAGATTTCTAATAGCCTTAAGATAGTTAAATAGGTAATTTCCTAAAGTGATTAGAAGTGAGGTTAGCGAACTTAGTGTACTTTAAAAGTCTCTGCCATGCTTGTGAGCTTGATAATTGATCCCTTTGTCTCCTGGCACTCAAACCCACGGGGGACTCTGCTGTCCTATAGTCTCCTCATGAGAAGCAGCCATCCGGAGCACAGGTGCGTGATCTCCTGTGCTCTCCTTGTCTGGAGAGGTTCCAAAGAACTGGTCTATTCACTGGTTCTTTGGTCTTTGCTATGGTCATTGTCTCTACTCTCCACAGAGACATGTTTAGCTCACCAGACCTCCACCAGAAGTCCAATGGCAAACCACTTCCAAAAAACCTTGCCAAGAAAACTGCAGGGACTAGTCTAGACAGTCACTGGGAGTTAACACTGACTTGGAGGCACACACACACACACAAAAGAACTGCTATACTGAACGTCACAAAGTCACGTTCCGAAGGGTCTTTGATCATGGTTTCATTTTACACAGCCACTCTGTGTAAAATAAAAGGAGAGTCTGACTGCCAGCTCTGGTTGAAAGACAGCTCAGATCATTTTAAAAGGCAGGTCTTATTAGGTTTGATAAATGCTTAGAGTCATGTTTAATTACTTCTATACATTTGTTCAATCTTTCTCAGACTAGAGATTGCAGGTTGGGGGGAGATCTAACTGATCAAATTTGCTTTTTCTAACTTGCAGAGAGACATTTGGAAAAAAATAACATTGGAAGCTTGAATTCTGCCTTTCATCTTGAGAGAATTATGAGAATGGAGAGTTTTCTCTCAGTGGGCTCCAAGGCTCCCCACTTAGCAGAGCCATGCAAGTCTAACTTGGTAGGTTAGCTTGGCATGAAGCCTGGAGACCAGGGATTATGGACAGAGAGATTAACTTCCATAAAACATTATGGAAAGACAGACTAACTGAAGAAAGATAACAAAATGTCAGCGTCTGGTTTAACTTGTTATCCAATACTGAAAGAGAGAGAAATAGAGTTCCTAAAAATACATCACTGCAGGCATTTCAGGTCATGGAGAATAATACTGACTATGTTAAAAGCAAAATCCATTTTGCATATTTAATATTCACAGAACGACAAATAATAGTAATTCTATATTCAATATAAACTTGTTTTCTTTCAAACTAGCTGAATCTTGCCCAGATTTTACACATTGCTTTAATAAAGACAGGAGGTAATGATGAAAAGAATGACTAAAGCTAAGTTATAATCTGACAGGATGAGAAGCTGTTTTTTTGCCAGCCACGCACAGTAAAAACAATAACTTACAATGATTATTTGGGACAGTAACACCAGTAAAGAAATAGCATAAATTGATTCTCAGCTTACGATTTCAATTAAATCTTCAGCCAGGTAGCCGCAGATGCTGTCAAAAAATACATTTAATAAATGCTAAGACTCAACTAAATGCTAAAAGCTTTTTGAATTGTTTTCCAAGAAGCACATTTTCAAGCATTTATTTGATTAATCACCATGCAACTAGTGTCACAGTAGCAGACCATGAGTTTTGGAAACGAGGACCCTGATCTGAATAAATATTGGTGAAAGCCACAGCTATGCTATTAATCTCAACATTCAGTTTGATGCCTTACATGTCTGTAGGATTCTCTGGGGACCCTATTTAGGGCTCTCACAAATATACTATAAGTGAATCAGCTGTAATTATGTGGAGTAGATAAATATGTTTTGGTCTTTTCCGCCACAGTAATTTAAAATTCTCTGCCTAGCAAATAAATGAAATTAATTTTTTTTTCTAAACCAATTCAATGTATCATTCAATATAATTTATTTAAATTAAATTGTTCAAGACAGTATATATGGATTAAATGGGGAGCATAATTTAAGTGCTTTGTTTAATTCAGTTCAAGTTCTTATTTCTATTATAAACCTTTCAAACCTTAATTTAACCTTAAATGCTTAATATTGCTTTGTAAGATGAGTAAAAAATGAAAGTATATAAATCTGAATTAGCATAATTTTGGTATGAGAAATAATAATGCACAATAGCTAGAATGGCAGAGTAAAACTAGGGAGATCTAGTTTGAAAATCTCATTCAACCACATGATTTTGTGTTCCTCAGAGTAAGTTTTATCGTAATTTCTTCCTTCCCCATTTTGAAATTATATTTATATTTGCTATTTTAGTTGTCACTGAGCCAGACCTGACCCTAGTGACTATATTGATAACTACCCACAACTTGAAACCCAGCACTTTTAGAAGATACCAGACTGGGGAGGGCTAACTTTTTAAAAGCAAGCTTAGAAATAGGATTAAATGTTTTGACATATGAATAAATAATTCAGGGTACTGGGGGAAAAAAATGACCATAACAATTATTATTGAAGTTCAGCCTTCTTCTGAGATATGAAATTTTAATGTAGCAGAAAAGAGCCTTCTAATCATATTCTTGGGTTTTGAATTGCCAGTCTTCAAAAACCACTTGGTTAATAATAATACAGGGTATTAAGAGATAAATTCGTGTACACATGACAGATAATGATGTTGCTATCATGACACATGTGATTTTTATGAACTCTTGCCTGTCTCCAGACGGTATCAAAGATGTGTACACTATACACACTATACAAAGGCCTCACTGTTTATTCCTAGATAAATGTGCAAAGGATTGCAAATTGTAGTCAAGAGGTTAAACACACTTAATATTGTGGTTTCTCAGTGGACTGTGTCATTTTGGACCAAAAATGGAGGGTGCCTTTTCTTTTGTTAAAACTATCTGTGGTAACAAATAAACAACTCCAAACATTTCAGGAGACAAGTTGTTTGCCTTCTATTTGAAAAAATATTTTATTGTTGTTTTAGACAATTAAGTCTAAAAATGGAAAATTACTCACCTCCCACAAATTCTGAACTGATAGTCCACTCCTACTCTTTCAAAACATAACCATCTCATTCCTGTTTCCTTCTGCTCCATGCATAAACAACCATCTTTTGGTGAAAACACAGGGGTTTTTTTTCCTTTTCAAGAAAAAAGCGTTTTTGAAGAGCTAAACCTGAAAATTCATAATACTGTAAACCAAATACAGGATTTCATATTAGCAGCAATCCAAGTCAGCTTCTATGAGAACCCGAAAAAGAGCAATATACTGTCAAATAGTTGATGGATTGATTATACGCCATCAAACTGGTGTTGACTCTTAGCAACCACACAGATAGGTTTTGTCTAGGATGATCTGTCCCCATTTGGCCCTTCAGGTCTTCCAATAGTGCACCCACTGCTGTTTTAATTGAGTCCATCCCCTCTGCTGCTGGTCATCCTCTTCTTTCCTTTCAAATAATTAGCTATATAGATTTTGCAACTGATATTTTCCCTATACAGAGCCCAGTATATTCTTCATTATATACTTATGTTTTTGAATAAATATGCAAAGTCTGCACTGTTAAATCACACTAAAATTCATGAAGCTCAGATGAAACAAGGATTTTAAAAAATAATAAACACTTCTAGGATGAATGAGAAAGTCAGTTACTGTCAGATTATTCATTGCAACAGGTCAGGACCAGCCCTATCATTAAAGAGAGCAATACAGTATGTAGCCTTTTTGGGTTGGTAAAAAAAGGTAGCATATTTCTACTGTATGTGTTAATTGTTATTATTTATTTTTATTGATGCTTGGGGGAGAGACTTTTTTTTTTATCGGCTAGTTTGAGGGGATAATGCACTTTGACTAGGATGAGTGAGCTACATTGTTAACTGTTCCACTTCAGGTCATCCCTGAATCAGACGACTCTGGAATGAATGCAGTTGCTGCGATGAATTGGCAGAAGCCTCCTATGCATGTTTACTTAAAATGAGTCCACCTGTGTCTCATTTATTACTCCCAAATAAATATATGTCATTCTTTGCCAGCAACCCCCACACAGGACAGATTAGCCAATCATCTTGTGAAACACCAAATGAGCACAACTCTCTCATCTGAAATGCCACTGTTGGGAAAGCATCAGGGGAATGGTCAACTCCCCGCACAGCCCCGTCGCTATCTTCTTGATGACCATCCTTGAACAAGGGTTTCCAAAGACCAATTCAGAATAGTCAAGCAGATATAAAGAGCTTCAACTCTGATTCCAGTGGCTTAAACTGGGACAGAGGAGTGCGTTGCACTGGTCTGATTCTCACCCTGCTAAGCCAAAATGTGGTAAGTTAGTTTTCAGTTTACCATAACATATGTACTTAGGCCATTTCCTCACTAGTGATTTATAGAACTCTTCCTCGAGGCTATGTTAATATGCTTTCCTCCTGTTGTTCAACTAGGAGGAAAGAATAACAAAATAAATTGCAGTGCCCTCCCCGCCTATCTTTATTGCACCCCGCAGTGAGAATGGGCAGTGTCATTATCCTCACACAACTTAATGTAGAATCGTTTCCAGGTACTGATTGCTGGATTCACTGCCATCCTTTCTCCTCTTACCCATAATCATCTACTGGCAGAGAAAACCAACCACCAGTTGCCCTCCTGAACATGTAACAAATTAGGGTTAAAGATTCAAGGTTTAATTTGTACTATATACTGCATGTTTCTTCCCAGGAGATTGATAGTCCTATGAAACAATTTCATAGATTCTGCCATCTAGAAGTTGTCCTGATCACTGCAGGCTAGGATCAAAGAAATATGCTTATAACACACACACACACACACACACACACACACACACACATCAATTCTGCCTGTGGGTGTGTTGTGTTTCATGCACTTTACCAGCACATACACATACATACCTACCAAATATCAGGATTTCTAGCTGATAAATCCATTGATTTGGAAATTCAGTATTCCAGTGTAAAAAGAAAAAGACCAGAGGTCCACTTGTTCTTGCAGCCAAAGCTAAAATTGTCATGATGTTGCAGTGCCCAGAGACCAGACGGGGAGAGGGCATCTCTGCAGCAGACTTGCTGGGCCAGTTGGAGATGATATCTCTGGCAACATCATCTCCAGACCTGTCTCCAAAGCATTCAAGATGGTCCATTTGGCAAGCTTTAAAATTGGGAGAAAATATCACTTGCCCACTGGAACAGTAAGGACAGCTCCAGGTTGCCTCAGTGAAAGTATGAGATGTTCCTCATAACAACCATTTTATGAATATTCACTGACAAGAAGGCAATTCATTATCTACATGCTGTATTTCATTCCCTCCTGTTCTTACAGTTTAATATTCTTCCCATCTTCAGCCCTGGGTGTAAATAATTCTGTTTAGGATTCTGTTCCCATATATCGCCCATAAAAGGATGTGGCTTAATATGTTTGTTGGTTTTATGGCAAGACACTTAGTTGTTATTGAGCTGTTTACTTAGCATAAGCATTACAAAAGCTGTACTGTGATGACATGGATAAATTTTATTGCCCATTAAAAAGCAGGTTCACACAAGTTTTGGAGGTACATTGCAGAGGCATTATTATTCCAAAAGGAGTGAATGGGGATCTACGCACAGTTCTGTTTCCAAGATATGTTCAAGTTTATAAAACCATTGACAATTAATTCTAACATCACTTCTAAAATTCAGTTATCAGAATAGATTCCTTAGAACACTTAATAACAATGTCTTTGCTCTGAGTGTTTCACAAAATAAAACAATGCATATATATATATATATATATAAACTCATTTCACATGCTAGCAAGGTTATGCTCAAAATCCTACAAGCTAGGCTTCAGCAATACATGAACCGAGAACTACCGGATGTACAAGCTGGGTTTCGAAGAGGCAGAGGAACTAGAGATCAAATCGCCAACATTCGCTGGATCATGGAGAAAGCACGAGAGTTCCAGAAAAATATCTACTTCTGCTTCATTGACTATGCAAAAGCCTTTGATTGTGTGGATCACAACAAACTGTGGCAAATTCTTAAAGAGATGGGAGTACCAGACCACCTTACCTGTCTCCTGAGAAATCTGTATGCGGGCCAAGAAGCAACAGTCAGAACCGGTCATGGAACAACCGATTGGTTCAAAATAGGGAAAGGTGTACGACAAGGCTGTATACTGTCACCCTGCTTATTTAACCTATATGCAGAGTACATCATGAGAAATGCCAGGCTGGAAGAATCACAAGCCGGAATTAAGATTGCAGGGAGAATCATCAACAACCTCAGATATGCGGACGATACCACCCTAATGGCAGAAAGTGAAGAAGAACTAAAGAGCCTCTTGATGAGGGTGAAAGAGGAGAGTGCAAAAGCTGGCTTGAAACTCAACATTAAAAAAACTAAGATCATGGCATCTGGACCCATCAATTCCTGGCAAATAGAAGGGGTAGAAATGGAAGCAGTAACAGACTTCATTTATTTGGGCTCCAAGATCACCGCAGACGGAGACTGCAGCCATGAAATTAAAAGACGCTTGCTCCTTGGGAGGAAAGCTATGGCAAGCCTAGATAGCATATTAAAAAGCAGAGACGTCACCTTGCTGACAAAGATCCGCATAGTCAAAGCTATGGTATTTCCAGTAGTAATGTATGGCTGTGAGAGCTGGACCATAAAAAAGGCTGAGCGCCGAAGAATTGATGCCTTTGAACTGTGGTGCTGGAGAAGACTCTTGAGAGTCCCCTGGACTGCTAGGAGGTCAAACCAGTCAATCCTAAAGGAAATCAACCCTGATTGCTCATTGGAAGGATCGATAATGAAGCTCAAGCTCAGATATTTTGGTCACCTAATGCGAAGAGAGATCTCTTTGGAGAAGACCCTGATGCTGGGAAAGATTGAAGGCAAAAGGAGAAGAGGACGGCAGGGGATGAGATGGTTAGATAGCATCACTGAAGCAATGAGCATGAAACTGAGCAAACTCAGGGAGGCAGTGAAGGACAGGAAGGCCTGGCGCGATATGGTTCATGGGGTCACGAAGAGTCGGACACGACTTAACGACTAAACAACAACAAAATATATAAACATTGTTTTGAATAGTAATGGAAGGAGGAAAAACCAATGGTGTAAAAGGTCTGTGTAATCTAAAAAGTACACAGGGGATGGTGGGATGGGGGACGGTACCTGAACTGGCTTGAGTCCATAAAAACAACTGCATATCAAATGGAAAGCTTCAACAATCCTTGAGAAAGAATCAATGCAAGTTTTTTTTAATGAATACAACTAACAAAACAGCTGCTGAAAAAGTATGAGAGAAAAGATGTTTAATGTGCAATTATAAGAAGTTAAAGTAATAGTCCCATCCCTTTTCAAGACTCTATGTGATTATTCACCCCCAAAGTAACTAACTGCTTTTTCTATTATTGACTTCAGCATGAAAACTGAGTCATATAAGGGAATTCTTGCCAGAATATGAGAAGCCGGGAAGCATCAAATTGGCCCAACTGAGGCTTGTTGCTTTAGTCTTAGTCTATCCTTCTGGGCTCTTTCCGAGACATGCACAAGATGGACTTTTCTCTTGACCATCTGATTTTGGCCTGTCTGACTTGCCAGCTTCCTGGTTCTCCTCCTGCATCCTGTTTCTCAAGATCAACTGTGTTCATATATGCTATGTCACTCCTGGAGATGACTCAGACTGGATTCACATTTTAAACTATGGTTTAACAATTGCCCAGATTTGCATAACAAATTAATCTGCAACCAAACAACATTGTAGTTAGTGTAACAAATGGACCTAGTCTCTAAATAAGTTTTGCTTCCTTTGCACATCTGTAAGTGGAAGGAAGGAAGGAAGGGAGGGAGGGAGGGAACTGGGAAAACCTGGGTTTGAAGTGCAATGTACAATTTTTTAGAATTAAAAAAACTCCTATATTGAACAATTAAATAAAAGCTTTATTATTTATTTATTTATTTCATTTCTCACCCACCCATCTCCCCCCAATGGGGGAACTCTGGGCGACTCACAACAAACATTAAAAACATATATATATATACACACACACACACATAAAACATCAATTAAAAGCATTACTAAAAAAGGGGAAGGATTACTAAAAAAGGGGAAGGAGAGTGCAAGAAGATGAAAAATCTGGGGCTGAAGACAGGAGGCCTCTATGGGGCTAGCCATCCCCATGCTTGAGGTATTCCCTCCCCACCCCAGGCCAAGTGGCAGAACCAGGTCTTCAAGGCCCTTCAGTGAGGGGGCCAATCGCACCTCCGGGGGCAGAATGTTCCAAAGAGCGGGGGCTACCGCAGAGAAGGCCCGCCTTCTGGACCCGCTAATCAAAGTTCTTTCACTGAGGGGGTCCGAAGCATGCCCTCTCTGTGTGATTGGGTGGGACGGGTTGAAGTCATAGGGGAGAGGCGGTCCCTTAGGTAACCTGGTCCCATGCCATGTAGGGCTTTAAACGTAATAACCAACACCTTGAATTGGACCCGGAAACAAACTAGTACCCAATGCAGCTTGCACAGCAGTGGCATTACATGGGCCCTCCTTGGGACTCCAAAAATAGCCCGCGCAGCTGCATTCTGGACCAGCTGTAGCTTCCTGATATTCTTCAAGGGTAGCCCCATGCAGAGCGCATTGCAGTAGTCTATCTGGGAGATAACAAGGGCATCCCGATCGAGGAAAGGGCGTAACTGATGCACAACCCGAAGTTGTGCAAAGGCCCTCCTTGCCACGGCTGCCACCTGCTCTTCAAGCAGGAGCCGTGAGTCTAGGAGGACCCCCAGATTATGCACTGGGTCTGTCTGGGGCAGATTAATTAATTTAATTAATTAAATGAGCTTTATTAATTAAATGAGCTTGTGAATCATTATGGAGACATCCTCCCGTTCTTTTACACAACTTTGATGACAGACATTCTGCTGCTGCTGCAGCTGGTTTTGAACATCAAACGAGTATCTTTAGATCTAATCATTCGACCAGGGAAATACTGATTTTTGCTTATGACTTTTCCCCAGCTCAAAATCTTATGGAGGTTAGTCTCTCTCCCTCTCTCTCTGTCTCATCATAACTTTTTAAGGACAAAAATATTCTGGCATTTCAGTAAGTTCATCAAAACACAGGAGAATTTCAGCTAGTTTCAGCAATACAAATTGCAGTTTAATACGAATGTAGGCTTTAAAGCTCCAATGGTTCCTTTTAGACAGTTGTGATTCTTAAGATAAATTATCAGTGAACTTAGACACTTGCTCTGTTGTGTCACTGCAATGAAAACAAAATGAACATTGCTCTATCTTTTCTCTGTCCTTGCTCTCTCCCCCTCTCCCCAACACCAATGGGAAGAACAGGGTTACCTCATCCCATGGACTCAGCCCCTGCCCTGTAGATCCTCTTGGCTAACCTTTGTGGCAAATGGATGCCTGAAGCAATACTTGTCCCTTTGCCATCTGTTCTGAAATAATGCTGCGTCCACCCAGTCAAACGGCATAATATTTATTTTATTTATTCAGTTTATACTGTATGGCTGCCCATCTCACCATAGTGACTATTGGCAGCTATTACTGTAATAGTTAAACCAGAACAACAGAATAAAATACATCACTGGCAACCAAGGTAAAAACCATCAGATGACAATTAACATCTCCTGAGCTCTGACAATTGCTTCTACTTGCTCAAACCTCATACATTCATCTGCCATGTAAATTGTGAATGACACATAAGCAAAGTTAACCTTTTCCACAGATTTCTCTCAGAGCTGGGGATTAAAATGTAGGTTAAAACTTTTTAGCATAAGACTCTTCCTCACAGCCTCATTCGGTTTTTGAGTGAGCAGAAAAGGATGCTAACATAAATGGCACAGCCGAGGTCTCCTCTGCCTCACTGACACGGTTGGCCAGTAGCACAGTCCTTACAGTGTAGGGAACAAGTAAAGGAAAGTGAGTGATGGATTCCCTGGCTTCATTTTTCTTCCTACTGAGCATCACCTGCCTGCAGGAAAAATCACTCCAACATGAGTTGGGACTGTGGCTGAGGAGGAAGTGAGTTTTAACAGATGGCTAGACCAGCAGTTTTACTAGCTATCAAAATTTGCTCTGGTTGAGTGCTGTTCTTGAATAGTATTATTCTGGAACAGCATTAAGTTGATGTTTAAAAGTAGCCACAAAGCAGCTGATAGTCCTTAGGGGGCATTGCAAGATGAAGTGAGAAGAAACATCTGCCCCCTGGGCAACTTAGCTGTTTTTCATTGGAAATGAGCTGCTTTTACTGCATCCAGTTTACTACACAGCCTGGGCATGTCAACTGAGAAGGGAATTCCAGGAATCGCAAGGTGATTGGATTGAAGAGGATTGAAGTCAAGCAGGATACTGAAATCAGTTGTCCTCATTTGTATAGGAGTCAACAGCACGAAGAACAGCAATGTATTGTATCTATCTATCTATCTATCTATCTATCTATCTATCTATCTATCTATCTATCTATCTATCTCACCCATCTGAGTAAATAGATGAATGATACTTTTTCCAACCAGCAGAAAAGAGCCAAAAAGAAACAAATTCTCCTGAAGAAGCAGGACACCAATATATGAGAAAGCTGGTATACAAGGAATAAAATGATCCAATAGGTATTTTGTCCCCTGTAGAGGTGATGAAAATCAGAAGGTCTGGAGGCTCTATATTGGTACCTGTCAGAAGAATTAAAAAGACCAACCGCTTTTTCACACTTGAGATTATGAGGTGCACATTGTACTCTGATATGCTTTTAGTTTTCAGCTGAATGATTAGTGTTTGTTGAATCATTGTATCTATACTCATATGAACGAACTAGAAAAGAGTTAATATTCTGTAATTAAAGGGAGGAGGTCACTCTTGTGAGGAAGGTGGAGAAGAGATTGCAGGCTTTGCTTGCAAAAGCTGGAATGGAGCTACAGCTTATGGCCTGTTTTAAACTATTTACCTTTCTCTCTTTCAGGACCTAATTCTCTTCCCTCTCTACTACGTCTCCACACATCTTTGGAGGCACTTAAGAACAATTTGAAAACATATTTAATAAACCAGATGGATTGATGGAGTGGGTTGTGGGTGGATATTGAGAATGGCAGGTAGTAGGGTTAGATAGCAAGGCTATTTTCTTGTAAATCTTATGGGCGAAGTTAGATAGCAGGAGTATCGTGCTTATAGGTTTATTTTAGACCTGTATAAATGTTACTTTTACTGTGCAGCATATGGGTTTTGTGGCCAGGCTGGCTATTGCTGAGCCCGTGTGAGTCAGCAGAAGGAGAGAGGAAAGAATGGGAGAAGAGGCTCAGGCAGGGCCCTGAAGTCCATCTGTGCTGTCACGAGGGCAGCTGAGCTGACCTGGCTGCTAGCCAGCAATGGAGGCAGCATTCTCATTGGCCAAACCTAGCGTACAGGTGTAGGGGGCTAAGGCCCTGGGGGGAAACCCACCTTCTCGGTTGCTGGAGGAGATGCTGCCGGTTTGAGCCACAAAGGGGGAGAGAGAGAGATGCAGGATGGAGAGACACATTGCCACATTTTGAGCCTGGGCCGCTTTGAGGAATTGAGGCAGTAGGTGTCTTGGAGTGACTGTGTGGGAAGTTGGTAGCAGGAGAGAGACATTGCTGTGAGCGTCTGGGCTGCTAGAGTGTGTAGGTGCCATTTCCTGGCCCCAGAGGGAAAAGGGGTGAAGACATCAGCTGGAGGCTTCCCTGGGAGAAGAGAAGCAAAGATCCAGACAGAGGGACCTGCTTCACGCAAACCCAAGGCAGACAGGGACAGAGGCAGGCTGGTGACTGAGGAGGGACACCTGGAGACTTTGGGAAGCCCCAGAACAGGAAGGGCTGGTCAGAAGGAGGGTGAAGAGGGAGGAGGAGCATCACACAATGAGGGATGGCTGACAAGGTTCAAAAAAGCATAATGAAAGGCGTTAGGCCCCTGTCAAAGTAACTCAGCCAATTCCCTTCCCCTCCCCCCTCTTTCTCTTAGTGAAAAGCTGAGGGAGGAGGGGGAGGAGAATGGCGGGAGTTGGTAGCTATACAACAGAGCAGGTAGTTGTTAGCAAATAGAGAGAGGAAGTTAGAACCCAGAAAGTTTGAAAACTCTGGTGTAAATAGTTGTTTTTTCCC
Source organism: Python bivittatus (assembly GCF_059951505.1). Classification (NCBI taxonomy): domain Eukaryota; kingdom Metazoa; phylum Chordata; class Lepidosauria; order Squamata; family Pythonidae; genus Python; species Python bivittatus. Next base: position 48,380,135 of record NW_028277030.1, on the reverse strand, counting down.
TAATTCCTGTAAATAGACTTGTAAATAGTAAAAGAAAACATAAAAGCCTCCACTGTCTCTGTGAAGCAATTGTCCTCTTTAAGGACACATACACACACTGTAAATCTATTGTGCAGATTGTTTCAGTGTCATTTTAATTGTTCATCTTTTCTTGTTAATTTGTGTTGTGGTTGGATTATGGATTATGAATAATAATGTTTGTTGTTGTCTCCTATCTGTCTCTCTCTCATGCATGCATGTAACATGCCCCTCCTCCCTTCCTCCCCCCTGTTCTCATGCCTCCCCCAGTCTGCAGCTGAGCAAGTACAAAACAGCTGGGAGATGGGATGGTTTTGTCCCTAATTTCCCAGGATGAACATTTGCCTGCAAGTTCCAGTCAGTGTAAGGCAGCGTTGTCCAAACTTGGCCACTTTAAGATAAGTGGACTTCAACTCCCAGAATTCCCCAGCCAGCCAGGCTGGCTGGGGAATTCTGGGAGTTGAAGTCCACTCATCTTAAAGTGGCCAAGTTTGGACAACACTGGTGTAAGGCATAGGCACAAACCTCTTAGATGAAAGCAATGGGAACTGTGGCAGGTGAGCAACTCTCGGTCTCAAGTGGAAATGTGACCTTTGCAAAAGGTAGCATACTTCTCCTGAGAGTAAGCTTCTTCCTCTCCCCAGTTCCCCAGAATATAGCAAGCTTTGCTTCTCTGTAAACATGCATAGGACCAGGCTGTGGAGGTGCCCCTCCTGCTTTTGGTTGCCCTAAATTTGGAGAGCAAAGGAAACTGGCTTCCCATTTCCTGGCTTCCCATTTCCATAACCTTTCTTTCAATGGGTTCCCACCCAATGCATTATTACACCAAAGAACCCATGCATGTTCATGTACACGTATATCCAAGGACTGGCACTCCATCAAGGGAGCTCTAGTCCTATTTTAAACATATGCCTACCACTCTTTCAAAAGAGCAGGAAACCTGGGTTTATAAGGAGCAGATGGAACACAAATGCTTTAAAAAGCTCTGGTCGGATGTTACCCAAGACAATACGGTTGTGGAAGCCAGATGTTTGGTTTCTCCTAGAGAAAGCCATGGAAGGAAGATCCTAGCAGCTGGAGGAGAGGGGTCAGCCTAAAGTAGCCAGTGGGCTGAGAAGATCCCAACCTTTGAATGGCTTATCGCCCACATTGCCACTAAGACATTGCACATTATTTGTATGACAAATATTGTCCTGGGAGAATGGGGAAAACACTACTTTGAAACTAGAACAGTTATTGACAAATTTAAGATGCCTCTGATGAGATGAAGGCAAGATCATGAGAATATTTCCCTTAAAAACAGTTGGTGGAGCATTTTATGCTACAGTTAGTGGGAAATAAGGTCGAATCCTCAAGTGAGTTGTTGGAATCCAGCTTAGGTGGTTATGACTTAGTGTGGTTTATGATTCAGTGTGTCATACAAGCCCAGAAAACTGGATTCACTGAGTATACAATGGTTAACTTCAGCTGGTAAGTGTTTCATGTGTGAGTACAGAGAATCAGGAGGGATTAAAAAATGACAATAAGCTAATAATTCATGCCACTTCAGGAAGATAGAGTGCTAGTGGATAACTTACTCTGATCATTATGTTTAGATGTTCTCCAAGCAGACAAGTGCTTCCAAATGATATCTGGACTTGAGTACTGGGGGAATATCTAACTGGGAAAATTGGTACTTGAGGCCTTCTAGATTAAATCTTGTTCTTTGATCAACAACAGCAAAATTACCCAGATGCAAAAGAATATTTGGACCATATAATGTTTGGCTATGGGTCTTTCCAGCAAATAGTGATGGGCCTACTGCCTTTCAAAGTCGTTAAGTATACTTTATCTTCAATATTTACTAAATCTGACAAAAACAAAAGCATCAAAGATGGTTGACAATATCATACATAGGCAATAGACTATTTAATATACCATGCATATTCATGAGAATTAAGTAATTCCAAAAATACATTCAGTTTGATATTCATAATGATAACTTATAATTTCTACAATATCTTGGGGTTGTGGTGATAGCATTGAGATAGGCAAGAGATCACTGCAATTTTTCCTCTGACACGTCTGTGTGAATGGAAGAATATTTAAAAGTTTGGAGATGGATTTTCTTGAAGCTCTTAAATTGCACTCAGTTGTCATCAACACCCACAAGATTTCTCAAGATTGCTTTCAATGACAAAAAGCCCAGACTGTACACCATCTGCTAGAACACCACCAAAATGGAATTATAGGCCCCCTGTTCATTGTTTAGAAAAAAAGTAAAAACACTTTCAACGTGGTTGTTATGTTGAAAAGACTACACGGTTTCCTACTTTTGTTTTACCATACATTACTGCTTCTATCACTACCTGGCTGCTGGATTCCTCTTGTTAGGGTTCCAGCAGCAAGATCGGCCATTCCATTTATTCTCCTGGGGGTGTTGTTTGTAATAAGGGTGATGGTGATACATAATTAAGGTTATGATTTACCGTGTGCTTCGTAACTGCAGTGCAGGACAGGATGTGTTAGTTGTTACAGAATGCAGATTCCTAGAAAATAGATATATTCGTGGTATATTTCTTGCTGTTCAGAACTACCCCCCCCCCCCCCGTTCAGATATGGCTGGTCCCAGCCTTAGAAACTTCACCTAGGCCTTTAATTATTGATACCGTTGCACATTTCAGTCTGAATGATACTGTTTTGCACTTTAAAGGGTTTTTGGTTGTAAATGTTTTTAACTATTTCCAGTGAATTTAAATGTATTATACCCCTGTTTTGGTATTGCCAAAAGAACAAAGAAAACGTAGGGTAAAAAGAATTTTGAATCAATAAATGTGTAACTTATGCAAAATCTTACATGAGAATTGTTTTAGTGTGTGAAATCTCTGGCATTTGAAGCAATCTTTAAATATCCCAACTCTCTTATTCTGCCTTGTTATTTCTATTAAAATACATACAACATACAATACACGCCTTTCTTCATCTTTTATTTTGTCTCAGTTTCTGCTTTATCTTTGTGAAGTATAAGTATTGTTATTACTATTAATGTTATTCCACCTGGGAACAAATATGGTACAATTTATGTTCTGTTGAATTAATTCACGTGCATATTATTTCCCTGGAGATTTGGCTGGCGTTCGTTCTCAATTAAGAGAAAAGAAAAAAGCTACAGAAGCAGACATCGTACATATTTACATTGAACCATGAAGGACAGAAGGGAATTTTGTGTACTTTCACGCTCATGACTCAAAAGTAACTAATAACTTCATTTCCAGTTGAGAGATCAGATTACATATGTTTGGGAAAACAGCTACATGTTAATGTTTCATGCATCCAAGTTGGCAGTTAACAATCCAGTGAATTTTGATGCCTTTTTGTTTTTTTGGTTTTTTTCAATCGAGGCTTTGTTTTCTTTAATTCTGCTGAAAGGGCTTTTAACCAGTGAAACACCAATAGCTGTTACTGCTTTTAGTTCAGAGAAAAATCACAGACCTCTGAGCAAAATAAAAAGCTTTTTTTCTTTCACATACCCCACAAAATCCATTCTGATATACAATAATCAAATACACAGAGAGAACGATTTTGTGGGAAACCCTTTCTTAAATACCTTTTTCCCCATACGAATAGAAATATTGAGAGAGAGAGAGAGACGGAGAGAAAGAGAGGAAGCAGGAAGAATGTGTGAATATCACAGTGGTTTTGCAGAGGGGGAAATAGACACTGATTAAAGTACCATCAGTGGTCAGTGCTATTTAGGAATATAAAATATTTTGCTGTAGAGGCTTCATGGGACTATATCTATCTATCTATCTATCTATCTATCTATCTATCTATCTATCTATCTAATTTATACCTACTGGTCTGATCCAACGGGCTTTGGGCAGTTTACAGTAATTAAGAGCATGAAGAAGCAATTCCAATTAAACCAACCCTGGTAAACAAAACCCTATAAAACCCTAATGAACAGCATCAATCAATCATGGGTGCTCATTTGGATTGCAAAATAGTTCCAAAATAATAGTGATTTAAATGTCTTAGAATTAATCAATTCTACTGGTGCACCATAAAGCATCTATGATTCTAGGCTAATCACATTCTACTGTAAACAAATCTAGCCTGTCTTGGTGGAAGAACAGCCCTTAATAAAGGAGAAACCAGCTGATGTCCAGGCAAGATCTGCCTTAGTAGGTCATGCATTGGCTAGATTGCAGCTTCTGGGGAAAGAGGATTTTACACTTCCAATGACCATCAGTTTGACGAAAACGAGCATTTATATTAGAATATAGTGTGTGTGTGTGTGTGTGAGAGAGAGAGAGAGAGAGAGAGAGAGACAGAGAGAGACCCATTCAGTTACCACTTTCAAAATATATTTTGCAGTGTGTTCTGCTCTGACTGCCTTGAAGCCTAATCTATAGAACAACGACAGATGGCTTCTGTGTATCAGCCTTCATAAATAACAAGAATATTGGAACTTCAGGAGCCCCCCACCCCCATTTACTGAACCCTCTAAAGATATTGCTGTCTTAATTCCTTATAGGATGCATGGCTAACAGTGAGAAAAACTGTGAGTTGTAGATCAAGGACATCTAGCAAGCCCCAGTCTGTCTACCTCAACATTCATTCTGCAGCAGCAAGGCTAACTACACATTCAGCCCAAACGTGCATTTTGAAAAAATAATCTCATCTCTCTATCCCTCCCCCATCTATTTTAGAAGATAGGCAATAAAGAAAATGGCAGAGGAATATCCTTACCCTTTTCCTGATTCACATTTCCCCCTGCTAACAGCATTTGAAATTGAGGAGGAGGAGCCATTTAGGAGACAACTTGGAGTGGGTTAAATGTGTGTTAAAAATAGCTCTGTTCCTATAACACACTGAGTGTGCCAGTAACCCAATCAGATTTCCATACTGGTAGTTCTGGCAGCATATCATTGTACAGGTAGTCCTCGTTTAGCACTTGCCTCATTCAGCAACCGTTTGCACTAGTGACACTGATGAAAAATAACTTTGTAACCAATCCTCACATTTATGATCTTTGTAGGTTTGTAAAGCGAAAGAAAGCTGAAATAAAATCATAAGCATAGTGGCGGTTTCACTTAGCGACCACTTTGCTTAATGATCAAGTTGAGGGTCCCAATTGTGGTCACTAAACAAGGACAAGGGGGACGCAGTGGCGCAGCGGCTTAATGACACTGAAAGTTGCCGGCCAGAAATGGTCGACACTTTGGCAGTTCGAGCCCAGCTCTGCGCAGCAGAGTGAGCTCCTGCTTCCTCCCCCGTTCCTGCCAACCCAGCAGCTCAAAAACTTCCGTGAGTAGATAAATGGGGACTCTCACCCCAGTGGGAGGAAAAATGCTGGCGGTGCTTGCATGGGAGACGGGACCAAGTTGCCAGTAATGCGGAAGCCGTGCACGCCCGAACAAGGGGCAAAGCAATGGAAACCCCGCCTCCTGCGCTCGCCAGCTGGGCTCTGCTCTAGGAAGGAGGCAACAGCAAACCACTTCCGAAACACCTTGCCTTGAAAACTGCAGGGACTCGTCCAGGCAGTCACCGCAGAATCGGTCACAATTGAGTGCGGATAAAAAAATAAATAAATAAAAACAAAACAAAACCAAAAAAACAAGGACAACCTGCATGCATTCAGTCCAGAGCTGCTATTGTTGGGGCGAGGGTAGAGTATATGAGTCTATGCCCATGCACTCTAGTCCTATTCTATCAGCTTTTTCAACAGGAAAATATTGGCAGGGCTTCCCCATTGGCTAGCCAGGCAGCAGTAGGCATGGCTTCGTTGGTACAGCCAATCAATGTGGAGGGAGGGGGTTCTGTGTCACCAGACCTTGGCAATGAGTTTGCAATGAAGAATCTTGCTTTTTTGCCCACTTTTTCACTTGGAGGATGTGGAAGGCACAACAGGGCAATTGTCTGGCTTTTTGTGTTCTCCCAGCAATGGATGATGGGATGGAGTTAATTTACCTTATGCAAAATTGGATTTCTTTGGGGATAAGTTTAACCACTTAGGATTGATTGACTGGATTAATCGGCCCCTTTTCCTGTTCCTGCAATACACTTGCCCCATTAGTGTGGACTCTGTTTACCAGTTAAATGTGTTATGGGAAGAAGCCCATCCTTATTTGCTTGTTTGTCAGACTTTTTCACTTGAAAGTCTCATCATCAATATATCAAAAAATCTCTCTGGGAACAGCTTGAGCAGATACTCAGCAGGCATTCCTAGATAAGTTTGAGAAATATCGTTGATCAAGACCTTTGAGAACCACAGCCAGTCAACTGTAGTGAATCATGAATTACTGCTTTTCTCTTACTCTTTTCTCTCCACTGCTTCTGACTTTAACTCTGTTGCTAGGCTATGTTATTTCTCTGCATTCATACATTCCTTTTCATTTCCTCAGACAAAACTGTGGTTCATGCTCTGGTCTTCCTCAATTTATTTAAATTGCCTCGAGTTGTTTTTTCTATGACACATATTTCCTGTATTATTGTACATTCGACATGATGATATTGTCCCTGTATTATTTTATATAATATAATTTGGCAATATTTGAAAAGTATCGACCCTGACCGCCTCCGCCTCCTCCTCACTGTTATCTACTGTAACTTTCATGAAGCAAAAACAAAACAACAAAACCAACAAATCTTTGACTATTGCGATATATTCTCACAGTGTCCAAAACACTGATGTCAAAAAAGAATCCCCTTTTCCAACCCTCAGACTGCATGATGCTGTCTGTAACAAAAAGTTCTTGTCTTCCCTGGTATTTTGCACAACCCTTCTGTCAGCCTTGCCTTGTCTGGCCTTCCCTGTCCATCTGTCTCAGTTCTTCTCCTTCTTTCCTTAAAATAAAATAAAGCTGACAAATGAAATCCAGGACCAAGATGTTGAAAATGGTGACCCCTCGTATACATTTAAAACAGCAAAGTTGCTGTTTTTCTTAACTACCTAAAGATTGGTCCCAAATATGCCCCAGAGCTAACCAAATTACTTACTTACTGTCTTGGCTAAAAGCCTCAAAGAAAATCAGCCCAAGAGCTTTTAGATAGAAGCAAAATAGCTTTCCTATTCCAAGCAGAGTGGTACTAAGAACAAATTGAAAAGGTGACGTTATAACCATTTTTTGCTCCCTAATATGAGGAATCATGTTCTGAAAAGAGTATAACTGGTTTTGTGGGGATATCTCTATTCATTGTTTGTTTGAGCAGTCTGTACAGAGAGCCACTTTGGTGTCATGGCTAAGGCACCAGGCTAGAAACTGGGAGGCCGTGAGTTCTAGTCCTGCCTTAGGGACAGAGCCAGTTGAGTGACCTTGGGCCAGTCACTCTCTCTCAGCCCTAGGAAGCAGGCAGTGGCAAGCCACTTCAGAAAAACCTTGCCAAGAAAACTGAAGGGACTGGTCCAGGCAGTTGCCAAGAGCCAAAAACTGACCTGAAGCCACACAAAAACAAAAGAACAGTCAGCCTGGGATCTACTGGCTAAGTAGAAAGGAACATTTGATTTCAATGAATGTAAAGCTAAATCAATATATTATTTTCACTTCAACAAACCACTTCCTCATCATTCAATATTTGCAGCATTTAAAATTAATGCTCTATGACAGTGTTGTCCAAACTTGGCCACTTTAAGATGAGTGGACTTCAACTCATGCTGGCTGGGGAATTCTGGGAGTTGAAGTCCACTCATCTTAAAGTGGCCAAGTTTGGACAACACTGCTCTATGACATGATGGTAGCATTTAACAGTGCTGTCCATATCACACGAGTGATTAGAGATTGGTGGGCAAACCCAGGACTGGCAGCCGGTGCACAGTGTGAGAAGAAACACTAAATCTATTGGCTAAGCAAATATTCAGCTAAGAGATTGTATGTCTGTCAGGTCAGTTGCAAAGCCACATTGGCCCATGGTTGAGGAAAGGCTTTTGCTCAAAGCCTTAGACCACAAAGAATGTACAGTGGAATGCCACTAAGGTGGATTGTTCTTGGATACTTCTGTCCTTTTCCATCCTATCAAAATAATCTTGAATGTATTTGAAGGAACGTCTTTGAAGGTATATTTCAATTAATTAATTAATTAATTTTATTCAATTTCTATAGCCGCCCATCTCAGACAAGTGACTCTGGGCAGTGAACGATCATAAAAACAGTTAAAACCAATACAAACATTATGCACACACGCATGCGCACACACACGTACATACCAAGCAATTATAACCTTAGGTATCCAGATAGCCAGGAAACAGGGCCCTTAACACACTTGGGCCCCAGGCCCAGGCACATAACCAGGTCTTCAAGGCCTTATGAAAGGCCAACAGGGTTGGGGCCATCCTAATCTCTGGAGGGAGAATGTTCCAGAGGGCAGGGGCTATGGCAGAGAAGGCACGCCTCCTAGCCCCCACCAGCCGACATTCCTTACCTGACGGGACCTGTAGCATACCCAACCTGCCAGATCAAATTGGATGGGCAGAAACAACTGAGAAGAGACGGTCCCTCAGGTAACCCTGTCCCAAGCCATGAAGGGCTTTAAAGGTGACAACCAGCACCTTGAATTGCACCCAGAAACATACTGGCAACCAATTCAGCTCATGAAGCAGGGGTGTTGCATGTGTCACATATCCAACACCATTTGCTACCTGTGCAGCTGCATTCTGCACCAGCTGAAGCTTCCCAATGCTCTTCAAGGGCAGCCCCATGTAAAGTGCATTGCGGTAATCCAGACAGGAGGTCATGAGGGTATGAGTGACTGTGAGTAGAGCCTCCTGGTCCAGGGATGGGCACAACTGGTGCACAACCTGAAGGTGTGCAAAGGCACTCCTAGCCACAGCTGCCATCTGCTCTTCTAGCAGGAGCCATGCGTCCAAGAGGACACCCAGATTGCACACCAAGTCTGTCTGGGGCAGTGCCACCCCATCCAGGACTAAAGATGGAAAAACCCTGTCACTGGTAGATGCTGTTGGACTGCCTCAGCTACAACACCAGTTAGCAGTTTGAAAGTTGTTGGTAAGCAGGTAAGCCTGTAGTTGCCTGGTGCTGTCCCTTTTGTTGGATCTTTCATTTTCAGGTAGGTTTTGCCAGATGTTAACCAATCTTTAATTTCACCTCTTTGCAGCATGATGTTAAACTGCTTGGCAATGAGTGGGTGCAGACCAATCAGATGTTTCAATCAAAACCCATGCAGTTCATCTTCACCTGGTGCTGACCAATTCTTGATCTTCCTTGCCCTTTTCTCCACCATTTCTGCTGTTACTACAACTTCTTTCATTTCAGTTTCTTTCTTTTTTTTTTCCTTCTCCACACCCTTTATCCAAGCTACATTCTTGTTGTATTTCTTTGGGTTGCCCCATAGCTGTGCCCAGAACTGCACTGTTGCTTCTTTGTCAGATGTTGGCTGGTTCATTGCAGTCTGTCCATTGATGGATTGGTAGAAACATTTCTGATTTGACTGAAATTGGAGATTTTGTCTGTAGTGTGCAATTCAAGCTTCACATCTCCTGATCTTCTTGGCTATGGCTGTTATTTGCTGCTTTATTATTTCCAGTGCTTACTTGATCTTCCTTGTTTCTAGGTGATACTTCTTGATCAGGTATTCTTTGGTCTTCTTGTTCCTCAGCTTCCTTTCTTTCATTTGTTCTAGCTTGCTTGCATCTGATTATAGCATGCTGATCTTATTTTCTTAGCATGTGATCTTAGCATGCTGATCTTATTTTAAGTAATGGTGCTTATTTGTGTCTCCAGAATTAAGATATTCAGATTCCTTTGTGAGATCTAGGGGCTGGTGAGTGATGAGGCCTGGGGAAAACCCAGGAATTTGGATTCCAAGATCTAGAGGGCTACCATCTGGCCTACTGATCAGGGGCATCCTCCTCCCTTATTTAGAAGCATATTTACATAAGATGACTTTGGATAATGGTATCCATTTAATGTATGGTTATTGCTGTTATTATTACTGCTTTGGAGAAGTAGCCCATCAGTAGCCTTGTGAAGGTTGGGCTGAGAAAGTGCTAGACTTGAGGATGTCTGTTGACTCTCTTATCCAGACAGTCCACGCAGTGTTGACTCTCAGAAAGGATAAGAGAAGATACAATATGCCTTTGTTCTCTTAAGAGGCCAGAATATTCAGAATCCCACCTCCCTTGTTCCTCTCAAAACCACCTATGTTGTAACAACAAAAGACCACCTCTAGCCATGTGTCTCTGCCACATGCAGACATCCAGAAAGCTATTTATTTCAGTGATCAAACATAATAGCCTAACAGTTAATTACAGTCTAACTTTGATTAACATCCTTTATAAAGTTAGAACATTTTCTTCCTTGAATATTTCCTGGAGAATTTCTGTTCATTTGAGCTTTTAAAAACTTGCTAGAAATATCTCCTAACCACTCTAAATAGACACAGCTAGGCTTTTCTAACCTAACTGGAACTGTAGTCCAACACATTTGGTTGGGGAAGGCTGTTCTAGGATGTATTTGGTAAAAAGATTATCAGTATAATAATATGTAAAATTATTATTTATATTAATGTATGCTGCTGAATACTAATGAGTAGAAGCACAGAACCTAGTCATCCAAAAGTGGTGAGTGACCTGGCATGTTCCAAAAGTCATTAATTATTGGGTCTTGTGGTGGCCCATTCTGTGTGAAAATCCAATGCAAATGATATGGCCTGTATAGATTATAAGGGATGTGATGCAAAGTATAAAAGCAATATATCAGAGCTGGCCTAAGCCATGTTGCTCTTTTATGAAAAGGACAAAATGGTCATTCTGTCCATGACCTTGTTCCATGTCTAAAACCTGACTACATGAACACTAGATTCTTATATTGACACTCGTATCAGGACAACGTTCTCCATCTCACCTAACTAGTACCACAGAATATGGCAGGAACAGTTCTACTTGGTAATTTCTTCCCACAACTCCTCACCCCCAGTGTTTTGTTCACTAAGGCAGCTGCCTCATTCTTCCTTAGGAAAGAGTCAGCCAGCCTTCTAAGGTTCACGGGTGAATAAATGGAGATTTACTTGTATCACAACAGTAAAGTTTTATATTTGAATTGCAGTCACTTTACATAAGCATCATTGCTTCCTCAGGACACAAAAATACTGCTGGGAGGCTCTCCTGGGTGATCTCAGTTCAAGGTTTTGCAAGGCTTCTGGCAAGATGTCCCCAGTGGGCATGCCTCATCCCTGCAATCTCCCATTTGCTCTCTCTTCGCTCTGAATTCAGCCCCAAAGTAGAACCACTAGTTCTGGGCAGCAAAAGGTTTTCTGTACCTCTTTGCTAACATTTAGTAATTGTTTGGATTTCTGCAGCTGAGAACTAGTAGTTCCATAAAAAAGGCTAACTCAAGTCTTCTCCAGACTGGTACCCTCTGGGTGTGCTGAGACTACAATTTCCAGAATTCCCATGGAAGCTTGCTTTAGACACTAAACAGATGAGCAGGCAGTAACAGCTGTTGTTTCCACTCCTTCCTGTTGCTTCCTTGAACTCTTGCTCTGATCCAGAGGAAGAAAGTGAATGAATACTTGAGGATAACAGAAGGAGCAGTAAGAGGCCAAGAAGTTGTAGGGATGGCAGTGGATTCCATGATAAGACATACCCCCCAAATAGGGACTTCTGTCCTTTGGAAAGAGCATTTCCCCTTCTTTTTTGTGTCAGGAACCTCACTTCCAGTTTGCCAGAAGCATTTCCTTCTTTACATTTTTCATTCCCAAATAAACCATAGATAGCTTCATGACTTACAGAACCACCACAACACACCAACAATCACCTCAATTATCATGATATAAATTGTCTAAATAAATACCTTTCCCTCATGAATCTTGAATCTAGATCCTTTATTTCCCCAGCAAAGTCTACTTCTTCTTGTCTTCTCCTGATTATTGCCAACCCCAGCTCCAATTCAGAGAAGTCCTAATCCTTTCCCTGCCCAACTCTATCTCTGCTCCCTTAATACAATCATCTTGTTAATTTCCAAAGACACTTGTTTTCTTATGCCAAGTGTTTTGATTCAAGTGATGATTTTGCTCAGAAATGTTCATACTCACTCTGCTATTTTGTTTTTTGATATGATTTCAAAAACCAAGAAGGAATTATGGGGCGGGGGGACTTTTTTCGCAGATCCAGGCATTGAGGGAAACACTCATAAGTCTGCTTTAATATTCACATAGCTTGCTGTGTTGAAAGGGGATTCTGACAGCATAATTGGAGTTAAGAGTATCTGCTTTAAGACTGTAAACAATTGGAACAGATATCTAACTACTCACAGTAGGTATTATTGTACTGTTGTTCAAGTAAATAACAAAATTCCATATATTGTGAACATTTTATTTATTTATTTATTTATTTATTAAATTTGTATGCCACCCATCTCCCTCAACAGGTGACTCTGGGCTTAGTGTTGGTAAGGCTAAACAGAGCAAGGTACATGATAAAGTGGAAAGGCAGTATTTGGCAAAAGGTTTGCTTGCACATTTAAACTGTGCATCCCTCAAATGAGTGGAATGGCAATTTTCGGGGTTGCAAACGATGTCACTTGCTATCACATTGAGAGCTGCTCATTATACATGGCATCGGTCAATGGCTAGCTGTCTTATATCATTTGAAGAGGGATATAAGAAGATAAATGTTTAGCGTCTGGCTCACTTGAATGAGCCAATGACTTGGCAAGAAATGAGTGTCCAGAATGGAACAAAAGAATATTAATATTCCTAAATTATTGGTAGGTGGCCAAAGAGGGGAAAAAGCTCCACCAGAATTTGAAAAAGGAAACATAGCAAATTAAATGTATACATACTATGCTTATATACTAACAAAGAATGTACCAGTGGTTTTCAGTAATGACACTGTTTAGACTTGCTCTGGAATAGCAGTTGCTGAAACAAAAAACAGTGGTGAACAAACTAAAAAAATGGTTGCCCCAAACCCTGCTTGGTTCCACTGAAAATCAGATATTATGCTAGATGGATCTTTGGTCTTTAGGGGAATTAATTTTTTTTTTTATAAAAGCCCCTCTCCTCTTTTAGTGGATATATATAGACACATAGATAACACACACAAATGAAATTAATGTGGTGCGTGTAGATCAAACTATGTTCCAGTGTTCAATAAACTATGGCATGGCAAATACATCTGTTAGTGAAAGTAAACTAGAAACTGAGGGATCAAAATGATCAATTCTCTCTAACATGGAAAGAGAGAGAATAGCCATTATCGGCTGGGAATTCTGGAATACTGAACCTAACAGATCTGGAGTACACCAGATTAAGGAACTCTTCTTTAAAGTGTATGATTTTGTATTGAAATGGGATTTTATTGCTGATCTATCCAGATCTCTTGCATACACAAGGAATAGACTCTAATTACTCTATAACATAGAAGGTTGACATTAGGATTGACTGGATAGTCAACATGAAATCCAAGTTGTTGGATGCCAAACCTTCTGTTGTTGGGGATGAAGCATGGCAGGGCTCCAGTGCCAGATAGAAAGTAGAAACTGCCCCAACTCACCTCCTGCTCCAGTGCCACTGTGGACCTCAGAAAAGAAGCCTATACAAGGGAAAGGAGGAATCCAAGTACAGTGGTATCTCAGTGCACGAACTTAATTCGTTCCGCGACTCTGGTCGCAACCCGAATTGGTTGCGACCCGAATCAAATTTTCCCATAAGGTTCAATGTAAATATGGTTAATCCGTTCTGAACCATATGTATTTTTTTTTTTAAACCACAAAAATATGAAACAAAGTACAGTACAATACAGTACGAAGAGAGAGAACATTAATCTTGCTCGAGGCGACTTCTGGTGTGGAGGACAGAAAGGCAGGTGGGGAGGCGGTTATTGTTTGGAGGGAGAGTCCCCCTCCCTACAGGAAGCCATGACCACATGTCACAGCAGGGAAAATGGCCGTGGATCCTGTTCATCACCCGATGCAGAGTTCGCGAACGGAAGCAAAATTTTGCGAACGGAGCTGTTCGTGAACCAAATTGTTCGTGAACAGAAGTGTTCGTGACCCAAGGTACCACTGTACCAGCAGGGTAACAGGTAAGAGGGTTCCAAGTAATTGGTGTCCAATTACATGAGGTGCTGATGGTGTACATCTATCTTACCCTAGTATAGCTTCTTTATTATAAATGTGGTTAATCTTCTAAATGCAGCTAATTTAGGGTCATTACCCAGACCTTATTCATATATTATCTTGATTGATGAAGTACATTTCTTTCCATTCTCCTTTGGTTTGAGGGGATCTGGTGGACTCTATCCTCCATTTTGCTTTCTAACAATGCTTTGGAGTGGTGTTTCATACAAGACACTGTGGGAAAACAAAACAGCCATTAAGTCTACTTCTGACTAGATCCTCCAGGTGCTGGGGCTTGTGTGACAGCCATCAACTGCTAGGTGCTGACAACAAGCCTGCTCAGTTCAATTCTTTGCTCTTGGCTTTGGGTTCCTAGTCCATGGCCAAAATTATCAGCCAGTTGGCTGTTCTCAGCTTCTAGAGTTAGCTGAATGCTCCACGTTGCTTGCTCTCTCTTCCTTTTTTAAAAATTGAGTCTTCCTTTTCTTTAAACAACCTTTGGAAAAATACCAACCCTTGTAAAAATTTCTGTAATATTCTTTCACCACTGCTTCCAGCCTCCTTTTCCATTGGCCAAGCAAAGGATCTATTGCAGGAACTAATTGGAAGTATCCCACACAAGCATTATTGTAATTATTGATCAGAGAACTTAAAATAGACATTAGTAAATGGGGAGGATAACTGTGCCCTCTTAAGGTACACTAGGCAACAAAATGTTTAATAGCATCTTACTGGTGCCAGGTACAGCCAGGAGCATTATTTAACTTTTCCACAAGGCACTTCAGGCTTGGCTGCTTAATTAATTAAAATGTTACAGTGTGCTATCAGGAACATTGTATATTTTGTTGGGCTGCCAGACAATGACGTTGGTGGGGGAAGAGCTGCTTACAAAGCAGGAATGGGGAGTAGAGTGCGGGGTGGGGGGAGAAATAACTAATCAGTTATCAAAGTATTGTTTGAAAGTTGAGTTTCTAATTCACAGCAGCATTTTAATGAGCATTTGTAGATTTTGCTTTTTAAGCACCAAGTTACCATCATGAATTATTTAGTGAAATGTCCACCTCTCTTATCTGGTAAATTAGTAGCATGCAAGTGTATAACACTATGCTGGGAAAACGTTTTCACCATTTTGTAACAACCTGTGGACTGGTCTGCTGGTTTTGTTATTAAATAAACCATGATTAAACAAGCATTGCCTTCATGCCGAGTGTAAACTTTGTATGTTCCTTTGCAAATGTCCTACCAAATTTTGCAGAAAACTTCTAAACTGAAATCAGGGGAGAAGGACATTGCCTAAGAAAAATTGGAAGAGTTATGTCGTCAGCACATTGACGTGAAACAGGAGATACAAGGGCTTGCCTTTGCTGTCCAGGACTGAGTAGATACACAGAGTTCACTTTATCTCTGCTGAAGAGGATGTACTGACAGTCCTGTGAAGGACATTGCCTCTCTTTTTCTGACAAATTCTGAAGAAAAAAAAGATGATTAAAATGTCCATGAGTTATGTTCTCATGTATGGAAAAACACTTAGACTTTGGTGAAAAAGCTCCCGAACAATGTGCTTTGAAAGAGAAGTTCTGTGAAAAGAGTCAGACCAGGCTGTCTTATTGCTGAAAGGATGTTTTTTGAAGCTTTCTCTTTTTCTTATTTAAGGATACCTTGAGGAAGCTTTCACAATACTCAAAATAGATACAAGTTATTTTTTTTTCCTGTGGCATTATCTTTTAATAAATTATTTCTGTACCTCATTATCCTCAACAACACCTGAATGAATTTATAATCCAGGTTGCATTGGATCCCATCTCACCATATTTAACAGTGGTAACGTTTTATATTTAACTCTCCCAGTGGGAAGTAATTAGTAATTGCATCAAAGTAATTAACATAAAAGAAAAAATGCATATATAGAGACAGGGTTAACAGCATTTAATAAGATAAATTTCCAAGCCTTAAAAGAAGTGCAGGGTTATATTATGGGCAATGAACTTTTTTAATGGCTTGAACATTTATCTTATTAAAAAAACAAAGAACAAACATCTAACCAGATTGCTTAAAAGTAATCTTCCTTGTCCTTTCTAATAGACAGACAATCAAATGTTAACTGGCCATATATATCAGCAATCCATTGCTGCAAATCAATTATTTAGCTTTCCTTCCAATGCTTTATATTACTTCTTTTAGTTCTCCCCATGCACAAAAATATCTACAGTTCTTATTGTCTTGACAGATTTTAAATGCAGATGATATAACTAAACAAAACCGTGATATATGATCTAAAGCCATGACGTTACACCTATAGATTTCAATGGAGCACCCGTTATTGAATTACAGTGATTATATCTAAGACAATGAAGTTGATTTTTCTTTTAACTGCAAAGTGCTGAAGTTTTAAATAAAGAAAATGTGATGTGTATAAATCAGCATGCAAAACACAACAGGTTTTTTTCAGTGAATGATTCTTATTTTAACGGGAAAAGTTTCTCATGAAGCTCCATTCTAATAGCTTGTAATCTGAATGTTTTTCTGAATTCATGAAGGGATGGGCAGAATGCATGTGGAAGACATTGTTGTTTACTGATTTGTAGTATGTTTATTTATATAATTATACCCCACCACAGCCCCACAGGACTTAAGTACCTGTACTTCTTTTTAAAAAAACCCTTTAGTTCTTTGTTAGGAAATATATTTGTGATATTAGAATTCTTATCTCTGGCAAAGGAACTTTATTGGGGGCCTACCCAGCAGCTAACAAAATACATTAGCATAATGTATAAAGATCAGAAACCTAGTTTTCATTCAGATCTGCTAGCTAACAGCAAAGTTCACACTGTAATTCAGGCATAGCAACCCCAAGCTTCTTCTCAGTAAGACAAAAAAGAAAAACCATGTTTTCATGGGCAAAGTTCACTTCTAAACAAAGATCATATCATACATTGAAAAGCTGTTTTGATCAGAAGTGCGTGTGTGTGTGTGTGTGTGAGAGAGAGAGAGATTAAAATCTAAAAATAATCAAAAAATAACTCCTCGAACGTCTTGCTCTGACGGCCTCTTCTCCCTATTCTGTTATCCCATTTTTCGCCCATCCTTGAATTGACAGAAAAGCATTTGCTATCCCCAAGCCTTATCCCTATCTACTGCCTCAGTTTCCTGTCACGTGATTTATGCATCTATGAAGTAATGGGTAACAAAGTCTAACGTGCCTTGAGGCTGCTCTTGAACAGCACTGGAATGAAAGGAAAAATACTGTAGTGCTTTAATCCCAATGCCACTAGGGACAACTTAAGCCCAATTCACTCACTGGCTGGGAAGGTAAAGGCGAGATCATGTGGACAGGGCAGAAAAAAAATGTTGCCAGGCATGTTTTTGCTATGGGACAGTGCAGATGGGGACACAGCTGGATGGATGGATGGATGGATGGATGGAAGGAAGGAAGGAAGGAAGGAAGGAAGGAAGGAAGGAAGGAAGGAAGGAAAGGGAGCAAGGAACATAAGCTCTCTGCTAGGTCTAACACAGTTAAGAAAAGAAAAAAAAATCAAAACACTTCCTCACAGGAAAAATCACAGGAAAAAACCATAAAATTTAAGACCCAGCAAGCAGCATGTGACACTGTCCTGCCTACTTTGAGGCATGGCCTTGTTTGCTTCAATCCTTGGCATTCCAAAATATGTTGGACACTACTGTGCTAAACCATAATCTGGTTTGTTTGTTTTGGACTTAGTGTGATGAGTGAACCCACCCATTTTTGCTTAGCATTATGATGAAACAGATCCACTATGATTCCTTCAACAAACCATGGTTCAAAAATACCCTGGCTTAGCATTATGTGTGAGCACATCCAGTGAGGTGAATCCCCTTTTTTCTGGGGGAAGAGGTTTTATGAAAATATCCTGGTCTTATGAAAATAATCTGGAAACTCTAGCTTTTGTTCCAGAGCTCAGCCTTCTGCTGCATTATTGGCCAAAGTTTCATTTCACCTGTAAGCTTTTTGAGACATTGCTGAATGTCTCCACTGCAGTGTTCTTTCCTTACCCTTCCTTGTTTTCCCAAATAATTAGAACTTCTCTCCTATTGCAGTTAGAAGCATGTATACCAAGACTTCATTATAGAGGGAAAAAAAAGATTTGGTATTATAAAAGACTGACCTTGAACTATCTTTAGCTTTCAAGGGTTCTCAGGATATAGTGTAGTTAGAAAACAGAAAGATACAGAAGAAAAGGATGGGCTTCAATAGAAAATAATCACCATGGTGCTATGCATATTCATAGGTCATAAAATGGCCACCATTTGGAAGGCATAATTATAAGTGAAATATAAAGAAAAACCAAAAGCCACACAGACTTACCACTGACACTCTGCCACCAAGTTCACAGAGAGAACATATTGGTAGTTCTTGTACATTGTTACTATGGTTCTCGCAGCCTTTGCAGAACACAATTCAACATGATGTTTCTCTTTCTTCTCTTCTACGCCCTCACCCAAACCCTTTCAAAAAAGAAAATTATAGCCTACAAGTGTCTGAACTGAGAAAAAGCAAAATGGTTTTCAAATAAGTACACGCCAAAAAAAAAAAAAACCCAAAAAACCCAAGTATGTTGGAAAATGGCTTTATTCACAAAGTTCTCTATTGGAGAAACCAGGAAAAAGGTTAGATTTCACCATACAGTACTTGAAATGCCATGTGTACTGTAAGAAACAAAACATTGTCAGGGCCCTCCATATAAGAAGGGTGCTTCTATCTGAGGTTTCAGGGGGAATAAACAAGGGACACCCCACTTATGTAGTTCATGTGCCTCTGCTGCATTTTCTGGATGTGGTTTGAAATAAAAGAAACATTGTATTGTCGAAGGCTTTCACGGCCGGCATACGATAGCTGGTGTGGGTCTTTCGGGCTGTGTGGCCATGGTCTTGAAGTCTTGTTTCCTAACATTTCACCAGCACCTGTGACTGGCATCTTCAGAGTGCAGGAGCACAGACAGGAGCAGTTCTCTCTGTGCCCAGGGTGAAGTGACCCTTCTGTGGGTATTTATAGAGATCTGGGGGGGTTGGGTTACTGAGTGGCTGCTTGTTTTGGAGTCAGCATCTGTGTGTATTTTCCTGGGGATTAGGCAGGGTTTTTCTTCTACTGAATTGTTAACGAGGGGCTGCTGGGGGTGATTAGCAAGTTCATTGTGTGAACTGTTCACATGTCCTGGTGGTTGAGCTGAGTTCATTGACCTTTTGCAGGCTGTATTTTTCAGGATTGGTAGCCAGGTTTTGTTGATTTTTAGACTCTCCTCTTTTTTATTGAAACTGTGCTGGTGTTTGTGAATCTCAATGGCTTCCCGGTATAGCCTGGTATAGTGGCTGTTGGTGTTGTCCAGTATCTCTGTGTTTTCAAATAGGATTTTGTGTCCAGTGTGCTTGAGAGCATGTTCAGCTACTGCAGATTTTTCTGGTTGCTGTAGTCTGCAGTGTCTTTCGTGTTCTTTTATCCTGGTATGGATGCTGCATTTTGTGGTCCCGATGTATACCATGCAGTTGCGGACAAGTATTGCTAATCACCCCCAGCAGCCCCTCGTTAACAATTCAGTAGAAGAAAAAACCCTGCCTAATCCCCAGGAAAATACACACAGATGCTGACTCCAAAACAAGCAGCCCCTCTGTAACCCAACCCCCAGATCTCTATAAATACCCACAGAAGGGTCACTTCACCCTGGGCACAGAGAGAACTGCTCCTGTTTGTGCTCCTGCACTCTGAAGATGCCAGTCACAGGTGCTGGTGAAATGTTAGGAAACAAGACTTCAAGACCACGGCCACACAGCCCGGAAGACCCACACCAGCCAAAAGAAACATTGTTTTTTCCCTTTCCCCTTTCTTGTGTCAGTGGTTTCTCATCATATTCAGAGGCTAAAATTTCCTAAGAATGTTTCCACTTCTGTGCTTTTAGCACTATCCTTTAAAGCAGGGCTCCTCAACCTCAGCAACTTTAAGATGGGTGGACTTCAACTCCCAGAATTCCCCAGCCAGCCATGCTGGCTGGGGAATTCTGGGAGTTGAAGTCCACCCATCTTAAAGTTGCTGAGGTTGAGGAGCCCTGCTTTAAAGGGTGTAGTTCAGTATTTCTGACTTTTTTTCTGAACAGATCTGCGCTCTCTCGCTCTGTGAGAGAGGGCGGAAAGAGAGATAAAAAATAAGAATAAATGGTAGGAAAAACACAGGAGGTTTATATCTAGAAGAAGGTATCATTTGGCTCACCATTTCATAAACTTCCATGAATGGAAAAAGAGATTATAGAAACTAAAAGTTACCTGAAAACTCTCAAATTGTTCCGAAATAGTATATAAGACAAACCAGATATGGGATGTATTCCAAAAACAAGATTTAGCATTCTAAACATTTATCTTGGTAGGCTTTGTTACATGCACATCATAAGCTAAATCATGCTTATGTGCTGATGTGCATGTAATCATTTGTTACATGCACATCAGAAAAGCTAAATCATGGATAAGTTGATATGTTGTACTAAAACCATGATTGTTGGAACCATGGTTTATTGACCAAATCTTGTTTCATGGAGTGTTATGCCCTAAACCATCATTCACAAATCACAGTAGCTGAGTTCATGCAAAATGCTAAGCCAAAACCTGACAAACCACAAAATGGCTTACCTGTACAATGTCTGAACCAAGAGATGGTTGTAACTCAAACTTTTTTTAAAGAAGTTCTCATGTAAAAACACATTCTTATGTTCTGATTGCAAAGATGAATGTTTTCAGCAGTTTTCTAAATGTCAATAAAGTGGAAGCTGATCATGTCTCCCTAGAAAGATATTCCATAAAGCAGGCACAGCAACAGAGACCCAGCGCCTACAAGCCTTCATCCCCTGTACCTTGAGCTGGGCAACATATAAAAGCTTGGCAGATAGTTTCTCCCATTGCAGTTTGTGGTTATCAAACCAAATATTGTATGGATGGACTAATGTAAGATGGGCTAAGAATGGAAAAACCCAAGTTCAAGTTCACCCTAAGCCATAGAAACTGGCTGGGAGTAAGGAACATAATGTGTCTTTCTCTGGATGTTGAGGGAACTACAGTGGAAGTCCTCCACTGGATATCGTGCATAATTGCAAGGTGGCATCTTTAAAGAAGTGAAGCCCACATTCAGTTTCTCTTTACTGCATAGTTCAGTATGTCTCAGTACAGTATTCCTTTGAATCTTAGTGAGGTTCTGAAGGTCTCTCAGCACTTGCAGGAGCAAAATGCATTTTAGTTCCCAAGAATTCTGAGACTAACTATTTTCCTGTCTATTCCAAAATTATGCTTAGAAAATATTTTTGCATTTATTTATTTATTTATTTATTTATTTGAAAGATTTATAAAGCTGCCTGTCTAACAGTTTGTGACTCTGGGAAGCATGTAAAAGAGAAAGAAAGAAGAAAAAACCCCAAAGGGCAGGTGCAGCAACAGAGAAGGCACACTTCCTCGGTCCCGTTATGGGTTTCAGAATGGGAGCCTGGAACGTGCCCACCCTAGGTGACCTCATGGGATGTGCAGGATGCTCGGTTAAACTGCAGCAGAAGGAACCACTTGCGCTGTAACCTTTTGTAGCTGTGATGGACAGAATGTGATATGAACAATTTTGTGTAACCTAAGGCTTTGTACACGGTGGGCCTTTTCATATAGCCATGGTTTCTGCCATGCAATTCCCCCCACCCGCTAATGTCCTCTCCCTGGGGCTGGAGAGGTTGAAGAAGGGGGATCCAGCTCTCCAGCAAGGAAGAGGAAAAAATGGACACTTTGGACATTGTCCCATCTACACTCACGTCTGGAATTTCCTCACTAGGCTTGGTGACTGGCAGGGAGGGAGCAACCAAGGTAGCACTGGACCCTGGTTACTCCGAAAGAAGGGGAGGGGGACGGAATAGCAGCAAGGCCTTATGGTGTCTTGGCTTCAGGAGGGAGGGAATCCAAGGAGACAGAAACTCCTACCAATCGGAAAACACACTCGTGCAGCATTGCCTGGGAAGCAGCAGCTGAGCCAAAAGCCAATTTGGCTTCTGAGGATAGAGAGTGCGGCACTGACTCCAGATTGGCCCAGTCTTGCCTCTGAGAGGAATCTGTGGCAAATACAGGGCTCTGCAATGCCCTTCCATCTGTGTCTGGAGAAGGACACTTACATTCCTGACTCTCAGGGAATGAAAGAGGTGCATTTTTGAAGGGACAGCAAGTTTTCAGCATCAGCAATATAACACTGAGGCTGGGCTTGTGCGCTGCATTAAGCTGGGGCTTGTTTTATCTACGGTTGATTGTGTATGCCATAACGGCTGGGTTCACACTGAATGCTAAGCCACAAATGATGGCTTATAAACAACGACTGGATTTACGCTAACAAATATTGTCCAAACTATACAATCACACTGAGGTTTCACACATTATGTAAACTCAGCCTAAGAATTTGTCTTATGATACTCTGTAAACCAAATTCAGTTCATAGTTCTAAAATGGTTGAGTAAAACTGTATTCACATATAACCATGCTTTACTTCATCATAGTTTATTGAACAGGTCATTTTTTGTGTGTGTTTGCCAGTGTGCTAATCATAAATTATGGTTTATAAATCACAATGGTTGGTCCATACAACATACTTAAACAAAACTACATTATGGCTTATGGTGATATATGAACTAATGAAGTCTAAATTTTATTTCCGCTTTGACTTTGTTTTCACTTTCTTGAAGAAGGCAAAGTCAAATCAGAGAGAATTGAAACAGTGAATAGGATTTGCTGCTGGGTCTGTCCCAAATATACTCAAACTGTAAGCTCAAATGAATGTCATTCCATTCCTGAAAACTACTGAGTAAAGTCATTTTCATCTTGCTTTTTCCCCTTTGTTTTTTCTTTTTCCTGATTTTTTAAATAAATCAACAATGGTATATTTCAGGCAAAAAACCTGTGCTATACTTTTTCAGATCTGCTCTGTATTATTTAAAACCCAATAATGATTTGATCACAGTGAATGTATAGAATATATTTAATTTATTCCTCAGAAATAAAGACAGACAGAAAGAAACTGTAATTCTTGGAAAAGAATAAGAAAGAATGCCGAACAAAACTGTAGTCTCAGGCTGTAGGTAGAGGGATGTACTATCATTTCTATTCATCTCAGGGCCAAGTCAACAATAATTGCTTCAGGGCACATAATGGAAAGAAATAAACTGACTTGATTATGGTGTTTATAGCCTAGTGGAATGTGGTCAAAAGGAAATTATTTTTAAAAAGCATCAATTAACAATGAAGGACATATGGTAGAGGCATGAAACAGGGATAAGGATGAATAAATATTTGATCATCAAAAAATAGAAACTGGAGTCCAAATATAGCCTCAGACAAATGTGAAATATTAAGAATCAATAAGCTTACTTTAGCCATCCACATTTTAAATTTATGACTATGGCTGGTAATGCAGAAGGCTCATCTATTGACATATGAGAGAAGACATAGGACAAGTTACACCTTCCACCTCCTCCTCCTCCTAATTCTATTTCCCTAATTTCCACTTTTCTACCCATCTCGCTTGGAGGCCAAAACCATAGCACAGAAACTGCTCCTCAGCTTTTCCTCACCAAACATCCATAGCTAAGTTACTTAATTTCTATCTTAGGAATGCTTCAGAAACTAGTTATATTAAAGCATTGAACTAAGCCATGGTTTACTGGACAAATCATAAGGGGCTGGATTTGCACACCATCCTAAAGAATGCATCGTACTTTAAAAATGATGGTACCTGGGCATAAACAACATTCTAAGCCAAAATGAAACAAGCAACAATATGGATTAGAGTGTTGCATGAACCCAACCAATGGCAGTGTTTATATAACACAACTGACCTAACTAGCAGCTCCCCAAGACATACACTTAGTTCTGATTCACCCTAAACCTGAGTATTCTCCAGGGCAATATATGCCTCATAATGGAATGTGTAGTCCAACAGACCTTGTGCCTTAACTCAAGGAACGGGGGGGGGGGGGGTGTCCACAGGTGGTAGATAGTGGGAGAGCCTGCAAATATTACTGCAGGTAATCTGCAATATAAGCAGAGTCTATTCCATGGTCACAGTCCACGAGCAACAGTGTCAGCAGGATGTGGTAAACTTTGTGTGGCAGGCAGTTCTACGAAATCCCACAGAAATCCAAAAATGGTCCTGTAACAGGGTGAGTAGGGACTGCCTTAAAAGTCCAACCCCATTCCCTGGGTGCAAAGAGTGGTCCAGTCAGCATTACCATTGGGCATGGTGAAATACATCAGATGGGCCGATGACCAGAAAACCACACACAACTACTCTCTCAGCTGAAACACCATGAGGAAAATCGTAATGTCAAACTACTTCACATATGCCAAGAAAACTAATGGAAAAATTCTCAGCAAGACAGAATGTCATGTTGCCAAAAGATGAGACTTCCCAGTCTGGAGATAACTATTTGGCTACTGGAAAAAGAGCAAACAGCTTCATCAAGAAGACAGTATGACATGACTGGATCAAAGTTTTTGGGAAGTCCAGTTGCTGATGTGGCCAGAATCAAAAGAACAGCTCAGAGCTTATTGAAAACACTTAGGATGAGAACATGGAACATCTGCAGTATGAACCAAGGAATGCTGGATGTTGTTAAAGCAGAAATGACATGAACTAGGATAGAAATTCTAAGAGTAAGTGATTTAAAATGAAACTCACAGAAAAAAATGGAATAGCAATTACTGTCCAAAAAGTTGTATGTATGCATGTGTAATGGAATATAACCCAGTCAGTGACAGAATAATACTAATTCTAAAAGTAAAACAGGAGAGGGAAAAGTCAGGCTTTCTTTGAACATCAAGAAAACACAGTTTATGTCAACTGTAAAAGAATTTAAGATAAACAATGAGACAATAGAAGTAGTTGACAGCTGCAGTTCTCTAGGCTCCAGAATTGAGAAAGATGGTGGGTTTGCAAAAGAGATTCTGAGACTAGGAGCAGTGGGCAAAAAGGCATTGAGGGACTCATGAAAGACTAAGACATTTCAGTCAAGACACAAGCTAGAATGGTCAATTCAATGGTATTCCCTGTTATGATGCATGGATGTGAGGGATGCACTCTGCACATGAGAGTGCATGATTGACTCCTTTGAGCTCTGGTGCTGGAGAAGGCTGCTTTGCATTCCTTGGACAGCCAAGAGGACCAACCATTCAGTCCTAGAGGAAATCAAACCAGAATGCTCATTGGAAGTAAGGAAGCATCTATGGAAAAGATGATAATGCTGGCCGGGGTGGAGGGAGGGAGAAGAAGCTGACAATGCATGAAGTAGATAGATGGAATACAAGTCACAGAAATGCATGGGCAAGAATTGCAAAATGTAGTGAGAGACAGGACATTGTGGAGAATCTTAATCCATAGAGTCACCAGGAATTGTTTATGACTCTATAGAGCATAACAACAATAACAGAAACAATATAACAAGTCCAACAGATCAGGGGAGAATGCCAGATTTGAAAATGTCAGGGCCAGAAAGCATTCTGACCTTTGGAACTATTAGATAATGTTATTAGCGTGCTACTAATAATAAACATTATTTGAGATTCATATCATGTCATATTGCCATTTGAAAGATGCAGGATGAAATTGTCGAGTCTCAATAATGGGAGGAAAATAAAATAAATGTTTTCTGGTGTATACTGTAAATCATGAAAACAGCATGTGTACTTGGATATTTATGAACAAAATCGCACAAAGGACGGGCCTGATAGAATTAAGCTGACCCCTTTTTCTCCATCCATGTGACAGATCCAAACAAAGTTAACAGTGTAATGCTTAGCAGGTAAATGTGGGTACAACTGCAATCTAATCCAGATAAATATAGATTTTGGTTTGTTTTACTTTTCCAAAGATATCAGAGACAGTGATGGTTTTTATTTGCTTGTGTTTAGTTGACAGTTTTCATTTTTCTTTTTAATTATTGAGAATTTTCATTACAGTAGTAAAAGCACATACAAACTAAACTCAGAGAGAAAAAGAGAGATAGAATAAAAAATACAAGGAAAGACAAAGAAGATAAATCAAACAAAAAGAAATATTTAAAGAAGTGGTTTCTGATATTCATCACAAGAAGTATAAACAAACTTAACTCTTCACCTCCTGTAAGGTTACAAATATCTCTTCTTCCCATAACCTGTCCCTTATCTATATGCAAATCCATAAATCAACGTCTCAGTCCTGGTGTTAGCAAAAAGTCCATAAAGGTTCCCAGAGCTTTATATAAACATGTCTTATTTTAATCTTGGTCAAACCAACCAACCTTATATTCCTTCCTTTTACTTCTAACAATCTTGATCTTTAATTTGTTCAGCTGTTGTCATAGGATTTGATCTCTCTTCCATTTTTGTTTTTCCCATCCCAAAGGCTTCTTTGAGGCTTTAGCAAACTTCTGTTGTAAATCCAGTAAAAAGTCCTTATCCAGGTCATTCTCTGGGCTTGTCAATTGTATTTCCATTTTAGCTGTGTTCTCTGTCTTATAATCCACACTTTTTTTTATTATCTGGTATTTCTGGTTCTAATATTTGTACATCAGGCAAAATTTGTTTCCCATCTCTCATTCCTTCATTAACATCTTTTGGAAATAATCTATCCATAGAAGCAGACATCATTGCCGACATTGTAGCTGCTAATTTCTGACTCCATTCTTCAAAAATCTCCCGGAGTATTTCAAATGTCATAATGTTTTGTGTAATTTTGTAAATTCCAGTACTAACCAAAAACAAAAGGCAAGCTATCACTTTTTTTCCCTTTTCTGCCTGGAATCTTCAGTCCCCTCTAGTGTCCAACTTCTGAAATCTTAAAAAATCAAATCTCTGTTATGACTTAGGATAGACAAAAGAATTTAGTTCCCATGAAAGGCTGTTTATTTATATAATTATTTCTAAAACCTTCTAGTAAAATTCCTAATATTTCAAATTTGTCTGGTCCCTTAATTCATTTGTAACTTTTCTGGATCAAAATCTTATTTAGCTTTTCGCTGTTTATTCCCAATTCCTTAAATTCTTAAGCTTACAGTTAATTTTTCTTTTGTTCAAGAATAAAGGTAAACTTACCTGGTGGCTTCTTAGGCTTGTGGTCCCAAAGAACTCTAATAGCCTTAACATAGTTAAAATAGGCAATTTCCGAAAGTGAATAGAAAGTGAGGTTAGCGAATCAAGTGTCCTTTAAAAGGCTCACCATGATTGTGAACATGATGGCTTTCATTCACCTCCCGGTGCTCAAATCCATGGGAGACTCCTGTCCTGTGGTCTCTTCATAAGGAGCAGCCGCCCAGAGCACATGTGAGTAATCTCCTGTCATCTCCTTATCTGGAGAGGTTTCATAGAAACCAGCCTACTCGTTGGTTCTTCAGTCTTTGTCGTGGTCATCATCTTTGCTCTTTCAGAGACATACTGTACTAGTTCGCCATACCTCCCCCAGAAGTCTGCTCAATTGTCAGTTTTCTGTCCACAACAGTGCTGCAAAGTGATATTATTTGGTTTGCCAGTGCCAGAACAATTTTGATCATAATATGAGTCTTAGTGACAGACACATGATGGATTATATTCAAATGGAAAACAGTTCATTGCTCTGAGTTAGAATGGGAGAAAAATAGCTTTCTTCCATTCTCTTTGTCAGAAAAGGAACACTTCATCATTGGGTTGTGTCCCTGTCCTGTATACATTAGTAAAGTAAAATGAAGCCTCTTTTGAGTAGAACTTGTTTCCTGATGATTTAATACATATGTCCTTGTAGTTTTCTCAAGCACAGGCAGAAGAATTTACCCCTGCCTTCTTCTGCAATTTGTTTTTGTTTTCTTTTTAAACTTTCCCATCTAGCCTACAGTCCTGAGATTTCCTGGCTTTAAACCATCCAAGTATGAATTGGGCTTGACCCTGCTTAACTTCTAAAGCCAGACAATGTGCTGCCAGATGCTGCCGTCTGGTCATTAGGAAAAAAGCCTTCAGCTCTGTGTACTGTGTCGTGCTGGGCTTCCCCATCTGCTTCAGCTGGAATCCCATTTATGCGTGTTTTGTGTAAAAAGCTGTCGCTGAAATGAATGAAGGATTCACCTTTTTCAACTGGAATGAAAATCTGTGCATTCTGACTGTTAGTGGAGCTCTTCTAAACTGAAGAGGCAACTTGCTCAGGGTTTGGGAAACTGAATTTGGCTTTTTCAACAATTACATCTAAGAGAAAATTGGATCAAGCACATTTTTAATGTCTGCAGCAGGTGCTTGAAGCAATCGGCACCATCAACTGACACCTTCCTCCTTGTTTTCACATTATAAAAATGAGACAAGATCTTAAACTGAATAAAAATGAATACACACCTGTCCTGCATTTGAAAATTGAATGTCTCTACCTTCAATTTTGAAGAATTGCAGCTGGAATCCTTTCAAGATCATAGTGCCAGTTATGCATCAGAACAGGATGTACAGTTCCTGCACAACTGCTGTTTCGAAGCCTGCTATTGTAGTTGCTCATCTGATTCAGTCTACACAGTAAATATGTATCAAGAGGGACTCAGTGATGGCTACTTGAACCCTAAGGCTAAACAGGATATTGATGAAAAGATTTTCTAAAAAAAAAAGGGGGGGGCATGTGAGGGGAAAGAAAGGAATGCAGCAATATTTTCCTTGGAAAGACCCTGAAAGTTGATATAAAAAAGAAAGTTTACTAGGTATTGGTGCTCCACAAATGTGCATACTGTTTTGGGTGAATTGTTGTGCACACATATGAATACATATACACATAGATTTTTCGTGAACCAGAAACTGATACATCATATGCTTCTCCCACCTCTTTTGCACTGTATTCCCATATATACATGGGCTCATAGCCTTCCTTTTGTTTCCCCCTTTCAGTCAGAGTGTATTGGTGGATACGCTTCTCAGATAAATATCCCATTCAAAGGTAGGTACTGTTCTAAAGCCAACTTTATACCCTCAAGACAATGTAATCAATCAACATCTTCCAGGAAGAAAAACTGTTCTTACAATACAGTCTTTCTTTTATTATGACATTTTCCTTCCTCCATTCCTCCCTTCCCTAGATTTCAAACTCACACACACACAGTTGCTAGCTGAGAATAGCAATTTACTCAATTTACTCAAGGCTGAATAGATAACAGCAGACGAGGAAAGGTATGTAAATCAAAACAGTGTCTCTGGGGAAGAAAGCTTGATATCCTTCTGGAAGGCTCTCACATGGCTGTGTCAGCAAGAAGATCTCATAGAAATGGTGATCTAATGGGATGGCTGCATTGCTTTTAAACATCAATCTTCTCTACTGCCTTGCTATTAATATTGTTGATTTTTTTAACCATACTTGTTTTAATATTTTGATTTTATTATTGTTTTTTATTCTGCATTGCCTAATGTCACATTTCTATGAGATGGGTGGCTATATAAATATGCTAAATAAGTAAGTAAATAAATCAAGCTTACCTGGGTAGTTTTGCTTTCAACAGGAATGCACAGATGAGTACTCAAAATCCAGTCCAAAGTTCAGAGAGCCAAGTCAGGTTTGCCAGCCAGTCCAAAGGTCAGAGTTTCAGGATTTCTTACACAAGCAGGATTCACAGGAACAACACATCAGAGCAGGAGATCAGACAGTTGTTTCCAACAGAGAAACACAGGTCAGGACCGCCTCTTAAATCAGGCTGCAGCCAGCTATCTTCAATTAAGATAGTTACTACCTTGCTTGGCAAGGAGCCTCATTGAGCGTCTTTGCTCTGCTCTCCACTCTACTCACTGAGTCCGAGGGCTTTGGGCAATACCTCATCATCTGACTGCTCCAGCTGTTTTGACAGTGCCTGTATTTGATCAGCCTCAGGTGATTCCTGGCTTAGTGTCTCCTGAGGCTGACATTCCATGGGTTCAGCTGGAGCAGCTTCTTCAGAGTCTGAGTCCTGGGCCTTGACACTTCCTCCCTCTTCTCCTATCTGAAGACTCTGAAGGGCTTACAATTCCTGCTCCAGTAAGGAGAAGCAAAAAGTAAAACAATACAAAAAACAGAACTTAACAACCCATCACAATTCATCCCATGTCCCATCTCTCAACTGCACCAACACTCTCAATTGCGTCTCTAAGGCCCTCCACAAGGGCTGGGTCTTGATCACTCTATGGAATTGTAGCAGGAAAGAGCTGAAGGGACAGGTTTTGGGAGGAGGGGACATAATTGAAAAGGTTCATGTACCCTCTAAGCTAAGTTCTCTTAATTGCTGACCTTCATCTTCCCACAATTGCCAACCATTATAATCTTCTTGCAGCCATTGACCTCCAAGCTTTCCTGGATGCCAGTCACCAATTTCCTGCAGCTGGCAACTGTTTCTAATATCTCCTGGCACCAACTGCCACTTTAGTCCTTGGTGTTCCTGGTCTTCCTGTTTAAATCCCTATCTCCTCCTGGCCACCAAACTTCAACTTCCGCTGGCCACCAGCTGTCACCTTAGTTCTCGGCTCTCCTGTCCCCTCTTTTTCCATCACCACTCATTCCCTGTCTGTTCCCTTTATCTCCCTTCTTTCCTTCTCCTCATTCATTTCCAAACCAAACAATCCCCTTTCTACTACCTAACGACTGGCAAAAGCCATTCTCCAGTGTCCCAGAGTCATTTTTACCTTCCGTCCAAACAACCAATGGTTGAAATTTATGGGATAATTTTGTCTTTCACTATAATTTATTTATGTATAACACATATATGCCAACCAAACAGTATATATCATATACATGTATAGATAGTATGTGTACCCACCAACAATATTCCAAACAGGCTAATCCGATAAATAATAGATGCTGCAGTAACTATTCAACAAGAATCCTTCCTAAATAAGGGGAAACTGTCTTATATTGATATGTCTAGCTCAATATTATGGTCAGTTACTGGGTTTAGCACTTCATGATAAGCCATGGTTTGTTTAAGAATGATTAGCTCGGTTTATGTGCTATGCTAACCCAAAATCAAACAAATTGTACAACGGCATAGTCTTATGAATGAAGCTTGCTATTGATTGAAAGCTGTTGTCTAGGATTTCAGACCTGATTTTCCCCTAGTCCTATCTAGAGATCCTGGAGACTGAATCTGGGATCTTTTCCATTCTGAATTCTTCGCTCTGTTCTGAGTGTTTAGCTACAGCCGCTCCCCATTTCCCTCTTTCAATGCTTTTCTTTAGATATTCCCAACAAGACAGGCCTCGCTCTGCAGAGAGTTCTGCCAGGAAAGCACTCTAGTAGAGAAGAATTAGTGCTTAATTGTCTCCTAGGATCAGCCCCCCCCTTAATATTTTGCTGCCTAAAGCAAAAGATAAAAAGTTGCTCTTCCTCCTTCCATATATAAAAGCCAAGTCAAGTGACACTTGGTTCTTACTCAAACATTGGCAATGGAACCTTGTAGAGGAGAGCCATGTTAGTCTGTGGTGGCAAGAAATAAGAGCATATCACAAAAGCTTACACCTTTTAATAACATTTGTTAGTCAGAAAAGATGCTATCAGATTCCTTCTGATTTTTGGCAATGGAATAGTACCCTCAATCACACCCAAAGGCAGATCCATCCTCCTAGGTGACCACAACAAACTGAAATTGGGTCAGAATAAGGACATAGGCATGTCATGATGCAAACCCTGACCTTGTACCCAATGTCTGATACATGTATGTTGCTCCCATTATCCCCCTCCCTGCCCCTTGGACAACCATGTCAAGTGTTCAACATGTAACAACTGCCTCACTGGATACCATGCCTAATGGGAGGGCCAGGCCTGGGCGTATCTTATCTCCAATAGCAGCTGCACCTCTGGACAGAGCTGCCTTTCCCTTCCCTAGCACAAACAGAAGGGACTGAAGTAAGCAGAGCTTTATTCAATGAGGAAGTGAGTTATAGCCTTGATAGCTATTAGTTAAGATGACAGCCCTTTGGAGCAGATGGGGCATATGAATATCAATTGCTGGACAACAGCAACAAGAGAGGGCTTATATCTTAAATGTTTGTTGATGTGGGCCAGAGGCTCTCAGTAGATCATTATAGGAAGCAGAGTTCTGGATTAGATAAAAGTGGAGGAGGGGACAAAGGGCTTCTTTTCAATTCTTTGGGAGACACCCACAGGATCAGCCCTCTTCTTTTGCACTGTGCTAAAGCAGAACACCTACACATAGTAAAATGTGAGTATTAAAAATACCCTTTTGAGCTATCCCCAAATACCTCTGTTTGGAAGTAGTAATTACTAATTAGACAGTAATATTGTCTGGGAGCAGTAATTCAGAAAGACAATGCAGATGTTTCCATAGACAACATTATTGCGAAGGGGTAGTTTACAGATAAATCACAACACTTGGTGTAGCAAATTAAGTACCCTGGGTTACTTCTACTCATACCAATTTATTGGGAGATATATCTGAGTTTTGACTGGTTGGAAGCTACTAGCTTCCTATTTTATACCAACAATGACAGGCATATCAAGGTGAACTGAATGTGAAGAGATGATTTTCATCATAAGGAGCAGAGACTGCTCTTTTTACAAACTATGTTTGTGTGTGTGTGTGTCTAAAAGGTAGCATCTTTCAGGAATAACTTTTAGCAAAATCCTCCTTTATAAAGAAGGAGCCATTTCTCAAATGTTACCTTCACTTTGGGAGCAATGCAAGGGCAGCTATCAAAGGAAGGTTGGTAGATGTTGCCATAATTAATGAGGAAAAAGTGCTGAGATACTGTAATATCAAAGCCAAGATTCATTGGAGTGTGATGGTCACACAGAACAACATGGCAAGCATAGAAAGACCATCTGAAATCTGCAGGCATTTTGACCCTTTCAGATTTTTATGGGATTTAGAGGAGCTAAACTTACACACAGAGATAAATCTAGAGTTGGACTGGTTCAAAGGTTCACAGGAATTATTCAGGAAAGATGACAACTATAAAATATAAAAAACAAGGGAAGGAAAGAGAGAGAGGCTCAAGTTACAACTTACAGGCCTCAAGTAATGCTCCTTATTACTTCAAACACAATTATCTAAAAATCAGAGTTATTAGTATGGAATTCAATTCCAAACAAGTGTTCTCTAGAGCACAGAATGGGTCTTCAACAATTTATGACAGTGAAAACATACTGCTTAATGATACTTCTATGGCAATCTTTCCTTGTGAGGGGAGTTCTGTATAGTCATATACTATAAAGCAATCACTGTTTTAATCCAGTGAGTGTGAGGCATGCGTCAGAAACAAGTTTCTTTGTGCAAATCATTTCCTGGTTTGAGGCTTCACATGGCAGATGCCAAACTGTAGTGGGGGGGGTGGGGTTGTTCTTTCAGTATTGCTGTTCTGCATTTCTCTCCAGATGTAGGATGGGAGCTGTCCAGTTTAATAGTGCTGATCCTGTGTTTGGGTCAGTGGACACGGTTCATTTCTGTCCTTCTTCCATAAGTGCTGCCAAAGAAGAAAAGCGCCAACCTTCTCTTTTGTAAATAACTATACTTTGGGGAACTAATTAAAATTTAGTAAAGTGTGTAAATCCGGCCACGTGCAAGGATCTTCAAGACATAACCAAAGCTGATAATTAATGCCATGACTTTGCTACAGAAATCTTTGTGTCTGTTGATCTGCACCAAAGCAACATTTTAAATTTCAGGGCATTTATGACTTCAACAAATTGGTGCCCTCCAGATTAATTCAACTTTGTCTTCCATATTTCCCAGGAAACATAGTTCTTTTGTCCATGCTGTGGCAATTATAGAAGTTGAAGTGCAATACGCTGGCTGCTTTATTGTAAGAAAATGTCATTTTTATATGAAGCTTTATGTTATAATCCACTGAAATTGTTACTGAGGTTGACTATACCATGAGGTAATCTTTTGAATATTACTTCAGTGTTTTTGAATCAATGACACTGTCTTTCTTCTGATGCTATTCCAGTAATTTAGGGAAGCTGTCAAGGAAGAATCAATTACGCTATGCCATAAAAGCAACCCCCCCCCATCACATACACATTAGAGTATTACTGGAAAGTTGTAATAATTTTTATTAGTTCCAGTTAGCAGCCTATTTTCTATGTTTTGCATCAGCTGTCTTTTCAGAACTATTTTCAAAAGGCAATACCATGTAGGGGAACTTAAGTTTTTTCTGTTCCAAAACTGTACAGAGAGATCCACTGGAGGAATTTTTAGACAGCTTTATTTTTTATCACTTCATTTTAATATCTTACCAATTCTGGTTGATGACTTCACCATGCTAATTGTGTTATTGTTTTACCAGCAGTTTTCTATCACTGAGAATTGGCCTTCTGGAAAAATTCATAAACAACATTCTCAGTCACATCCTTCTCTTGAACTTACTATGTGTGTACTGAACATATTGTACCTAATGCACAAGAGAATAGCTCATAAACTGGTGCATTTAGAAATAACAAATATGTATGCTTGATAACCCCTCCCCCCAAAAAATGTTAAGAGCACTGTACATGCTAAAGTAGAGGAAGTAGGGGAAATACTGTACATCATAAGCTTACTGATATCCATAATCGCCCAATAAGGAGATCCACAGTTTGAGGAAAGCTAGTGCAAACAATGAGGTTAGGTTTATAATCTCCCAGGTGCCAGTAAAACAGGTGAGTGCAGCCTGCAAGCTGTATTTGTCTTAAACCTAATTTTTTGAGTTCCCCAGGGAACCTTTCATAGCATGCTGCCAAAATGCAGTAGCAGTTGAATCCAGTTGCATCATGATATGTTATGCGGACTATTGTTAGCATGTGGTCTAAGGATGGAATTCTTATGAACATTGTCACTGTAACCGTTCCTAAAAGAGTGGGCCATTCGGGGTACCTAGGGCAAGTTTTGTAGACGCATGTGGGAATTACCTTGGGAGACAGAAGGAACAGCCACAGACTAGGCAACAGTCAGACAAATAGCAGCTGAGTCTGAAAAAGGAATGGGGACATGGCAAATGTCTCAGAAGGGTCCTCCCTAGTTTCTCTGTCTGTAAAGAAGAGGAGGGAGAGATGTACTTTCAGACTTGCAAGATTCTGTTAATTTAACCTTACAATAGAGTTAGTACTCCTGGGTGGACTACCTCACAAGGATGACAGGTTTTGAGATGTGTTTATGTCAATCTTTACATCTTGAGGAAGTTCTTTCATTAACTTGTACAATTCCCTCTGCTATTTTTAGGACTGTCCAAGTTGTGCTATGCTGCCTTATTGGGATGGTGAGTGTTCCTGGGAGGGATGAACAAGAATGCTGAAAGTATACACCAAGTGCATATGCTCTTAGAAGTCACCTAAGCCATTCCTATCTAAAGCAATCAGGGACCTATACTGGACAGCAGTGATATAGGAAGATGCTAAAGATGGATTATCACTTTAGTGACAATGGCAAAGGCATAATTTCATACTATGTGAGAGAAGGCAATGGTAAACCACTCCTGTATTTTACTAATAAAACTGCATGGATAAACAATATAAGGTGATTGATGATATAGTGCCAGATGATTCACCCCTCAGGTCAGATAGCCTTCTGAGGGTGCAGTGGCAGAATTATAGGGGGAACATGGAATGTAAGAAACACAAACATGAGAAAGTTCAAGAAAGCAAAATATGAAATGAATCAACTGCACATTGACATCTTAGGCATCAGCAAATTGAGATGGATTGGAATTGAACACTTTCAGTCAGAGGACTACATTGTTAACTTCTCAAGACAGGAAAAACAAGAAGGAAGTGTGTTGCTTTCATAGTCAGGAAGGATACACCAAATATAGTACAGTACTTAAACACAATGCAGTCAGTGACCAAATAATATCATTAGACTTTGCAGACAGTCCTTTAATATGACAGTTATCCAAGTTCATGCTCTAACCACTAATGCAGAAGAAGAGGAGGTTGATGAGTTTTCTGGACAAGCTCAATCTGAAATTAACAGAACATGCAAGCAACAAGATGTGCTGCTTGTGATTGGAGACTGGACTTCCAAAGTTGGAAATAATGAGGAAAACCATATGGTCTTGGAATCAGAAATGAAGCAGGAGAACAAGGAGTTTCTAGAAATCCAAGTATTTCTTCATTGCTAACACATTCATCACTAACCCAAAACAACACCTATATAAATGGATATCAGATGGAGCACACAGAAATCAAATTGATTATACTCTTGGTACAAGGATGTGGAGGAGCTCAGTTATCACACCAAGGATGTGACCAGGGATGACTGTGAAACAGATTGTGAACTGCTCCTGTGTAACTTCCAAGTCAGGAAGTACTTGCATTACCCAAGTGCCACAACTAATATGATTGTGTCAGATGCTGGGTCACAAGTACATAACAGCAGCACTTGTATGATGATGTCACATGGTGCCATTTTGGTATCATTGCAGTCTGCTGTAGGGGCCACTGTAGAAAGAAAAGCATAATGGGAAAAGAAAAAAGCTTACACAGCAATAGGGAGAAATTCATGAGTTTTTTTCTAGCCAGTGTGATGGATGACAGGTAAGGACTTCTTGTGGTTTCAGAACTTCAGGTTGACAAGCTATCAGGTCAAACCAGCTATTGCTGGAATGGTATCACCTTCCAATTTTCAGGGCTTCTGGACTTTTGCTGACACCCTGCTTCTTAAGACTGGTTTGGGGCCTTGGTTTTTTATTTTATCTTGATGCCTCATCTGCCTGAATCTTGTAAATAACCTTGGGTAAGCACCTGTTGTGAGTTACAGCAATACTAACTTGGTTATTAGTTTGCTGGTCCAATAGCCTAGCCAGCTCTAGACAGTCTGTACCTGTGCCCAAGGGACTTTCTCTGCATATTTACCTTGGAGTTAACCCTACTGAACTCCTGAAAGCAGATAAGCATAAGCTTGTGGTGTAACTTTTATTTTTATCTATTGTCTCCTGCCCTCCTTCTCCAGTTGTATTCAGTTCTGTCTGTATGCCAGCATAACCAATATCACAGTAAAAAATTTCTTTACCTCCACTGCTTAACGTGCATTCCTAAATTTGAAGAGAAAGCAAACAGAAATGGTGCTGTGCTTTGAGCTCACTTACACTTATATCTCTGGTCTAAAAGCAACTATTCCCAATGAAGGAAAAACTGGATGAATAATTATGCATTTTTAAGTGTCTATACAAGAAATGGTGTGGTGTGATGTGGTGGAGACAAAAGTATTGATATGCTGATGTTGCAGCACCTATATTAACTTCCAGAGATTTATGATTTTCAGCACTAACACTGATGAACAGCTCCTTAGAATTTCATAGGGTATTCTCCTAAAATAAACACACTAATCTTGATTTATATCTAGTGGATTACATCTACTAGAATTTCCATTTGTACTGGGAATTACAAATGAATTTAATGTTTTCAGTGAGCAAGCAATTAAAAATATTGATTGGTAAAACAAATAAAGAAACTGTACCAGACTGGCTGGTCTGTCACAGCAATCAACAGGAATTTATTTAAGTGCTTGAAATGCTTACTGTTAACTGAGGCACAGTCACACAGAAAACATTTAGATATTATGCTATAATAGCATAACAATGATCAACTGAAATTTCAGTAGAGCAAGGACAAGCTTTTTCTCATATACCTTATACAGTAGTTGGTTAGTTCTGTTGAGTGCTAACACTGAATGCATATAATCTCATTCATAGCTGAGTCAGAGAGTAACTTTTATGAACGTTTAGAGGGAATCCATTTTTACTATAATTTAAGATAAGGGGCTTAATAAGTTCCTATTTCAAACTAGGTAATTCTGAACTTCATCAATATCACTACTTGGTGCATGTTATTCCTGGGGTTTATGAGTTCTTGGAAAGGCACAAGCAAGCCTGACATCAAGTGGATGAAATTCACCAGTGCTGTTGCCCTTACATTTTCCTGAGGTGGAAATGATCCAGAAATCCATGGATTATGTTTACTGGCTTGCAAAGGTGTGAGACATTTTGATAATGAAGTAATTAACTAATGGGAGTGAAATGGGAGCAAGTAAGACATTTGCATTTTACAGAGTTTGTCTTCTTTCTCTTTCTTTGTGGTAAGATGACAAAACTACCAAATGAATGCAAGTCTTTTGTCTATTAGAAAAGCTGCATTGAAATTGTGCCTCCTTTCTTGAATAAGTACAATGTTATTTCAGCTATATTTTCCTTTGTTCTTTCTTTCACATTGAGACATTTTATTCTTTAATTTTTAGGGTGAAATAATATATTAGGGGAAAAAAGCAAGCGGGATCCTGTAAAAATACACTTTCCCTCTTGTGTATTAAGGGTGTATATGGCTATACATTTGGCTCTGGGAGAGGTGCATTTGCATTCAGGGTATGAGTACTCTTGCACCAAAACAGGCATTCTAAAATTGTTGGTCCCCAACTAGGTCTTTGAAGATCTTATTGTATCCAACCAATGGTCCCAACAGAGGTACACTTCTGTATCAAGTGCAGCTTTCAGAATCAATGGAGAGCAGGTAAGCATCTCAGGGAGGGTAGAGCTATATCTGCAGAGGAGGTATTTCTTGCTAGCTTAGGGCTATGGGCTAACTCAGAGATAATTACAATAAAAAGAAGCAATGTCTTCATTTCTGTTCCTATGTATCTGTCAAGGAACACACCAAATTTTCTAGGAAGTACGCTCTGAAAATGGTGCTGCCTTAACAGTTGACTTTCCAGAAACTGAATACCTTTATTAAATTCACTTGTTCAGAAATACATCTCAAATTACTAGGAACGACATACCAAAAACTATGAACAGATAAAAACAGGCTTAAATATACAGAGAGTAGAGCTTCATGTTTATATCAGGCATTACCACAATTTAATCTTGAATGCACATTATGTTCATCTCACCCTCTGGAAGGAATCTGTCTGAGCATCACAGGCATCTATTGAATGGAAATGCCTCCCACTGCATCATTTTGTGGACCTTTTAAATCCCCCATAACCTTTTTATAAATGTCTTTAATTGCTCTGGAGATTGTATAAAGCTCTTGCTCAGAATCCACTCATCTAGCAAGGTTTTTGATGTTAAAAAAGCATTATCGGCCACAAGATCATTTGCTTCCTAGAGCAGAGTTACAGATACGCAGACTGTTTTGAAAGGGGAGAGACACAGCATATTATCCTGTGTGGTGCTCGGATAACCTTACTGGCGAAGAGTAAACAGCCATCAAGTGCATCATCTACTTTCTGACAGAAGCTAATCAGGTAGCTGTAAACAAAGTATAAAAACAGCAACCCTCTCCAGCTTGTTATATTTTGTGACAGTCATTCAGAAATATTTGGTCTTTATTGGCACCTTCTGGCAGGACAAGGGTCTCGAGGCAGGCATCCGGAGCCCTGCAGCAAGATGGACAGCAGAGTTCCAAATCTACCAGCCATATTGCAACTTAGATGTTTTGGACTTCCAGCTCACATTATCCCTGGCTATGCTTGTGAAGACTGATGAGCCTAGAAGGAACCCACACTGGGGAAATCTGTCCAAAGGTTAAAACAGGGGTAGACACACATTTATGTCTCTTTGTTTCTTTGTTTCTCTCATATTCCAAGGACCACAGGGCTGTAATAGCGATGTTACTGGCAAGGGTGAGGCCAATGCTTTTTATACTTTGGGGAGAGGCTCTGCATGCTTTTTCTAACAATGGGTATGCCTAAAGCTTGCAGAGGCTTCACAATCATATTTTAACTCCCTTTCCCCTCAAAAGTCAGCATGTTGCCACAAATCAGAGATTTGCCACTAAATGTTGTTGGTGCAAATAAAAGGGGAGGAGCTGAGGTTCACAAAGTCTAAAGATTTTCAGGTCTAAAATTTACTTAACTGCATCAAGTGTCCATTTTTGAAGATGGGGCATGGAGCAGAGGTGTCTGCAGGGTATGGTCAAAAAAGTCAAAATGGGAGCTGTGACCGTGCGATTAAAGTTCCATCTATTCTTTATGTGCAGCTCAGAGCTTTAGACATCCCTGTCACTGAGTTCTTTTTCTACTGCAGGACCATATCTTGTCTCTCCTTGCTAAACATCCTAATACCTCGTGCAGATGAGAAAGTGCATGTATCATTGGTCCATGGTAAGGCCTGAAAGTCCTGTCTATCCTGTTTACTCAAATGCTTTTTGACTGATTTGAATGATACGGAGGATCTGAAAACAATCAGCGTGGCACCATATTCTGAAGAGAAAATCAGGAGAAATGAAGTTCTTTTCTACCCAGAGCTTCCTATTCCTTAAAAAAAATCCTATTTCTGTGACTATTACATCATTTCATGGATTACTTGGAGAATGCATGTATATGCCATGGGATTTATGGGAGAAAGTGTGCATTCAAAGAGCCCTTGAGCAGAGCAGCAGAGCTGGCTGGAAAAAATGAGCTACCCAAAAGAACATGTAGGAAATTGCTCTTGTTGACATTCTTAGAGAATAAAGCACTTTCAATCTTTGCTCAGGGCTGCTGATGGAACTGTTGCTCTTCTGTCTGGAGAATAGCTACCTAGTTTATTTATTTGATCAATCAATCAGATTTCTTATAGGCTGCCCTCAGTGCAAGACTTTCAGAGCAACATAACTTAAAAGCAGAATATATTAAAAGTACTGAAGCAAGAAGCAAACAACACATCTGGCTGCAGAGGTAAAAAGAAGTTATAGAGATGCCTGTAAGCGTGGGAGAAAAAGCTGCGGAAAGCATTCACCTGGCATTGAGAAAACATCAATCTTTATGTCAGGCAGGTTTCTCTAGAGAAGATAATCCAAATATGAGACCCCATGGGTGGGGGAAGGGGAGAAAGCTCTCTAGTTACCTGAAGACAGCAAGTGCATTTCCTGTCTGCAATTCTTCCCTCTTCTGATGACAATGATGCAACAGATGTTGACTGAAATTGAGATTTTAGTAGGTAATTTTAATGTTGGAAGACAAATCCACAATAAGCATTCTGAGTGTTCTTCAGCACAATTTTTTTCTCATTTGTGTTCAGAAACAAAGCTCAACCAGAGGTAATTAAGCTTCATGCAAACACTTCCACATCTGTACCTCATTGACAAGAATCCTCTCCTTGTTCACCTACCTCTGTTTTAATCCAAATGCTAGCAAATTTTCTTGCCGGGACCAGTTGGTTTTGTATGTGAGACCCTGAGACCTCTATTTGGGGAATTTCAGAATGTTA
This sequence comes from Python bivittatus, assembly GCF_059951505.1. NCBI lineage: Eukaryota > Metazoa > Chordata > Lepidosauria > Squamata > Pythonidae > Python > Python bivittatus. Next base: position 48,338,919 of record NW_028277030.1, on the reverse strand, counting down.
CTTTTCCCAATGACAGACTAGCTCAGTACTGGTTACTGAAGCATATGAGTTAAAAAACAGTTAAACAAATACATGGTGCTGGTTTAGAACTGATTCCAGAACTGGGGGGTTGCATGCTTACTCCGCTGTGGCTTATCTGAAATCAGAGCAAACCTAGTGCTTTCTTTGCAGCACTGCAGAGCTTGTAGGTGATTGGGGAAATCTCTTGACTTGGCCCAAAATGGTATCATTTCACTTCAGATTTAAGTTTTTCTTAAATTTAGTATAAAATTGGTGGCAAAGTTGGGATGTCTACAAATGGCTTTCCCTCATATAGCTTGCCACCATCATAAAAATGGGCACTAGCTATTTCTTTTATTTCCTTTTTAGAATGAAGAGAGTGTAAGGGAGTTTTTTTTTACTCTTAGACAGATCAGAGTATGGAAGAGGGGATAGCAAATGGGCATGGGTGGCCTTGACTGAATGACATTTTTTGCCTTTCTTAGTATTGTCTGCAGGGAGGGAACATTGATTCATGATCATCTCCGTGTTTCAAGGTTGGTGGACATGAGGATGATAATAAATCCGGTTTGAACTGCTCAAGAGAGTTTGGAGAAGGGCTATGGGAGAGCCTTATGACTGTAATACTCAATAAGAGAAACATCTGTTAGGAAAGAAACAGATTTTGTGTCTACAGTTTTAAATCCAATCTAATAAAATATTTATACTTTTTGGGATTGCATTTAACTATCATTTTCTACTTTAAATATCTGCGAAAATAGCAACCCTTGGGATGAAATGGGGTGATGGTTATGCAGATACACAGTGCATGTGAGACAGATTACAAGTATCTCATCAATTAGCAACTGTAACACATTAGAAACCTAATCACTCTCCTCCACTCCCACGTCATCCCAATTTAAACCCTACATCAGTTTAACTACTCCATGCATGATGAAGTAAGTTATTGTATAATTCATAAAAGCTTATGCCTTTTAATACAATTTGTTAGTCTGAGAAGGGGCTACTAGACTGCTTCTGATTTTAGGCTACCGCAGACGAACATGGCTCTCCTCCCACAATGCCTTCTGGTTTAATCAGCTGATTTGTGGAAGGAACTGCAACTTTTGCAAACTGCAATTTCACATATTCACAAACTCTGGTTGGTTCCAAATTACTTTTAGAACTTTTAATATGCTTCCTCTTTTTGTGAGAATAGATAGAGGGATGAGAAATGAAAAATGCAAGCTTGAAGCTCAACACTTTGTATTCTTCTAAGGCTAAACCATTATCTGGCCCCAGTCAGATTGAGTTATGCATTGTCCTAAACCTGAAGCCTCAGTCTCTGGGCTCCCTTTAGTCACAATTATGGAAATTCAGCTACATGATTTCCCAACATTTTGAGGTAGGAAACACACAAAAACTGTAGTATAAGCTTTAAAACAGATTTAACATACCAATAGAAGAGAATATCTGTAGCTCAGGGTTGAATTATAGAGTCCTTGGGGTTTTCTGAGCTTGGTTTCTTGCAGACATTTCATTACCCAACTAGGTAACATCTTCAGTGCTAGAAGGGAGTGGGGTTTGCTCTCTGTTTATATACAGTAGCTTGTTACCTAGTTGGGTAATGAAACATCTGCAAGTAAACAACCAAGCTCAGAGAACCCCAAGGACTCTATACATTTAACATAGTTGAAAGCAATAAGAATTCCCCAGCCCTTTCACATTGAGACCCCCCCCAACTAATATTGCTTCCACCCTCATGAAAAACAGTTCATGTACATTATTGCCTTGCCTACTGCAGCCCTCAATCCACCCAAAATGTTAAGTGCAGCCCCCAATTGTCAGAGCTTCACTAAGGAGTCAGCAAGAAATCAGGAGGACTGACTCTGGTAGCACATTTTCAAACTAACAGATTTTATTACAAAGTATAAGCTCCCAGGAACTGGAGCACACTTCATCAGATGCATAGAGTGCAGTGAGGTGGGGAAGAAAGGTTGATGAGACAGATGCGGATTACTAATACCTTATCAATGAACAGTTGTGTTTGTTGAGTCCTTTTGAGATTGCCTGAAACATTTTTATGTAATAAATTCAGTGATGTCTTGCTCCATGTTGCTGCTCCCAAATGCTCACTTTGAGGTCTGCAACAGAGTAATAAATCTTTCTCTTGAAACTCAAATTTATGCTCAGGAGTTAGCACCGAAGAGTCCACGACATCACTAGGAGAGATGCTGCTTTTATTGCAGATATAGGAAGCCCTAATAATGAAGATAAGCAATCAAGCCCTCTATTTGTAACAACTCCAGGGATTAAATCTTGTGTATTTTTCTACCTCTCATATATAGTAATGAATGTCTTACTGCTTATTTCTCAGCCTTGGATGTGGTGGGCACAATTTTTTAATTACAGTGCTGTCTGGTCTCAGCTGCTTTGATTCTGGCTTTGGCAGCTACAGGCCTCTCACCAATCCATTAAAAGTTTACCTTTTCTGATCTAATCATGATTTAAGCTATAATCGATAAGCCAACAACTTTTTAGTTGTCAAGGACCACATTTAACAGGGTTGAAGGATACTGGAAAGGTAGAATCACACCATTCATGTGGATCTGGGGGAAATCTGGAAGGTTTTATTTTTTATTGGGATATACTGTACCTGTTTCAGGACTTATGCAAAAGTTTTCATGCATTTTTCATGTCAAATTCACCCCAGGCTGGTGATGGCAAGAATATGTGGGGTACTAATATGCTAAATAAATACAAAGATTGGCAATTGTGCTGTCAACAATCATTGCCAGAGACAGTCTAACATTATAGCTTAGCAACCTGGACTCATGCATTATGCTGATATTGGATGAAGGTAGAATATAAGCAGCCTTCTTTAACTCAGCCTGCTTACTGTTCTGACTGGCTGTGATTCTCTCGTGTGTGACATGGGAGTCTTCCCAGCCCTGCTATTGAACTAGAACTGACAAATAAACCCAGAGCACATGCATGACCACCCTGCTCTGAGCCCCAGATCCATGTCTGCTAGGCTTTGGGACTTCAAGTCAAGAGCACATGCCAAGATCTCAGTCAGCCTCCCACACTCAGGAAACTTGCCCAAAAGGGCTTAGAATACATTACAGAAGTCAGAGAGAAATAATGTCCTAAAAAACTCAAAACACAAAGTTATCCCTACACCAGGAAAATGGTGGATTCAAATAAGAAATTGATCCAGAAAGCATTCTTGATTTATTCATGATCAAAAGGAAAGAGGAAATGGTTCCTCTTAGTCCAGTGAGCTCTATTCAGTCAGTCTTAATATTTCACTCAGATCGGAGAGATATTAGTACATGCTTTTGTCAACTGCAAAGCCTCAAAAAAGCCCTAGGAAATGTATTCTGCTATGAAACTTGGAAGTGTGAAGAGCAGTCTCAGCTTTCCAATAGCAAGTTTTAACATATTATGCCACAAAAAAGTCACTTTCATCTTGGTTTAGAGTAGGGCTCTGCACAGATAAAAAAGGTTTTATAACTGATCTATCTACACAGGACATAGAAACTTTTTAAACATATATTTGTCTTATGATAATAATGAATTAATTAATGTCTTAATACGTGCTTTCAGCAACTCTGTATGGAAAAGTAACTTATGAACCAGCCAATCTGTGCCAGTTTACTCCCACAAAATGTTGGCTTGATTCAGATACCATGCTAAGCCAAAGCCAAGCAAGCAAGCTGTATGATAATGTACATGTTGTGCAAACAGAGCCAATCATGGTTTATACAATAAGTCATAGTTAATAAAACCACAACTCCTTGACTGATTGATTGGTTGAGTGAGTGCCATCAAGTCTGTCTTAATTCTTGGTGACCACATGGATAGATTCTCTCCAGAATGAGCAGTCTTCAGTTTGGCCTTTTAGGTTTCTCAGTGGTGCATTCATTGATGTACCTAGCCACTTGAGTAAATCACTGGAAGTTTTTCAAATAAATATTTTTTTGTAGATCTTTTATTCTGCCTTTATTATTTTTTATAAGTAACTCATGGCGGCAAACACACCTAATCCTCCTTCCTCCTCCTATTTTCCCCACAACAACAACCCTGTGAGGTGAGTTGGGCTGAGAGAGAGTGACTGGCCCAAAGTCATCCAGCCGGTTTTCATGCCTAACTCACAGTCTTCTGGTTTCTAGCCTGGTGCCTTAACCACTAGACCAGATGGAGAGTTATTAACTACATTCCATTCTGCCCTGACTTTTATTATATTTTATGGCGCACATCAGGAAAAAAAAAAAAACTGCAACCAATCCTTAGAATCCTTTTTCTGGGGCTACCAGATCTGGCTTGCAAAACTCCAGAAAACTACTCGATGGCAGCAAAGAGTTACAGTTTTTTGTATCTCCTTGAAGTCCAAATCTAGTTTTCCTAACTTTTTGAAGTTGAAAAAATTTTGTTTCAAAAGGAATTTGTTTTCCTAAAATGTTCAAAATCTTCCTCCTCCTCCTCTTCTTATTCTTATTCTGCTAGTCTGTACTATTTCAGATATATCTTTGATCAAACTGTCTAGTTCTCTGAAGACTGGTTTGCTGCTGTTTTCTTGATGCAACAAAGCAGTCATGCCATGCACAGCCTTTAAAAATCCTTCCTACAATAATGAAATCAGTACTGTATTAAAAACCTGAATATTGAGAGGTACTTAAAAGGAGGCCTGAATGGGCTAATTCAATAGGGAACCCTAGGCAGAGGGTAGTAAATCCAGTCTACAAAAATTGTCATCTTTTGTTAATTCCATCCATCACTTAACATCTCCAAGGAATGCAGGTATAATTTGAAGGCTGCCGAAAGATATCAGCACTTCTTATTAAAGTCTTTCTCATTTTGTAGACGTTATTTGGGATGGGTGGGAGGATAATATGAATGCTTGCACATGCAAACCAATCACCACTTTTGAATTTACTCAATATTTCAAGGGAACCCCTAGAAACGCTAAGCTGAAATCTCAGTGTTAAGGACATTTCAGAACGTCATCCATCATCTGTTCTTCTGAATCAATATGGAATTTCACATTCGATTTTAGGCACAAGTTTATCTGCGGTAAAGTAATAAGGCATTTGCTTCACTTCCAGTCATCAGTAATTACTGGTTACTGGTTCATAGGAATTATTTGTTTGCTTGGGTTGTTGTTGTTGTTGTTGTTGTTTTTGGTCAGATCTCTCTCTCTCTCATTTACACTCTCTCCTGCCTTTCCTTCAGGAGCTCAGGATGGCTCATATGGGGCATTCCCTTCATTTTATCCCTACAGCAGCCACACTGTGAGGTAGATTGGGCTGAGAGGGAATGATTGTGACAGATTAAGTCTTGACTGAGTTTCCATGACTGAGAGTGGCTTGAACCTGGGTTTCTTTGATCCTAGACCAATATATTGACCTCTGTACCACATTAGCTCTCAACTTCCCTGAGTACAGAGAAATGTATCCTGCTGGAATCACAACTTCCATGGGTGCCATTGCATGTGGGAAACAATTTATGTGACAAGCAAATATTAATCAGACTCTTCAGGTTCAGGGCCTTATTACACAACATGCAACTGAAAATCTTTGGGGTAAAAAGGAAATACAATACTGAGAAAGCAGTGGACACACTGTGCAAAATGGGTTCTTTTTTTCACTGAGAATTCCCTAGGTCATGCACAGACTCTGATTAAAAGTAAGAGTTATTTACTTATTTATTTAGGGTGCCTTGGATTCAGTCTTGACTCCTGGTGACTGTCTGAACTGGTCCCTGTAGCTTTCTTGACAAGTTTTTTGGAAATGGTTTGCCATTGTCTGCTTCCTAGGGCGAAGAGAGAGTGGCTGGCCCAGAGTCACCCAGCTGGCTTTGTGCCTAAGGCAGGGCTAGAACTCACACTCTCCTGGTTTCTAGTCTGATACCTTAACCACTACACCAAACTGGCTCTCAAGAGTAAAATTACTTTTGCAAATCAGCCCTATGTTGATACCATCTCTCATTTCCCAGCGGTTCTAAATAGTAATCCATTCTTTTCTCCTTTAAATGAACTTTCAGTGACATTTAACTGTCTGAAGAGAATTACAGCCATGTTGATCACCTCTAATAATTGTTGGACATGTGGCTCTTTCTATATCTGTGTATTCTCTGTTATTGCATAATTTATGAATAGTGTATCTATAGGTCTCTTGGGATGCTAATTGTCATGCATAGGTAAGCCTGATTAAGACTACCTGTAACAAATTAATTCTGGCAACTACAGACTTGAACAGGTGGCTCTAAACTAGTTTTACGTTCTGTAAAAATGGCATTGGCTTGCATGACTGACCACTGGGCTTGAACCCTGCCAATGTGACCTTTCACACAGTGGGCAGAGGCCTATCAGGATCTCCATCAAGTTCACTGCAGCCCCAAGGAGGTTGTTGGGCTTTGTAGGAGCAGCCCCAAACTCCATTGGTAAGTGGTCTACGTAGACTTCGGAAGCAGAGCCCTGCTGAGTTGGGTTTCTCTGCCTGGATGAGCCAGCTGGATTCTGCTGATTACCTGGGTCCAGAAACAGACAAAGGAGCAGTGTGCCAGTTCACACTCTTTGAACGGCTCCAGGAAACTGAAGGAATACACTGCATGTATCCAGTAGACCCAGCCAAAGAACACTGGCAAGCAGCTATTGGTAGGGACCTCCTGTCTTCCTTCCCTTTCAACTGTTGGGGGATCCATCTCACAGTGACCTTTCAGGACCAGAACTCGGTGAACAAGCTGCAAAGGAAAGGTGACTATTTGTCTGGCAGTGATTGGTTATTAAGTATAGTTTCATTGTGAAGTTCCAGAATACATAAGCCTGTTAAATAACTCATAATGCTTGAAAGAATTGGTGCTGCAGCAGGCCCCAGTTCATAATAAAACTGTGATCTGTGAAGAGAGATTGAGAGAATTGGAAACATATAGCCTTGAGAAGAGAGAAGGGTAGACGTGACAGCACTCTTCAAATACCCAAAGGGTTATCACACAGGAGATTAAGATCTGTTCTATAATATTCAGGATCAGAATGATGTATTTAAAACAACTTCCTTACAATAAGACTGGTCTGACAATGGAACCAATTACCCAAAGATGTAGTGAGCTCCCCATTCACTAGATGTGTTCAGGCAGAGGCTGGATGGCTGTCTCTGGAGATGCTAATTTGGCTTCTTATACAGAGCAATATATACTGAGCAAGGAATTAGACTTAATTCCCAAATGGGTGCCTTCCATTTCTGTGATTATATGATCTTGTATAAAACATGCCAGTCATGATAGAATAGATGTAATGTTGGCTCTTCACACTATAGTTTGGTTCGCAAGTTGAAATCCTTTGCACTTTTGCTAGGAGGAGGAACTTACAAAGGAGAGGATTGCACTTGTAAGAAAGTTTTGCTTTCTTATGGTGCATCCTAAGCATACTTATAACCAATAGGGCATTCCTCCAAGAAAATGCGTAAGATTGCACCCTATGTTATCCATTATTGCAGAGTGCAACAATGTATATCCCACTCTCAGAAAAAAGGAACTCGGAACAATTAATATACTCACGGTCCCCCTCCCAACCAGGTCAACACTCTCAATGAAGTACAGCAATTTCTTGGTCTTTGATATTAGGCTAGTCCTGTTTCAATACCCTTGAAAGTCCCTTGACCATTTATTTGTTATGCTTTTCTTCGGGAAATCTACTGCTACTTTTGACATAACATCTGTTCTTTCATTTGTAATTTCCCCACACCAGAATTGCAGAACCCCTAATCTCTATACAACCTCTGGATTTTAACACAGATTTCAATAGAATAGGAAACAGAGGCTCATCTCAGTAAAACCAGTTTAATAAGTTGACAAAATTTGTTCCAATAGAGTTTAGTCCTTAATTTTAGCTCATGCGTTTACAGCCTTGCTGACTTCTGGTATTTCTGCTTTTCTTGGACGCTTAAAAAAAAATCATGAATAGCTTGTTAATTGTCAGTGACTCCTTGCTTGACAGTGCAATAAGAAATGAAAATAGAAGAAAATAGAAAAGAATAAAGAGAAAGAGCAAGATATAAAGAAAAATATAAAGATATAAAGAAGTTCTGCAATCCTGATGTGCAGAAAATATAAATGGAAGAAGGGTTTCAGTCCAATGTACAAAGGACATTATTTGTCTTGTACCATAATTAGTAGATCTTCTCCATATACATAGTAGAAATGGTAAGATCTGGAATTTGACTTGACCACCAAATTTCCCTTTAAAGTGGGATAAATTTTGTCATGTTTCCAGATGTGTCTTTTATCAACAATCCATCTGCCTCATTCACCACATTTTATGAGAATTTTGAATAATATCTTCCACATGTGATCTTCTGTGCTTTTGCAACACTCTTCCATTATTCATTATTTTAAAAATGCATGGGAGGGAAGTTGTGACAGCAATTTCTGCATCCAGCAAAGGATAGGTGGGCAGGAAGGGGAGATTTCTTTTTAGAAGGAAACTCTAGAAGAATGAAGCAAAGCTCTGAATCTAGGCACAAAACATTTGATTGAAAATAAACACAATACTTCTGTCTTATTGGTCCATCAAAACCAAACATCCTTTCCAGCATCTCCTAACTCTGCAGTTACAAGGTGTGTGCCTTGTGCTCACAGAGAATGCTGTAGAAGACTGTTGTAATTTGCTTACTAAATAGCAGTTGATTTTTGGAAAACTCTACCGCAGTGTCTTACACACAGAAGGGGATTTTGCATAGATCCTGCCTAACAGCATTTGAAGCACCCTTGGAGATTCCTGCTGGGGAGAAACATGTAAAGAATTTCCAGAAAAGCAAAAATGCTGTGATAAGTTAGTTAAAATTAGTGAAAGTTGTCAGCAATTATATATTTTATCATGTGTTTCCTTTCAAGAGCCACCTTGCTGTACATGCTAATCTCTCTCTCTCTCCTCAGAACAGTCCTGTGTAAATAGATTAGATTGAAAGCTGTGATAGGCCCAAACTCAACCTGTAAACCTCACCACTGAAGGAGAATTTCAATCAGGGTCTTCCCAGTCTAAGTCCAACTCATTGGCCCCTCAGCGTTTCAATATGGTTTCAGATTTAAGTCAACTCTGTGGTTGTCCCCCTTTAAAGCCTTACAAGATTTAGGCTAAAAATACACACCAAGGAACTTATCCTTTCCACTCATAATGTTTACTTCAGGAAGCACGGCTTTGTTCTGCTTTTTATCAACTTCTGAGTGTGGCTGTTGGGTGTATATGAAAGGTTTTCTCAGTCATGGTATCCTGCCTTGGTGCCTCCCACTTAGCCTTTTTATCCTTGTTTTTTTGGAGGCTGTTAAATAATTGCACAGTGGGGGTTGGGGGGTGGGCAAGCCTTCCATTTGACATGTCCTCCATCTGACCCAGTTTTTCTTAGATTTTGCCGTTTTCTTAGATTTTGCATTTTTAATTTTAATTGCATTTTCAATGTTTGCTGTATTTCGCTTTACTTCAGAAAAATCATCTGTAAATAAAAATGGAGAGAAAGGAGGGGGGGGGGAATAAGATCCTTCCTTCCACTCTCTCTATTTGGCTTCAAAAACTCATTTCTGAATCTCCCATGAGCAGATAAGAAAAACCAGGCTTTTGCGCTAGTAAAAAGAAGCACTTTTCCACACAGGATGCTTTTTTAGAGCAATTACAAATAATTAAATCTGATAGATTGGTGCTCTCAAAATAGTACATTAATTTGATTGTCTGAGTACAGTAGTGACTGAACTGGCGTAGGTTTCTGTGGGCTGCACAGAATTCACTAAGCATGAATGATGTTTTCAGTAATTGGAAGTTTTCTCTGCCCTAGTGATACAGCTATGATTCAGATTTGTTTTCTTCTTCCTGGTCTCTTTGCTATAGCATACAGATCATTATCGCAACAAAACATAATGCTTCTAACGATCATTTTGTGATGTAAAATGAGCATGTGTAGTTAATAGCCTCTCCAGTTCTTCAGTATATTAAATATTAGATATTGAAAGATATGACAGCAGAACACAATCAAATCAAAGTTGCAATTCTTAAACTTTAACAATATTTTCAGTTACTTGTCTAATTCAGCAAAACTTATTATTACCACAAGATTTCATTTCATGTATTACAAGCAGCAGTCAGAATTCCATTTATCTGGCTGTTGTCACTAATGTATATATTCTGTTTACTCTGTTGTGCTTCTTGAGAAAAAATACTGTGCTCTTTTAAAACTTTTAAAATTAGTCAGTGCAGTTGATATCTACAAGAAATCAGCCTATGAAAAAAATAATGACTAGTGAGAGATTGCAGTGCTGTCTGATTAAATTATTGAATGAATACTGCATGCCCTCTTCTAAATATACTTCTAGATAACCATCATTAAAAGCAACAGTGTGAAATTTTCTTGAGGTATTCAAGAAGTGTTTAAAGGGGCCATCAGGAATATTATCTTCCATAGGAAAGAAGGTCAAATTGCAGTGCCCTACTATTTTTATTCTTATTTCCATCTCAACAGAGGTTTCTAGGCTGGAATGAACAATGTGGTTCTCCTGGTGTTGTTTTCAGCAGCCCCTTCCAATATTGTCAAAGGTGAGTAATGCTGTGAATTGTAATACAGTAACATCTCAAAGATTGTAGGTTTCTACCTCTTTTTGGGGGGTTATTAACTATCTCAGATGCAATAATACCATTGTCTTTTTAAGCTGAATTTGGAAGTAATGTGAACATTTCAGAGAGAATCTATCTGGGCAAAGTTCCAGATGGTTTTAAAACCTCTGATACCCTGTAGTTGAGAAAGATAAAGGGTTTAAGCAAATATTTTAGTGCTGTAAACACATTTGGGCAACATCTTTCTTGTTATTTATTTATTTATTTTATATGGCTGCCCATCTTAAGTATGTGGCCCTGGGGGGCTCACAATGTTAAAAAAAAGTAATAAAATATATACAAATATTAAAATAAAACACATTCTAAAATTATTCTTGATATCTCCTTCTTTTGGTATGTCTGCAGCCTGTTGAGCCTATGACATTACACTATTAGTAATGTCATAGTAATCTATTACTATAGCAAATTCTGCCATGACAGAACTTATGGTCATTCTGGAGCTACGGATTACACCAATGGCTGACATTTTTTAAAAAATATCTGTGTATAACTCAAGTTTGCAAAAACAAAACATGAAATGTATTCAACCTGAATTCACTATGTTATCAGATAAGAGAGCTGGATAAGTACATATGTACTACACTGTATAAGGACAAAAGAGTCCCATATTGCCCAAAATAATAATAATCTGCCAAAAATCTCTGTTCCTCTGCTGTTCCTGGCCCAAGAATTTTAAGCACATGAGATCCTTAATGACCGTCCAATGCTTGGATGTGTGGGAGAGCGTTGCCCCAGGGTGTCATGAGTTTTTACTGAGTTTTTATTCTGATTGTTGGGGTGGGGTATTGTACTGTTCTGTGAGTCACCCAGGGTTTTGGTTACAATATGGGCAGCTATATAAGTCTTTTAAAATTAATAAATAAAACAAATGAATTCACAAAATCCCTTGCCACTTATGCTGGCTGGGGCACTGAATTTTCCACTGAGCAGGTGATGGCCACCATCTTATACTGCTTTAAAGAGGGGTAGGAAAAAAAATCTCAGAGGTCAGGGTTATGAGTGTGCCACTGCCGGTAGCTTAATGGAATCTTAATACGTAGGCCATTTATTTAATTGATCTATTTATTTGATTTATATAGCTGACCTTCTAATAACAATGATTCTGGGTGGCAAACAAAGATTAAAACCGCAAGAAAATGTAACTCATGATGCCCAAGGTTAAAACAACAACAACACAATCACAAAGAACACATCACCAGCAGAGCTCACCTAACCTTCAGGCCCAAAGCCTTGGAGAACAGCCAAGTCTTCAATGCTTTATAAAACATTAACAAGGTCAGGGCTGTCTGGATTTCCGTGTGGATACTGTTCTTTTTTTTAAAATTACATTTATTAAGAATTTTCCCCATAGAATAAAATATGTATTGAAAAGAAAAGGAAGAAAAGAAACAAGAAAGTGCAAAAAATTAAAAAGAAATTGAATTTAAGGAATATATAAGTGACTTCTGATCTTTTTTTCAACAGATAATTATAATCATATTATCCCTCCTCCCTCTTAGATGTTATACAAGTCCCTTCAGCCCAATGTTTAATCCAGGTCTTTCTTAATCTCCATGGGGACGCTGTTCCACAGGGCAGGCACAGCCACAGAGAAGGCACGGCTCCAGGGTCCAACAAGATGACATGGTTTGATAGAAGGGACCAGGAGCATGTGCATCCTGATAGACCTGGTGGGGCAGGCAGAAATGATGGGGGACAGGCAATCCTATGCCACATAAGACTTTATAGGTGATAACCAGCCTTGGAACATCAGATTCTGGGGACACAGGAAACTGTTACCTTCAAGAGAACCGAGGAGGCTGCCTGGAACTAAGCAACCATTTAATTTTTTTGTCCCCTGCAGCTAGATCCTTGTAAAGTTGCACAAACCAAACTCTGCAGCTGGGATCTACTACATTCAAAGCCCTTGAGGTTAAGTGCTTCTTGCCTTTGAATCCTACTTATGGTCTTTGTGTCTGCTGAAAAGGCTGGGTTGTTGGAATCAACTGACTCTTGTTCTGAATCTGTAGGGCTATGTTTACATTAAATCGCTTTACTTTACTTTTACATTACATAGCTTTACTTTAATAGCGTACAACATTTAATTTCCATGCTAGTAAGCTCTGATTCTTTACAGAAACTGGTTATCTTTTAATACACCAACAGCTGAGTGACAAGTTTTTGAGTACTGACAAAACTATATTTAGCTGATTATAAAAACAACATGCCTGAAAATACTGTATCCAAATCTGTAACTTGCTGAGTTACTTTTACGCTTTGTTCATAGGTAATAACACAGTCCACCTGTTCCCTCAAGGAATCTTCTGGCAGACACAGAGACTGATTGCTTCTTATGCTGGCCCAGAATGCCAAAGCTTGGACACATTGCATTCATTATAACTGTTGTTATCACACTGAAGCAGCTGTTAACCTCCACAGATGAAAGCAAGGCCAGTTCACACAAACTAGTTTCTTCATGGTAGATTGAACACAGAACTTACATCCTGAGTTCACGGTAAAAATAATTCTCATAGGAGTAGACATAAAATTACTGGCTCAGCCACACCACCAAGAGAAACTACACTGTCCACAGTTATACTCCAGGACAGTACAGGGGATATTCAAAGATCATACCCTTTGAAAGACTTGGATGTATGCCCATTAGAATTTTCACTATGAATGACTGGTATTTCCCCAGAGCCACATCATATGTTAAATCCTAAGTTTCCAAAGAGGTTTACCCTGGGGAGTCAGGAGCTTTTGCTCAAGAAAACAAGTTCCCAATCTCCTGGGATGTCTAGAATTATTCATACTGTAGTTTAGATCCTGGTCATAGCCAGGATGCTTGTTGGTTTATCAAAGAAAAGATCTCTGTCACGCGTGGATAAGTATTCTTAGAGTACTCAGAAATAAAATGGAAAAAAAAAAGACAATTGAGCAAAAGCAATAGAGGCAAATTAAGTACTACATGCTCAGAGAAATTAAGAAGGTACAGTGGTACCTCGGGTTATGAACGCCTCTACTAACGAACATTTCAGGTTACGACCAGCTTCGGCAGGAAAAATTTACCTCGGGTTACAAACTCGCCTCGACTTACAAACCGGATCCGCGGCCATTTTCCCTGCTGCCACGTGGTCGTGGCTTCCTGTGGGCGAGGTCACGGTAGCAAGGAGACATTCGGTGAGGCTTGTGGTGTGTTTTGTGGTGTTTTGCGAAGGTTTTTGGTGTGCGTGTTAGCATGGCTCCAAAGAAAATGCAGAGCAGGCTTGGCAGGAGTAAGGCTCTGAAGAGAAAATTGCCTCGGGTTGCAACCAAATTCAGGCGGAGGGTGGAACGGATTAACCGGATTTACATTGAACCCTATGGGGAAATTTGCCTCAGGTTGCGACCAAATTCGGAGGGCGGAACGGATTAACCGGATTTACATTGAACCTTACGGGAAACTTTACCTCGACTTGAGACCAACTCAAGTTGCAACCAGAGTCACGGAACGGATTAAGTTCGTATCCCGAGGTACCACTGTATTTACTTAGTGTAAAAACTAACAGTGATGTTGATGTTAAAGGGAACTTGATATGGGAAGACTGGATGCTAGGTAGAACCCTAAGAACTGGGATGACAATTCATAATATGAGATAAATGGTTTAGTCTTCTTCCTGCACCCACCTCTTTAAATTAGTTTCTAAAGATTGGGGGGGGGGAGCAGGAGGACCAAATGCTATTGTGGGAATAATGCATGTGTCGTGAAAGTATGGGCATCTTCAAAAAGGTCCCTCCTGAAGTTTCTAGATTCATGATGGAAGTGGTTGGACCTCTGTTAATCAGTCATGAAGCCATTTATGAGTTTAAAATGTTAGACCTTAAATTGTGCCCTGAAAGCAATTGGCTACTGCTGCAGACCTTTTAATGCAGGCATCATGTCATCTTTGTAATGGGCATCAGTTAGCTCAGCTGTCACAGTTTTACATCAGTTGGAGCTTCTGGAAACTTTTTGTCTAGAGGAGATAAAATCAAGTCACAGATCACTGCCCTGAAATCTGACTGCACAGGAATGGTTGCAGCTGGCACATCAGTCATGATGGCACAAACATGCTCCTCATCACTGCCATCACCTGATAGTCTCCAGACACTTTGTGCCAGATCTGTATCTAAAAATGGTCTTATCTTAGCAAACAAAAATTGAAGAAGATAATTCGAAAAACCAAACAACAAAAGCACCAAGAACCCTTTGCACTTTGAACCAACTGTGTAGGAAAACTGAGAGAGAGCCATTTTAAGAGATGCTTCCTATATCAGACAATAATAAAACAAGTTATACAAAACTGGAGATCCTCCCTCTGAAAGGAGGAGATGCGTACTTAGGGGAATGAAATACATCACAGAAAAATTAATTCTTTCCCTATTATCTCATTCCTAATAGATGCTAGTCCCTTTAAGTCCTTTGTAAGACATAAACCTAGCCTCAGATGAAATTAGGCAATCTAGATCTATTACTGTTTCATATGCTGGTTACATGATGGCTTGTCTAAGATAACTGTTTCTGAAGGGAAAGCAAAATAAAGAGCCAGAAAAAGAGCTTATATTGGATCTTGAGAAGAAAAATGGATAGAAAACATGGGTCTGAAGGGACTTGCAGAAGGCAAAGAAACATGAACCACTAATCCACAGGTTGCACCCATGTGGGCTTTTCCTGTTGGTCCCATTTCAATGTCCACCCCACCCACCCTTCCCACTTCATTCCTTGATGGAGGCATTTGGTCGTCTGGCAGAGTCTGAAGCCAATAGAAGCAAATATGTGTAGCTCAGGGTTGAACTGTGGAGTCCTTGGGGTTCTCTGAGCTTGGCTGTTTTCTTGCAGACATTTCATTACCCGGTAACAAAATATTTGCAAGAAAACAGCCAAGCTCAGAGAACCCCAAGGACTCCAGAGTCTGAAGCAATGGACATGCTAATGGTAGCTAATCACCCCATACCAAAACCCCATTCTCCCTCTGTAAAAAGAAGGGGAAAAAACGGTTTTGTGTGCACATGAATGATAACCAGCCACTAGTCTGCTTAGGCTGTTCAGTATATTTTGGCTCTATCTATTCTTGACAACCAACTGCCTGATTAGGGGATCAAGAACTAGGCGGCATTCCCCTCCCACCCAGAGGACTCACAGGATGCCTGATTTAACACGTCTCAGCATAATGCTGCCAGTTCTGCAGCAACCTTTGCTATTTGCAAATGGGTGTTCCCCGTTTGACCAAAATATTGAGTCTTTAACATGAAGAAAGGGTGCCAATGCAATGGTAAGCCCCTGACTATGGTATCATATGACCAATATGAGTGTATGTCAATTTAATCTGTGGCTGAATCTGTAGCTCTGCTGGAAGTGGCTTTGTAGGAAAAAAATGCGGGGGGGGGCGATTTCATAACAGTATTTCACCTCAGACTATAAGTCACATTTATCTTCTGAGAAACTGGGCAAAACATGATCAGTCTCCTTTAAGAGGTTGGGCTTTCATTATTTCCACTTTCTATAAAATTATGAGACGACAGCTCTAAAAAAGAAAATAAAGAATTGAAGGAATGCCCTGCCTAACAGTGTCTGAGCAAAAAGCCAGGGTGTTCTTTCAAACCTTTTGGAACTGAACATTGCACGTGTTTAGGATTTTGCATTGCTTAGAGTTTCTCTAGCCATTGAGGCAGCTGATAATTTGATTGAATACATGAATCATAAATTATCACCTTGCTTTATTCTTCCTGGTTTCTTCTTTTTCCCAGATAATCTCTTTTTTGTATGTAGATTAGAACCACATCTGATTCTATGGTTTTAAGATGTAGTTTTTCATTAATATCTTCCTCATCCCTGCATCTTTGTGGAAATACCCCTCATATTCCCAGGATCTTCGCATCTGAATATGTTGGAAACTTTAATCTGTCTAGTTGCATTATATTGTGATTATTTTTTTATTATTGAGAAATATTGGAAGAAAGAATCTATTAATACAATAAAATCATATTCTGGCAAATACTGAAAAAGGTAAAATGCAAAGAAACCCCAACGCATTACAAAGTATACTACAGTAAATAGTATTCAGTATTTAAGCTTTGAAAGAGCTTAATAGAATGCCACCATTGCCCAAAGATGTACTTAGCAACAAAAGTGTTTGAAACATCTCATAATGAAGAATAGGCATAGTGAAGTGTGGACACCATTTATTGTTATATTATTATTTTTTTCCTGAGAGATTCCTCTTATTGCAGAATTGTCATTTTGGAGCATCTCTTCTATCCCTTCATGTAAGTCATTTATGAAGATGTTGAAGAGTCCTGGGCCCAGCATCCTGAGCTACCACACTGCATAACTCCTTCCATGTGGACATAGACCCATAGACCACATGTTGGCTACAGTTATTCAGCCAGCTGGGAATTCATCTGGTAATTTGCTCTAGTTTATAAAAAAGAAGAGACTGGTCTACTTTATCAAATGCCTTACTGTAGTCTAAGTACACTACATCCACAGCATTCCCTTGCTCCTCTATTCTAGTCACATTGTCAAAGGAAAAAATTAAGATTTGCTGGCATGACCTGTTTTTAACAAATCCATGATGGCTTCTGGTGATCACTTTGTTCATGTACATGTGATGGCTGGTGAAAAGATTTGTAATTCATTGTGTTCCTTCTATGCCAGTATTTTTAATGCCTGTTGTTTCCAGAGAAAAAGGAAAGATAAATCTTTTTTTTTTATCAAGCACAAAATGACATTAACATTTGAGTCAGCATGATGCATCACAAATGCAAATAAAGGATCTCTTTTCATTTTCAAAGAAAGAATATCCATTATTCTGTCATCCCAGTTGGCCTCAGTGATGGTCTGAAATATTGCTGTCACTAGGATTACTAGATGTCTGGCAAAAGGAGGACATGCCCTCCTTTTTGTCCTCATGTCCTCCATCTAGCAGGCATAGCCTTAAAATCAAATAATGTCCAGCTTTTTGAGTATCTTCCTGAGCAGCTTTTCTCTGTAACTCTGTGTCTCCCTAATACTAAGTGCTAACTGCAAGTTAACATGCCCCACTCTGTGACCTTAATTAGTTGATTACAACCCTCCCTCTCCTCAGCTTGTGCTGCTGCCTTAAATTGACAAGATTTTAATCAGTTACATGCTGAAGGCTTTTACCTCCTAACCAGCTCTAGCACATTCCTACCATTGAAAAGCCAGTCTTTCTGATGTGGGAAAAAGTAATTTCATATACATGTAGGCCTTACAACATTTTTTTTTTGCAGTTTTTCACTGTAATTTTTGCTGTGGATGCCATGAAAGTTAAACAAGTAGTGTGTCTTCCTCCCCGCTCCCATTTGTCCTCCTTTCCAATTGTCTGTGTCCTCCTTTGCCTCCTTTGCTTCTTCAGATATCTGGTAACCCTAGGTGCCTTCCAAATCCCCCAGAATGCCATGAACTAGCATTGTCAATTTTTCTCCAAATATCAGCTCTATGGCGGGAACGCCGAAGGTACAGACTTGCACACAAAGTCCTTTTTTTAAAAAAATGGCATGATACAAAAATGGCAACATTAGCATTTTAAAATATTTCATGACTCTTAAGGTTTCTGTTTTTTAAAAAAATATTTTGGACTGAAAACTCCTATGTAAGCACAAGATGGATATACCTTAAGACTTTGGTCTTGAACCCTGTTTTCTGGGAAGAGGCTCTATTGAATTGAATGGACTGACTATTCTGAATAAACATAAATGAGCATGTGCAATAACTGATATTTTAGCCAACCTACAGTATTTGTACTTAACATTAGAGCAACTAAAATGGCAAAATTGTGATACCTCTCTCTGAGCCTTTCCACACAGGCTTACATGTCAATTCTAATCTAAAATATTAATTCATTTATAATTTTTCGATACTGCAGTTCTTCCAAAAGTTTCCCAACATTTTACAATATAAATGTCAGGCCTAGCCCAAGGAACTCCAGGAGACCATGCAGATTCAGTTCAGCAATGTTTATTAGCTACAACCTTTAGCAAGAATCTTCCCAGGGTCAGCCAGTCAACACCGAGTGAATTCCTCAGGGAGGTGCCAGCCTCATCCTCTTATCTCTTCCCCTCCCTTCTGGAGATGAAAGAGGGTGCTTCTCTCCCTGAGTCTGGCCTTCATAATTCCATTCCATCACATCAAACAAATCAAATCAATAAACCAGTACATAGCACTAATACACACACACACAGACACACACACACACTAATCAACCTACTCCAAATATTGAAGAGCAACAGGTGCAAGCTCTCCTGGCATGTATAATATGGAGCATTAAGATATGTACAGGTGATTAAATGTTACCATAGAAATAGATGGATACTTGTACTTAATTTTGCATTCTGGGTTACTAAGGCAACTGGCTTATAAAGAATTTTTAAAAAAGAGTACCACATGCCAGGATTTTATTTTCTTCATATTCTTTCTTGCAGCAGTTCCCAAGCTCTTCTTTTATGCAAGCCTCTACATCATCTTCAAAAGCATTGGTAGAACACCATGTAAACCAGCTGTTAAAACACTGTGAATAATAATTTAACACTGAATGTGATACAGAGCAATACAGAAAGTACTGCATGAAGTCTATGGAAGAAGTCTATATATACACATACCCACACCTCCAACACACTTACAGATGCCAACACACACCCATGCACAAATTATCTCCATCTCCATCTCTCTAATTCTCCACAGATCACCTGCAATACCTTCAAAGGTCACCAGTGGACACAGGCCACAGAATAGACCAATCTATTAGATATTAAATCTAAGAGTGTAGCTGAAAGTGTGGCCGTGCTCTGGAAGTTTTGTTTCCTAATGTTTCGCCAGCAGTTCTGCTCCTGTCTGTGCTCCTGCCCTCTGAAGATGCCGGTCACAGATGCTGGCGAAACGTTAGGAAACAAAACTTCCAGAGCACGGCCACACAGCCTGGAAGACCCACACCAGCCATCGTATTCTGGCCGTGAAAGCCTTCGACAATACACAGTGTAGCTGAAAGCTGAAGATCCTTTCTCGATCTCTATATGTCTAGAGCAGGCCTGCATAACTCATAGAGGAGAAAGCCCCACACTGATACATCACAAATAATCATGGGCTACAAAGGAATACTTCTGGGGAAAATAGAAGTTTATTACTAAAAAACATGAATATGACACTACTATTTGTTTAAGTACAAAAAACATGGATACATCAAAGTGATATACTGCACCTTTTTCCAACAACAAGTTTTTTTATTGTCAAGTTAAATGAGATGTTGATATTTTAAAATGTCTTGCAAATGTTCATTAGTGATGGAAGAACGCTGTTTGCTTTTATTCATGTTCATGACTGAAAATGTTTGTTCTCATATAAATGGGCTTCCAAAAGAACAAAAAGTTTTCTGAGCAGTTTTGATGAGCTTTTAAAAATTTTCCTTCCTCTCTATATGGTAGTCCTTTGGGTTCGAAGCAGGCATGCTGCTGTGCAGTTCATCTGTGGACACGGAGGTGGCTCTGCAGTCCCAGTCTGGAAGTGCAGAGCCCAGCACAATGGGGGCACTGCAAGTCCATTGTTGTGGTGGGTGTTATTCTGTGGGTGTTATTCTGTGATGCTGCTCACAGCTTTCTATCAGTTTTTGGCGGTGCCTGTCTTCAAAGCTGGTGGAGGCTTCATAGCACTGGGCTCACCAGCGGGTTCTGTCAGCAGCCACAGCTTCTATTTCCCTCGGCTGGATGTAATAGTAGCGTAAGGTTTCTTTCACAGCCTCTTTGTCATGCTTGCGTAGTTGACCTCAAGGTCTTTTCCCAGATTCCAGTACACTATAGAGCTACTAGCAAGGTAAATGGTGTCATCCATTCTGATGATGTGTCCCACCCACCACATCTGGGCTCCAATAATCAGGGACTCAATGCTGATGGACTCTGTGTGATCTAAGGCCTCCAGGTTGGGGACACGGTCTTGCCAATGAATGCTGAGGATGGAGCGGAGAGCGCACATGTGAAATTTCTCCAGTTGTTTGATGTGCCTTCAGTACAGAGTCCAGGGCTCACATCCATATAGAAGAGAAGGGATAACCACAGAATCTTCACCACTTGAATGCACAGACGAATTGCCTCAATACGGTCATCCAAGAAGCCCTCTTTGCTGATGATTGTGCATTCCTGGCGCACAAAGACAGTGATCTACAGTTAATGCTGGAGAAATTCTCAGATGCTGCTATGTTCTTTGGCCTGACAATCAGTCTGAACAAGACTGAAGTACCTTACCAGCCATGCCAAACACCAACCGAGCAGAACCAAAAATCACTGTTGATGACACCCAGCTGACAAATGTAAACGGCTTCAAATACTTGGGAAGCATCATCTTGAGCAATGGGTCTTTGGACAAAGAAATTGACTCCAGGATCAGCAAGGCCAGCCAGGCACTGGGGTGGCTGCGTACTAGAGTGTGCAATGAACACAACATCCATATCTCCACAAAGCTGAAAGTTCCTTCCTCTAAACGTTTGTAAAAATCAACCAAATGGATTTCCTTAAATTTTGATTTATAAATTCCTGAACATTACAAGGTGATTATTTCTGTTTGTAAATCTAGCGATATTCCCTGGATTTACAGAAAATGGACGTTCAATTATGTTTAGTTGACTCTTTTCTTCTTTGGTCAAAGGAAACCTTTTGTTGAATTCTTCAATTAGAAGGCTAACATGCTCTCCATATTTTTTTCCTACCTCAGTGTGCTTGCATTAGGAATATGCTGAGCACGAGTAGAAAAGGTGTCCTTTGAAAAGATGTAATCTCATTTTAAATGCTTTTATTGAATTATACATTTTAAAGATTAGTTGATCTTTTCCTTGAAGCTGCAGGTTCAGATTATTTAGATGAGTTGTGACATCACACACACACACATAGAAAAGGCCATAGTTCCATTCTTCATCTTCAAGGTCTTTGAATTTTCTCAGTTCATTTGCAAGAAATTTTGTTACTTCATCTTTTATAGTAACAAAATGCTGAAGCATGTGTCCTCAACTCAGCCATCTTATTTCTGTGTGAGAAATTAAGTCATTATATTCAGCTTCTGCTTCTTGAAGAAATGTTTGAAATGTTCTATGTTTTAGTCCACTACAGTAGAGATAGCCAACAATGGAGGCAACTGCCGATGTCACATGATGACATTTTAGAACCTTACTGCAGGTAGTCCTTGGTGACGACATACAGTAATTGGGACTGGAGTTTCCATCGCTAAGCAATGTGGTCATAAAGCTTGATGTCATATGATTGCATTGCTTAGTGACTGCAATCCCAGTAGTCCCCATTGCCATCTTTAAGTGAGGTTCATGGGTCGTTCAGCAGGAAATTGCAAGTCCCAGGGGGCTTGCAAGCAGGCTGGCAGGCAGGTAAGTGGCTGCTGCTGGGTGGGGGAGACTTAGCAGAGTGACTTGTGACCTTCCCTGCTAGCTTCCCCATTACTTTGCTTGTGAGAAGCTGGCAGGGAAGGTTGCAAATGGCAATCACGTGACCATGGGATGCTGCAATTGTCATAAATGCGAGCTGGTTGCCAAGCGCCCAGATCACAATCACATGACAGCAGAGGTGGCCAGAACTTCAAGGACTGGGCATAAGTACCATTTGTTCAGAGCAGTCATAACTTCGAACGGTCGCTGAACGAGTGGTCATTAACTGAGAACTACTTGTACACAAAACTTGCAGATGAATAATGCAGTGGTGTTTGGTTATTTCTCATCTATTGTAGTGCTCAAGAAGAGGAATGGCTCCAATGTTTCTGCCATTCATGGCTGGTGCCTGTCAGTACGAATTGCACTCAAATTCTTCAGATCACATTTCAGTGTTTCTTTAAGACATTTTATGTCTTTATTGCAAATTACTTTTCAAATTGTGTGGCCAGTTGTAGAGCACATTCTGGCAAGTTCCTAGTAATTTCAAAGTTTGTACTGATTCCTCTTATAAAAATGGGTAATTCCACTGTGCCTTTTAAACTTGTGCTTTCATTAGCAGTTAATGAATGAAAAGGAACTTCTTTAGATTTCTCAGCTAACTGATAACTCAGACTGGAAGAAAAGTATTAAATATATTTAATATATTAAATGATTGATTATAAATGTTAACAATATACAGTAGATGCTAATACCAAGTTCTTTATCATTCAACTGGAAATCCATTGGATCCAAGGGCTTTCTCCAATTCATAGATTATATTATTTATGTAATTTCTTGTAATGTCAATGGTTGAAGAACTTTTCCAGGAACTTTTCCAATAATTTTTCCAATAATTGGTGTGGGGTGGGATGGAATGGGGGGCTAAAAAGAGAAGGGAAAATGCTGAAAATTCTTTTCTTCTGTATTCTAAATTGTATCCAAGTGCATTCAGTTAGCTGTATGATATCAGTTTAACAAAACCTGTATTGGACACTGTATGGAGGAGAAGACAGTGTGAGTTTTTGTTTACAGTAGTGGGTCCTAGTTCCCTTTCTCTCTTTCCTATTTATAAGCCTTGACTTTAAAAAAAAAAGCATTAATCTATTCTGTGAAGCTTTCTGCCTAATGCACTTCTTTTCCTTGACATAAGCTTCTTCCACCTCCTTTGTCAATATGATTTAGATGGCAAGGCCACTCACGATGCAACATGTTTCATTTTTATGATTTGTGCTGTATCAACAGCATACATAGTACTTTAAAATAAAGTATATTTCTTGCCAGAAAAATCAGTCCTTTTGAAAAATGAGAGAATTACTTTAAAAGTCAACTTGAAGAAGAATTTCAAAATTTCCCACCATTGGTCCTGAATATCAAAGTTTTGCCTACAGCCTGCAATATACAGTGTTCATTTGTGTACTTGTAGTTGTACACAATGTGCAAGAGCTGGATTGTATCACTTCACTATAGTAGGCAACTCTCATAAATGAATGTTTTCTCTTGAGGAGAAGAATTCTTCATATAAAAAATTAATATACCAAGGGAAAAGGTTAGATTACTTCTTAGCCTCTTATTTTCTATATGTGGGGTTCTTATGTTTAGTTTTTTATAGAGAAGTACTAAGTCATGTCAGTCCTCAACTGTA
This sequence comes from Python bivittatus, assembly GCF_059951505.1. Lineage (NCBI taxonomy): Eukaryota > Metazoa > Chordata > Lepidosauria > Squamata > Pythonidae > Python > Python bivittatus. Next base: position 48,315,224 of record NW_028277030.1, on the reverse strand, counting down.
GTCTGAAGTGATATACTCCAAAGTAGACTTACAATCCCCATGGGAAAAAAGAGACCAATGAAATTAGGAGATGCCCCAATGCTGACAAATTTCCAAGAGACTCTAGAACCACTTTCATGTCCCCAGGACATGCCAGAACCTATCACATGTATAAAGAGTTACAATCCCTTCCTATATGGAGGAAAAATTATGCTACTGGAAAATTGTTTCATGGCATACAGCCATCCTACAGCAATTACCTTTATATCATTGGTGTCTTAAGATAAAACAGAAAGGCTGAATTAGTCTGCATACAATTATTCCATATGACTCTTTGATACATAACGTGAGTTAGATCATCAGCTTCCTGCATTGTCAATCTTGCTTTGTTCATTGTCCCAGCTGAAATACAAGTGACATTCCAAGTACAGCTGTGGCCCTGCTAAAGAAGCATGGTAGATTTTCAGTGCTTTAGTGGTACCATGATAACTATTATTGTAACGTTACCGTTAAATAGCAAAATGAGTGGTGGAAGTTGGAATTTGAGCAGCAGAGATGAATGATTGATAGACAAAAGGTGGATGACCATATCTAAGATAATGTTTAAAAAAAGACACACTTTTGTTAAATGGAAAATTAATATTAGCTCACCTTTATTCAGTAGGATCCACAGCAGAATTATTTCACAATGAATTTCCCAGCTAAATCTCTGGCATTTCCAGATGAAGGTCTAAAACCCTAGAGATTTGCTTATAGTTCATGCTGACCATACTGCAATAGATGAATTACTGGTTCAACCTAGTATAAAAATCTTCCTATGAAAACAGCATTTCAGTCATTCTTTATGCAATACTATAATTTTGAATAATATTATGTTGAAGTATTTGTATTGCTGGATATTTGTATGTAGGGAGATTTATACTGATCAGACTTTTGTAGTCTATGCTAAAGATGCCATACCACGCTTTCTCAATATTGCCTGGTTTCATTATTACAAATTATGTATTACAAATTATTAGAATCCTCTCCTCTTAGCAAATGTTAGAAATGTACATGATTATTGTGTTGGCATTGAATAACTAAAGATATTAGTATGTATTCTGCTTATGAAGTATCTTTCTTTTACCAGATCAGATGAGGCCCAAGTATCAAATGCATTTTTTTTTCATGGAGGAAGGAGACCCCTCCACTTCATTTAAATAGTTTGGCAAATGAAACATGCAACAATTAAAAAAAATACATTGGCAAATTAAACTCTTGCCCTAAATCTTATAACTTGCTCACTCTGTTTTGCAAAGGTTGTACCCTGTAACAGGAAGATAAGCTCTATGGTTTATTCAGCCATAAATCCCTGCTTAACTGAAGCTCTCAATTTTACAGATGTTTTAACACCTTTATTATCAGAAAGTATTCCACCAAAGCTATGTGGATCTTTTTAATTAGGTAGGCCTTTGCTATTCTCTGGATGGAATTAGGAAATTTCAGAAGCAAAATAAGGATGACTAATACACTGGCTTTATAAGACTCCAAGCTGAAGATGCAGATATGCTATCTACCAGATACGCCCTCTCCTGCCCCATTTTGAATTTATAGTAGAATTCTTGCAAAAAAGAAAAAAAAAGTCCAAGAAATGTTCTTATATGTTCTTGGACTACAGATGCTACACCAGCAGAATAGGTGCTAAATCTTATGTCTCCAAGACAGAAGAGACATAAGATTTAGCACCTATTCTGCTAAATCTAAGAATCAGGGTCAGAGAAATGGGGCCAAGTAGAACCCAAGCCAGATCAAACAAAATTGTGGAGAAATGGCAGACAAGCCTAGAAACATGTCAGGATCCCTCCTGGCAATGACTTGCCACATGACCATGGACATAGCTAATGATGTGTAATGGTATGTGGGAATGACCTTGGGAGACAGGAGGAAGCGCCACAGACTAGGCAACAGTCAGACAAGAGGCAGCTGAGCCTGCAGAAGGAATGGGAGTGTGGGAAACATCTCAGAAGGGATCCTCTCTAGTTTCTTGGATTGTAAAGGTGAGGGGGAAAAGAGGTACTTTCAGACTTTCAAGATTCTGTTAATATAACCTTACAATAAAGACAGAGCTAGTACTTCTGGATGTGCTTCTTGTCTGCACTACCTCACAGGGCTGACATAATGCTACCAAAGTGTCTCCCTCTGCCAGCTCCAATGGCTCACTCCATGGGCAGGTCTGCTGAATCTAGTGCCATCCAGATGCATCAGACTCCAACCTCCGGAATGTGCAGCCAAGGTGGCATTCTCAGTGGGACTTCATTGAGGAGTGATCTCAGATATCTGGATGTGTCAGGTAGGGAGCAGGCAGCTGTGGGGAATGGGCTAGGACCTGAATATTCAAAGCCCAGCAAAAAACTACCATCCCAAGTACGTCGTATCTGTGGTTCTCCTTGTGGCTTGCCATGGCTCCTTTACTTGGCTACATGTCCAAAGATTCCTTTCCTCTTCTGAACTCTTGTCCCAAGACGCTGGGTTCAAGTTCTCCCCAGACATCCTGCCCTACCTGTTGGTACTGGGATACATATGCATACATACCCGATTTTCCATCTTCCTGGATTTTCCTTTTTTAGTACTGTTTTTAAATTTTAGATGTATTATGTATTTTATATATATTTATGGTTTTAATGTTTTTTGTAAGTAGCCCAGAGTCCCTCATTGGAGGGAGATGGGTGAGGGAGAAATTTGATAAAATAAATAAATAAAATAAATAAATACACAAACTAGTGTGTGTGTGTGTGTGTGTGTGTGTGTGTACACTCAAACAAAGAGAGGTTGTAATCCCTCTAATAGCTTTTATGTCATTCATGTAGTTTCAGATCCTGCACGCTGTTTCTGTTGATTCCAGCAAAAAAGGAAAATACCTCTGTTACAGTTTCCTTAGCAACAAGCTTCCGCTAACTTGCTCTGATTTTGTTCATTTGTAACTAGATTTTTTGGCATGTGAGGATATTAGTCTCTTAACCAAACACTACTTTTTGGAACATGCTATTTTTCATATCCTTAATGTTATCAAATGGCTAATATTTTGGGGATATAGTTCAAGAAAAGACTTCAGATACTTTCCAGAATGTTTCTACTCTGCAGTCCTCTCATGTTATATTGTAATGTGATCTTCACTCTTATAACCTCAGACTGTTAAGCAAAGGCAGAGGACAACGTGAGCCAACTCTGCTTCCTCCATGCAGAAACCTCCATTCAGACCCCTGAGCTATAGTAGCTCCTACAGTAACAAAAATCACCTCGCTCCCACTGAAGAAAGAAATGGGGGAAAATTGCTAAGGCCTTTCCTCATATGTTTTCAGTATGTGCCATGTGTATTTTTATCTATCTTCCAAATCATTTGAACTAAGTATGAAGGGAAAGCTAGTGGTCAAGATATTATCCTTCCTGCATATCAGTTCTCACTGAAGACTGTGATGATGCCATGACACCACAATTTTACAGACAAGCAGTTTTCTTAAGAGCTGTAACCATGGTTGTGTATTAGAGCCTTTATGTGCATGTATAAAAAGGGCATTCACCAGGGGGTGGGGGTGAGTGAGTCAAAAAAGTTAAGACCAAGGCTGTTCTCTTATGCCAAACATAATCAAAGTGGGGCAATTTTGAGTTTCTTCCTCATCTGCTCCTGTCTTTCTGGGCTGAGCTGATATTTTTGTAATGGCTGTTGCATACCACCTTTAAGGCTATATCTCCATACCCCTCTATAGTTATCAAACCCCTTGTGAAGGAGAAGGGAGAGGATGATTGCAACAGAAAACTCAACCTCCAATCCTGATGTACTCAACTGGGAAACTGTCAGCATCTTAGACCAAGCTAAATCCAAAAATGCAAGAGAATTCCTGGAAGCTTGGCATTCAGACAAGGCAGCCATCAGTAGGCACATAGAGATAAACAACATCTACACACTATTCAAAAGACCACAATATCTGCTCACCAGCAATCATCACCCAGATAAGCAGAGATTAACACCAAGATTATCGCCAGACATACAATCAAGCAGTAATCAAGGAACTACCAGAGGGGGAAAAAAGTAAAACAAAACCCCCACTCCCACCAACACTGGCAGGGCAAGCCATTTTATATAAACAGAGAGCAAATCCCATTCCATCCTAGCACTGAAGATGTTACCTAGCCAGGTAATGAAACATTTGCAAGAAAACAACCAAGCTCAGAGAACTCCAAGGACTCCTGATATACTCATTTAAAGATGAGAAAAGAGGTCCTAACCTGTGCCTTCAAGCCCTAACATGTAACACATACTAAACAAAGCAAATGGGCCATAGACCTTCCTTCATCAAAGAAGATATGGCCTGGATGAGCCTAAAGGAGCTAGGTTCATCTAGCTACTTCATCTTGCTCTCTACTTCATCTTACACACATATTATTTTTTAGGCTGGAAAACAAGGGAGAAACTGCTCTCTGTGTCTTTCTACAAGAGAAATGGATATTACTGGGGTGGACTTAACAAAATGACATGCTTCTGGGTGTGATTCAAGGAGCTATCACCTATAAAGCCCTACATGGCATGGGGCCTGGTTATCTGAGGGACACTTATCTCCCTGGTGTCTTCCTGGCTGGTAAGAGCTGACAGAATGGGCACGCACCAGGTCCTCTTGATTAAACAGTGTCATCTTTCAGGATCCAGAAAGTGTACCTTCTCTGTGGTGCCTGCCCTCTGGAATGAGTTCTTCCTTGGCTCCTACCCTGATGCTGTTCTTCCAGGCCTTGGATTGGTGGATGGAACCCCATATTAGATGTGTCTCTCATATGTTCATATGTTTTGATATTAGTGTTCCAGCTTTGCCATTTATTTCCCTTATTGTATTTTTGTCAGGCCCAGCCCAAGAACAACAACAAGGCAGTCCAGTCCTGTATAGTTCCTTTATTAGCTTGCACCTAATAGACAGAATCTCGCCAGACTAAACCTAAGCTAAAGCAATTTGTGGATATACCCTGTGAGACTCTAGGGAGGAGCTAGTCTCAGCTCTTCATCTTCTCATGGTCCTGCTGCGGGCTGAGGAAGCGCTTGCCCTGTAACCTCTCCAGGAATGCTCCCCCTCCCTCCTGATAACCTTGATCCTCCATTCCAGTATCCTCCTTGCACATGCATTCCATTACAATTTTTTAATTTATCTTATCTTATTGTATTTGTATTTGTATTTGTTTCTTTTTTTTTTTTAAGTGAGCTGTCCAGAGTTGGTCTGGAGTTGAGCAGCACTGAAGCAAAAATAAATAAACAAATAAACAAATAAATAAATAAATACATCACTACTATAAGTGTAAATTAGTTTAGGGTTGGGTGACTTTAATGGAATGATGCTATTTCATTAAGTCGTGGCCCAATGTCATCCATCTTTATAATTAAAGGTAAATGGAGAATGAGAGCCAAATTTTAGAGCGCATCTTAAGGCAAATGCTATTGTCTTGATAAGAAAAAATAACTTGGACAGAAATATAGAGAATTAGAATCTTTCTGTTAGTCACATAATCCTAGATAATCATCATATTATCTTTGGAGAGAGGATGCTGTAAGATGCATGTTTAATTAATTAATTAATTAATTAATTTTAGTTTTTGCAACTGTTGAATTTTAAGCAATTGCTTATATATCTGGAAGTATTAGAAATATTAATGAAATATACAAAACCATTTATTCTTTTTGTGTGTCACACTGTATAGGCTGACAGCAAAAAAGCAGAAAGAACAAGATGTCAAATCATTTTGCTGTAAGCTATATAATTAATTGATTCTTCTATAAAGAAATGGATAATTTAGCTTTAGAAGCACAGTTTCACATTTCATGGAAATTGTTTAGCAGAAAAGTGTCTTGGTGTAGCAATGAGAAGTAGCAGCTAGCAAAGACTTCCAGTGAGGATTAATGGTGGTCTAGTCAACTTTGGAGGAGTAGAGACTGTACCTCAGTAGAGACCGGCACACAGAGAGCAAATGCTAGACCCCAGAATCCTTCCAGACAAAGGAGGTATTGTGAAATAACCCACCGATTCTACAAATGGCTGCTCTCCATAAGTTAACTGCAAAAACAGAAGCTTTGGAAGTTTGCTTGTGAGTTGAGCAGCTGGGAGGTGCAGGATTCCATCTATATTTGCAGCTGTGGTGCAGCCTATATGGACAATAAGACTAGCCAATCTTAATTTCTTAGCCACTTTGGGATATAATTATTCTACAGCCTGAGAGATATTTTCTTCTACAGCAGAAGTAGTCTTCTTGATGAGTCTCATTTTTGGGGGGATTATAAAAATTTAAAAGAAGATTTAAAGACTTAAAGCACAAAGAGTATTCAGCAAAAAGCTTTATAAGGGATGATATAAGAACGTTTAAAACAGATGAAGGGAAGGTTACTTTTAAAAGATTAATTTTCTATGAAACTATAGAGTTCCTGGAAAGGGTTAGTTTACCAGGTGAGGCAGGAGAGGTGGCAGTGGCTCTCTGGGCAAAGGGACAAGCCGGTGAGGTGTGGTGTGTTCCGTTGCTGGGTGAGGCAGGAGAGGTGGCAGTGACTCCCTGTCCCTCCCACCTCTCCTGTTTCACCTGGTGATGGAGCGCGCTCATCTCTTTGCCTAGGGAGCTATCACCACCTCTCCTGCCTCACCCGGTAAACTAATCCTTTCCAGGAACTCCAACTCCAATGCAAACCTCCAACCTCCTGTATGCAGTGCGCTGGAAACTAACCCTTTCCCACCTTCTCCTGCCTTCTAGGAGGTTGGACGTTTGCATTGGAGTTTACAGTGCGTGTTGGAGGCTGCAGTCTTCAGCCTTCCTCCTGCAAGGGCCAGCAGTTTCCAACACGAGCGGCAGAGTGCACACTGTGCCTGTGCTTGTCCATCTGTTTCCTTCAGTTCTGCTGTCATCCTGAACAGTGCCTCCCACACAGCCACCCCCTTCACCCAGAGAGCCACTGCTGCCTCTCCTGGCAACAGAGCATGCCGCGCCCCACCAGCTTGTTTCACTGTACTCTTCACAGTCTGCATGCTATCGCTCCTTGCATTGCCAGCAGAAGACAGGGTTCCTTTCCCCACACCGCTGCCCTGCCTCCTTTTTTTTTTTTTTACAGTACTTTTTACTTGGTTAGACTTAAAAAAAAATGGACTTATGAACAGCCTCTTGGAACATAACCTGTTCGTAAGTAGGGGACTGTCTGTATACAGGTATTGACAAACTTTCTGGACTGAAAAGAGGATGATACAGAGGTAGAGATTGATAAAGTTTATAGAATAAACTCATGATGTGCAAGAAAAAGAAATGTTTCAAGGGATGTTTTGGTACATTTTGTGAGAAAAAAGACAAGGGACCAAGTTCTACAAGATTTTAATACAAGATTGAAGATTGACAATGCAGATATAATTATCTTAAAGGAAATTCCTATTAGAATTTTATGTAAGAGAAAGGAATATTGATTGATTGATTGATTGATTGATTGATTGATTGATCAAATTTATATGGCCACCCATGACTCTGGGTGGCACACAATCAAATAAAACAACATATATATACTGTAAAAACAATCTTTATAAAAATATAAAAATCATTATTAAAGTTAAATATTGTTAAAAATTAGAAATATACCAACCAAAAGGCATAGTATATCAACCACAATAGTGGAGCTATCTGAGAATGTCTCTGATTCCGTGGGACCCCCAGGCTAGTGACATAACCAGGTCTTGAGGGACTTCTGGAACATTAACAGGGATGGAGCCAACCTGATTTTTTTTGGAGGTGGGAGAATGTTTCATAAGGTGGGCACCACAGCAGAGAAGGCCTGCCTCCTGGTACCCATCAAGTGTAAGTTCCTAGCAGTTGGTACTCGCAGCTTGCCTTCTCTGCCAGATTTAATGGGACGGGCTAAATGTAATCAAGGAGAGGTGGTCCCTAAGATAATCTGGTCCCATGCCATGAAGGGCTTTAAAAGTTAAAACCAGCACCTTGAATTGGACCCAGAAGTAAACTGGCAGCCAATGCACCTCATGGAGCAGAAGTGTAATATGCGCTGTTCTAGAAGCACACATAACTGCCTGTGCCACTGCATTCTGCACCAGTTGAAGCTTCTGGATACTCTTCAAGGGCAGCCCCATGTAGTGTGCATTACAATAGTCCAATCTGAAGGTGACTAGGGCATGAGTGACTATGACCAAAGCCTCCCGATCCAGGAATGGGCACAACTGGCGCATAACACGAAGCTGTGCAAAGGCCCTCCTAGCCACAACTGCTACCTGCTCTTTGAGCAGGAGTCATGAGTCTAGAAGGACCCCCAGATTGCACATTGGATCTGTCTGGAATGCAACCCCATTCAGCACCAAAGATGGCATAGTCCTAGAACTGGCAGGCCCCAAAATCCGAAGCCACTCAGTCTTGCCAGGGTTCAGCTGAAGCCTGTTGTTCCCCATCCAGATCCTCACAGCCTCCAGGCACCGGGATAAGACATTCACAGCATCGCTCAATTTGCCAGGGGCAGAGATATATAATTAGGTATCATCAGCATACTGATGATACCTCACCCCATGGTGACAGATGATCTCACCCAGTGGCTTCATGTGGATATTAAATAGGAGAGGAGAGTGTATCAAACCTTGCAGCACCCCACATAGTAGGGGCTGAGGGCAGGACCTCTCCTCCCCAATTCAGTCAGCAATATTCCTTCCTGACTGAGATACTAAAGCAGAAAAGATTCAGTTTCATTGGGATAAATTAGGTGTGATTTTTACTTTTAAACAGCAGAGATTTTGACTGAATTTTGTTCAAAAGGTGAGATAATTTTTGGAACAAATTAAAGGAGAATTAAATGAAACATTATTACAGAAAGAGGCAAGACTGGAGGACTGTAAAAAGAAACTAACAGAATTTTTTGAAAACAATCTAAATAAAGGTATTGATTTAGGAATTGTTTGGGTTATAAGTAAAGCTTTCATTAGAGGTTATTTTATACAACATACCAAACTTAAAAAGAAAACCCAAGAGAAAACACAGGCTATTTTAGATGAGATAAAAAGAAAAGACGAAGAACTAAAGAAATGCCCAGACAAGACAAGTATTTCACATCAAATTAAACTTTTCAGCAACAAGTATCAATGTTAACAGTAAGAGAAATGGAAATAAAAATGAACTATGTAAAGCAAAAGAATTTTGAATTTGCGAATAAACCAGGGAAATGATTAGTGTATAAACTAAGAAAAGATATTGATATTGAAACTTAAAGAGGGAGATACTGTATTAACGGACAATGTGGCTATACAAAAAAGTTTCATCAGTATTGCTCTAATTTGTATAAAGGACATGACATCTCTTTGGAAAAAATAGATGAATATTTAAAAAAACAAAATCTACCAAGGCTTACAGAGAAACAAAGACCAGTTATGAATGGTCCCATAACAATAAGGGAAGCTATAAAAAAGATTAAACCAGGAAAAGTACCAGGACCAGATGGATTATCAGGCTTTTATTATAAATGCTTTGAGGATGAACTTTTACAACCCCTGCAAAAGACGATGAACTCTATTTTACAGGGATGAAAGATGCCAGAGAGCTGGAAAGAGGCTAATATTTTTATATGATCTTGGAAGGTATGAAAGAGCTGTTAAGGGGAGAAGGAAGGAGCAAGACATTAAGGGAGGGACTTGGAGAAGAGATCCCACAGTCCAAAGATTGAAGCAAGTGTGAGAAAGAAACTCAAAATAACCCCACCTTGATTTTGTTTAATATCAGATGGGACAGAGAGAAATTCAGGCAGGCTTTCAAGATTGTGTTAATACACCCTACAGCAATAAAGTAGCATTCCTGGAATCCCTGCAGTGTTTGTTTCTTGACCGGGCCTCCCTCAAAGACTCACACACACACACACACACACACACACACACACAGATAATTTTATGATTTTGGGGAGGGTTATTGACTTTATATTTTTTTAAGAGATGAACATTGTTCATAAACGTTAAGATTCCCTGAAGTCCCAGTTTCAGGAGCATCTGCAGGATGTGCACAAAAAAGTCAAGATGGTGACTGTGACCATATGAGAAAAGCCCTGATCTTTTATTATTAGGTTTACCTGAGGGACCATCTCACCCCTATTACATTGACCTGTCCCACCCGGTCCAGCAGAGAAGGCATGTTGCGGATCCCATCGGTGAGAGAATGTTGACTGGCGGATCCTAGGAGGAGAGCTTCTCTGCTGTTGCCCCCACCCTCTGGAATGTGCGGTGAGGTGGGCCCCTACCCTCCCAATTTTCCAGAGGGAATTGAGGACCTGGCTCTGCCAACTTGCGAGGGGCGAGGAAAGATACAACCGACCCTGGGGATGGCTGCCGCCTTGAAGATGCTCCCTGAGTTTATTAACACCTGATTAACATCAGCCTCTTGGAAGTATTATATAGGAAGTCTGTTACTGTAGCACATTTTAATTAATTAATATTTATTTATTTATTTTAATTAATGTTTATTCTGTTTTTGCTGTAAACCGTCCAGAGTTACCCTGCAGTGAGATGGGCAGTGACAAATTTTAAATATAAATGAATAAATAAATAAATTATGGGTATTGCGATACATATACAAAAGGGTGGGGCTTTACGCACTCCTAGCCACCATCTTAACTTTTTTCTGCCTCCCATGAAAAACCCTGCCCAGTAGGATTTAAAATGTGTGGTACTGTTTCTGCATATGTGTTCTTAGAACTGCAATCTCTACCAGAATTATGCCCTATTAATTATTTGATGCTGTCATTAATAATCTTACAAAATGAATAACTCAGTTATATTACCAACATCAGATACTTCATAAAAGCATTTCTACAATGTGACTATAATTTTATGCTTGGGGTATTAAATTTAGAATATGATATTCCTTTTAAGATAAATTGAAATCAGCAGTGGTAGCACCACATTTTCAGACAGCAAGATTTCATACAAATTAATTCTTATTACCCTAATCAGGGAGATAGAAAAACTGCAGCAGAATGCAAAAGGTTGTGCTTCAATGCTTTCTGGCTGAAGGGAAACTGCATTTACTCAAATGATCTCAAATTTGTTGAAATGTGTTAATTTCTATCATGTTGTTCATCTTATAAATATAGTTTAATTAATTAAATGGGCATTATTTACTGTGGATAAAGTGCCTATAAGGTCCATGGTATGAATATGCAAACAGAGGCTTTAGAGAATCTCCTGAAGTTATCACCCAACTGTAATTTTTAATGTGACAGAAGAGGAAAATTATAAGTTGCACAGAGAGGCTTCACATTAACTTATTTAATCACAACTACGGTGTCTATGTTTAGAGATATGGCCTGCAACATGGTCTCCACCTGCAAAAAGATGTACAACCTTGTGTTTTCAGGATCAAGTGCCCTTGCTTACACCTCTCATTGTGATATATGCGTGGGTTTGTGTGTGTGAGTGTATACACATAGATGTAGATTTAAGGCAACCAGCAAGTTTGGGTTGCCATTTCCTTTCTAAGAGCTGGGTGTTCTTTTTTATTCTTTTCAACCCAACCAAATGTTAGAAATAAATTATGTAAAAGGAGTTGAGACTCTGTGTGTCTGTCAGCACATTCATCCATTGAAAGTTAAACATAAAAACTGAGATTTGGTTGGGAGTTGGAAAGAAGCCAGCCAAAGGCTGAGTTTGGAAATAAGCTGGATCTGGGTGAGGACTGTAGCAATCCCCCACCCCCTCCCCCAATTATCCCAACAAGAGAGGAGGTTGGGCAGTGGCTTTTAATACTAGTGACTGTTTCATTCTCAGCTCCTCTCCTTCTCCCTCCCAGTCACATGACTCAGAGCAGAGGACCCCCCTTGCCTTCCAGCGCACTCATAATCACAAGTGTGCCCCTATTGGTAAAAGAGTTGGAAAGAACCCCAGAAGCCTGGTTCTGCACCCTGTCTTCACCTTGTTCTTCTTTGTGCTTTGGAACTAGAGACATGGAAAATGTATTTGGTTTCAAACCTAAGACAAACCCACAGTGGGTTTGAAGTTCAACTGAATTGTCCCAGGCAGGCTGCTAAGTGCTGAACTGAAACTCAGAACATCTTGGTAGTTCTGGGTTTCAAATGAGATAAAATCTGGAAGGCTCTTGTACGATAATGTGGCAAGACTGATGTGCCTTGCCTCTGTCTCCCTTCTCTGCATGGCCTATATGCCAGTCTTCCTCCCAATCTTCCCAGCAGCTTCCTTTTAGCTTTTCTAGACGCCGCCACCACAGCACTTGAAGTCAGGAGTAGCATATCCCACGCCAGCCCACCCTCCTCCCTAGTCTTCCCAGCCCCTTCCTTTCCCTTACCTCCCTTTAACTGCCACGTGCCACCAACGCCCTTACATTTTTTTGAAGTCTCCCCCTCTCTTTCCAGATCACGTGTTTCGGGTTTGTGTTTGGACCAACACACATTTTTTGGCTCAGTGCTGAAATTAAACATGTGCATTTCAATTCAGGAACAGAGTTCCTGAAATTGGCTACTGTATTTCATACCTGGAATGATCATTGCATGGAACTTCTTGCACTGCCCTATTTGGAATCAAAAGTACGAGATTCTCCAGGAGCTGGATATTCTTCACATGCTGACATTATTATTATAATAAAAGATTCCATTATGAAGCTGCCTAGGGGCGACATGTGTTGCTAGGAGAGCAGAGCCTAGACATGGACTGCACTCAAAACAGGCATTTATTAAGCCTAAGGAAAGGACCACTGCATGTATCGTTCTGGTTTTTCCCTTTTTCTCTTGGCTTTCACTGAGGGGTTGGGCTATTTTGAGTTAGGGAGGTGTTAATGGACTGTCATTTCTTTTAGTGTGTCCACACAGTGTGTGCCCACACATGCCCACACAGAGGAAGAGGAAGAGAGTAAAAAAATTGATGGCTGTTAAATTTCCCAATTCAGAAGCAAGAGTGTTGACTTTTGCTGAACTTTATAACATTTAAGTTACAGTTTTCATTCCTTCCTAACACAGATGAAATAAATGGGATGTAGAAGGCCAGTTCCTTCTTAAGCAGAATGCTGCAAGATCTCCTGGCTGTACCAAAGATACTTTTTCGTTGCTAGTGGCTAGCCTACACCCTTTTGTACTTGCTTCAATGGAATGAATGGAACTGGCCAAGGATGGCTGGAGAAAGGCTGAACCATAAAAAAAAATTCCAAAACTGAATTCAGAGAGGCCTAGTTTGTATCAAATAGAATCGAAGGAGGTTGGATTTGGATGTCCCTCACTTCATAGCTTGCCTCATGGCTTCAATAATGAAGTGGAGCCAGAGCAGAAAACCAAGTGACATCAGTTGTGACTAACTGAAGTATGAGTAAAAGAACTAGATTTTTCAAATTGCTCTAAGTGTGACCAAGGCTGGATCTAGCCTATTGGGAGTCATGCATGCACACGCACACACATGCACACACAGAAATCTAAGTGGCTTCAGCATTTCTAGATTCTTTTTTTTTCTGAGTGGTCCAGACTGGATTTAGGCATAAGCTAAACAAGCTATAGTTCAGGGCCTCACAGTCTGAAGGGGCCTCTCAACATTTCAGATTTTTTTTCACTGGTTACAGTTTTATTATAATTTCATATATGAAAGTCTCCATAAATTAAGTCCTCCTGTATGGTACACATGACCCTTATTAATTAAGATATATTTTGTCTTAATAATGCATTCACATCTTTGGTTTAAAGATGAGCCTTCTCCACCCCATCACAGGCTTGTTATGCACCTTGGTGGCATTCTTGCCAAATCCAGTGATTACACACCCTTATTCTCTCTTAGCACTTGCCCAATAGATCCTCTACAGCTTCCCATAGTGTAGGGCCTCACCATGTCTCAATATGGCTCTATAATGGCTCATCTGAGTACTTTGTCTGAATAAAAATATTTTCGCTCAATTTCATCTACAGTTGTTGTTTGCATACCCAAATGTATCATTTCACTGTTGAGACACATCCAAGCTTATAGGTTGAGATGTGGGTTGATAAAGCTTGTATGTCCACTACCATGATTGCCATGTGGAATACGGTTACATTAGTGTTGTGGGGCTGGACATCTCTTGACAATTATGTCAAATACATTTCTCCTTTCCTTCAGTAACAGATATATTTTGAGGCTGTTTGTTTTCATACTTGTCCTCTTCATTCCTGCAGCATTGGACCAGTCCTCCAAAACTAATGTTATTGAAAGAAATGGAAAGGACAACAATTTGTGGTCCTACCTTGCCATTTCAGGAATTTTTTTTAGCTCTCATATATTCAGGTATAGATTGTCATATACCTAAAATAACACATAAAAAAGAGGCTTCATCTAGTTTGGGAAAACATCAAGTTTTCCACAAGGTGGTAATGGTGGTAGAATGAAATACCTCAATGAAGGCAGCCTGTTTAGTGGCAATTCAATGTTGGCTGATAGTTGGAAGGATGGATAAATTTAATAGAGCAAATTGCAAGACATTTTTTTTCCTGATTAGTACCATCAGTTTGCTATTTTCTTACTTTCTTCCTGCTGATTTTGTTCTTTTGTACACCTTCATCACAGAGTTTTCCATACAAGGTCCTACAGAAATGGACAGGTGACAGATACGTTGTATTGCAACCAAAAAAGTATATAGAACAGTGAAGACCTGTTGCCACAGATGAGACAACTTTTAGGAACTATGAAAGTGTAACTTACCCCCTCCCCATTATTTCTGATCTCAGTAAATTTGCAACTCATATTTATGTATTTTTGTGAGTGACAGTGAGGGATCAATTGGTTTTTGAAATTCTTTAATCTTGTATCAAATTCTGACAGATATAGCTACCTTTTAGCTACAGGGTCCCATAAGTCAGGTACATTAATAGAGATTAATTTGTATTCAGTAGAAACTACAGATTAAAGCCTCTTTCTCAAACAGAAATAAGAGTGAATTAATTCCCAGCATCTATTGTATTGGAGAGAAATGCAATAAATATCTTGTGTTTAATTGCCCCCTACTGGTCATAAATGAAAATGTATGCTAATGTCACACTAAAGCCACACCTAATACTTTAAAATTATGAGATATTGATACTCCAATTCTAAACATGCTCACTTGGAAGAAATCCATGCAAATCCAATGCATTATTATATGATTCATTTCCAGTGACCATACACAGCAGCCACTAAGATACATTAATATCACTTTCAAACAGTTCTTCCAGACAACATTAAAATAGAATATGTTTTGAAGAGCAAAATGATGCAGATTCTGTTAGACTGGGAATGGAAATTTGCAATCAGTTGTTTGTGCTGAATTATGTCACCTTATGCTGTGCTAGAGGAGCTTTCCCCAGCCTGCCTCCCCAGCTGTTGTGTTCCACTAAAAATTCCAGAATTTTCAGCCAGTGAGATATGTGGACATGGAACTTGGGAAATTGTAATATATAAATCTACAGGATAATTGGTTGTGGAAGGCTACATTATGCCTGCTACTGGGAGGGAGAAGAGGCAATTAACTTCAGGGGAAACCAAATACAGATCTAAAGTTACCTGAGACGGAAGGTAACTTTATGAGTAGCACTTCCACATGAATGCTTTGTGCCATTTTGGGATTGACTCTGGACCTGTTTGATCTTACGGTATTAGCTGTTTTTGGAAATGGAATTAATTTATTTTAGGCTCTCCTCCAGTTTACTTGAAACTATGGCAAAGCTGGAGTTTTCCTTTGAATTGCTGCTGTTCTGCAGATCTTGTGGATGGTCCATTTTCTGATTGGCAGAAGCCTCACTTCCAGCCAGCTCCCAGGCTCAAGCCAGCTGTTATAAACCCCCCTGCATGTGAGGTTCAGCATCCTGTTCATGTGGAGTTTAGAACTTATCTGTCCACTCCAGGTATGTGTGACAGAACATAATGATAGAGGTGCATGCATCAATATGTTAAGGCTGGAAAAATGCCAACACGCTGGCATCTCACTTTCACATCTCATAGGAGCTTTTTATGCAAGAAGGATAGTCACTTGGAGACAGAATCATTTGCTGGATTTCAGCATGTACATTTACATTTTTTATGTTCATCTTCCCATACACAGGTTCCTCTTATGTTGCTCTTTGA
This sequence comes from Python bivittatus, assembly GCF_059951505.1. Classification (NCBI taxonomy): domain Eukaryota; kingdom Metazoa; phylum Chordata; class Lepidosauria; order Squamata; family Pythonidae; genus Python; species Python bivittatus. Next base: position 48,299,163 of record NW_028277030.1, on the reverse strand, counting down.
GGTCTTGAGTAAAACAGATCACTGGTCTGCTTCTAACTGCTTTGTGAGGAATTCTGTCATACTTCAGCCTGGCACAATTGTAAACCTAAGTTGTCTAAATGCTCCGCTCCTTATTCTGAAATTGTCTTGGCTGTAGACTCTTGGAGACAACTTGGCCAGGGTAGATACTTTATTGCAGACAAGAATCAAATACTGCCACAGTACTGTTGCAGTATTGCAATAGAAGATATGACTACAGTACTGCTGTACACACAATCATAGCTCTATGTTCCAAAATAAATTCTAGCCTTTTTCTTCCTGCTTTTCTATTTGGTTGTTCTCCTCAAGGTCCCAGAAGATAGCTGGGTTCTGCTGACTTCATGGTGCTCTCAAGCCTGGCTACTGAGCTTCCTGCCTCAACAGACAATTCTTAGGAACAGCTTTAATCACCAAAATAAGAAGAGACAGGGAACAGGCAGCCATGTGTAAACACCAACCAACCCACATTGTCCCACTTTAGTGATTGCCAAAATTATAAGGAATAAGAAGATAAGAAACCAGCAGTGCACAACATACTCTGATGGAAAAGGCAACTGGTTCAGAGGCAGCACAGCACCTTGCTTCCAAGAAAGTAGTCCTATTAGCATTGTCCTTGAAATCTGCAGTAAAATTGCTATTGCTAAATTTCAATAAATCAATGTCCTTTTGCTAGAAAGGAACTCTCAGTGCCCATTTCTACCTCCCTGGCAACATATCAAATGGAAGTGTTAACCAGACTAAGGGATAATTCTGGCGTTACTTGGATTCACATTTTTAAACAACCATCCAAAAACATATAAATTATCCATTTTACCTGTCATTCTGTCCTATCTCAGAGTTGTGGTAACGCTAAAATATTATTTTAAGAAATTTGGTGGAAGGATAGGATATCTCTCTCTTCTCTCTCTCTCTCTCTCTCATGGAAGCTTCTCTGCATCTGCCTTACCTAAATGTGCATTAACTGATTTTCATACTTCATAAATTGTCCTTGGCTGCTATACACACTCAGAATTTCTCCTCAGACAAGAAACAGTTCCAGAACCTCCCAATGCATAATTTTCAGTTAATGGAATTGGCAGCAAAAGTGCTAAAATCATGGTTTCAATACACTGTATAATAATTGCTGCTCTATTGACCCTTGACAATGTAGAATTGTGCCCAGCTGTCTCAAGTTTGTTTACACAAAATGCTTTGTACAAAGAGGCTTTGACAAGATCCAACTACTATATCATTCCTTTTACAGCTGGAGGGTTTCAGAACAGTCAGAGCCTTTAGAGTTTGGTTTATTTGTCCAGTGTTTGAAGGAACAAGCAGAGATATATATTGTATCTCATCTGATAATATAAGAACATCTGTGCTTATTTTCCTAATAACCTGAACCTAAACATGATGTGGATATACTGTAACTAGCAATACACAGAAGACGTCTAGGTAACATGGCAAGGCAAATAAGCTTAAAATCACACCATTTGTGTTTTTTAAAATGCTTTTAAATATATTAATCTATTTTAAAATATTTTAAGTGAAATTTGGGGTGCTTGTGCATGTGTATTTTTGCCGACTAGACCTATTTTAAAGGCTATAGGTTGGCTCGAAATTATTTATTTATTTATTTATTTATTAAATTAATTTATGTAGCTGCCCATCTTACCACAGGCGACTCTGGGCGGCATACCACAAAGCTAAAAACAGTCAATAAATACATTAAAAATATAAAAAGCTCTATATGATAACTGCGGCGAGACTTTTATATGCATAAAAATGGAAGGATTTACAAATACCTAGAGCTGAAGAATGGATATTGAAATTAATGGAACTGGCGGAGATGGCAAAACTGACTGCTTTGCTTAAAGAGAGGACATTATCTAGCTTTGTTTCTAATTGGAAACCACTCTTGGACTTTTTGCTTGACATTCAAAAAAATGCAATTTTGACTTTGGGATACAATGATTGATGTTATACCTATAGAAATATTTTGTACAAATCATATATATTGTTGAAATAGATTGATTCTATGAATTTCTTTGAATGTTTATTCAAAAGAGAATAAAAATTATTTTCTACTATATACATTTTTAGATACTAGAGTAAGAGGTGAATATATTTTACATTTATACCTGTACCAAGGAAAGTTGGAAGCTACCTTTCTTTTTCTGTGCCTTTTCTTTACTGACTTTCTTTTCTTTTTCTTTTTTGACCTCGTATTTTAACCTTTTGGAAATTTAATAAAATTTATTAAAAAAATATAAAAAGCAAAATAAAACAGAATAAAAGGGCGCTAAAAATAATATTTATTATTAAACCAATTTACATAGCTGCCCATCTCACCACAGGTGACTCTGGGCAGCATACAACAAAGCTAAAAACAGTCAATAAATACATTAAAAATATAAAAAGCAAAATAAAACAGAGAATAAAAGGATGTTAAAAATAATATTTATTAAACCAATTTATATAGCTGCCCATTATAGTTAAGTCATGTCTCCATTTGCTCTTAACCATGGCAAATCATTCCTTGACAACAGCCATTTCTTCCCCCGACCTCATGATGGCCTCATCTTATCTCTAGCCTATGAATGTGACCATGTTATGTTAATTTTTCCATTTCCAACATCATCCAACAACAGATAATAGGTATACAAATCATAGAATATATGGGTTAGAATGGAACTTCGGAATCATCTAGTCAAATTTCCTGCTCTGTGGAGAAATCAATAACTATAGCATCTCTGACTTCTCTTCTTCAGGTTAAACATATACAACACCTCTAACTGTTGTTTTCCTTCCAGGCCCCTAATCTTGGCTGTTCTTCACTGGACATGCTCTAGTCTGTTAATATCTTTCCTAAAATATGGTGCCCAGAATTGGATGCAATATTTTAGGTGTAGTCTGAACAATACAGAATAGAAAGGAATAAAATTAAATTATGCCCTGCAGGCAATTTGTTGGTAGTGTAGCTCTTTTAGTACAGGCATTATGTATCCTTATATCATGCACTGACCAATAGTCTTGCCACTGCATTTTTCACTAATTGCAATTTCTATACACTTTTCAAGGGTAGTCCCACATGCATTGCAGTAATCCAGACAAACTGTAGTCAAGACACAGATAACTCTTGCTAAGTCTGACTGGTTCCTGAATGTTCACAATTGGTGCATTAAATGTATTTGTGCAAACAGGTTTCTCCTTGCACCCACTGACAGTTGGGGGTCAGGAGCACTCCCAAACTGTGATCCTGCTCTTTCTAGAGGAGCACAAGGAATCAAGAGCAAGCTTCACCTCAGTCCCAGCTTTTCCTTACCAGCATGCAGCTTTTCCTTACCAGCAGTACCTCCATCTTGTCTGTATTTAATTTCACTCTGTCCTCCCTCATCCAGCCTATTATCAAGATAAGCAACATTTAAGGGGAAAGATTGCTTCCTTGGAATTAAACAGGGAGGGAATAGTAGAGATGGATGTTATCAGCACACATCCATAATAGGGGCCATCCAAAATGGCATAGAAAATTGCATGCAAACTTTCACCTAGTCAATTTTTAAATTATTTTATTTTAATTTTTATTAGGAAGCAAAAAAAAGGGGGGAGAAGTTGAAAAATCACGATATTTTAGCTATGAGATTTTGTTCAAAGTCTATCACAAGACAGAATTTGCAGACTGGTGCATTACGTTTTGTTGGTATAAAATTACACCCAGCATTCTGTAACAACCAGGATGTTCGAGGTATACACAGCTCGGAAAACACAAAGGCAATTAGGCCTAATCTGCCTCCTATTGGAGGCAAGGTATAAAGAAGAAAAAGAATTACAGTAAAGCAATGGGGTTAGTCAAGATGATTTTGCTTCGGAGTGGACGCTCCTAATTCTCATAAGTCAACCATTAAAAGCAACAGAGAGGAGCAAAAGAGACGAGGAGAATGTATTACGGGAAACAACCTAATTTCATTATAAATTGCGATGACTACACTAAGCCAACCCTCGATAAAGGAGAGAAACCATTTTTAAAAGGGGGGAGGAAAGGCAAAGGAAGACGGATGGAAATGATAGGTTGAGCTAACGAAATGAAAAATTAGACTGGTCCAATTCAGAATCAATCAAGAAAGAACCTTTTAGTTCCTTGAGAACAGTGTTTCTTAAAGGTTTTTCTCTCAGGACCCCTTCCCACTTTTAAAAATTATGGAGGACCCCAAAAGAGCTTTTGTTTGTATAGGTTATATTTATCGATATTTACCGAATTAAAAATTAAAATTGATGCAGTCACTGCCGCTACCGCTTCTCACGTTTTACGGGGTTTTAACATTATTTTTCACCATGGGCTGGCAAATAATTTTTATTTCACTTTAAAAAACACTGCTTTAGAACTAACCCATTTTAATAGTATAGGCTTCCGCGCAGCACTGCCCACTTTTTCTAAGAGCTGCAGTGGGAAAATCCCATCTCGGTTACTTTCCCAGTCTTATTCAGCGAATGTGGAGGAACGATGGAAAAAAGTCCCACAGCGAGAATAAGATGAGGGAAAAAATTATGAGAGAGCAGATCGCACATCACATTCGTATCTCTACGTTTCCGGGTAAAAAAATTACCGTTGCAGAACAGCCTCCCCTCCCCTCCCCTGTATCCAATGAGAGTGGGGGGGGTGTGGCCAGCTTCGCTTTCGTGCCCCGAGACTTATATAAGGCCTTGCGAGGGCGAGCGCGCGCCCTTTCGCGTGGACGCTCGGAGCGTGGTAAGTTTGATACGGGCGGGATGAGGGAAGCGGGCCGCCGCCATTTTGTGCGCGGTTCGCCCTCCCTTCTCTCTCTCTCTCTCTCTCCCTTCCCTTCCCGTGAACGCCTTGGCTTGGGTGTCCCCGCTTCTGGGGTGACCTGCGACAGCTATAATGAAGGCAACTTGCACGAGGACGGCACTCCTTTTGGGGGGCCACTCTGGGCCCGGCCCATTCAACCTCCGCTTTTGAGTAGCGCTGAGACGGAGGAGGGTCGAGTCTTGACGAAGGTGCAATGGGTCTTGCTGAAAAAAAAATGGAAGGGCGACGTGCATAGCCGCGGGAGAATGGTTTCCCCTTCCTTGAAGTGTAACCTCTAACTAAAAACGGTCCCCAGGCAAGGCTTTCCCTTCCGCGCCAAAAGCCGCACTGGCGGATGGGAGCACGATTATTGGCGGGAAAAGGAGAGTCCCTCCCGTCCCTTATGCGCGATTCAGCGCTTTTTGCCGCTTGCGGCTGAGTATTAAAAGAAGAGCCACTGGTTTTAAACTCCCCTATTATTCGAGGCTGCCAGGAGCCGGAACACTCGTGAAGCCCTTGACTAAGGCAAGTTGTGAAGATCTGACGTTTTGCAGGAGTTGCTTCAAGGAGAAATATATGTGGCTTTAGAACAGCAAGCCTGAACACTTTAGCCCATTGGAGTGTGGCATATCACTGGTTTAGTGAGCGTGACTTAATGATAAAAAACATGATTTAAATTAGAAAGACGTGGTTTCACTGCTCAGCTCCAACTCAAATTAATGAATAGAGAGAAAAGAATCTGGTTAGGTATTATAGGCATACTTTATTAATAGTTAATGTCAGTTTATAATATTTAAAATGACTATCCTGCACATTTTTGTTTGTACCAGGGTTAGAGGAAGGTCTGAAAGCGTGGCTTGCTTAAGGCCATTTGGTGAGTAATGGAGCAGGTGTCATTTGAACTAGTGATTTTGTGCTGCATAGTTCAGAATGTTTTAACATGCAGTGTTAAATATGCTGGATGCTTTTTGCAGTCTGTAGTTTTTTGGCTGCAAAAGGATGTACTTTGGCAAGAAGGCTAGTCAATTTCTGTTGCCTAGTTCACCTCATGGAGTATTAAAATATTAGAGGTATAAATTCTATGGATTAATTATTTTTTGGAAGTGAATAACATGAAAAGGAAGCCACTTACGTGCCCTCCAGGCTTTTGGGAGAGATTCACTTAGAAGCTAACTAGATTACTTTACTTGGATATTTGTTATTTGATTTTAAAAGCCACCTGTTTTTATTTTCCCAGGAAATATGAGCCTGAAAACTGATGGTGCTGCTGTTACACACAATAAACTCTGTGGTATGTTTCAATCTGAATTTTAATACTAAGATTTGAACACTATTAGATTGTAGGCAACTATTTGTATTTTATGAAGAAGGAAAACATTTATGTGGGATTAGAACCAGCCCGTTGTAATATTGCTATATTTATGTAAAATGCAGTGGATGGTAGAGGCCATTTTGTGAATGAGTGACAACTAAGACTTGCTGTAATACAATTTTTTTTAATTGTACCAGTGCCTTAGAATAATAAAACTGTCAGGGGAATATTCTTGCCTGGATACTTTTGTGAGAAATCTGATTCTTGAAAGAGAACCAATATTCTGATTTAAAAATAGTACTAAGTATCACTTTTTTCCACTTCTCTTTTCTGACTTTCTAAAAACTATTTGTCACCTGTAGCTGAACAATGTATATAAATTCATGCTGAAGCAAACATAACAAACAGCCATAGAGATAAAACATAAATGCATTATAGCTGTGGAGATTTAAAATAATTAAGGGAATTAAAAAGGGTTTTGTCTCATAGGGAAATGTTAGCAAAGTGCCAAGGAGCCTAACATTCCATAACTGGCCAGCTCTGTTTCAGCATGCAGGTTTGCTCAGACCAAGGCACTCAAAATTTATATTTACTTGAATTGAAATAGATGGAAAGAGCTATCCCTTGATACAGTGTCCATAAGCCATCAAGAGCTTAACTGAAACATTCATTGTCTAGAATATATAAAGGCACTTCAAATTTATGTTGGAACGAGGGACATTTTATCATGTTTGGTAGATGTGTAAAAAAGCTAGAAAAATTTGGATTCAAATACGCACTGATTCAGAGGATTTTAAAGATTAATATACAATTGAGGCCAGAGGTTTTTCTTTTGGGATTGATGGACAACAATCAGTTGGAAAAAAGTCATGGTACTTTGCTTTTGTATATAACTGCAGTGAGATTATGGTATGCACAAAGATGGAAAGATTCGGCACTACTCACAATGGAGGAATGGTTGGTGAAGATGATGGAACTTACAGATTATAGAAAGAAGAGAGTTACATTGTAACCATAGAGTAAGGTAAATTTATAATTGTGCTTAAAGCTGCTGTAAAGAAGGTTAGAAGCTAGTTCTTTGTATCTTTTTCTCTTTTTTCATTCCTTGCACGCGCGCGTGCACACACACACACACACATATATATTTTTTATATATATATATATATATATATATGGAATATTTGCTGGGTAAGAATAGATTTTCCTATGTAAGAATGGTTTTGGTGAGAATTATTTTTAGTGGGGGACAGACCCTGTAGTTACCTAGTGTAAATTCTCCATTTGAAGTTACTGTGGCCTGATGAAAATTAATCCTTGATCATATGCTATATGTCTTGCAGAGATGTTTTACCTTCAACTGAAATCATTTTATCACCATTAAAAGAGCTTGCCCTCACTATATATGAAATTTTATAAATCTGTTGGATTGAAATTATATTTTTTACCCCGCCTTTTAAAAAAAATTGCTCAACTCAAGATGCCAAACATACTTAATACTCCTGCCTTCTATTTTCCCCACAACAACCACCAGGTCAGGTGGGTTGGGCTGAGAGAGTCCCCACAGTCACCCAGTCAGTTTTCATGCCTAAGGGAGGCCTAGGACTCAGTCCCCTGGTTTCTAGGCCAGTACCCTAACCACTACACCAAACTGGCTCTCTTTATGAAAAATGCATATGTATAGAGGCCTCCTTTCCAATGGTATCATTCCCAGTTGGAGAAGTTATAGTGATGGAAATAAATCTATATGGCTGTACACTTTGTAAAGAAACATTCCTGGTGATGAAATAGCATTCTTGTCGGAATCATTTAGGCCTACATTGATAGTCACATATTTCTCCTGTTTAATGGAAGTTTTCAAATCTGTTCTGAGGGGGTCTCAGCCTTCTGGAGCTGATTTGGAAGATTGCAGAGACAGAAAATTCATTTTGCTGATGGATGGACAACTTAAGAATGTAAAGAATACAAGGCTGGCTTTGCAAGCCATAATTTGCCATTCAGTTAATGTGCTTTTCCTTTTTGGCATTTGTTTATGGTCTTGCATCTGTACTAAAACGCCATGTAACTGATTAGTTGAGTAAATTTGTTTCAGACTGTTGTTTCCTGTTTGAACACCTCAGAGTAAACAACTTGTCTTTTACTAGAAATGCAAAATATGGAATAAGAGTTTAACTTGCATTTTCTCTTTTCAGGTCTGATATCACTACTTTTAAGATGAAGGTATGTGTGCAAACTATTAGTAAAAAAAATTGGAATGGCCTAACCGGTGATGAGCCTATCCCGAACCTGATTTCTTGATGAAAAAATGCCAATTTGGATCCGGCTTCTGAGGTTACACTGCCATTAATACAACTGGAATTTGGTATGCAGAAACATTGCTGCTAGAATATTCTCTTACACAGATGCTATTTTGACTTCTAGATGAAATTCAGGGAGCAGCTGGGACACATTTGGTCTTGAGTCTTCAGTTTCTGATTCCTAACATACATCAAGTGAGTGGAATATCTTGGATTACTGTGTTCAGATTTACTACTAGGTTTAATTTAGGTGAAAGTGAAATACAATTGCAGTCCTGTGCAAATTTAAAAGTAATTTTATAAGCTCATCGTTCTGATGGGAGCTGCATTCCATCATTGGAGGGCTTTTGTTGGGCAGGCCTATTCTAGAGACCCCATTTGTGACCTAAAAATGTGATGTGCTAACTAGTATTAATTAAAGACCATCAGATTTTATATATATAACCTTGCTCATTATAAGATATTAAGGTATTCCGTTACTGCTCTTTAAACAGTGATACAAGAGTGTTCTTGGACTAAAGACTGCCATATTTGCTGAAAAAAAACCAAAGGTAAGATGATGTGCAATATGAATTAAATGAATTACCAGCTGGATTCAATACTGATAAGGTTCCAGTGAATGAATTAATACTCTTTGTAATGGGTAAAGGCCCAGAATTTAAAATAGTTTGCAAACATTAAAATATCCAGGCAATAAAACAAGAATTCTACTCCACTTGCTTTATTCTTGCTGAAAATTTACTGCAAATATTTCACTATCTTGTGAATGCCCATATATGCAAATACCTAACATTATACCAGAGGATATAGGCATTTTCTTATATGTGTTTTGTTCTTAAATGGATGTTTAGCCGACACAGTGCAGTGAGATAGATGATAATTCTGAGTAGTGTGATTTGTGTTTACTCAGATTAAGCACATTAGGTTTTTTGAGCATGGGCATGTGGTAAGGTATACATTGGTGTGTTCTATCTTCTGAATTTGTCCATTTATTTTTATTAACAGTGTTGAAGTCAAAGGGGAACGTAATCTGAAGTGTTCGCTGAAGTTACATCATGTGTGAGCTCTAATGATCCTCAAGGATTTGCAGAAAATCAATCTGGAAATTAGCAGTCCATTAAAAATGTATAACTCTGTTTAATACCTTAAGCATTTCCTTAAAGTGTTAAATACCTTAAGTGTTTCCTTAAAGAGAATGTAATCGTGGTCCTATATAATAAGTTATCAAAATAAAAGATTTAATGCACCAGATTGGACTAATGTTGATGAAAATTTATTGGGTGGGATAAATGGAAACATTTCAGAAAGCAGAGTAGTTACTTTCAGTAATATTTGAGGCCAAAGGGTAGGGACATTACTGTAATGCCTATTTGTATGAAATTCTCTTAACAGCATGACTTATAAAAGGAATTCTAAATCCTCCAGATGTCCCCTTTGCTGGGACATGTTTATGTCTTTAAAGGGGATTTGTCTCTAGATGTACAGAATAATAGTATCTGGAAATTCTACAGAAACCTGGGAGAGTTTATATATCTGAAGGAAGGACACTTAAAGTGTCACCAGAAGGTTTCAAACTCCAGTCAGTAATCTGCATATTGTAACTACAGTTGTCCAAACAATGAAAAACACATAATTGACAGACTGATTTTAAAAATGGGCATAGCTGAAAAGCTGTAAGTGCTCAGCCACACCTGACCAACATACAATTATACTGAATATAATTGTATTCTAATGTGTGACATGGTGGTACCTGTCTGGGCTAGTGTTTTAAAAGGAAATCAGTCTTGGGCAACAGGTTCTTCACTCAACCCTATGTAAAGTTCAAAATATACATGGTAGAATGAGTTTTAAATCCATTCCAATACAAACCACCTTTCCCCAAACTGCATATAAGGAACACAATTACAACTAAAAACAAGAACCAAACCTGAGCAAGTTTGTGATTGTCTCTTTACTGGACACACCAAGCTCCTCTACAAGTGTGTAGAAAGTTAGATTCAGATCTATAAGGCTTTATTGGATTAGCTTTATTTAGACAAAGTGCTGTATCTACAAAGACGGAATCATGAATAGTATTTTTAGGCTCTGCAGATGATTGTTCTGTAAAGAGCCTGACACAGTTTCATTTAAAAGGAGTGGAGGCATGCAATTTGACCCTATGAAATACTTTGTAGGTGCCATAATTTCCTTTAAGGGAAAGCACGTAGGACAGCACAACTGGCACTTTATACACATCTCAGGTTTACTTTCAGTCAATGCAGACAATACTGTGAAGCAATAGTTTCTGTAGAAGACAGTTCTTATCGAGTCCACTTGATGTTTTACTGGTTTGCTGGTTCAATTACTGTAGTTTTGAGTAGCACTGAAAAATCCAGTCCAAGCTTTTTCAATTTCAGAAACATTTATTTAACATATAAAACACACTTAGAACTGTATTTCCACAAGTGTTCATGTAATTTTCACAAATCCAGTAAAACAATTTATACTTTTATTTCCTTCTGAATCCCTTATTAAGGTGGAAGTGGGGTCAATTAAAATGTCTCCTTGGTGTTCACATGTACCATACTTCATCTTTGTAATATTGGGAGTAATTGTTGGAAAACAGTGGCTGGGGGACTCCAGCAATTTTAAGCACAGATACAGTAATTATATTTAAGATTATTAGCATCCAGCTAATGGGAGCAGAAAACAAGCAATTTTCAGCAGGCTTGCCAGGAGAAAGGAATATGTACGTTTTTCTCCTAGTAACACACTACTGTATAGTGCTTGTTTTCCATTACCAGAAAGAACTCAGTGATCTGACTGAAGGCCAAACTGCTGTCTATTTTGATCAACTGGTCAGAAAGAAAAGTATAGGCTAGGCACCCTGTAGAAGTCTGCAGCTTTGCATCCAAAATTATAACCCTTCCCTACTTAAACATTATGACAGTTTTTAGAAGAAAAAATTGAGCTGGTATTTCTAATGTTCTTAGCTGCCCTCTAAAAGGTGGACAGATAGCCGTGTACTGTATGTGGAATGAATTCTGTAAAGCTGGAATCACCAAACAAAACCCTCGCCTCTAATATTCACAAATCTAGTTTTTTTTTCAATGAATGTTTTCCTATTTGGCCTCTCTAGCCTTTAAACTAAGTTTTCTTAATTGGACTGGGCCTATAGTTTTATATAATATTATATAGCATGTTGTAATTTTGCAGTGTGCTGTCTTGCATTTACTTCCATTGGAAAAAAATGAATGTTACATAGAAGAGGAAGCCATTGCAGTTCCCTGGACAAAGTAATTGCCTCTAGTTTAAAGGGGTGAGGATGACCAGCAGGAAGGTGGATGGACTGGGTTACAGTGGTGATGTGCGCACCATTGGAAAACCTGAAGGACCAGGTTAGGGTCATGGAGAAAAATCTATGTGGTTGCTAAGAGTAAAAAAAGGATGGCACATAATCAAGCATTCACCTTTTATGATAGTTACATAGTTCTTGCAGAACTTATTTTCTAGCCAGTTTTGCATGGTATTATTACTATGTTTTAGGCACAAAAAGCTGTCCTTTTTAACAGTAATTGGCAGAAGTAATTGGCAAAATTCACATCGTATTTCATCGCCACTCTATCAGACCTGTTTAACTGATTGATAACAATGATAATGTGAATTACTTGAATTGGAATTATATCCTGCCATGAAGATCATCCTGCACTGATCTGAGTGCATTCTAAATAAATGTGATGTTTCACTATTTAACTACAGTAGTGAATACTTCCAATGTTTATATGCTACCTATCGTTACTAGTATTCCTATTCATGTTCTCAGCGATACAAAAGAGCCATTCAGAAATTCATTACCCCCCCCCCCCCCGCGCAAATGAGCCTGCCATAAAAGCAGCCGAGAGTAAAATTACTGTTCATTTGCACCAGGGAGCGCCCAGGATCTCGGGAGAGCCCCACATCGCTCCCAATCTTCCGAGCCTCCGCCGGGAGCCTGTCAAAGAGGCGGGCGAACTTCCTCCACAACGTGCAGCGCGAGGGATGGGTCTAGCCGCGCGTGCGCCTGCTGGTTGGTTGCCGCCTGCTTCCAAGCTCAGCTCCCCAGCAGCAGGCGGGGCGATAACCCTTGTGGAGCGGCTCGGGAGACCCCGGCGTTGGGGCTGCGCCAGCGCGCGCGCGGCGCCGCCTCCTCCTCCTCGCCTCTCCCCTCCCTGCCTGAGCCGAGTGGAAGGGGGCTGGGGTTGGCTGGTGCCAGCAGCGGCGTGAGCGCTCGAGCGGCCGCCATTTTACGCAGGCTCCTGCACATTCTCCGGACACGCTGAGGGAGCGGAGAAGGGGCAGCTCCTTCACTGCGCCCCCACCACCCCCTCCGGAGCTCTTTCGCTCACCATTCATCACCCCCGCCGCTCACCCACACAGGTCAGCCACCGCCGGGGCTTGTCAGGCGGAGGGAGGGAGGGAGTCGGGCACGGAAAAGGGGATCCCAAAAAACTCCCGGGGAGGAGGGAGCGGGCGCGGGCTGGAGACACCGCGAGGGAAGGGTGCCCGGGGGGAGCCGGCCTTCGTCGGAAATGGAGCGAGGCTTGAACAAAGAGGACGGTTTGAGCCAGCGGCCTGGACAGTGCAGCCAGTATTGCTGCCGCCACCGCTTCCGAGGCACCCAGGACTCCTGGCGGCGGGCTACGCTAGGCCAGAGGCATGGCGCGAGTGCGGGACCCCTTCCGCGCGCTTGCCTGTTTCTCCCCGTCCTCGAAAAGGCTCCAAGTGCCTCATTGTCCAGGCGCCAGCGCCATTCATTGGCCACGAGGCGCCGGTGGGGTGGGGTGGGAAGGAAGGAGCAGGGCAGGGACTCCCGGCGCCGCCGCCGCCGATGTGGCGGTGGTGGTGGGGCTGGGGCTGTCTCCTGCTTCGGGTCACGTAACGGGCGGGCCGGCGGGGAAGCTCGCTTGGGAAACAACTCTCCACGCAGGAGTTGGAAGCGCATGGCGGGGCGGTGGTGGTGGCGGCAGCAGCTGAGGAGAGGAGCTCTGATTTGTATGCATTGTTCCGGGGTGGGAGGAGGGAAGACACGGACAGATGTCGGGCGCTCATTTTCTTCTCTTACCTTCTCTCGCTTTCTCCTCTTCCCCCCCCACCCCCAATCCGCGTGGCGAAATAGGGCTCAGGGTGTTGCAATTCTTCTCCCGGAGGGAAAAAGGGGGGGGTGAGAGGGAAAGGCTGCTTTTCCGGGGGGGAGGGAAGTTGGTCGCTTGAGGAAGTTGTAAGACATTTGAACGCGCCGAGCACGTGTTTCTCTCAGACTTATGGCGGCAGCCGCCGCCACCTAGATTGGGCGCGGATTAGAAAGCGCTTTGTTCCTTTTGCCTGGCGGCTTAGGCCCTGTCAGAGAGGCGGGAAGGCGATACATCTTGAATGTAGACAAGGAACGGGTCTCGTGAGAGGTAGAACAGAGCAGCTAGGGTGAAAGTAGATAGAGAATGGCTATATCGCGATGGTGTCTGCACGTTCTTCCCCGCCTTTTGCTGCTTGTTCTACTTATAACTTCTTCGGAGCTTTCTAGGGCGTGTTTCAGAGAGACGTGAGTCAGAGAGTTTGGCTGTGGTTTCAGGATATTCCTTTGCACTATTAGTTCTTTCATTTGAAAAAAAAAAAGATTGTAAGCTTTCTTATATCAAAAGCTATAGGGAAAATGGGTTAAACTCTGCAAGTATCTTGTAGGCAGTTGCATATATTGACACCCGAATTGTTTGGCTTTAAGGTCTGTAGCTTAATTATGCTTATTGCGTTTGAACAGATATCTGGAAACATGGCTTCTGAACATGTTAATGGGAATGGTACTGAAGAGCCCATGGATACTTCTGCTGCAGTTACCCATTCTGAGCATTTCCAGACATTGCTTGATGCTGGTTTACCACAGAAAGTTGCTGAAAAACTAGATGAAATTTACGTTGCAGGTAAGATGTAAAACTTGCAAATTCACTATTTTCTATTGGACTTTCCTTGCTTTGGGCTAAAATAGCAACTTTTTGTGGTTTCCAAACAAAAAAGTATGGGGACTGCAGTTTTCTTAATTTTTTGGGTGATCAGTATTAACATGCAAATTTTCTATTAGTTTAGGGTAGCCTTTGGCACTGAGTGAAGGGGTGGTGGCGAGGGAAAGCAGTTGGAATGTAAACCTTTAGGAATAGTTCATATTGGATTATGGTTGTGTGTCTTTGGAGGACTGTGTAGTGAAGTAATAATTGTATATATCTCTTCTGGTTAACCTTTCTGATCACTGTTTGGATTCCTGGGTGCAGTGGCTACAGTGTGTTCAGTTATGTTCTGAAGCATAGTTTTGAAGTGCAGTAGAATGGTTGAGTGTTTTCATCAGTTTCAAAGTTTGTTTTAGAAACAAAAAACTCAGATGCAATTAGTTTTTCCAGAATTTCTTAACAGTTAAAGTTTCAGTAGGAATAAACTAGAAATTAATGTTTTTGGCATTTAAATATGTGAAAAGATCCTAACATAATTAATACTAAATAGTAATTAATCTGAGACGTTGATGTACTTCTGTATATCGTAATAGTTACGTGAAACATTCTAGAATATAATATTTCTTTTTCTAGGGCTAGTTGCTCACAGTGATTTAGATGAAAGAGCTATTGAAGCTTTAAAGGAATTTAATGAAGAAGGTGCACTGGCAGTGCTTCAGCAATTTAAAGACAGTGATCTCTCTCATGTTCAGGTAAGGTACCATGGAAGTATTTCTGTTTAATTTGTTTCAGCATATGTACAGAAACTGCTTGATCCTGGGCTGCTCCGTTGTAAAATTCAATTCACATCTTTTTCAATCCATCCATATCATTTATTTTAGAACAAAAGTGCCTTTTTATGTGGCGTCATGAAAACATATAGACAGCGAGAAAAACAAGGGACCAAAGTGGCAGATTCCAGCAAAGGACCAGATGAGGCAAAAATCAAGGTATGTTTTTAAGAAACTATTTTTCTTAAGCCCATGGCACTTTAATAGTATGGATGTAACAAGGGTATACACGTGTCTTTTTCTGAAGATTGATGTGATTCAAAATCAATATAATAGTCTGTCCTGCAGTGCTGCTTACCAGCTCAGTTTTTTTTATGTTTAGGATATGCTTCTGTAGCTGTATCTTGTGCACTTTACCATATAATCTTCCATATAAATCCAGAAATAGCTCTTCTTTCATACCTGTTAAGGGAGGTGCTGGCAGAGTACCATTGATAATGTACTTCTGGAACCTAAAATAAGTAAATTGACACTAGTACAGTATAATCAGACAGTGTTCTGTACTGATTTTTTTTTTTACACTTTATGATGGTACTATGATTTGTAGGATTCACATATATATTGCTTCTGGAGGATATATGTGAATAACTGATACAAATAACCATGAATTCTTACTGCCACTTCATTGGCAGTGTAACCTGAGATTTTATGTATAAACTAGTAGTTGTAAGTACCTTAATTCTAACACAACCTGATGGTACAAAAAGTCCAATACTGCAAACTTTTCAGTGATTAATGAAACCAGTAGAACAGGATGTGCTTCACTGATTTTAAATCTTTATGCAATATATCTCACAAATATCTCAGCTGGTTCTAATAGGAAAAATTACAAAAAAGTATTTTTATTGTTAAGAATAGACCCAGAATGATATACTCAAAAGCAAATTACTTCAGAAATGCTTAAATAATTTGAATATAACATTTGCATGTAATATAGGTTCATTCCTTTGACTTTCTAATTTTTGTTTTGTTCTTATTTTGAATTCCATACTGTTGAATGAAATTGAAATGTATGTGCTTGCGGGGGATGAAGTGTTTCTTAGTAGTGTCTAAGGTAGTGTTTCTCCACCTTGGCAATATGAAGACATGTGGACTTCAACTCCCAGGATTGCTGGCTGGGGAGTTCTGGGAGTTGAAGTCCACACATCTTCAAGTTGCCAAGGTTGAGAAACACTGGTTGAAGGGATGCATGCTTGTATATGTAAAGCTGTCCTTTGCAGAAAGGTGAAAGTGGTGTTCCATAAAAAGCTGCAGCAATTCTCTTGTACTACCTATTGCTGCAGTTGTGCCAAATGAACTATGTCTTCTTAATCCCATTTGTCTGAAAGGAGGATTCTGCATGCTTCATCCTTTGATTCATAAATTTTATCTCTTAGAATCTAAATACATGGATTTTCCTAATTGAATCAGCATTTGAAATGCAACGGGCAATTGAAGAAGGATGCTGTAAAATGAGGCACATTGTGTCTAGTGTTCTAGTTCTACAGAAAAAAATGGCATCTGCAAGGAGTATGAATTACTTCTTTAGATGTTATATTATTTCTTCATAGACCAGGTTCTGCTCAGATGTTCTTCAAGCAATCGGGGAGCTTTCTGTAACAGATTTGGGGTTAGAAAGATGAGACAGTCTCACTCATTGGCATTACACTGGTTCTTACCCAAGTGGTTTACACTCCAATATTAGATTTGCTAATGACACACTTGACATATCAGTTGCATGACCCAATACCGAGGCACTTGGTGGAAATAGGAAAATCAGCTTTTTAAGACAGATTTTTTACACAGGTTGTAGAACTATAGAATAAATACTTCTATGTTAATAGGATATTTTTATTAGTATTCATTGAATGGTTACACTTGATTTACAACTCTGTCTTTGAAGGCACTTTTGGAGAGAACGGGTTATACACTTGATGTGACTACTGGACAGAGGAAGTATGGTGGTCCTCCGCCAGAGTGTGTCTATTCAGGACAACAGCCTTCTGTTGGCACTGAGGTATGAGATACAGCATTTTGGGAGAACATAATATGTTTCTCTGCTTATAGCTGTACTTTTAAAAAATGTGTTTGGTTTGTTGTTACAGATATTTGTGGGTAAAATTCCAAGGGACTTATTCGAGGATGAACTTGTTCCGTTATTTGAAAAAGCTGGGCCTATTTGGGATCTCCGTTTAATGATGGAGCCCCTGACAGGTCTAAACAGAGGATATGCTTTTGTCACATTTTGTAACAAAGAGGCAGCTCAGGAAGCTGTTAAATTGGTAAGTTTTTCATTATGATTTTCTGTGATAATTTAAAATCAACTATTGTGACAGTTTGTAAGAAATGTCTTAATCTGCTTATGTTGTAATATATAGAATAGAATTTATTTTTTAAGCCTAGTGGCTTTCAGAAACCTGTGTATTCTGCTAAACACATTAAAATTTAAGACCTACTTTTATTTACCTACTTTTTATCTTTTCTAGTTAGTAATACTCAGCACATGATGTTTTTGCCATACAGCTATTTAAAGGCAACATATACTGAGCCAGGAATGACAGATTATTTTTAAAGAGGGGAATATTTATCCATTCTAATTTTCAATAAGCTATACAATACATCTTACTCAGATGTAAGTCCTGAGAAATAACTTGCTCAGAAGCAAATTCAGTTGAGCTTATTTTGTAGTAAATGTGTTACATTGCTATATAGCTGGTATAGAAACTACAATAATCCTTTAAAGTTGTTGTGTATTAGGTAAAACTGGCTGGTATTTTTCTCTACGGCAGTAGCTGACCATTAATAGATTTAAGCATACACATAAATTTTCCAACAGAATATTGAAAATATTGGTAAACTTGTTAAGGGTCCTACTAAGTATAACCCATCTTTTCTGCATAACTAAATGGTGCTGTTGTTTTCTGCCCTATAAGCAAAGTTTTCTACAGTCCTATTAGTGTTTGCAGCATGGTGAGGTGTGTAGTATGACTTTTGTGTTGACGCTGACTTTTGTGTTGTCATGGAAGTTTCTGGGAAGTGATAGAATTCTTAGGTCTTTAATTCTATAGAAACTTGGGTGCTACAGATTGAGGGGTTGTTGGCACATTATTACTTGGCTTTTATTGAAAGCATAGAATTTGAATATGGAAAAAATATGGAAATATGGAGAAATGATACTTTTGGTGCTTTTGTTCATGGGATTTGTTAGCACCAACAATAGAAAAAGTAACTTGATCTTTCTTTAATCAAGGTTTTTGTCTAATCAATATTACATTTATTAGTGGTTAGAAACCTCTTATGGACTTTTTGCTGAAAAAAGAGAAAAATGAACTTGTGATTTATAGGTTTGAATATTAGAAAGGATGGTTTATGGAAAGGTAATTATGATTTAACTTTAGAGAGAAAGGGTAAAATATAAATGTATCTATAACCGCTGTCAAGAAGATTGGAAGTAGCTTTATAATCTCTCTTCTCCTCTCCCTTTCCTGTTTCTTTTGCTATTTCCTTTTTTCACTATTTAATATTTTTCTTTATTTTCTGTTATGGGTTTTACTTGAAAAAATTGAAAAAAATATTATTATTGAAAAAAATTCAATAAAATTTATATTAAAAAGCAGCAATAGAAAAAGTAACTACACAAGCTTAAATCTGGTCTACATGAGTGACTCAGCCCCATTGTTAATATGGGAAGTCAAGGCCCTTGGATCTAACATGTCTCTTGTGTTTCCTAAAATGTTCTGTTTTAGGGCCTGTTGTAGGAAAAATTTGCCCACAGATGTGCAATATATTTTGTGTATAAAATCAAACTATGATACATTAAGTCATTTGAGAACAAAATATGTTTGACTTTCAAACTCTAGTTAGACTATTCTCATTTGTGATAAAAATTATGACCTAGAGTTGCATTCCCTTTTCTACGTGATGTTTAATTATTCCTTAGTTCTCACATTACTATTACAGCTACTTCTGCCACTCTTAAATAGTTAAGCAGTAAAGATGCCAATTCCTTGGTATCTTGTTCCTTATGAGTTATGTCCACTGCTTTAAAGGATCAGAGGTTAATGTGGCAGTGATAGTGGAATTGAATAGTTTGGGCTTAGGCTTAATCATACTACTGAAATCTCTGGAATTTACATTAAAAAGTAAAACTTAAAAAAAAAATTAAGTGGAAACAACCATGCAGTTTTCTTGACAACAATATGGAAGTGGTTTGTTACTGTTGTCTTCTGGGATTTTTTCCTAGCATGTGGGATTTTTCTAGTTATTTTCCATCTAATAGTAGCCAAGCCTTGCCCCACTTAGGTGGCAGTTTCTTATTGATCTTTAAATCTGAGCTAAGCAGGAATTAACATAAACCATGATTACGTTGAGTGTCATTGATTCACGTGAGTTTATGAAGTCTGGATCCAATCTTTTAACTTAGATTAATCCTCCCCCATGGACAGTTGAAATGAGTTGTCCAACTACTAAAACTTCAAAAATTGCTAAGAACTACTATCCTACATCTATCTATCTATCTATCTATCTATCTATCTATCTATCTATCTATCTATCTATCTATCGGTTATGAACATATCTAATACTCCTGCCTCCTATTTTTCCCCACAACAATAGCCCTGTCAGGTGAGTTGGGCTGAGAGAGACTGATTGGCCCAAAGTCACCCAGCTGGCTTTCATGATTAAGGGAGGCCTAGAACTCACAGTCTCCTGGTTCTAAGCGAGAACCTTAACCCATATACCAAACTGGCTCTCATTCATTCATTCTTATTCAGAAGAATGCCTTCTGTTTCATTTTAGATGAAATATAGTTTAAATAGGAAGGAATCCTACTGCAACATAAACTGAAGCTTGGTCTGTTACCACTAAGTGTCATATTGGAAGTCAGGAGGGGCAGGTTAACTGTGCTCAGATTTCACTGGGTATTTTCCCTGTTCCAGTGGACATGGATGGCAGCTATTCAATTGTGTCAGGTTTTCCATGTTTTGAGGTCGGGATGGGCCCTACATTTCCATGTATCTGCGTTGAGAAAATGAATTTTGGCAATTTTTTGTTTGGCCTGTATTAGTAATAGATTACATATACAGTTTTGTAAATTGGAGTTTATTCTGTACTAGAGTTATAAGTCTTTACAGTTCCTCAAGATTCTTTGTTGATAGTGTTCTTAATACTTTCATTCTTAAATGTAGCTAAGGGCCCTCTATGATGGTCTGTACAAGTGAGAACAAATTTTCATATAAGAGCTGAACAGCAGCAAACATTCAAGTTCCTTAGGTATATGAGCCAAACTTATCAAGTACAGTGAGTAGAGTAAACCTTTAAGAGTAATCTGTGTTATATAACTTTCTTTCTTCTAGTATAACAATCATGAAATTCGTTCTGGAAAACACATTGGAGTATGTATCTCTGTGGCCAATAATAGGCTCTTTGTTGGCTCTATTCCTAAGAGTAAAACCAAGGAGCAAATTGTAGAAGAATTTAGCAAAGTAACAGGTAAGTTACTAAGCATTTTGGAAGGGAATGAAGATAAAATAATGTAATTGCTGTTAAAGTGATCCGTGATGAACTTTATCACCATCTTTCGGCTGATGTTGGATGATGATGACATTGTAAACTGAGATCATAAGGAATAAAGTTAAGTTAAAAGAGATGGGGACAATATAAGAAACTGCTGTTCCACTTGTCTTTGCTGAAGTTTGAGAGATCATTCCCAGATTTGTTTCAGCATTGCATTCCCTGGCAATGGAGTTGGTTGGCTATTGGAACAGCTACCATTTTAGGGGGACATTTGTTCTTGCCATATAAGCTGTAAAGTATTCAGAAGATGAAAATTTCATCACAACAACTTGTTTTAAGTGGTCTTGTATACCAGCTTGGCATAGTGTGACATAAATACTGTATTTATTGATTGAACTATTTCATTGGGCTCCATATCCAAATCCATGTAAGTGCTTTGTGCATCTTTTGTCCTTTTAAATTGGAGCTGATTCTCTTTATGAAACAATTTACATTGGAAATTAAGTTTCTTTACAGTTTTGCAGGTACATTTTGCAGGGAGGAACTTTATTATATATATAAAAGATTTATATAGGTGCCTATATTGTGAACCACAACACTGGGCACCTTACAAAATAATAAAAACATTTTTAAAAAACACAAACACAATAAAAACTCCTGGCACCCTGGAGTAACACTCTCCCACATATCCATATATGGGAGCAAATATATGGGACAAATTAAAAGGGAAATGTTTAAAGCTAGCTATTAAAACAATGTCATAATACCTATTTTTAATTTTTAGAAATGTTACATTTATGACTGCAATGGTTCAGTTAAATGTATATGACTGGCTTCAATTTCAGAGGGTCTCACAGATGTAATATTGTATCACCAACCTGATGACAAAAAAAAGAACAGAGGCTTTTGTTTCCTTGAATATGAAGATCACAAAACAGCAGCTCAAGCCAGGCGTAGATTAATGAGTGGAAAAGTGAAAGTTTGGGGTAATGTTGTTACAGTTGAATGGGCTGACCCCATAGAAGATCCAGATCCTGAAGTGATGGCAAAGGTAAACATTTATGAGGGTAGTAAAAATAATGTACATTTGTTTCTACTGATTTGCGAAGATTGTGATTGTTGATGTATATCATAAGCACATAGATTCTGTTCTGTAAAATAGCTAATTACATTTACTGTCCCTGCCCTGAATGAGATGTTTTACACAAAATAGTTTATAAAAATTTTATAATCTGTTTTCAAAGAAGGTGCAAAGTTTCCAGTAACTATTGGTCACTTCTCTTATGCTGTTTCATATTTCAGTTTTTATATTTAACTTATACAGTTTCATCCATGGAATGTGAAATATTTCCTAAACCCTTTAGTTATATATTTTCTTATTTGATCTCATAGTATCTTAATCCATTAATAAAACAGTGTTCACTAGTTTCTTCATTTTTCCTGTAGGGGTTAGATCATGACCCTGTCAAAAGATGTAAGCGTTCAATGTGGGTGACACCTTGTCAGCCTTCCACCATCCCCCTGTTTTTGCTGTGGCATATTATCTATGAAGTCTGTTACAGCATAGCATTCAGTTTTGTCAAGTTGTTTTCTTAAACTTCCATGTTTTTCTTATGTTATGTTCTCAGTGTGATCTTTTTTCTTTGGCTGCCTCACTTGATTTTTTTTGAGCAAAGGATGCAGCAGGCTTTTCAGTTGACACAAGTTACAGGGTTTCATCACAGGCTCAAGCTGAGCATTAGCAATGATGGACTTTTTAGGAGACTTAGTTAATTTGCATGCAAATAATAGAGCTGAATCCTGGGCTCACCTTCATTAATAGCATTTGATCCAGTGGAAAAATCCTCCTACATTTCCTTCTGAAACTTCTGCACCATCTCCAGAATTGTCCTCAAAAGTCCCTTGACTCTGTGGGATGACTTTTAGAAGGAGCAGATTGTCCTCCTTGCTCCTTGTAGAGTCAGGTTTACACCCAAATTAATACTAACAACGCTGACAGGTCTGGGATAGAAAGAGGAATTTTGTATTTTAAGTGTTCATTACTTAGGCATTGTTATCTTGAAATTTACTTAGTTCATGGTGAGTGGAGACTATTAGTGAGCTAATATGCTTTTTTTTTTTTTTTTTTTTGGCTTGGGCATGCATCAAACTAGACAGGTGAGGTGAATAGTCATAACTGGCACAGGTTCAGAGAATGACTTAAACTTCTGCTTTGTCTCAGTGAGAAACTAGTATTTTATTTAGTCTAGCCTTAACATCCTCATTTATCTAAGTGATGCTGCACCAAATTCTGCTCCTGCGACTGGTGGGGCTTTTGTTAATTACTGATGTTAAGTCCCACTTTTATTTCAGAATTTCAGGAGTAGGCACCTGGTTAATTTGGCTCACTTTCTGCTAAGGCAAATAATGTCTTCACATCTGTGTTGCAGCAGTTAAACCTGAGCTTTAGATTCATCATCATAATATAAACATAATTTATTAAACATGTATGCTGCCTGACTCCCTTCTCTAGGCAGTTCACAACAATCTAAACAAATTACAATACAACCAAGAAAAGGAAGAAAAAAGATAAAAGATGGCAAGAATGACAGACTGGATGGAATGAAGCAAGGGGTCTTACTCTCCCTTGCCAAAGGCCTAGGTGAAAAATAGCATTGTAAGAGTATAAGTGCACAAAAGTAATTAAAATTGTTGTAGAACATTTTTTTATCTGGAAGTGAAATAAATTCATATGCCCACCTATCTTAACTAATGTAACTCTGGGCAATGAACAAAAAGATACAAAAACACAGTAAGCAAACAAGAACCAATTTTAAAAAATGAGGCAAGTCACCCTTAAACATTTATCTGACAGAATACAACATACTAGTGTATACTGCCCCTGCTAACATCACAGCCCCAATACCTGGGGGGAAAGCCAGATCTTCAAAGTCTTCCATAAAGCCAGTAGTGTCAGGGACCATCCAAATCTCAGGGGGTTTTTTCCCCTACACATGGGATTTTTCTAGTTGTTTTCCATCTAGGTAATAGCCAGGCCTTGCCCCATTTACCTTTATTTAAAAATCAGTAAGAAACTGCCACCTGAGCTAAGCAGGGACACCTCTTGGATCCTGCCAGATGACATTGCTTCATTGAGGGGACCTGGACCATGCCCACTGTGCTGGATCTGGGGATTATGGGGATTACAGGTAGTCCTTGCTTAACGACCCTAATTGGGACTGGAATTTCTGTCACTAAGCGATGTCATTAGGCAAAACCATGTGACCTTACTGCTGAGTGACAGCAGTTTCGGGTAGTCCTGGTTGCGGTCATTAGGCCAGGACCTCACACTTCTCCTGCTCTGCCATGTTTGCCTCTGCTTTAACTCCCCATCCCACCTACCTACCCCCATCTCTACCCTTTGGGCCACCTCTGACACCCCAGCTGACCTTTGCTGTCTTCTTCCTCCCACTGCTGATGAGGCATGCAGGGTGGCCAAAAGGGCAGAGATGGGAGATAGGTGGGGAGCAGTTGAAGAGCCCCCTGCAGTCATAAATTTTGATAACGTGACCATGGGGCTGCTGCAACAGCTGTAACTTTGAGGGCCAGGTGTAAGTACCATTTGTTCAGCGCTGTTGTAACATTGGACAGTTGCTGAATGAATGGTTGTTAAGCGAGGACTACCTGTACCATAAACCACCAGAGACAATCCTGCAAGTAACCTGATCCATGCCATGTAGGGCTGTAAAGGTGACAGCAAGTATCTTGAATTGAATCCAAAGCTAGTGCAGCTCACATAGCAATGGTGTTACATGGGCATACCACAGTGCACCCGAAACTACATATGTTGCCACATTCTGGGCCAGTGGAAGCTTCTGAATGTTCTTCAAGGACAGCCCCTCGTAGATTGCACTGCAGTAGTCCAGCCAAGAAAATTATTTGTAAATTAAGCCAGTTTTAGTCTGTGTCCAGTTATGACTTAACCAAATCACAATTAATTTTTGGAAAAGCTAAATAAGTACCTTGTGTATATCTGGTGTATATGCTTGTTTCATTGTTTGCAATAATACACTGGTAACAAAGATTCATGAATTAACGCAATGCTTTGTTTTAGGTGAAAGTGTTATTTGTACGGAATCTTGCAAATTCAGTCACAGAGGAAATACTAGAAAAGGCTTTTAGTCAGTTTGGAAAACTGGAGAGGGTGAAAAAACTAAAAGATTATGCTTTTATTCATTTTGATGAGCGTGATGGCGCTGTAAAGGTATGTTTTTATTCCTGGTAGTTATAACTGAACTGTTTCATTTATGTACTAGATTTATATTTATATTTATGTTGTGCCTTTGTTTTGTAGAATTCAAAGTGGCATATGTAATGCTTCTACCTCCTGTTTTCCCCACTATAACTGTGTAAGTTGGTTTGGGCTGAGAGGGCGCAACTAGCCCATAGTTCCCCAGCTATCTTTCATATGTAAGGGAGGACTAGAACTCAATCTCCTGGTTTCTAGTCCGGCACCTTAACTACTACATGGAATTGGCTCTCAGATATTTATCGCATTTATATTCTGCTGCAATCACAAATAGACTTTCAATGACAGTTTCTTCAGAAATCTGTCATAAGCTTACTTAAAATTTATGCTACAATGTACTATAACCTTTGTGTTGTCACATTCCAGGTTCTGTTTGTATGTTACTACTCAGAAATAAGGGAAGGTATAACTATCACTCCCAATAGTTTGCCATTTTAAAGCCATTAATTCCCATTGCCCTCATAAATAATCTGAAGAATTGTTAAGTATGAGCAAACAAGAAGACCAACCGTTGCCAGGATAGTAAATCAGTAAACTCAAGTAAATTATACTAAGTAAATCAGTTAGCTTCAGATTTTACGTGAATGATGTCAGATTCCTGTAAAAAAATAGTTTTTGTGAATTAAAGTGTGAAGTGGGTGCTATGACTTTTGTTAGGAGTCAGTCCAAAATATACTGAAATTCTGCTCCCCTCCCTTCTCACTCCAGGGGTAGTGAGGGGTTGTCTTGGACACTTGGTTGCCCAGCTATGCAGTATAAACTTCCTTCAGCTGATAAACTCTAGATTTAATTCTAGATTTCAAAGTTATAAAATACTTGGCTTTGATATAATTGTATGAGGGCTATTTAATAGATATGTTTTATTACTATATGAGCATGCAGTTGCCTTTGGTGTTGGTTTGTAGAATTCTTGAAATTTTAATATTTATTTAGTATTATGTGCAAATGTGGAATTGCAAAATACTTTTTTGTTTTTATGTCTATTTTACAGCTTAGAAATGTTCGTTCTTGGTTTTCATGGCTGCAGAGAATATTTTGAAATCTTACACATGAAAATTTAAGACGCATTAGAGCTTTTAGTGGGAGAGGAGGTGGTCTTGTGTGTTCTACGTAGTACCATCAGTACTCCTCTTATTATACATATAGCTTGTATGCTGTTTTTATAAGACTACTTTGGTAAGAATGATTGCAAATTGCATTCTTTATAGGCTATGGAAGGAATGAATGGCAAAGATTTAGAAGGAGAAAACATTGAAATTGTGTTTGCAAAGCCACCAGATCAAAAAAGGAAAGAACGGAAAGCACAGAGACAAGCTGCTAAGAATCAAATGTAAGGACAAAAAGCATGATTTTAATGCATTTAACACTAGCTGAAATACGTAGAATTCTGGTGCTAAGGCAGAATGTACCTGTTAATGGCTATATTGTAGCTTGTCCGAAAAAATATGTATACTTGCATTCTGTGATGACAGTTGTCAGTATATCACCTTTTTTAATGCATGCTTTTCCTAGAGTATAAGTGCTGGCCTTACTTTTGGTCTATTAATAGTAGAGAAAGAATAACTGTGTTAACAGAATAATACCTGCAGATGATAAAGTAGAATGCCATCCTGTATATGCATTATTTTAATTATATGTGATCAAGTGAAAACTCCCCCCGCCCCCCCGGAATAATATAGGGATAGGTGAAAAATACTATGGATGTCTAGATGTTTCTTCTAAAAACAGCAGAGGTATACAGTTGACCATGAGGATGTCTTAATGTTCCTATCAAACAAATTCCATACCTATTCATTGCTTTGTTCCTTCATTTTACTCTTACATGCTGTCTTTATTAATCATGAGCGGCAGTTGCCATATTGGTCATGAGAAAAAAATTCTAAATCATAGAAAGCAATATCCTTGAGTCAAACTTACACAAAATATTAAAGAACATTTCTCTGGGTTAGTTGTTTAGAACAAAAGAAGTAGAGGGAATGTTTACTCTGATCTATGTATTTCTGGTTAGAAAAATCAGCAGAGATTCCTTTATTCTTGATATGAAAATATTTGTGGACAGCATGTACTTAAGTATTTTTTAAAATGTAGGCTGCCATGCTTATACATATTTTTGATAGCCTAAGCTACATTAGGTTCTGTGTATATGATGAGCTATTAGTCTTTCACAGACAATGTTAGCTGATAATTTAAGTTTAAGCTTGTTTCTTTTTTATTGTGTTTAAATGCATTGAACTAATTAGATTTTTAACAAATTATCTAATTAGAGATAGCACAGTTCATAGTATACGAAAAAAGGAAAAGAAAGTAGGGAAGGGAGTGGTAATTTATCACATGCACAAAATTAAAACATTTGACCAATTGTTCAGTAGGGTCCCTCCTTTTTTTGTCTTTTCCTCCCACCCCCCTTAATTCAAGTGAGAAATGTTCAGTATTCTGCTGTTGCAACTCAGATACAGTTTTGCCTTTCTAATGTTATACAATAATTCTTCTGGTCATTTCTCAACATGAAAATTCCAGTTTTGTTTTATTTTTAAATATTAATGATAAAAAATAATGGTGACCCCTCTTATGCAAGCATAAAATATTAAAATAGGCTGCACAACACTGATTGTACACTGATTGTACATAGGAAGTCCTCGCTTACCAACTGCCTAGATCAGCAACTGTTCAAAGTTACGATGGCACTGAAAAAGTAGGTTTACGACCGGTCCTTGAACTTGCAGCCAATGCAGTGGTCATGTGATTGCAATTCGGGCGCTTCGCAACCAGCTTGCATTTATGACAGTTGCAGAGTCCCGCTGTCACATGATCACCGTTTGCAACCTTCACAGCCAGCTTCTAACAAGCAAAGTCAATGGGGAAGCTGGCAGGAAGTTACAAGTCGCGGTCATGTGATGTCCCACAATGATTCACTTAATGACCACAGTGGAACTGATGTCATAAGTCTGGCATGGTCACGTGATGTTTCACAACAGAGTTGGTGGTGGAGTTGTCACTCCTAATTGCGGTCAGTAAGTGAGAACTACCTGTACTTGTTTAAGTAACTGCTGTAAAAATTCGTAAATAAGCTGTAACTCCTAGATATGTTACAACCTTAAGAGTTTGAGGATAATAAACAGAAATCAAAACTCAATGTTTTGTAAAAAGAAACCTATTATGAATCTTATTCAAGAAATTGAATGGTTCTTAGTTTACCTATATAAAGAAAGACTAGCCAACTGTTACCAAGTTAAATTTTACACAGACAGCATAAACAGGGTTGTATCCCATGAAACCCAGTTTTGGAAGTGTTATTCAAATAATCGTCTCTGGTTCTTGCATGAGCTCATTAAAAGTTTATGAATTTTTAAGTAATTCATTGATGAAACAGTCCTTGCCACAGGATTGGATTCTTCATTTGCATTCCATCTATCTGCTTGCCATTTACATTTGTTCCAGAAGGTTGGAATGTCTTCCAAAACAGATTAATGAAAAGATTTAGGGATAGGCCTCATGTGAGCAGAAGTTGGTTACATTGGAACATTGGCTTGTTGATCAGTTAAAGTAGCCTGGCAGTTCTGACATTTTGCTGCTTTCTAGGATTTAACGCTGACTTCAATCAGATTTGTGTTTTTAATAGTTAAAATACACACTTGGTCTGCCTGCATAGTTTGTGTGAAACAATTTTTTTACAGAGTGAACTTTGCTGACCATAAGTGCTGAACTCTGTTTTAATTGTATAGTATATAGTGCTTCTTTTCACAGATATGGCATCCTAACCTGTTTCAACTTTAAACACACAAAAAAATGGAAAGTTGCTAACTTTAATCACAGCACACACAAAGTTTAAACAAAGGAGATAAAAAACAATTTTAAAAACCCACACATTACAAGCACACCTACTGAAACATTTTATCAATTTTTCTAAAGGCAGACAGCAAAATTACCAAATCTGACCTAATGAAAAAAGAAATTTCTGGGTATCAGTACTACACATAAAAACACTCTGTCCTTTTTATGTAGGGGCCTGCCTTAACTTACATAATGGAAACATTTCTATAGTATTGATTGCTATACATCTTGGTTCATTCTTAAGACTTCTTGCCATTCTATTTCTTGGACAGTTATTTATTATGCTCCCTCGCTGTTCTTTATGTTGTGTGCATGTAGAGCAGAGATGAGGAATCACCAACCTGTGGGGCCACTGTGCAGACCCTCAGAATCTTCCTGCTTTATCCATAACTCTTCCTCTTTCAAGGGGGAAGAGTTAGCACTTGGGCTAACCTTCTGCATTGAAAAAGCAGATGATAAAGTATCTGGACATCTGTCCTGTAGCTGGTCAAAACTGTGTTATAATGTGTAAACATTTGCTTCTGTAGATACTGTAACTATAAAGCTCTATATTGTAATTGTCCCTATGGAATCCTATATTTATTGCTGAAAATCACTAGTTTAAAATGTGTGATCTTGGGACAACAGGATATAGGGAAGAAGAAGAATTAAGTTATAAGATTCTAGGGTTCTGCAACAAGTGTATATGCAAACCTGTTAAGATCTTGCATCTTTTTCTCCCATCCCATGTCCTAGTGGGCTGAAAGCTATTTATTTCTCAACAGGATAAGTAATTGATACCTCTGCATTGTTACTGTAATGGACTAATTTTTTTTTTTTTACCTAGTGATTAAAAAGATATAATAAAAAAAATTCTAAAGATTTGAGTAAGGTACAAGTCTACTTTTTAAAATTAAATATCCTCATCACCCCTTTTACTGGCAAACCAGAGGAACAATGTAGCAAACATCTGCCTTTTTTTTTTTTAAAGAAAAAAAATTCCCTCAGGTTCAGTTTGACTCCTACTGACTATATAGATTTTCTTGCTAACCTTGGCAGTTTTCCATTTTTGACTTTTCAGTTTAGCTTATGGTCCTTGGTACCCCATTAAAACACTGATCACGCTTAGCTTTTGACTTTTGATTAGTCAGTTTTAAAAGCTAGAAAAATGGGGTATGCGAAACACCTCAAATTTGTAACTTGTTCAGTTTGCAACAAGTTGTACCAGTCTTTCCAGAAGTGTTTCGAGCTTGAAACAGTTGTGATGCATCAGAAAAATCTGTTTGAAACATGAGATAGCTGTTTTATGATGCAATACTTTGCATGTCCCTACTAGAAAATTATCTTTTCCCTCTGTATAGCAGTTCTTGTTCCTAATTTAGTCTTTGATTTTTTAGTTTAATCTGAAGCACAAACTAGAAGTACTGTTTTGTTACCCTTGGTATGGAAAGGGAGAGAAAAAAAACATTTGCCATTTTTGCGAGGGAATGGAGAAAGACTAGGAGTAATAAAAGGGAACATTAAAATTCCCTATTTTTTCAACTTCTAACCAATTTACATTCCTCTCTTCCTAAATCTATATACAATGGGAATGAAATGGCACAGAGATCTTAATGATCAGATGGTATTTGGAAGGAAATACTTCACTGATGACAGGTTCTAAAGATGCCTCACCTGCTCTTGTGGAAGTGTTCTAATATAATAGTTTAGGGATAGGGTGAACAAATCAGACTCAGCGGAGCCAACATATCATGAAGTCAATGTGCCAATATCCCCCCTCCCCTTAGGCCAACCAATCAGATGCTCCATATTAATGAAAAGGGGGAAAAAAACACTTGCAGATGCCATACTCTGTTCCAAAAATCTATTCTAGCTTTTCTGGCAGTCTATTTTGGATGTTTTAATGCAGCTTTTTTTTTGCTGAGTGTCCTTGTTTGCCTGGATTAGTACCCTGGTCCATTATTGAACAGGATTATTGAGGACTGCATGACAATCCTAGTGCACTGCTTATTAACAAAGAGATCTTTCCTAGTTAGATTATCTTAAGAATATGCACTGTCTTAGAAATAGTGTGTCCTATTCTTGACTTTCATATTAGTAAAATAAAAACTGAGGTATGTGATTTTGTTAATAATGTTAATCTACATTTTTTTAAAAAATGGGTGAAAATAGTTGAACTGGTAAAATTCATGAAAGGTAGTTGCCTGCCATAGATAGCCTTCTGAATCCATCAATGTTGCATCGAATATCTTGAGATATAATAGTAGAGTCAAACATACTACAGGTAGTCCTTGTTTAGTGATCACAATTGGGGCCAGCAATTCTGTCGTTAAGCAAAGCGGTCGCTAAATGAAACCACGACTGTGCTTATGATCTTACTTCAGCTTTCCTTTGCTTTACAGACCTGCGAAGGTCGTAAATGCGAGGATTGGTCGTAAAGTTACTTTTTCATCACCGTCGTAACTGCAAATGGTCACTAAACGAGGCAGTCATTAAATGAGGACTACCAGTTCTGTTGTTTGAGGAAAGTGTTTTTAACTATGAAATAATGTGGATAACATAAATGTGTTTTCTATTAAGTGCATGGGATGGGATTAAAATTTTGTATTTTTAAAATATTTCTTACCAGGTATGATGATTATTACTACTATGGCCCTCCTCATATGCCCCCACCAACAAGAGGTAGAGGTCGAGGAGGTAGAGGTGGCTATGGATATCCTCCTGACTACTATGGATATGAAGATTATTATGATTACTATGGCTATGACTACCATAACTATCGTGGTGGATATGAAGATCCTTACTATGGTTATGAAGATTTTCAAGTTGGAGCTAGAGGAAGGGGTGGTAGAGGAGCAAGGGGTGCTGCTCTTTCCAGAGGTCG